>NW_026902385.1:0-600000 GCF_027409185.1 Cynocephalus volans
GTGAGATATGCTGCATTCTAAACGGAGAAGCTTCTCTGACGCTTTTTCACAGAGATTTTGAAACTGAAATCTCCCATGCCGTTTCCACCATAGGCAGCAATGGGCTTCCCCATAGAACTTGCCAACCTGAATTCCTACAGGCTAGATGTGAGAGGCACATTCTGCTGCTTCCTCCCTTAGAGTTAAACTTGCTTCTGAAAGCTCAACCTCCGGGGAGTTTGTTTGGCAGAGATATAGAACACACTTTTCCAAGCCTGTTGGAAGGCATTTGCAGTTTCATTTCGCGTCTAATTTCCCAAACCAAACTGCTTGCAGCTCTAACTCCCTTCTAACTACCACTTCTTCGGTTCAGTGAGATATGCTGGATTCTAAACGGAGAAGCTTCTCTGACGCTTTTTCACAGAGATTTTGAAACTGAAATTTCCAAACCCGTTTCCAACGAAGGCGCCAGTGGGCTTCCCCATAGAACTTGCCAACCTGAATTCCTACAGGCTAGATGTGAGAGGCACATTCTGCTGTTTCCTCACTTAGAGTTAAACTAGCTTCTGAAAGCTCAACCTCCGGGGAGTTTGTTTGGCAGAGATATAGAACACACTTTTCCAAGCCTGTTGGAAGGCATTTGCAGTTTCATTTCGCGTCTAATTTCCCAAACCAAACTGCTTGCAGCTCTAACTCCCTTCTAACTACCAATTCTTCGGTTCAGTGAGATATGCTGGATTCTAAACGGAGAAGCTTCTCTGACGCTTTTTCACAGAGATTTTGAAACTGAAATTTCCAAACCCGTTTCCAACGAAGGCGCCAATGGGCTTCCCCATAGAACTTGCCAACCTGAATTCCTACAGGCTAGATGTGAGAGGCACATTCTGCTGCTTCCTCCCTTAGAGTTAAACTAGCTTCTGAAAGCTCAACCTCCGGGGAGTTTGTTTGGCAGAGATATAGAACACACTTTTCCAAGCCTGTTGGAAGGCATTTGCAGTTTCATTTCGCGTCTAATTTCCCAAACCAAACTGCTTGCAGCTCTAACTGCCTTCTAACTACCACTTCTTCGGTTCAGTGAGATATGCTGGATTCTAAACGGAGAAGCTTCTCTGACGCTTTTTCACAGAGATTTTGAAACTCAAATCTCCCATGCCGTTTCCACCATAGGCAGCAATGGGCTTCCCCATAGAACTTGCCAACCTGAATTCCTACAGGCTAGATGTGAGAGGCACATTCTGCTGCTTCCTCCCTAAGAGTTAAGCTTGCTTCTGAAAGCTCAACCTCCGGGGAGTCTGTTTGGCAGAGATATAGAACACACTTTTCCAAGCCAGTTGGAAGGCCTTTGCAGTGTCATTTCGCATCTAATTTCCCAAACCAAACTGCTTGCAGCTCTAACTCCCTTCTAACTACCACTTCTTCGGTTCAGGGAGATATGCTGGATTCTAAACGGAGAAGCTTCTCTGACGCTTTTTCACAGAGATTTTGAAACTGAAATCTCCCATGCCGTTTCCACCATAGGCAGCAATGGGCTTCCCCATAGAACTTGCCAACCTGAATTCCTACAGGCTAGATGTGAGAGGCACATTCTGCTGCTTCCTCCCTTAGAGTTAAACTTGCTTCTGAAAGCTCAACCTCCGGGGAGTTTGTTTGGCAGAGATATAGAACACACTTTTCCAAGCCTGTTGGAAGGCATTTGCAGTTTCATTTCGCGTCTAATTTCCCAAACCAAACTGCTTGCAGCTCTAACTCCCTTCTAACTACCACTTCTTCGGTTCAGTGAGATATGCTGGATTCTAAACGGAGAAGCTTCTCTGACGCTTTTTCACCGAGATTTTGAAACTGAAATCTCCCATGCCGTTTCCACCATAGGCAGCAATGGGCTTCCCCATAGAACTTGCCAACCTGAATTCCTACAGGCTAGATGTGAGAGGCACATTCTGCTGCTTCCTCCCTTAGAGTTAAACTAGCTTCTGAAAGCTCAACCTCCGGGGAGTTTGTTTGGCAGAGATATAGAACACACTTTTCCAAGCCTGTTGGAAGGCATTTGCAGTTTCATTTCGCGTCTAATTTCCCAAACCAAACTGCTTGCAGCTCTAACTCCCTTCTAACTACCACTTCTTCGGTTCAGTGAGATATGCTGCATTCTAAACGGAGAAGCTTCTCTGACGCTTTTTCACAGAGATTTTGAAACTGAAATCTCCCATGCCGTTTCCACCATAGGCAGCAATGGGCTTCCCCATAGAACTTGCCAACCTGAATTCCTACAGGCTAGATGTGAGAGGCACATTCTGCTGCTTCCTCCCTTAGAGTTAAACTTGCTTCTGAAAGCTCAACCTCCGGGGAGTTTGTTTGGCAGAGATATAGAACACACTTTTCCAAGCCTGTTGGAAGGCATTTGCAGTTTCATTTCGCGTCTAATTTCCCAAACCAAACTGCTTGCAGCTCTAACTCCCTTCTAACTACCACTTCTTCGGTTCAGTGAGATATGCTGGATTCTAAACGGAGAAGCTTCTCTGACGCTTTTTCACAGAGATTTTGAAACTGAAATTTCCAAACCCGTTTCCAACGAAGGCGCCAGTGGGCTTCCCCATAGAACTTGCCAACCTGAATTCCTACAGGCTAGATGTGAGAGGCACATTCTGCTGTTTCCTCACTTAGAGTTAAACTAGCTTCTGAAAGCTCAACCTCCGGGGAGTTTGTTTGGCAGAGATATAGAACACACTTTTCCAAGCCTGTTGGAAGGCATTTGCAGTTTCATTTCGCGTCTAATTTCCCAAACCAAACTGCTTGCAGCTCTAACTCCCTTCTAACTACCAATTCTTCGGTTCAGTGAGATATGCTGGATTCTAAACGGAGAAGCTTCTCTGACGCTTTTTCACAGAGATTTTGAAACTGAAATTTCCAAACCCGTTTCCAACGAAGGCGCCAATGGGCTTCCCCATAGAACTTGCCAACCTGAATTCCTACAGGCTAGATGTGAGAGGCACATTCTGCTGCTTCCTCCCTTAGAGTTAAACTAGCTTCTGAAAGCTCAACCTCCGGGGAGTTTGTTTGGCAGAGATATAGAACACACTTTTCCAAGCCTGTTGGAAGGCATTTGCAGTTTCATTTCGCGTCTAATTTCCCAAACCAAACTGCTTGCAGCTCTAACTGCCTTCTAACTACCACTTCTTCGGTTCAGTGAGATATGCTGGATTCTAAACGGAGAAGCTTCTCTGACGCTTTTTCACAGAGATTTTGAAACTCAAATCTCCCATGCCGTTTCCACCATAGGCAGCAATGGGCTTCCCCATAGAACTTGCCAACCTGAATTCCTACAGGCTAGATGTGAGAGGCACATTCTGCTGCTTCCTCCCTAAGAGTTAAGCTTGCTTCTGAAAGCTCAACCTCCGGGGAGTCTGTTTGGCAGAGATATAGAACACACTTTTCCAAGCCAGTTGGAAGGCCTTTGCAGTGTCATTTCGCATCTAATTTCCCAAACCAAACTGCTTGCAGCTCTAACTCCCTTCTAACTACCACTTCTTCGGTTCAGGGAGATATGCTGGATTCTAAACGGAGAAGCTTCTCTGACGCTTTTTCACAGAGATTTTGAAACTGAAATCTCCCATGCCGTTTCCACCATAGGCAGCAATGGGCTTCCCCATAGAACTTGCCAACCTGAATTCCTACAGGCTAGATGTGAGAGGCACATTCTGCTGCTTCCTCCCTTAGAGTTAAACTTGCTTCTGAAAGCTCAACCTCCGGGGAGTTTGTTTGGCAGAGATATAGAACACACTTTTCCAAGCCTGTTGGAAGGCATTTGCAGTTTCATTTCGCGTCTAATTTCCCAAACCAAACTGCTTGCAGCTCTAACTCCCTTCTAACTACCACTTCTTCGGTTCAGTGAGATATGCTGGATTCTAAACGGAGAAGCTTCTCTGACGCTTTTTCACCGAGATTTTGAAACTGAAATCTCCCATGCCGTTTCCACCATAGGCAGCAATGGGCTTCCCCATAGAACTTGCCAACCTGAATTCCTACAGGCTAGATGTGAGAGGCACATTCTGCTGCTTCCTCCCTTAGAGTTAAACTAGCTTCTGAAAGCTCAACCTCCGGGGAGTTTGTTTGGCAGAGATATAGAACACACTTTTCCAAGCCTGTTGGAAGGCATTTGCAGTTTCATTTCGCGTCTAATTTCCCAAACCAAACTGCTTGCAGCTCTAACTCCCTTCTAACTACCACTTCTTCGGTTCAGTGAGATATGCTGCATTCTAAACGGAGAAGCTTCTCTGACGCTTTTTCACAGAGATTTTGAAACTGAAATCTCCCATGCCGTTTCCACCATAGGCAGCAATGGGCTTCCCCATAGAACTTGCCAACCTGAATTCCTACAGGCTAGATGTGAGAGGCACATTCTGCTGCTTCCTCCCTTAGAGTTAAACTTGCTTCTGAAAGCTCAACCTCCGGGGAGTTTGTTTGGCAGAGATATAGAACACACTTTTCCAAGCCTGTTGGAAGGCATTTGCAGTTTCATTTCGCGTCTAATTTCCCAAACCAAACTGCTTGCAGCTCTAACTCCCTTCTAACTACCACTTCTTCGGTTCAGTGAGATATGCTGGATTCTAAACGGAGAAGCTTCTCTGACGCTTTTTCACAGAGATTTTGAAACTGAAATTTCCAAACCCGTTTCCAACGAAGGCGCCAGTGGGCTTCCCCATAGAACTTGCCAACCTGAATTCCTACAGGCTAGATGTGAGAGGCACATTCTGCTGTTTCCTCACTTAGAGTTAAACTAGCTTCTGAAAGCTCAACCTCCGGGGAGTTTGTTTGGCAGAGATATAGAACACACTTTTCCAAGCCTGTTGGAAGGCATTTGCAGTTTCATTTCGCGTCTAATTTCCCAAACCAAACTGCTTGCAGCTCTAACTCCCTTCTAACTACCAATTCTTCGGTTCAGTGAGATATGCTGGATTCTAAACGGAGAAGCTTCTCTGACGCTTTTTCACAGAGATTTTGAAACTGAAATTTCCAAACCCGTTTCCAACGAAGGCGCCAATGGGCTTCCCCATAGAACTTGCCAACCTGAATTCCTACAGGCTAGATGTGAGAGGCACATTCTGCTGCTTCCTCCCTTAGAGTTAAACTTGCTTCTGAAAGCTCAACCTCCGGGGAGTTTGTTTGGCAGAGATATAGAACACACTTTTCCAAGCCTGTTGGAAGGCATTTGCAGTTTCATTTCGCGTCTAATTTCCCAAACCAAACTGCTTGCAGCTCTAACTCCCTTCTAACTACCACTTCCTCGGTTCAGTGAGATATGCTGGCTTCTAAACGGAGAAGCTTCTCTGACGCTTTTTCACCGAGATTTTGAAACTGAAATCTCCCATGCCGTTTCCACCATAGGCAGCAATGGGCTTCCCCATAGAACTTGCCAACCTGAATTCCTACAGGCTAGATGTGAGAGGCACATTCTGCTGCTTCCTCCCTTAGAGTTAAACTAGCTTCTGAAAGCTCAACCTCCGGGGAGTTTGTTTGGCAGAGATATAGAACACACTTTTCCAAGCCTGTTGGAAGGCATTTGCAGTTTCATTTCGCGTCTAATTTCCCAAACCAAACTGCTTGCAGCTCTAACTCCCTTCTAACTACCACTTCTTCGGTTCAGTGAGATATGCTGCATTCTAAACGGAGAAGCTTCTCTGACGCTTTTTCACAGAGATTTTGAAACTGAAATCTCCCATGCCGTTTCCACCATAGGCAGCAATGGGCTTCCCCATAGAACTTGCCAACCTGAATTCCTACAGGCTAGATGTGAGAGGCACATTCTGCTGCTTCCTCCCTTAGAGTTAAACTTGCTTCTGAAAGCTCAACCTCCGGGGAGTTTGTTTGGCAGAGATATAGAACACACTTTTCCAAGCCTGTTGGAAGGCATTTGCAGTTTCATTTCGCGTCTAATTTCCCAAACCAAACTGCTTGCAGCTCTAACTCCCTTCTAACTACCACTTCTTCGGTTCAGTGAGATATGCTGGATTCTAAACGGAGAAGCTTCTCTGACGCTTTTTCACAGAGATTTTGAAACTGAAATTTCCAAACCCGTTTCCAACGAAGGCGCCAGTGGGCTTCCCCATAGAACTTGCCAACCTGAATTCCTACAGGCTAGATGTGAGAGGCACATTCTGCTGTTTCCTCACTTAGAATTAAACTAGCTTCTGAAAGCTCAACCTCCGGGGAGTTTGTTTGGCAGAGATATAGAACACACTTTTCCAAGCCTGTTGGAAGGCATTTGCAGTTTCATTTCGCGTCTAATTTCCCAAACCAAACTGCTTGCAGCTCTAACTCCCTTCTAACTACCAATTCTTCGGTTCAGTGAGATATGCTGGATTCTAAACGGAGAAGCTTCTCTGACGCTTTTTCACAGAGATTTTGAAACTGAAATTTCCAAACCCGTTTCCAACGAAGGCGCCAATGGGCTTCCCCATAGAACTTGCCAACCTGAATTCCTACAGGCTAGATGTGAGAGGCACATTCTGCTGCTTCCTCCCTTAGAGTTAAACTAGCTTCTGAAAGCTCAACCTCCGGGGAGTTTGTTTGGCAGAGATATAGAACACACTTTTCCAAGCCTGTTGGAAGGCATTTGCAGTTTCATTTCGCGTCTAATTTCCCAAACCAAACTGCTTGCAGCTCTAACTGCCTTCTAACTACCACTTCTTCGGTTCAGTGAGATATGCTGGATTCTAAACGGAGAAGCTTCTCTGACGCTTTTTCACAGAGATTTTGAAACTCAAATCTCCCATGCCGTTTCCACCATAGGCAGCAATGGGCTTCCCCATAGAACTTGCCAACCTGAATTCCTACAGGCTAGATGTGAGAGGCACATTCTGCTGCTTCCTCCCTAAGAGTTAAGCTTGCTTCTGAAAGCTCAACCTCCGGGGAGTCTGTTTGGCAGAGATATAGAACACACTTTTCCAAGCCAGTTGGAAGGCCTTTGCAGTGTCATTTCGCATCTAATTTCCCAAACCAAACTGCTTGCAGCTCTAACTCCCTTCTAACTACCACTTCTTCGGTTCAGGGAGATATGCTGGATTCTAAACGGAGAAGCTTCTCTGACGCTTTTTCACAGAGATTTTGAAACTGAAATCTCCCATGCCGTTTCCACCATAGGCAGCAATGGGCTTCCCCATAGAACTTGCCAACCTGAATTCCTACAGGCTAGATGTGAGAGGCACATTCTGCTGCTTCCTCCCTTAGAGTTAAACTTGCTTCTGAAAGCTCAACCTCCGGGGAGTTTGTTTGGCAGAGATATAGAACACACTTTTCCAAGCCTGTTGGAAGGCATTTGCAGTTTCATTTCGCGTCTAATTTCCCAAACCAAACTGCTTGCAGCTCTAACTCCCTTCTAACTACCACTTCTTCGGTTCAGTGAGATATGCTGGATTCTAAACGGAGAAGCTTCTCTGACGCTTTTTCACCGAGATTTTGAAACTGAAATCTCCCATGCCGTTTCCACCATAGGCAGCAATGGGCTTCCCCATAGAACTTGCCAACCTGAATTCCTACAGGCTAGATGTGAGAGGCACATTCTGCTGCTTCCTCCCTTAGAGTTAAACTAGCTTCTGAAAGCTCAACCTCCGGGGAGTTTGTTTGGCAGAGATATAGAACACACTTTTCCAAGCCTGTTGGAAGGCATTTGCAGTTTCATTTCGCGTCTAATTTCCCAAACCAAACTGCTTGCAGCTCTAACTCCCTTCTAACTACCACTTCTTCGGTTCAGTGAGATATGCTGGATTCTAAACGGAGAAGCTTCTCTGACGCTTTTTCACAGAGATTTTGAAACTGAAATCTCCCATGCCGTTTCCACCATAGGCAGCAATGGGCTTCCCCATAGAACTTGCCAACCTGAATTCCTACAGGCTAGATGTGAGAGGCACATTCTGCTGCTTCCTCCCTTAGAGTTAAACTTGCTTCTGAAAGCTCAACCTCCGGGGAGTTTGTTTGGCAGAGATATAGAACACACTTTTCCAAGCCTGTTGGAAGGCATTTGCAGTTTCATTTCGCGTCTAATTTCCCAAACCAAACTGCTTGCAGCTCTAACTGCCTTCTAACTACCACTTCTTCGGTTCAGTGAGATATGCTGGATTCTAAACGGAGAAGCTTCTCTGACGCTTTTTCACAGAGATTTTGAAACTGAAATCTCCCATGCCGTTTCCACCATAGGCAGCAATGGGCTTCCCCATAGAACTTGCCAACCTGAATTCCTACAGGCTAGATGTGAGAGGCACATTCTGCTGCTTCCTCCCTTAGAGTTAAACTTGCTTCTGAAAGCTCAACCTCCGGGGAGTTTGTTTGGCAGAGATATAGAACACACTTTTCCAAGCCTGTTGGAAGGCATTTGCAGTTTCATTTCGCGTCTAATTTCCCAAACCAAACTGCTTGCAGCTCTAACTCCCTTCTAACTACCAATTCTTCGGTTCAGTGAGATATGCTGGATTCTAAACGGAGAAGCTTCTCTGACGCTTTTTCACAGAGATTTTGAAACTGAAATTTCCAAACCCGTTTCCAACGAAGGCGCCAATGGGCTTCCCCATAGAACTTGCCAACCTGAATTCCTACAGGCTAGATGTGAGAGGCACATTCTGCTGCTTCCTCCCTTAGAGTTAAACTAGCTTCTGAAAGCTCAACCTCCGGGGAGTTTGTTTGGCAGAGATATAGAACACACTTTTCCAAGCCTGTTGGAAGGCATTTGCAGTTTCATTTCGCGTCTAATTTCCCAAACCAAACTGCTTGCAGCTCTAACTCCCTTCTAACTACCACTTCTTCGGTTCAGGGAGATATGCTGGATTCTAAACGGAGAAGCTTCTCTGACGCTTTTTCACAGAGATTTTGAAACTGAAATCTCCCATGCCGTTTCCACCATAGGCAGCAATGGGCTTCCCCATAGAACTTGCCAACCTGAATTCCTACAGGCTAGATGTGAGAGGCACATTCTGCTGCTTCCTCCCTTAGAGTTAAACTTGCTTCTGAAAGCTCAACCTCCGGGGAGTTTGTTTGGCAGAGATATAGAACACACTTTTCCAAGCCTGTTGGAAGGCATTTGCAGTTTCATTTCGCATCTAATTTCCCAAACCAAACTGCTTGCAGCTCTAACTCCCTTCTAACTACCACTTCTTCGGTTCAGTGAGATATGCTGGATTCTAAACGGAGAAGCTTCTCTGACGCTTTTTCACAGAGATTTTGAAACTGAAATCTCCCATGCCGTTTCCACCATAGGCAGCAATGGGCTTCCCCATAGAACTTGCCAACCTGAATTCCTACAGGCTAGATGTGAGAGGCACATTCTGCTGCTTCCTCCCTTAGAGTTAAACTTGCTTCTGGAAGCTCAACCTCCGGGGAGTTTGTTTGGCAGTGATATAGAACACACTTTTCCAAGCCTGTTGGAAGGCATTTGCAGTTTCATTTCGCGTCTAATTTCCCAAACCAAACTGCTTGCAGCTCTAACTGCCTTCTAACTACCACTTCTTCGGTTCAGTGAGATATGCTGGATTCTAAACGGAGAAGCTTCTCTGACGCTTTTTCACAGAGATTTTGAAACTGAAATTTCCAAACCCGTTTCCAACGAAGGCGCCAATGGGCTTCCCCATAGAACTTGCCAACGTGAATTCCTACAGGCTAGATGTGAGAGGCACATTCTGCTGCTTCCTCCCTTAGAGTTAAACTAGCTTCTGAAAGCTCAACCTCCGGGGAGTTTGTTTGGCAGAGATATAGAACACACTTTTCCAAGCCTGTTGGAAGGCATTTGCAGTTTCATTTCGCGTCTAATTTCCCAAACCAAACTGCTTGCAGCTCTAACTCCCTTCTAACTACCACTTCTTCGGTTCAGGGAGATATGCTGGATTCTAAACGGAGAAGCTTCTCTGACGCTTTTTCACAGAGATTTTGAAACTGAAATCTCCCATGCCGTTTCCACCATAGGCAGCAATGGGCTTCCCCATAGAACTTGCCAACCTGAATTCCTACAGGCTAGATGTGAGAGGCACATTCTGCTGCTTCCTCCCTAACAGTTAAGCTTGCTTCTGAAAGCTCAACCTCCGGGGACTCTGTTTGGCAGAGATATAGAACACACTTTTCCAAGCCTGTTGGAAGGCCTTTGCAGTGTCATTTCGCATCTAATTTCCCAAACCAAACTGCTTGCAGCTCTAACTCCCTTCTAACTACCACTTCTTCGGTTCAGTGAGATATGCAGGATTCTAAACGGAGAAGCTTCTCTGACGCTTTTTCACAGAGATTTTGAAACTGAAATCTCCCATGCCGTTTCCACCATAGGCAGCAATGGGCTTCCCCATAGAACTTGCCAACCTGAATTCCTACAGGCTAGATGTGAGAGGCACATTCTGCTGCTTCCTCCCTTAGAGTTAAACTTGCTTCTGAAAGCTCAACCTCCGGGGAGTTTGTTTGGCAGAGATATAGAACACACTTTTCCAAGCCTGTTGGAAGGCATTTGCAGTTTCATTTCACGTCTAATTTCCCAAACCAAACTGCTTGCAGCTCTAACTGCCTTCTAACTACCACTTCTTCGGTTCAGTGAGATATGCTGGATTCTAAACGGAGAAGCTTCTCTGACGCTTTTTCACAGAGATTTTGAAACTGAAATCTCCCATGCCGTTTCCACCATAGGCAGCAATGGGCTTCCCCATAGAACTTGCCAACCTGAATTCCTACAGGCTAGATGTGAGAGGCACATTCTGCTGCTTCCTCCCTTAGAGTTAAACTTGCTTCTGAAAGCTCAACCTCCGGGGAGTTTGTTTGGCAGAGATATAGAACACACTTTTCCAAGCCTGTTGGAAGGCATTTGCAGTTTCATTTCGCGTCTAATTTCCCAAACCAAACTGCTTGCAGCTCTAACTGCCTTCTAACTACCACTTCTTCGGTTCAGTGAGATATGCTGGATTCTAAACGGAGAAGCTTCTCTGACGCTTTTTCACAGAGATTTTGAAACTGAAATCTCCCATGCCGTTTCCACCATAGGCAGCAATGGGCTTCCCCATAGAACTTGCCAACCTGAATTCCTACAGGCTAGATGTGAGAGGCACATTCTGCTGCTTCCTCCCTTAGAGTTAAACTTGCTTCTGAAAGCTCAACCTCCGGGGAGTTTGTTTGGCAGAGATATAGAACACACTTTTCCAAGCCTGTTGGAAGGCATTTGCAGTTTCATTTCGCGTCTAATTTCCCAAACCAAACTGCTTGCAGCTCTAACTCCCTTCTAACTACCAATTCTTCGGTTCAGTGAGATATGCTGGATTCTAAACGGAGAAGCTTCTCTGACGCTTTTTCACAGAGATTTTGAAACTGAAATTTCCAAACCCGTTTCCAACGAAGGCGCCAATGGGCTTCCCCATAGAACTTGCCAACCTGAATTCCTACAGGCTAGATGTGAGAGGCACATTCTGCTGCTTCCTCCCTTAGAGTTAAACTAGCTTCTGAAAGCTCAACCTCCGGGGAGTTTGTTTGGCAGAGATATAGAACACACTTTTCCAAGCCTGTTGGAAGGCATTTGCAGTTTCATTTCGCGTCTAATTTCCCAAACCAAACTGCTTGCAGCTCTAACTCCCTTCTAACTACCACTTCTTCGGTTCAGGGAGATATGCTGGATTCTAAACGGAGAAGCTTCTCTGACGCTTTTTCACAGAGATTTTGAAACTGAAATCTCCCATGCCGTTTCCACCATAGGCAGCAATGGGCTTCCCCATAGAACTTGCCAACCTGAATTCCTACAGGCTAGATGTGAGAGGCACATTCTGCTGCTTCCTCCCTAACAGTTAAGCTTGCTTCTGAAAGCTCAACCTCCGGGGACTCTGTTTGGCAGAGATATAGAACACACTTTTCCAAGCCTGTTGGAAGGCCTTTGCAGTGTCATTTCGCATCTAATTTCCCAAACCAAACTGCTTGCAGCTCTAACTCCCTTCTAACTACCACTTCTTCGGTTCAGTGAGATATGCAGGATTCTAAACGGAGAAGCTTCTCTGACGCTTTTTCACAGAGATTTTGAAACTGAAATCTCCCATGCCGTTTCCACCATAGGCAGCAATGGGCTTCCCCATAGAACTTGCCAACCTGAATTCCTACAGGCTAGATGTGAGAGGCACATTCTGCTGCTTCCTCCCTTAGAGTTAAACTTGCTTCTGAAAGCTCAACCTCCGGGGAGTTTGTTTGGCAGAGATATAGAACACACTTTTCCAAGCCTGTTCGAAGGCATTTGCAGTTTCATTTCACGTCTAATTTCCCAAACCAAACTGCTTGCAGCTCTAACTGCCTTCTAACTACCACTTCTTCGGTTCAGTGAGATATGCTGGATTCTAAACGGAGAAGCTTCTCTGACGCTTTTTCACAGAGATTTTGAAACTGAAATCTCCCATGCCGTTTCCACCATAGGCAGCAATGGGCTTCCCCATAGAACTTGCCAACCTGAATTCCTACAGGCTAGATGTGAGAGGCACATTCTGCTGCTTCCTCCCTTAGAGTTAAACTTGCTTCTGAAAGCTCAACCTCCGGGGAGTTTGTTTGGCAGAGATATAGAACACACTTTTCCAAGCCTGTTGGAAGGCATTTGCAGTTTCATTTCGTGTCTAATTTCCCAAACCAAACTGCTTGCAGCTCTAACTGCCTTCTAACTACCACTTCTTCGGTTCAGTGAGATATGCTGGATTCTAAACGGAGAAGCTTCTCTGACGCTTTTTCACAGAGATTTTGAAACTGAAATCTCCCATGCCGTTTCCACCATAGGCAGCAATGGGCTTCCCCATAGAACTTGCCAACCTGAATTCCTACAGGCTAGATGTGAGAGGCACATTCTGCTGCTTCCTCCCTTAGAGTTAAACTTGCTTCTGAAAGCTCAACCTCCGGGGAGTTTGTTTGGCAGAGATATAGAACACACTTTTCCAAGCCTGTTGGAAGGCATTTGCAGTTTCATTTCGCGTCTAATTTCCCAAACCAAACTGCTTGCAGCTCTAACTCCCTTCTAACTACCAATTCTTCGGTTCAGTGAGATATGCTGGATTCTAAACGGAGAAGCTTCTCTGACGCTTTTTCACAGAGATTTTGAAACTGAAATTTCCAAACCCGTTTCCAACGAAGGCGCCAATGGGCTTCCCCATAGAACTTGCCAACCTGAATTCCTACAGGCTAGATGTGAGAGGCACATTCTGCTGCTTCCTCCCTTAGAGTTAAACTAGCTTCTGAAAGCTCAACCTCCGGGGAGTTTGTTTGGCAGAGATATAGAACACACTTTTCCAAGCCTGTTGGAAGGCATTTGCAGTTTCATTTCGCGTCTAATTTCCCAAACCAAACTGCTTGCAGCTCTAACTCCCTTCTAACTACCACTTCTTCGGTTCAGGGAGATATGCTGGATTCTAAACGGAGAAGCTTCTCTGACGCTTTTTCACAGAGATTTTGAAACTGAAATCTCCCATGCCGTTTCCACCATAGGCAGCAATGGGCTTCCCCATAGAACTTGCCAACCTGAATTCCTACAGGCTAGATGTGAGAGGCACATTCTGCTGCTTCCTCCCTTAGAGTTAAACTTGCTTCTGAAAGCTCAACCTCCGGGGAGTTTGTTTGGCAGAGATATAGAACACACTTTTCCAAGCCTGTTGGAAGGCATTTGCAGTTTCATTTCGCGTCTAATTTCCCAAACCAAACTGCTTGCAGCTCTAACTGCCTTCTAACTACCACTTCTTCGGTTCAGTGAGATATGCTGGATTCTAAACGGAGAAGCTTCTCTGACGCTTTTTCACAGAGATTTTGAAACTGAAATCTCCCATGCCGTTTCCACCATAGGCAGCAATGGGCTTCCCCATAGAACTTGCCAACCTGAATTCCTACAGGCTAGATGTGAGAGGCACATTCTGCTGCTTCCTCCCTTAGAGTTAAACTTGCTTCTGGAAGCTCAACCTCCGGGGAGTTTGTTTGGCAGAGATATAGAACACACTTTTCCAAGCCTGTTGGAAGGCATTTGCAGTTTCATTTCGCGTCTAATTTCCCAAACCAAACTGCTTGCAGCTCTAACTGCCTTCTAACTACCACTTCTTCGGTTCAGTGAGATATGCTGGATTCTAAACGGAGAAGCTTCTCTGACGCTTTTTCACAGAGATTTTGAAACTGAAATTTCCAAACCCGTTTCCAACGAAGGCGCCAATGGGCTTCCCCATAGAACTTGCCAACCTGAATTCCTACAGGCTAGATGTGAGAGGCACATTCTGCTGCTTCCTCCCTTAGAGTTAAACTACCTTCTGAAAGCTCAACCTCCGGGGAGTTTGTTTGGCAGAGATATAGAACACACTTTTCCAAGCCTGTTGGAAGGCATTTGCAGTTTCATTTCGCGTCTAATTTCCCAAACCAAACTGCTTGCAGCTCTAACTCCCTTCTAACTACCACTTCTTCGGTTCAGGGAGATATGCTGGATTCTAAACGGAGAAGCTTCTCTGACGCTTTTTCACAGAGATTTTGAAACTGAAATCTCCCATGCCGTTTCCATCATAGGCAGCAATGGGCTTCCCCATAGAACTTGCCAACCTGAATTCCTACAGGCTAGATGTGAGAGGCACATTCTGCTGCTTCCTCCCTAACAGTTAAGCTTGCTTCTGAAAGCTCAACCTCCGGGGACTCTGTTTGGCAGAGATATAGAACACACTTTTCCAAGCCTGTTGGAAGGCCTTTGCAGTGTCATTTCGCATCTAATTTCCCAAACCAAACTGCTTGCAGCTCTAACTCCCTTCTAACTACCACTTCTTCGGTTCAGTGAGATATGCAGGATTCTAAACGGAGAAGCTTCTCTGACGCTTTTTCACAGAGATTTTGAAACTGAAATCTCCCATGCCGTTTCCACCATAGGCAGCAATGGGCTTCCCCATAGAACTTGCCAACCTGAATTCCTACAGGCTAGATGTGAGAGGCACATTCTGCTGCTTCCTCCCTTAGAGTTAAACTTGCTTCTGAAAGCTCAACCTCCGGGGAGTTTGTTTGGCAGAGATATAGAACACACTTTTCCAAGCCTGTTGGAAGGCATTTGCAGTTTCATTTCGCGTCTAATTTCCCAAACCAAACTGCTTGCAGCTCTAACTGCCTTCTAACTACCACTTCTTCGGTTCAGTGAGATATGCTGGATTCTAAACGGAGAAGCTTCTCTGACGCTTTATCACAGAGATTTTGAAACTGAAATCTCCCATGCCGTTTCCACCATAGGCAGCAATGGGCTTCCCCATAGAACTTGCCAACCTGAATTCCTACAGGCTAGATGTGAGAGGCACATTCTGCTGCTTCCTCCCTTAGAGTTAAACTTGCTTCTGAAAGCTCAACCTCCGGGGAGTTTGTTTGGCAGAGATATAGAACACACTTTTCCAAGCCTGTTGGAAGGCATTTGCAGTTTCATTTCGCGTCTAATTTCCCAAACCAAACTGCTTGCAGCTCTAACTCCCTTCTAACTACCAATTCTTCGGTTCAGTGAGATATGCTGGATTCTAAACGGAGAAGCTTCTCTGACGCTTTTTCACAGAGATTTTGAAACTGAAATTTCCAAACCCGTTTCCAACGAAGGCGCCAATGGGCTTCCCCATAGAACTTGCCAACCTGAATTCCTACAGGCTAGATGTGAGAGGCACATTCTGCTGCTTCCTCCCTTAGAGTTAAACTAGCTTCTGAAAGCTCAACCTCCGGGGAGTTTGTTTGGCAGAGATATAGAACACACTTTTCCAAGCCTGTTGGAAGGCATTTGCAGTTTCATTTCGCGTCTAATTTCCCAAACCAAACTGCTTGCAGCTCTAACTCCCTTCTAACTACCACTTCTTCGGTTCAGGGAGATATGCTGGATTCTAAACGGAGAAGCTTCTCTGACGCTTTTTCACAGAGATTTTGAAACTGAAATCTCCCATGCCGTTTCCACCATAGGCAGCAATGGGCTTCCCCATAGAACTTGCCAACCTGAATTCCTACAGGCTAGATGTGAGAGGCACATTCTGCTGCTTCCTCCCTAACAGTTAAGCTTGCTTCTGAAAGCTCAACCTCCGGGGACTCTGTTTGGCAGAGATATAGAACACACTTTTCCAAGCCTGTTGGAAGGCCTTTGCAGTGTCATTTCGCATCTAATTTCCCAAACCAAACTGCTTGCAGCTCTAACTCCCTTCTAACTACCACTTCTTCGGTTCAGTGAGATATGCAGGATTCTAAACGGAGAAGCTTCTCTGACGCTTTTTCACAGAGATTTTGAAACTGAAATCTCCCATGCCGTTTCCACCATAGGCAGCAATGGGCTTCCCCATAGAACTTGCCAACCTGAATTCCTACAGGCTAGATGTGAGAGGCACATTCTGCTGCTTCCTCCCTTAGAGTTAAACTTGCTTCTGAAAGCTCAACCTCCGGGGAGTTTGTTTGGCAGAGATATAGAACACACTTTTCCAAGCCTGTTCGAAGGCATTTGCAGTTTCATTTCACGTCTAATTTCCCAAACCAAACTGCTTGCAGCTCTAACTGCCTTCTAACTACCACTTCTTCGGTTCAGTGAGATATGCTGGATTCTAAACGGAGAAGCTTCTCTGACGCTTTTTCACAGAGATTTTGAAACTGAAATCTCCCATGCCGTTTCCACCATAGGCAGCAATGGGCTTCCCCATAGAACTTGCCAACCTGAATTCCTACAGGCTAGATGTGAGAGGCACATTCTGCTGCTTCCTCCCTTAGAGTTAAACTTGCTTCTGAAAGCTCAACCTCCGGGGAGTTTGTTTGGCAGAGATATAGAACACACTTTTCCAAGCCTGTTGGAAGGCATTTGCAGTTTCATTTCGTGTCTAATTTCCCAAACCAAACTGCTTGCAGCTCTAACTGCCTTCTAACTACCACTTCTTCGGTTCAGTGAGATATGCTGGATTCTAAACGGAGAAGCTTCTCTGACGCTTTTTCACAGAGATTTTGAAACTGAAATCTCCCATGCCGTTTCCACCATAGGCAGCAATGGGCTTCCCCATAGAACTTGCCAACCTGAATTCCTACAGGCTAGATGTGAGAGGCACATTCTGCTGCTTCCTCCCTTAGAGTTAAACTTGCTTCTGAAAGCTCAACCTCCGGGGAGTTTGTTTGGCAGAGATATAGAACACACTTTTCCAAGCCTGTTGGAAGGCATTTGCAGTTTCATTTCGCGTCTAATTTCCCAAACCAAACTGCTTGCAGCTCTAACTCCCTTCTAACTACCAATTCTTCGGTTCAGTGAGATATGCTGGATTCTAAACGGAGAAGCTTCTCTGACGCTTTTTCACAGAGATTTTGAAACTGAAATTTCCAAACCCGTTTCCAACGAAGGCGCCAATGGGCTTCCCCATAGAACTTGCCAACCTGAATTCCTACAGGCTAGATGTGAGAGGCACATTCTGCTGCTTCCTCCCTTAGAGTTAAACTAGCTTCTGAAAGCTCAACCTCCGGGGAGTTTGTTTGGCAGAGATATAGAACACACTTTTCCAAGCCTGTTGGAAGGCATTTGCAGTTTCATTTCGCGTCTAATTTCCCAAACCAAACTGCTTGCAGCTCTAACTCCCTTCTAACTACCACTTCTTCGGTTCAGGGAGATATGCTGGATTCTAAACGGAGAAGCTTCTCTGACGCTTTTTCACAGAGATTTTGAAACTGAAATCTCCCATGCCGTTTCCACCATAGGCAGCAATGGGCTTCCCCATAGAACTTGCCAACCTGAATTCCTACAGGCTAGATGTGAGAGGCACATTCTGCTGCTTCCTCCCTTAGAGTTAAACTTGCTTCTGAAAGCTCAACCTCCGGGGAGTTTGTTTGGCAGAGATATAGAACACACTTTTCCAAGCCTGTTGGAAGGCATTTGCAGTTTCATTTCGCGTCTAATTTCCCAAACCAAACTGCTTGCAGCTCTAACTGCCTTCTAACTACCACTTCTTCGGTTCAGTGAGATATGCTGGATTCTAAACGGAGAAGCTTCTCTGACGCTTTTTCACAGAGATTTTGAAACTGAAATCTCCCATGCCGTTTCCACCATAGGCAGCAATGGGCTTCCCCATAGAACTTGCCAACCTGAATTCCTACAGGCTAGATGTGAGAGGCACATTCTGCTGCTTCCTCCCTTAGAGTTAAACTTGCTTCTGGAAGCTCAACCTCCGGGGAGTTTGTTTGGCAGAGATATAGAACACACTTTTCCAAGCCTGTTGGAAGGCATTTGCAGTTTCATTTCGCGTCTAATTTCCCAAACCAAACTGCTTGCAGCTCTAACTGCCTTCTAACTACCACTTCTTCGGTTCAGTGAGATATGCTGGATTCTAAACGGAGAAGCTTCTCTGACGCTTTTTCACAGAGATTTTGAAACTGAAATTTCCAAACCCGTTTCCAACGAAGGCGCCAATGGGCTTCCCCATAGAACTTGCCAACCTGAATTCCTACAGGCTAGATGTGAGAGGCACATTCTGCTGCTTCCTCCCTTAGAGTTAAACTACCTTCTGAAAGCTCAACCTGCGGGGAGTTTGTTTGGCAGAGATATAGAACACACTTTTCCAAGCCTGTTGGAAGGCATTTGCAGTTTCATTTCGCGTCTAATTTCCCAAACCAAACTGCTTGCAGCTCTAACTCCCTTCTAACTACCACTTCTTCGGTTCAGGGAGATATGCTGGATTCTAAACGGAGAAGCTTCTCTGACGCTTTTTCACAGAGATTTTGAAACTGAAATCTCCCATGCCGTTTCCATCATAGGCAGCAATGGGCTTCCCCATAGAACTTGCCAACCTGAATTCCTACAGGCTAGATGTGAGAGGCACATTCTGCTGCTTCCTCCCTAACAGTTAAGCTTGCTTCTGAAAGCTCAACCTCCGGGGACTCTGTTTGGCAGAGATATAGAACACACTTTTCCAAGCCTGTTGGAAGGCCTTTGCAGTGTCATTTCGCATCTAATTTCCCAAACCAAACTGCTTGCAGCTCTAACTCCCTTCTAACTACCACTTCTTCGGTTCAGTGAGATATGCAGGATTCTAAACGGAGAAGCTTCTCTGACGCTTTTTCACAGAGATTTTGAAACTGAAATCTCCCATGCCGTTTCCACCATAGGCAGCAATGGGCTTCCCCATAGAACTAGCCAACCTGAATTCCTACAGGCTAGATGTGAGAGGCACATTCTGCTGCTTCCTCCCTTAGAGTTAAACTTGCTTCTGGAAGCTCAACCTCCGGGGAGTTTGTTTGGCAGTGATATAGAACACACTTTTCCAAGCCTGTTGGAAGGCATTTGCAGTTTCATTTCGCGTCTAATTTCCCAAACCAAACTGCTTGCAGCTCTAACTGCCTTCTAACTACCACTTCTTCGGTTCAGTGAGATATGCTGGATTCTAAACGGAGAAGCTTCTCTGACGCTTTTTCACAGAGATTTTGAAACTGAAATTTCCAAACCCGTTTCCAACGAAGGCGCCAATGGGCTTCCCCATAGAACTTGCCAACGTGAATTCCTACAGGCTAGATGTGAGAGGCACATTCTGCTGCTTCCTCCCTTAGAGTTAAACTAGCTTCTGAAAGCTCAACCTCCGGGGAGTTTGTTTGGCAGAGATATAGAACACACTTTTCCAAGCCTGTTGGAAGGCATTTGCAGTTTCATTTCGCGTCTAATTTCCCAAACCAAACTGCTTGCAGCTCTAACTCCCTTCTAACTACCACTTCTTCGGTTCAGGGAGATATGCTGGATTCTAAACGGAGAAGCTTCTCTGACGCTTTTTCACAGAGATTTTGAAACTGAAATCTCCCATGCCGTTTCCACCATAGGCAGCAATGGGCTTCCCCATAGAACTTGCCAACCTGAATTCCTACAGGCTAGATGTGAGAGGCACATTCTGCTGCTTCCTCCCTAACAGTTAAGCTTGCTTCTGAAAGCTCAACCTCCGGGGACTCTGTTTGGCAGAGATATAGAACACACTTTTCCAAGCCTGTTGGAAGGCCTTTGCAGTGTCATTTCGCATCTAATTTCCCAAACCAAACTGCTTGCAGCTCTAACTCCCTTCTAACTACCACTTCTTCGGTTCAGTGAGATATGCAGGATTCTAAACGGAGAAGCTTCTCTGACGCTTTTTCACAGAGATTTTGAAACTGAAATCTCCCATGCCGTTTCCACCATAGGCAGCAATGGGCTTCCCCATAGAACTTGCCAACCTGAATTCCTACAGGCTAGATGTGAGAGGCACATTCTGCTGCTTCCTCCCTTAGAGTTAAACTTGCTTCTGAAAGCTCAACCTCCGGGGAGTTTGTTTGGCAGAGATATAGAACACACTTTTCCAAGCCTGTTGGAAGGCATTTGCAGTTTCATTTCACGTCTAATTTCCCAAACCAAACTGCTTGCAGCTCTAACTGCCTTCTAACTACCACTTCTTCGGTTCAGTGAGATATGCTGGATTCTAAACGGAGAAGCTTCTCTGACGCTTTTTCACAGAGATTTTGAAACTGAAATCTCCCATGCCGTTTCCACCATAGGCAGCAATGGGCTTCCCCATAGAACTTGCCAACCTGAATTCCTACAGGCTAGATGTGAGAGGCACATTCTGCTGCTTCCTCCCTTAGAGTTAAACTTGCTTCTGAAAGCTCAACCTCCGGGGTGTTTGTTTGGCAGAGATATAGAACACACTTTTCCAAGCCTGTTGGAAGGCATTTGCAGTTTCATTTCGCGTCTAATTTCCCAAACCAAACTGCTTGCAGCTCTAACTGCCTTCTAACTACCACTTCTTCGGTTCAGTGAGATATGCTGGATTCTAAACGGAGAAGCTTCTCTGACGCTTTTTCACAGAGATTTTGAAACTGAAATCTCCCATGCCGTTTCCACCATAGGCAGCAATGGGCTTCCCCATAGAACTTGCCAACCTGAATTCCTACAGGCTAGATGTGAGAGGCACATTCTGCTGCTTCCTCCCTTAGAGTTAAACTTGCTTCTGAAAGCTCAACCTCCGGGGAGTTTGTTTGGCAGAGATATAGAACACACTTTTCCAAGCCTGTTGGAAGGCATTTGCAGTTTCATTTCGCGTCTAATTTCCCAAACCAAACTGCTTGCAGCTCTAACTCCCTTCTAACTACCAATTCTTCGGTTCAGTGAGATATGCTGGATTCTAAACGGAGAAGCTTCTCTGACGCTTTTTCACAGAGATTTTGAAACTGAAATTTCCAAACCCGTTTCCAACGAAGGCGCCAATGGGCTTCCCCATAGAACTTGCCAACCTGAATTCCTACAGGCTAGATGTGAGAGGCACATTCTGCTGCTTCCTCCCTTAGAGTTAAACTAGCTTCTGAAAGCTCAACCTCCGGGGAGTTTGTTTGGCAGAGATATAGAACACACTTTTCCAAGCCTGTTGGAAGGCATTTGCAGTTTCATTTCGCGTCTAATTTCCCAAACCAAACTGCTTGCAGCTCTAACTCCCTTCTAACTACCACTTCTTCGGTTCAGGGAGATATGCTGGATTCTAAACGGAGAAGCTTCTCTGACGCTTTTTCACAGAGATTTTGAAACTGAAATCTCCCATGCCGTTTCCACCATAGGCAGCAATGGGCTTCCCCATAGAACTTGCCAACCTGAATTCCTACAGGCTAGATGTGAGAGGCACATTCTGCTGCTTCCTCCCTAACAGTTAAGCTTGCTTCTGAAAGCTCAACCTCCGGGGACTCTGTTTGGCAGAGATATAGAACACACTTTTCCAAGCCTGTTGGAAGGCCTTTGCAGTGTCATTTCGCATCTAATTTCCCAAACCAAACTGCTTGCAGCTCTAACTCCCTTCTAACTACCACTTCTTCGGTTCAGTGAGATATGCAGGATTCTAAACGGAGAAGCTTCTCTGACGCTTTTTCACAGAGATTTTGAAACTGAAATCTCCCATGCCGTTTCCACCATAGGCAGCAATGGGCTTCCCCATAGAACTTGCCAACCTGAATTCCTACAGGCTAGATGTGAGAGGCACATTCTGCTGCTTCCTCCCTTAGAGTTAAACTTGCTTCTGAAAGCTCAACCTCCGGGGAGTTTGTTTGGCAGAGATATAGAACACACTTTTCCAAGCCTGTTGGAAGGCATTTGCAGTTTCATTTCACGTCTAATTTCCCAAACCAAACTGCTTGCAGCTCTAACTGCCTTCTAACTACCACTTCTTCGGTTCAGTGAGATATGCTGGATTCTAAACGGAGAAGCTTCTCTGACGCTTTTTCACAGAGATTTTGAAACTGAAATCTCCCATGCCGTTTCCACCATAGGCAGCAATGGGCTTCCCCATAGAACTTGCCAACCTGAATTCCTACAGGCTAGATGTGAGAGGCACATTCTGCTGCTTCCTCCCTTAGAGTTAAACTTGCTTCTGAAAGCTCAACCTCCGGGGAGTTTGTTTGGCAGAGATATAGAACACACTTTTCCAAGCCTGTTGGAAGGCATTTGCAGTTTCATTTCGCGTCTAATTTCCCAAACCAAACTGCTTGCAGCTCTAACTGCCTTCTAACTACCACTTCTTCGGTTCAGTGAGATATGCTGGATTCTAAACGGAGAAGCTTCTCTGACGCTTTTTCACAGAGATTTTGAAACTGAAATCTCCCATGCCGTTTCCACCATAGGCAGCAATGGGCTTCCCCATAGAACTTGCCAACCTGAATTCCTACAGGCTAGATGTGAGAGGCACATTCTGCTGCTTCCTCCCTTAGAGTTAAACTTGCTTCTGAAAGCTCAACCTCCGGGGAGTTTGTTTGGCAGAGATATAGAACACACTTTTCCAAGCCTGTTGGAAGGCATTTGCAGTTTCATTTCGCGTCTAATTTCCCAAACCAAACTGCTTGCAGCTCTAACTGCCTTCTAACTACCACTTCTTCGGTTCAGTGAGATATGCTGGATTCTAAACGGAGAAGCTTCTCTGACGCTTTTTCACAGAGATTTTGAAACTGAAATCTCCCATGCCGTTTCCACCATAGGCAGCAATGGGCTTCCCCATAGAACTTGCCAACCTGAATTCCTACAGGCTAGATGTGAGAGGCACATTCTGCTGCTTCCTCCCTTAGAGTTAAACTTGCTTCTGAAAGCTCAACCTCCGGGGTGTTTGTTTGGCAGAGATATAGAACACAATTTTCCAAGCCTGTTGGAAGGCATTTGCAGTTTCATTTCGCGTCTAATTTCCCAAACCAAACTGCTTGCAGCTCTAACTGCCTTCTAACTACCACTTCTTCGGTTCAGTGAGATATGCTGGATTCTAAACGGAGAAGCTTCTCTGACGCTTTTTCACAGAGATTTTGAAACTGAAATTTCCAAACCCGTTTCCAACGAAGGCGCCAATGGGCTTCCCCATAGAACTTGCCAACCTGAATTCCTACAGGCTAGATGTGAGAGGCACATTCTGCTGCTTCCTCCCTTAGAGTTAAACTAGCTTCTGAAAGCTCAACCTCCGGGGAGTTTGTTTGGCAGAGATATAGAACACACTTTTCCAAGCCTGTTGGAAGGCATTTGCAGTTTCATTTCGCGTCTAATTTCCCAAACCAAACTGCTTGCAGCTCTAACTCCCTTCTAACTACCACTTCTTCGGTTCAGGGAGATATGCTGGATTCTAAACGGAGAAGCTTCTCTGACGCTTTTTCACAGAGATTTTGAAACTGAAATCTCCCATGCCGTTTCCACCATAGGCAGCAATGGGCTTCCCCATAGAACTTGCCAACCTGAATTCCTACAGGCTAGATGTGAGAGGCACATTCTGCTGCTTCCTCCCTAACAGTTAAGCTTGCTTCTGAAAGCTCAACCTCCGGGGACTCTGTTTGGCAGAGATATAGAACACACTTTTCCAAGCCTGTTGGAAGGCCTTTGCAGTGTCATTTCGCATCTAATTTCCCAAACCAAACTGCTTGCAGCTCTAACTCCCTTCTAACTACCACTTCTTCGGTTCAGTGAGATATGCAGGATTCTAAACGGAGAAGCTTCTCTGACGCTTTTTCACAGAGATTTTGAAACTGAAATCTCCCATGCCGTTTCCACCATAGGCAGCAATGGGCTTCCCCATAGAACTTGCCAACCTGAATTCCTACAGGCTAGATGTGAGAGGCACATTCTGCTGCTTCCTCCCTTAGAGTTAAACTTGCTTCTGAAAGCTCAACCTCCGGGGAGTTTGTTTGGCAGAGATATAGAACACACTTTTCCAAGCCTGTTGGAAGGCATTTGCAGTTTCATTTCACGTCTAATTTCCCAAACCAAACTGCTTGCAGCTCTAACTGCCTTCTAACTACCACTTCTTCGGTTCAGTGAGATATGCTGGATTCTAAACGGAGAAGCTTCTCTGACGCTTTTTCACAGAGATTTTGAAACTGAAATCTCCCATGCCGTTTCCACCATAGGCAGCAATGGGCTTCCCCATAGAACTTGCCAACCTGAATTCCTACAGGCTAGATGTGAGAGGCACATTCTGCTGCTTCCTCCCTTAGAGTTAAACTTGCTTCTGAAAGCTCAACCTCCGGGGAGTTTGTTTGGCAGAGATATAGAACACACTTTTCCAAGCCTGTTGGAAGGCATTTGCAGTTTCATTTCGCGTCTAATTTCCCAAACCAAACTGCTTGCAGCTCTAACTGCCTTCTAACTACCACTTCTTCGGTTCAGTGAGATATGCTGGATTCTAAACGGAGAAGCTTCTCTGACGCTTTTTCACAGAGATTTTGAAACTGAAATCTCCCATGCCGTTTCCACCATAGGCAGCAATGGGCTTCCCCATAGAACTTGCCAACCTGAATTCCTACAGGCTAGATGTGAGAGGCACATTCTGCTGCTTCCTCCCTTAGAGTTAAACTTGCTTCTGAAAGCTCAACCTCCGGGGAGTTTGTTTGGCAGAGATATAGAACACACTTTTCCAAGCCTGTTGGAAGGCATTTGCAGTTTCATTTCGCGTCTAATTTCCCAAACCAAACTGCTTGCAGCTCTAACTGCCTTCTAACTACCACTTCTTCGGTTCAGTGAGATATGCTGGATTCTAAACGGAGAAGCTTCTCTGACGCTTTTTCACAGAGATTTTGAAACTGAAATCTCCCATGCCGTTTCCACCATAGGCAGCAATGGGCTTCCCCATAGAACTTGCCAACCTGAATTCCTACAGGCTAGATGTGAGAGGCACATTCTGCTGCTTCCTCCCTTAGAGTTAAACTTGCTTCTGAAAGCTCAACCTCCGGGGTGTTTGTTTGGCAGAGATATAGAACACACTTTTCCAAGCCTGTTGGAAGGCATTTGCAGTTTCATTTCGCGTCTAATTTCCCAAACCAAACTGCTTGCAGCTCTAACTGCCTTCTAACTACCACTTCTTCGGTTCAGTGAGATATGCTGGATTCTAAACGGAGAAGCTTCTCTGACGCTTTTTCACAGAGATTTTGAAACTGAAATCTCCCATGCCGTTTCCACCATAGGCAGCAATGGGCTTCCCCATAGAACTTGCCAACCTGAATTCCTACAGGCTAGATGTGAGAGGCACATTCTGCTGCTTCCTCCCTTAGAGTTAAACTTGCTTCTGAAAGCTCAACCTCCGGGGAGTTTGTTTGGCAGAGATATAGAACACACTTTTCCAAGCCTGTTGGAAGGCATTTGCAGTTTCATTTCGCGTCTAATTTCCCAAACCAAACTGCTTGCAGCTCTAACTCCCTTCTAACTACCAATTCTTCGGTTCAGTGAGATATGCTGGATTCTAAACGGAGAAGCTTCTCTGACGCTTTTTCACAGAGATTTTGAAACTGAAATTTCCAAACCCGTTTCCAACGAAGGCGCCAATGGGCTTCCCCATAGAACTTGCCAACCTGAATTCCTACAGGCTAGATGTGAGAGGCACATTCTGCTGCTTCCTCCCTTAGAGTTAAACTAGCTTCTGAAAGCTCAACCTCCGGGGAGTTTGTTTGGCAGAGATATAGAACACACTTTTCCAAGCCTGTTGGAAGGCATTTGCAGTTTCATTTCGCGTCTAATTTCCCAAACCAAACTGCTTGCAGCTCTAACTCCCTTCTAACTACCACTTCTTCGGTTCAGGGAGATATGCTGGATTCTAAACGGAGAAGCTTCTCTGACGCTTTTTCACAGAGATTTTGAAACTGAAATCTCCCATGCCGTTTCCACCATAGGCAGCAATGGGCTTCCCCATAGAACTTGCCAACCTGAATTCCTACAGGCTAGATGTGAGAGGCACATTCTGCTGCTTCCTCCCTAACAGTTAAGCTTGCTTCTGAAAGCTCAACCTCCGGGGACTCTGTTTGGCAGAGATATAGAACACACTTTTCCAAGCCTGTTGGAAGGCCTTTGCAGTGTCATTTCGCATCTAATTTCCCAAACCAAACTGCTTGCAGCTCTAACTCCCTTCTAACTACCACTTCTTCGGTTCAGTGAGATATGCAGGATTCTAAACGGAGAAGCTTCTCTGACGCTTTTTCACAGAGATTTTGAAACTGAAATCTCCCATGCCGTTTCCACCATAGGCAGCAATGGGCTTCCCCATAGAACTTGCCAACCTGAATTCCTACAGGCTAGATGTGAGAGGCACATTCTGCTGCTTCCTCCCTTAGAGTTAAACTTGCTTCTGAAAGCTCAACCTCCGGGGAGTTTGTTTGGCAGAGATATAGAACACACTTTTCCAAGCCTGTTGGAAGGCATTTGCAGTTTCATTTCACGTCTAATTTCCCAAACCAAACTGCTTGCAGCTCTAACTGCCTTCTAACTACCACTTCTTCGGTTCAGTGAGATATGCTGGATTCTAAACGGAGAAGCTTCTCTGACGCTTTTTCACAGAGATTTTGAAACTGAAATCTCCCATGCCGTTTCCACCATAGGCAGCAATGGGCTTCCCCATAGAACTTGCCAACCTGAATTCCTACAGGCTAGATGTGAGAGGCACATTCTGCTGCTTCCTCCCTTAGAGTTAAACTTGCTTCTGAAAGCTCAACCTCCGGGGAGTTTGTTTGGCAGAGATATAGAACACACTTTTCCAAGCCTGTTGGAAGGCATTTGCAGTTTCATTTCGCGTCTAATTTCCCAAACCAAACTGCTTGCAGCTCTAACTGCCTTCTAACTACCACTTCTTCGGTTCAGTGAGATATGCTGGATTCTAAACGGAGAAGCTTCTCTGACGCTTTTTCACAGAGATTTTGAAACTGAAATCTCCCATGCCGTTTCCACCATAGGCAGCAATGGGCTTCCCCATAGAACTTGCCAACCTGAATTCCTACAGGCTAGATGTGAGAGGCACATTTTGCTGCTTCCTCCCTTAGAGTTAAACTTGCTTCTGAAAGCTCAACCTCCGGGGAGTTTGTTTGGCAGAGATATAGAACACACTTTTCCAAGCCTGTTGGAAGGCATTTGCAGTTTCATTTCGCGTCTAATTTCCCAAACCAAACTGCTTGCAGCTCTAACTCCCTTCTAACTACCAATTCTTCGGTTCAGTGAGATATGCTGGATTCTAAACGGAGAAGCTTCTCTGACGCTTTTTCACAGAGATTTTGAAACTGAAATTTCCAAACCCGTTTCCAACGAAGGCGCCAATGGGCTTCCCCATAGAACTTGCCAACCTGAATTCCTACAGGCTAGATGTGAGAGGCACATTCTGCTGCTTCCTCCCTTAGAGTTAAACTAGCTTCTGAAAGCTCAACCTCCGGGGAGTTTGTTTGGCAGAGATATAGAACACACTTTTCCAAGCCTGTTGGAAGGCATTTGCAGTTTCATTTCGCGTCTAATTTCCCAAACCAAACTGCTTGCAGCTCTAACTCCCTTCTAACTACCACTTCTTCGGTTCAGGGAGATATGCTGGATTCTAAACGGAGAAGCTTCTCTGACGCTTTTTCACAGAGATTTTGAAACTGAAATCTCCCATGCCGTTTCCACCATAGGCAGCAATGGGCTTCCCCATAGAACTTGCCAACCTGAATTCCTACAGGCTAGATGTGAGAGGCACATTCTGCTGCTTCCTCCCTTAGAGTTAAACTTGCTTCTGAAAGCTCAACCTCCGGGGAGTTTGTTTGGCAGAGATATAGAACACACTTTTCCAAGCCTGTTGGAAGGCATTTGCAGTTTCATTTCGCGTCTAATTTCCCAAACCAAACTGCTTGCAGCTCTAACTGCCTTCTAACTACCACTTCTTCGGTTCAGTGAGATATGCTGGATTCTAAACGGAGAAGCTTCTCTGACGCTTTTTCACAGAGATTTTGAAACTGAAATCTCCCATGCCGTTTCCACCATAGGCAGCAATGGGCTTCCCCATAGAACTTGCCAACCTGAATTCCTACAGGCTAGATGTGAGAGGCACATTCTGCTGCTTCCTCCCTTAGAGTTAAACTTGCTTCTGAAAGCTCAACCTCCGGGGTGTTTGTTTGGCAGAGATATAGAACACAATTTTCCAAGCCTGTTGGAAGGCATTTGCAGTTTCATTTCGCGTCTAATTTCCCAAACCAAACTGCTTGCAGCTCTAACTGCCTTCTAACTACCACTTCTTCGGTTCAGTGAGATATGCTGGATTCTAAACGGAGAAGCTTCTCTGACGCTTTTTCACAGAGATTTTGAAACTGAAATTTCCAAACCCGTTTCCAACGAAGGCGCCAATGGGCTTCCCCATAGAACTTGCCAACCTGAATTCCTACAGGCTAGATGTGAGAGGCACATTCTGCTGCTTCCTCCCTTAGAGTTAAACTAGCTTCTGAAAGCTCAACCTCCGGGGAGTTTGTTTGGCAGAGATATAGAACACACTTTTCCAAGCCTGTTGGAAGGCATTTGCAGTTTCATTTCGCGTCTAATTTCCCAAACCAAACTGCTTGCAGCTCTAACTCCCTTCTAACTACCACTTCTTCGGTTCAGGGAGATATGCTGGATTCTAAACGGAGAAGCTTCTCTGACGCTTTTTCACAGAGATTTTGAAACTGAAATCTCCCATGCCGTTTCCACCATAGGCAGCAATGGGCTTCCCCATAGAACTTGCCAACCTGAATTCCTACAGGCTAGATGTGAGAGGCACATTCTGCTGCTTCCTCCCTAACAGTTAAGCTTGCTTCTGAAAGCTCAACCTCCGGGGACTCTGTTTGGCAGAGATATAGAACACACTTTTCCAAGCCTGTTGGAAGGCCTTTGCAGTGTCATTTCGCATCTAATTTCCCAAACCAAACTGCTTGCAGCTCTAACTCCCTTCTAACTACCACTTCTTCGGTTCAGTGAGATATGCAGGATTCTAAACGGAGAAGCTTCTCTGACGCTTTTTCACAGAGATTTTGAAACTGAAATCTCCCATGCCGTTTCCACCATAGGCAGCAATGGGCTTCCCCATAGAACTTGCCAACCTGAATTCCTACAGGCTAGATGTGAGAGGCACATTCTGCTGCTTCCTCCCTTAGAGTTAAACTTGCTTCTGAAAGCTCAACCTCCGGGGAGTTTGTTTGGCAGAGATATAGAACACACTTTTCCAAGCCTGTTGGAAGGCATTTGCAGTTTCATTTCACGTCTAATTTCCCAAACCAAACTGCTTGCAGCTCTAACTGCCTTCTAACTACCACTTCTTCGGTTCAGTGAGATATGCTGGATTCTAAACGGAGAAGCTTCTCTGACGCTTTTTCACAGAGATTTTGAAACTGAAATCTCCCATGCCGTTTCCACCATAGGCAGCAATGGGCTTCCCCATAGAACTTGCCAACCTGAATTCCTACAGGCTAGATGTGAGAGGCACATTCTGCTGCTTCCTCCCTTAGAGTTAAACTTGCTTCTGAAAGCTCAACCTCCGGGGAGTTTGTTTGGCAGAGATATAGAACACACTTTTCCAAGCCTGTTGGAAGGCATTTGCAGTTTCATTTCGCGTCTAATTTCCCAAACCAAACTGCTTGCAGCTCTAACTGCCTTCTAACTACCACTTCTTCGGTTCAGTGAGATATGCTGGATTCTAAACGGAGAAGCTTCTCTGACGCTTTTTCACAGAGATTTTGAAACTGAAATCTCCCATGCCGTTTCCACCATAGGCAGCAATGGGCTTCCCCATAGAACTTGCCAACCTGAATTCCTACAGGCTAGATGTGAGAGGCACATTCTGCTGCTTCCTCCCTTAGAGTTAAACTTGCTTCTGAAAGCTCAACCTCCGGGGAGTTTGTTTGGCAGAGATATAGAACACACTTTTCCAAGCCTGTTGGAAGGCATTTGCAGTTTCATTTCGCGTCTAATTTCCCAAACCAAACTGCTTGCAGCTCTAACTGCCTTCTAACTACCACTTCTTCGGTTCAGTGAGATATGCTGGATTCTAAACGGAGAAGCTTCTCTGACGCTTTTTCACAGAGATTTTGAAACTGAAATCTCCCATGCCGTTTCCACCATAGGCAGCAATGGGCTTCCCCATAGAACTTGCCAACCTGAATTCCTACAGGCTAGATGTGAGAGGCACATTCTGCTGCTTCCTCCCTTAGAGTTAAACTTGCTTCTGAAAGCTCAACCTCCGGGGTGTTTGTTTGGCAGAGATATAGAACACACTTTTCCAAGCCTGTTGGAAGGCATTTGCAGTTTCATTTCGCGTCTAATTTCCCAAACCAAACTGCTTGCAGCTCTAACTGCCTTCTAACTACCACTTCTTCGGTTCAGTGAGATATGCTGGATTCTAAACGGAGAAGCTTCTCTGACGCTTTTTCACAGAGATTTTGAAACTGAAATCTCCCATGCCGTTTCCACCATAGGCAGCAATGGGCTTCCCCATAGAACTTGCCAACCTGAATTCCTACAGGCTAGATGTGAGAGGCACATTCTGCTGCTTCCTCCCTTAGAGTTAAACTTGCTTCTGAAAGCTCAACCTCCGGGGAGTTTGTTTGGCAGAGATATAGAACACACTTTTCCAAGCCTGTTGGAAGGCATTTGCAGTTTCATTTCGCGTCTAATTTCCCAAACCAAACTGCTTGCAGCTCTAACTCCCTTCTAACTACCAATTCTTCGGTTCAGTGAGATATGCTGGATTCTAAACGGAGAAGCTTCTCTGACGCTTTTTCACAGAGATTTTGAAACTGAAATTTCCAAACCCGTTTCCAACGAAGGCGCCAATGGGCTTCCCCAGAGAACTTGCCAACCTGAATTCCTACAGGCTAGATGTGAGAGGCACATTCTGCTGCTTCCTCCCTTAGAGTTAAACTAGCTTCTGAAAGCTCAACCTCCGGGGAGTTTGTTTGGCAGAGATATAGAACACACTTTTCCAAGCCTGTTGGAAGGCATTTGCAGTTTCATTTCGCGTCTAATTTCCCAAACCAAACTGCTTGCAGCTCTAACTCCCTTCTAACTACCACTTCTTCGGTTCAGGGAGATATGCTGGATTCTAAACGGAGAAGCTTCTCTGACGCTTTTTCACAGAGATTTTGAAACTGAAATCTCCCATGCCGTTTCCACCATAGGCAGCAATGGGCTTCCCCATAGAACTTGCCAACCTGAATTCCTACAGGCTAGATGTGAGAGGCACATTCTGCTGCTTCCTCCCTAACAGTTAAGCTTGCTTCTGAAAGCTCAACCTCCGGGGACTCTGTTTGGCAGAGATATAGAACACACTTTTCCAAGCCTGTTGGAAGGCCTTTGCAGTGTCATTTCGCATCTAATTTCCCAAACCAAACTGCTTGCAGCTCTAACTCCCTTCTAACTACCACTTCTTCGGTTCAGTGAGATATGCAGGATTCTAAACGGAGAAGCTTCTCTGACGCTTTTTCACAGAGATTTTGAAACTGAAATCTCCCATGCCGTTTCCACCATAGGCAGCAATGGGCTTCCCCATAGAACTTGCCAACCTGAATTCCTACAGGCTAGATGTGAGAGGCACATTCTGCTGCTTCCTCCCTTAGAGTTAAACTTGCTTCTGAAAGCTCAACCTCCGGGGAGTTTGTTTGGCAGAGATATAGAACACACTTTTCCAAGCCTGTTGGAAGGCATTTGCAGTTTCATTTCACGTCTAATTTCCCAAACCAAACTGCTTGCAGCTCTAACTGCCTTCTAACTACCACTTCTTCGGTTCAGTGAGATATGCTGGATTCTAAACGGAGAAGCTTCTCTGACGCTTTTTCACAGAGATTTTGAAACTGAAATCTCCCATGCCGTTTCCACCATAGGCAGCAATGGGCTTCCCCATAGAACTTGCCAACCTGAATTCCTACAGGCTAGATGTGAGAGGCACATTCTGCTGCTTCCTCCCTTAGAGTTAAACTTGCTTCTGAAAGCTCAACCTCCGGGGAGTTTGTTTGGCAGAGATATAGAACACACTTTTCCAAGCCTGTTGGAAGGCATTTGCAGTTTCATTTCGCGTCTAATTTCCCAAACCAAACTGCTTGCAGCTCTAACTGCCTTCTAACTACCACTTCTTCGGTTCAGTGAGATATGCTGGATTCTAAACGGAGAAGCTTCTCTGACGCTTTTTCACAGAGATTTTGAAACTGAAATCTCCCATGCCGTTTCCACCATAGGCAGCAATGGGCTTCCCCATAGAACTTGCCAACCTGAATTCCTACAGGCTAGATGTGAGAGGCACATTTTGCTGCTTCCTCCCTTAGAGTTAAACTTGCTTCTGAAAGCTCAACCTCCGGGGAGTTTGTTTGGCAGAGATATAGAACACACTTTTCCAAGCCTGTTGGAAGGCATTTGCAGTTTCATTTCGCGTCTAATTTCCCAAACCAAACTGCTTGCAGCTCTAACTCCCTTCTAACTACCAATTCTTCGGTTCAGTGAGATATGCTGGATTCTAAACGGAGAAGCTTCTCTGACGCTTTTTCACAGAGATTTTGAAACTGAAATTTCCAAACCCGTTTCCAACGAAGGCGCCAATGGGCTTCCCCATAGAACTTGCCAACCTGAATTCCTACAGGCTAGATGTGAGAGGCACATTCTGCTGCTTCCTCCCTTAGAGTTAAACTAGCTTCTGAAAGCTCAACCTCCGGGGAGTTTGTTTGGCAGAGATATAGAACACACTTTTCCAAGCCTGTTGGAAGGCATTTGCAGTTTCATTTCGCGTCTAATTTCCCAAACCAAACTGCTTGCAGCTCTAACTCCCTTCTAACTACCACTTCTTCGGTTCAGGGAGATATGCTGGATTCTAAACGGAGAAGCTTCTCTGACGCTTTTTCACAGAGATTTTGAAACTGAAATCTCCCATGCCGTTTCCACCATAGGCAGCAATGGGCTTCCCCATAGAACTTGCCAACCTGAATTCCTACAGGCTAGATGTGAGAGGCACATTCTGCTGCTTCCTCCCTAACAGTTAAGCTTGCTTCTGAAAGCTCAACCTCCGGGGACTCTGTTTGGCAGAGATATAGAACACACTTTTCCAAGCCTGTTGGAAGGCCTTTGCAGTGTCATTTCGCATCTAATTTCCCAAACCAAACTGCTTGCAGCTCTAACTCCCTTCTAACTACCACTTCTTCGGTTCAGTGAGATATGCAGGATTCTAAACGGAGAAGCTTCTCTGACGCTTTTTCACAGAGATTTTGAAACTGAAATCTCCCATGCCGTTTCCACCATAGGCAGCAATGGGCTTCCCCATAGAACTTGCCAACCTGAATTCCTACAGGCTAGATGTGAGAGGCACATTCTGCTGCTTCCTCCCTTAGAGTTAAACTTGCTTCTGAAAGCTCAACCTCCGGGGAGTTTGTTTGGCAGAGATATAGAACACACTTTTCCAAGCCTGTTGGAAGGCATTTGCAGTTTCATTTCACGTCTAATTTCCCAAACCAAACTGCTTGAAGCTCTAACTGCCTTCTAACTACCACTTCTTCGGTTCAGTGAGATATGCTGGATTCTAAACGGAGAAGCTTCTCTGACGCTTTTTCACAGAGATTTTGAAACTGAAATCTCCCATGCCGTTTCCACCATAGGCAGCAATGGGCTTCCCCATAGAACTTGCCAACCTGAATTCCTACAGGCTAGATGTGAGAGGCACATTCTGCTGCTTCCTCCCTTAGAGTTAAACTTGCTTCTGAAAGCTCAACCTCCGGGGAGTTTGTTTGGCAGAGATATAGAACACACTTTTCCAAGCCTGTTGGAAGGCATTTGCAGTTTCATTTCGCGTCTAATTTCCCAAACCAAACTGCTTGCAGCTCTAACTGCCTTCTAACTACCACTTCTTCGGTTCAGTGAGATATGCTGGATTCTAAACGGAGAAGCTTCTCTGACGCTTTTTCACAGAGATTTTGAAACTGAAATCTCCCATGCCGTTTCCACCATAGGCAGCAATGGGCTTCCCCATAGAACTTGCCAACCTGAATTCCTACAGGCTAGATGTGAGAGGCACATTCTGCTGCTTCCTCCCTTAGAGTTAAACTTGCTTCTGAAAGCTCAACCTCCGGGGAGTTTGTTTGGCAGAGATATAGAACACACTTTTCCAAGCCTGTTGGAAGGCATTTGCAGTTTCATTTCGCGTCTAATTTCCCAAGCCAAACTGCTTGCAGCTCTAACTGCCTTCTAACTACCACTTCTTCGGTTCAGTGAGATATGCTGGATTCTAAACGGAGAAGCTTCTCTGACGCTTTTTCACAGAGATTTTGAAACTGAAATCTCCCATGCCGTTTCCACCATAGGCAGCAATGGGCTTCCCCATAGAACTTGCCAACCTGAATTCCTACAGGCTAGATGTGAGAGGCACATTCTGCTGCTTCCTCCCTTAGAGTTAAACTTGCTTCTGAAAGCTCAACCTCCGGGGTGTTTGTTTGGCAGAGATATAGAACACACTTTTCCAAGCCTGTTGGAAGGCATTTGCAGTTTCATTTCGCGTCTAATTTCCCAAACCAAACTGCTTGCAGCTCTAACTGCCTTCTAACTACCACTTCTTCGGTTCAGTGAGATATGCTGGATTCTAAACGGAGAAGCTTCTCTGACGCTTTTTCACAGAGATTTTGAAACTGAAATCTCCCATGCCGTTTCCACCATAGGCAGCAATGGGCTTCCCCATAGAACTTGCCAACCTGAATTCCTACAGGCTAGATGTGAGAGGCACATTCTGCTGCTTCCTCCCTTAGAGTTAAACTTGCTTCTGAAGGCTCAACCTCCGGGGAGTTTGTTTGGCAGAGATATAGAACACACTTTTCCAAGCCTGTTGGAAGGCATTTGCAGTTTCATTTCGCGTCTAATTTCCCAAACCAAACTGCTTGCAGCTCTAACTCCCTTCTAACTACCAATTCTTCGGTTCAGTGAGATATGCTGGATTCTAAACGGAGAAGCTTCTCTGACGCTTTTTCACAGAGATTTTGAAACTGAAATTTCCAAACCCGTTTCCAACGAAGGCGCCAATGGGCTTCCCCATAGAACTTGCCAACCTGAATTCCTACAGGCTAGATGTGAGAGGCACATTCTGCTGCTTCCTCCCTTAGAGTTAAACTAGCTTCTGAAAGCTCAACCTCCGGGGAGTTTGTTTGGCAGAGATATAGAACACACTTTTCCAAGCCTGTTGGAAGGCATTTGCAGTTTCATTTCGCGTCTAATTTCCCAAACCAAACTGCTTGCAGCTCTAACTCCCTTCTAACTACCACTTCTTCGGTTCAGGGAGATATGCTGGATTCTAAACGGAGAAGCTTCTCTGACGCTTTTTCACAGAGATTTTGAAACTGAAATCTCCCATGCCGTTTCCACCATAGGCAGCAATGGGCTTCCCCATAGAACTTGCCAACCTGAATTCCTACAGGCTAGATGTGAGAGGCACATTCTGCTGCTTCCTCCCTAACAGTTAAGCTTGCTTCTGAAAGCTCAACCTCCGGGGACTCTGTTTGGCAGAGATATAGAACACACTTTTCCAAGCCTGTTGGAAGGCCTTTGCAGTGTCATTTCGCATCTAATTTCCCAAACCAAACTGCTTGCAGCTCTAACTCCCTTCTAACTACCACTTCTTCGGTTCAGTGAGATATGCAGGATTCTGAACGGAGAAGCTTCTCTGACGCTTTTTCACAGAGATTTTGAAACTGAAATCTCCCATGCCGTTTCCACCATAGGCAGCAATGGGCTTCCCCATAGAACTTGCCAACCTGAATTCCTACAGGCTAGATGTGAGAGGCACATTCTGCTGCTTCCTCCCTTAGAGTTAAACTAGCTTCTGAAAGCTCAACCTCCGGGGAGTTTGTTTGGCAGAGATATAGAACACACTTTTCCAAGCCTGTTGGAAGGCATTTGCAGTTTCATTTCGCGTCTAATTTCCCAAATCAAACTGCTTGCAGCTCTAACTCCCTTCTAACTACCACTTCTTCGGTTCAGTGAGATATGCTGCATTCTAAACGGAGAAGCTTCTCTGACGCTTTTTCACAGAGATTTTGAAACTGAAATCTCCCATGCCGTTTCCACCATAGGCAGCAATGGGCTTCCCCATAGAACTTGCCAACCTGAATTCCTACAGGCTAGATGTGAGAGGCACATTCTGCTGCTTCCTCCCTTAGAGTTAAACTTGCTTCTGAAAGCTCAACCTCCGGGGAGTTTGTTTGGCAGAGATATAGAACACACTTTTCCAAGCCTGTTGGAAGGCATTTGCAGTTTCATTTCGCGTCTAATTTCCCAAACCAAACTGCTTGCAGCTCTAACTCCCTTCTAACTACCACTTCTTCGGTTCAGTGAGATATGCTGGATTCTAAACGGAGAAGCTTCTCTGACGCTTTTTCACAGAGATTTTGAAACTGAAATTTCCAAACCCGTTTCCAACGAAGGCGCCAGTGGGCTTCCCCATAGAACTTGCCAACCTGAATTCCTACAGGCTAGATGTGAGAGGCACATTCTGCTGTTTCCTCACTTAGAGTTAAACTAGCTTCTGAAAGCTCAACCTCCGGGGAGTTTGTTTGGCAGAGATATAGAACACACTTTTCCAAGCCTGTTGGAAGGCATTTGCAGTTTCATTTCGCGTCTAATTTCCCAAACCAAACTGCTTGCAGCTCTAACTCCCTTCTAACTACCAATTCTTCGGTTCAGTGAGATATGCTGGATTCTAAACGGAGAAGCTTCTCTGACGCTTTTTCACAGAGATTTTGAAACTGAAATTTCCAAACCCGTTTCCAACGAAGGCGCCAATGGGCTTCCCCATAGAACTTGCCAACCTGAATTCCTACAGGCTAGATGTGAGAGGCACATTCTGCTGCTTCCTCCCTTAGAGTTAAACTAGCTTCTGAAAGCTCAACCTCCGGGGAGTTTGTTTGGCAGAGATATAGAACACACTTTTCCAAGCCTGTTGGAAGGCATTTGCAGTTTCATTTCGCGTCTAATTTCCCAAACCAAACTGCTTGCAGCTCTAACTGCCTTCTAACTACCACTTCTTCGGTTCAGTGAGATATGCTGGATTCTAAACGGAGAAGCTTCTCTGACGCTTTTTCACAGAGATTTTGAAACTCAAATCTCCCATGCCGTTTCCACCATAGGCAGCAATGGGCTTCCCCATAGAACTTGCCAACCTGAATTCCTACAGGCTAGATGTGAGAGGCACATTCTGCTGCTTCCTCCCTAAGAGTTAAGCTTGCTTCTGAAAGCTCAACCTCCGGGGAGTCTGTTTGGCAGAGATATAGAACACACTTTTCCAAGCCAGTTGGAAGGCCTTTGCAGTGTCATTTCGCATCTAATTTCCCAAACCAAACTGCTTGCAGCTCTAACTCCCTTCTAACTACCACTTCTTCGGTTCAGGGAGATATGCTGGATTCTAAACGGAGAAGCTTCTCTGACGCTTTTTCACAGAGATTTTGAAACTGAAATCTCCCATGCCGTTTCCACCATAGGCAGCAATGGGCTTCCCCATAGAACTTGCCAACCTGAATTCCTACAGGCTAGATGTGAGAGGCACATTCTGCTGCTTCCTCCCTTAGAGTTAAACTTGCTTCTGAAAGCTCAACCTCCGGGGAGTTTGTTTGGCAGAGATATAGAACACACTTTTCCAAGCCTGTTGGAAGGCATTTGCAGTTTCATTTCGCGTCTAATTTCCCAAACCAAACTGCTTGCAGCTCTAACTCCCTTCTAACTACCACTTCTTCGGTTCAGTGAGATATGCTGGATTCTAAACGGAGAAGCTTCTCTGACGCTTTTTCACCGAGATTTTGAAACTGAAATCTCCCATGCCGTTTCCACCATAGGCAGCAATGGGCTTCCCCATAGAACTTGCCAACCTGAATTCCTACAGGCTAGATGTGAGAGGCACATTCTGCTGCTTCCTCCCTTAGAGTTAAACTAGCTTCTGAAAGCTCAACCTCCGGGGAGTTTGTTTGGCAGAGATATAGAACACACTTTTCCAAGCCTGTTGGAAGGCATTTGCAGTTTCATTTCGCGTCTAATTTCCCAAACCAAACTGCTTGCAGCTCTAACTCCCTTCTAACTACCACTTCTTCGGTTCAGTGAGATATGCTGCATTCTAAACGGAGAAGCTTCTCTGACGCTTTTTCACAGAGATTTTGAAACTGAAATCTCCCATGCCGTTTCCACCATAGGCAGCAATGGGCTTCCCCATAGAACTTGCCAACCTGAATTCCTACAGGCTAGATGTGAGAGGCACATTCTGCTGCTTCCTCCCTTAGAGTTAAACTTGCTTCTGAAAGCTCAACCTCCGGGGAGTTTGTTTGGCAGAGATATAGAACACACTTTTCCAAGCCTGTTGGAAGGCATTTGCAGTTTCATTTCGCGTCTAATTTCCCAAACCAAACTGCTTGCAGCTCTAACTCCCTTCTAACTACCACTTCTTCGGTTCAGTGAGATATGCTGGATTCTAAACGGAGAAGCTTCTCTGACGCTTTTTCACAGAGATTTTGAAACTGAAATTTCCAAACCCGTTTCCAACGAAGGCGCCAATGGGCTTCCCCATAGAACTTGCCAACCTGAATTCCTACAGGCTAGATGTGAGAGGCACATTCTGCTGCTTCCTCCCTTAGAGTTAAACTAGCTTCTGAAAGCTCAACCTCCAGGGAGTCTGTTTGGCAGAGATATAGAACACACTTTTCCAAGCCTGTTGGAAGGCATTTGCAGTTTCATTTCGCGTCTAATTTCCCAAACCAAACTGCTTGCAGCTCTAACTGCCTTCTAACTACCACTTCTTCGGTTCAGTGAGATATGCTGGATTCTAAACGGAGAAGCTTCTCTGACGCTTTTTCACAGAGATTTTGAATCTGAAATCTCCCATGCCGTTTCCAACTTAGGCAGCAATGGGCTTCCCCATAGAACTTGCCAACCTGAATTCCTACAGGCTAGATGTGAGAGGCACATTCTGCTGCTTCCTCCCTTAGAGTTAAACTTGCTTCTGAAAGCTCAACCTCCGGGGAGTTTGTTTGGCAGAGATATAGAACACACTTTTCCAAGCCTGTTGGAAGGCATTTGCAGTTTCATTTCGCGTCTAATTTCCCAAACCAAACTGCTTGCAGCTCTAACTCCCTTCTAACTACCACTTCTTCGGTTCAGTGAGATATGCTGGATTCTAAACGGAGAAGCTTCTCTGACGCTTTTTCACAGAGATTTTGAAACTGAAATTTCCAAACCCGTTTCCAACGAAGGCGCCAGTGGGCTTCCCCATAGAACTTGCCAACCTGAATTCCTACAGGCTAGATGTGAGAGGCACATTCTGCTGTTTCCTCACTTAGAGTTAAACTAGCTTCTGAAAGCTCAACCTCCGGGGAGTTTGTTTGGCAGAGATATAGAACACACTTTTCCAAGCCTGTTGGAAGGCATTTGCAGTTTCATTTCGCGTCTAATTTCCCAAACCAAACTGCTTGCAGCTCTAACTCCCTTCTAACTACCAATTCTTCGGTTCAGTGAGATATGCTGGATTCTAAACGGAGAAGCTTCTCTGACGCTTTTTCACAGAGATTTTGAAACTGAAATTTCCAAACCCGTTTCCAACGAAGGCGCCAATGGGCTTCCCCATAGAACTTGCCAACCTGAATTCCTACAGGCTAGATGTGAGAGGCACATTCTGCTGCTTCCTCCCTTAGAGTTAAACTAGCTTCTGAAAGCTCAACCTCCGGGGAGTTTGTTTGGCAGAGATATAGAACACACTTTTCCAAGCCTGTTGGAAGGCATTTGCAGTTTCATTTCGCGTCTAATTTCCCAAACCAAACTGCTTGCAGCTCTAACTGCCTTCTAACTACCACTTCTTCGGTTCAGTGAGATATGCTGGATTCTAAACGGAGAAGCTTCTCTGACGCTTTTTCACAGAGATTTTGAAACTCAAATCTCCCATGCCGTTTCCACCATAGGCAGCAATGGGCTTCCCCATAGAACTTGCCAACCTGAATTCCTACAGGCTAGATGTGAGAGGCACATTCTGCTGCTTCCTCCCTAAGAGTTAAGCTTGCTTCTGAAAGCTCAACCTCCGGGGAGTCTGTTTGGCAGAGATATAGAACACACTTTTCCAAGCCAGTTGGAAGGCCTTTGCAGTGTCATTTCGCATCTAATTTCCCAAACCAAACTGCTTGCAGCTCTAACTCCCTTCTAACTACCACTTCTTCGGTTCAGGGAGATATGCTGGATTCTAAACGGAGAAGCTTCTCTGACGCTTTTTCACAGAGATTTTGAAACTGAAATCTCCCATGCCGTTTCCACCATAGGCAGCAATGGGCTTCCCCATAGAACTTGCCAACCTGAATTCCTACAGGCTAGATGTGAGAGGCACATTCTGCTGCTTCCTCCCTTAGAGTTAAACTTGCTTCTGAAAGCTCAACCTCCGGGGAGTTTGTTTGGCAGAGATATAGAACACACTTTTCCAAGCCTGTTGGAAGGCATTTGCAGTTTCATTTCGCGTCTAATTTCCCAAACCAAACTGCTTGCAGCTCTAACTCCCTTCTAACTACCACTTCTTCGGTTCAGTGAGATATGCTGGATTCTAAACGGAGAAGCTTCTCTGACGCTTTTTCACCGAGATTTTGAAACTGAAATCTCCCATGCCGTTTCCACCATAGGCAGCAATGGGCTTCCCCATAGAACTTGCCAACCTGAATTCCTACAGGCTAGATGTGAGAGGCACATTCTGCTGCTTCCTCCCTTAGAGTTAAACTAGCTTCTGAAAGCTCAACCTCCGGGGAGTTTGTTTGGCAGAGATATAGAACACACTTTTCCAAGCCTGTTGGAAGGCATTTGCAGTTTCATTTCGCGTCTAATTTCCCAAACCAAACTGCTTGCAGCTCTAACTCCCTTCTAACTACCACTTCTTCGGTTCAGTGAGATATGCTGCATTCTAAACGGAGAAGCTTCTCTGACGCTTTTTCACAGAGATTTTGAAACTGAAATCTCCCATGCCGTTTCCACCATAGGCAGCAATGGGCTTCCCCATAGAACTTGCCAACCTGAATTCCTACAGGCTAGATGTGAGAGGCACATTCTGCTGCTTCCTCCCTTAGAGTTAAACTTGCTTCTGAAAGCTCAACCTCCGGGGAGTTTGTTTGGCAGAGATATAGAACACACTTTTCCAAGCCTGTTGGAAGGCATTTGCAGTTTCATTTCGCGTCTAATTTCCCAAACCAAACTGCTTGCAGCTCTAACTCCCTTCTAACTACCACTTCTTCGGTTCAGTGAGATATGCTGGATTCTAAACGGAGAAGCTTCTCTGACGCTTTTTCACAGAGATTTTGAAACTGAAATTTACAAACCCGTTTCCAACGAAGGCGCCAGTGGGCTTCCCCATAGAACTTGCCAACCTGAATTCCTACAGGCTAGATGTGAGAGGCACATTCTGCTGTTTCCTCACTTAGAGTTAAACTAGCTTCTGAAAGCTCAACCTCCGGGGAGTTTGTTTGGCAGAGATATAGAACACACTTTTCCAAGCCTGTTGGAAGGCATTTGCAGTTTCATTTCGCGTCTAATTTCCCAAACCAAACTGCTTGCAGCTCTAACTCCCTTCTAACTACCAATTCTTCGGTTCAGTGAGATATGCTGGATTCTAAACGGAGAAGCTTCTCTGACGCTTTTTCACAGAGATTTTGAAACTGAAATTTCCAAACCCGTTTCCAACGAAGGCGCCAATGGGCTTCCCCATAGAACTTGCCAACCTGAATTCCTACAGGCTAGATGTGAGAGGCACATTCTGCTGCTTCCTCCCTTAGAGTTAAACTAGCTTCTGAAAGCTCAACCTCCGGGGAGTTTGTTTGGCAGAGATATAGAACACACTTTTCCAAGCCTGTTGGAAGGCATTTGCAGTTTCATTTCGCGTCTAATTTCCCAAACCAAACTGCTTGCAGCTCTAACTCCCTTCTAACTACCACTTCTTCGGTTCAGGGAGATATGCTGGATTCTAAACGGAGAAGCTTCTCTGACGCTTTTTCACAGAGATTTTGAAACTGAAATCTCCCATGCCGTTTCCACCATAGGCAGCAATGGGCTTCCCCATAGAACTTGCCAACCTGAATTCCTACAGGCTAGATGTGAGAGGCACATTCTGCTGCTTCCTCCCTTAGAGTTAAACTTGCTTCTGAAAGCTCAACCTCCGGGGAGTTTGTTTGGCAGAGATATAGAACACACTTTTCCAAGCCTGTTGGAAGGCATTTGCAGTTTCATTTCGCGTCTAATTTCCCAAACCAAACTGCTTGCAGCTCTAACTCCCTTCTAACTACCACTTCCTCGGTTCAGTGAGATATGCTGGATTCTAAACGGAGAAGCTTCTCTGACGCTTTTTCACCGAGATTTTGAAACTGAAATCTCCCATGCCGTTTCCACCATAGGCAGCAATGGGCTTCCCCATAGAACTTGCCAACCTGAATTCCTACAGGCTAGATGTGAGAGGCACATTCTGCTGCTTCCTCCCTTAGAGTTAAACTAGCTTCTGAAAGCTCAACCTCCGGGGAGTTTGTTTGGCAGAGATATAGAACACACTTTTCCAAGCCTGTTGGAAGGCATTTGCAGTTTCATTTCGCGTCTAATTTCCCAAACCAAACTGCTTGCAGCTCTAACTCCCTTCTAACTACCACTTCTTCGGTTCAGTGAGATATGCTGCATTCTAAACGGAGAAGCTTCTCTGACGCTTTTTCACAGAGATTTTGAAACTGAAATCTCCCATGCCGTTTCCACCATAGGCAGCAATGGGCTTCCCCATAGAACTTGCCAACCTGAATTCCTACAGGCTAGATGTGAGAGGCACATTCTGCTGCTTCCTCCCTTAGAGTTAAACTTGCTTCTGAAAGCTCAACCTCCGGGGAGTTTGTTTGGCAGAGATATAGAACACACTTTTCCAAGCCTGTTGGAAGGCATTTGCAGTTTCATTTCGCGTCTAATTTCCCAAACCAAACTGCTTGCAGCTCTAACTCCCTTCTAACTACCACTTCTTCGGTTCAGTGAGATATGCTGGATTCTAAACGGAGAAGCTTCTCTGACGCTTTTTCACAGAGATTTTGAAACTGAAATTTCCAAACCCGTTTCCAAAGAAGGCGCCAGTGGGCTTCCCCATAGAACTTGCCAACCTGAATTCCTACAGGCTAGATGTGAGAGGCACATTCTGCTGTTTCCTCACTTAGAGTTAAACTAGCTTCTGAAAGCTCAACCTCCGGGGAGTTTGTTTGGCAGAGATATAGAACACACTTTTCCAAGCCTGTTGGAAGGCATTTGCAGTTTCATTTCGCGTCTAATTTCCCAAACCAAACTGCTTGCAGCTCTAACTCCCTTCTAACTACCAATTCTTCGGTTCAGTGAGATATGCTGGATTCTAAACGGAGAAGCTTCTCTGACGCTTTTTCACAGAGATTTTGAAACTGAAATTTCCAAACCCGTTTCCAACGAAGGCGCCAATGGGCTTCCCCATAGAACTTGCCAACCTGAATTCCTACAGGCTAGATGTGAGAGGCACATTCTGCTGCTTCCTCCCTAAGAGTTAAGCTTGCTTCTGAAAGCTCAACCTCCGGGGAGTCTGTTTGGCAGAGATATAGAACACACTTTTCCAAGCCAGTTGGAAGGCCTTTGCAGTGTCATTTCGCATCTAATTTCCCAAACCAAACTGCTTGCAGCTCTAACTCCCTTCTAACTACCACTTCTTCGGTTCAGGGAGATATGCTGGATTCTAAACGGAGAAGCTTCTCTGACGCTTTTTCACAGAGATTTTGAAACTGAAATCTCCCATGCCGTTTCCACCATAGGCAGCAATGGGCTTCCCCATAGAACTTGCCAACCTGAATTCCTACAGGCTAGATGTGAGAGGCACATTCTGCTGCTTCCTCCCTTAGAGTTAAACTTGCTTCTGAAAGCTCAACCTCCGGGGAGTTTGTTTGGCAGAGATATAGAACACACTTTTCCAAGCCTGTTGGAAGGCATTTGCAGTTTCATTTCGCGTCTAATTTCCCAAACCAAACTGCTTGCAGCTCTAACTCCCTTCTAACTACCACTTCTTCGGTTCAGTGAGATATGCTGGATTCTAAACGGAGAAGCTTCTCTGACGCTTTTTCACCGAGATTTTGAAACTGAAATCTCCCATGCCGTTTCCACCATAGGCAGCAATGGGCTTCCCCATAGAACTTGCCAACCTGAATTCCTACAGGCTAGATGTGAGAGGCACATTCTGCTGCTTCCTCCCTTAGAGTTAAACTAGCTTCTGAAAGCTCAACCTCCGGGGAGTTTGTTTGGCAGAGATATAGAACACACTTTTCCAAGCCTGTTGGAAGGCATTTGCAGTTTCATTTCGCGTCTAATTTCCCAAACCAAACTGCTTGCAGCTCTAACTCCCTTCTAACTACCACTTCTTCGGTTCAGTGAGATATGCTGGATTCTAAACGGAGAAGCTTCTCTGACGCTTTTTCACAGAGATTTTGAAACTGAAATCTCCCATGCCGTTTCCACCATAGGCAGCAATGGGCTTCCCCATAGAACTTGCCAACCTGAATTCCTACAGGCTAGATGTGAGAGGCACATTCTGCTGCTTCCTCCCTTAGAGTTAAACTTGCTTCTGAAAGCTCAACCTCCGGGGAGTTTGTTTGGCAGAGATATAGAACACACTTTTCCAAGCCTGTTGGAAGGCATTTGCAGTTTCATTTCGCGTCTAATTTCCCAAACCAAACTGCTTGCAGCTCTAACTGCCTTCTAACTACCACTTCTTCGGTTCAGTGAGATATGCTGGATTCTAAACGGAGAAGCTTCTCTGACGCTTTTTCACAGAGATTTTGAAACTGAAATCTCCCATGCCGTTTCCACCATAGGCAGCAATGGGCTTCCCCATAGAACTTGCCAACCTGAATTCCTACAGGCTAGATGTGAGAGGCACATTCTGCTGCTTCCTCCCTTAGAGTTAAACTTGCTTCTGAAAGCTCAACCTCCGGGGAGTTTGTTTGGCAGAGATATAGAACACACTTTTCCAAGCCTGTTGGAAGGCATTTGCAGTTTCATTTCGCGTCTAATTTCCCAAACCAAACTGCTTGCAGCTCTAACTCCCTTCTAACTACCAATTCTTCGGTTCAGTGAGATATGCTGGATTCTAAACGGAGAAGCTTCTCTGACGCTTTTTCACAGAGATTTTGAAACTGAAATTTCCAAACCCGTTTCCAACGAAGGCGCCAATGGGCTTCCCCATAGAACTTGCCAACCTGAATTCCTACAGGCTAGATGTGAGAGGCACATTCTGCTGCTTCCTCCCTTAGAGTTAAACTAGCTTCTGAAAGCTCAACCTCCGGGGAGTTTGTTTGGCAGAGATATAGAACACACTTTTCCAAGCCTGTTGGAAGGCATTTGCAGTTTCATTTCGCGTCTAATTTCCCAAACCAAACTGCTTGCAGCTCTAACTCCCTTCTAACTACCACTTCTTCGGTTCAGGGAGATATGCTGGATTCTAAACGGAGAAGCTTCTCTGACGCTTTTTCACAGAGATTTTGAAACTGAAATCTCCCATGCCGTTTCCACCATAGGCAGCAATGGGCTTCCCCATAGAACTTGCCAACCTGAATTCCTACAGGCTAGATGTGAGAGGCACATTCTGCTGCTTCCTCCCTTAGAGTTAAACTTGCTTCTGGAAGCTCAACCTCCGGGGAGTTTGTTTGGCAGAGATATAGAACACACTTTTCCAAGCCTGTTGGAAGGCATTTGCAGTTTCATTTCGCGTCTAATTTCCCAAACCAAACTGCTTGCAGCTCTAACTCCCTTCTAACTACCACTTCTTCGGTTCAGTGAGATATGCTGGATTCTAAACGGAGAAGCTTCTCTGACGCTTTTTCACAGAGATTTTGAAACTGAAATCTCCCATGCCGTTTCCACCATAGGCAGCAATGGGCTTCCCCATAGAACTTGCCAACCTGAATTCCTACAGGCTAGATGTGAGAGGCACATTCTGCTGCTTCCTCCCTTAGAGTTAAACTTGCTTCTGGAAGCTCAACCTCCGGGGAGTTTGTTTGGCAGTGATATAGAACACACTTTTCCAAGCCTGTTGGAAGGCATTTGCAGTTTCATTTCGCGTCTAATTTCCCAAACCAAACTGCTTGCAGCTCTAACTGCCTTCTAACTACCACTTCTTCGGTTCAGTGAGATATGCTGGATTCTAAACGGAGAAGCTTCTCTGACGCTTTTTCACAGAGATTTTGAAACTGAAATTTCCAAACCCGTTTCCAACGAAGGCGCCAATGGGCTTCCCCATAGAACTTGCCAACGTGAATTCCTACAGGCTAGATGTGAGAGGCACATTCTGCTGCTTCCTCCCTTAGAGTTAAACTAGCTTCTGAAAGCTCAACCTCCGGGGAGTTTGTTTGGCAGAGATATAGAACACACTTTTCCAAGCCTGTTGGAAGGCATTTGCAGTTTCATTTCGCGTCTAATTTCCCAAACCAAACTGCTTGCAGCTCTAACTCCCTTCTAACTACCACTTCTTCGGTTCAGGGAGATATGCTGGATTCTAAACGGAGAAGCTTCTCTGACGCTTTTTCACAGAGATTTTGAAACTGAAATCTCCCATGCCGTTTCCACCATAGGCAGCAATGGGCTTCCCCATAGAACTTGCCAACCTGAATTCCTACAGGCTAGATGTGAGAGGCACATTCTGCTGCTTCCTCCCTAACAGTTAAGCTTGCTTCTGAAAGCTCAACCTCCGGGGACTCTGTTTGGCAGAGATATAGAACACACTTTTCCAAGCCTGTTGGAAGGCCTTTGCAGTGTCATTTCGCATCTAATTTCCCAAACCAAACTGCTTGCAGCTCTAACTCCCTTCTAACTACCACTTCTTCGGTTCAGTGAGATATGCAGGATTCTAAACGGAGAAGCTTCTCTGACGCTTTTTCACAGAGATTTTGAAACTGAAATCTCCCATGCCGTTTCCACCATAGGCAGCAATGGGCTTCCCCATAGAACTTGCCAACCTGAATTCCTACAGGCTAGATGTGAGAGGCACATTCTGCTGCTTCCTCCCTTAGAGTTAAACTTGCTTCTGAAAGCTCAACCTCCGGGGAGTTTGTTTGGCAGAGATATAGAACACACTTTTCCAAGCCTGTTGGAAGGCATTTGCAGTTTCATTTCGCGTCTAATTTCCCAAACCAAACTGCTTGCAGCTCTAACTGCCTTCTAACTACCACTTCTTCGGTTCAGTGAGATATGCTGGATTCTAAACGGAGAAGCTTCTCTGACGCTTTTTCACAGAGATTTTGAAACTGAAATCTCCCATGCCGTTTCCACCATAGGCAGCAATGGGCTTCCCCATAGAACTTGCCAACCTGAATTCCTACAGGCTAGATGTGAGAGGCACATTCTGCTGCTTCCTCCCTTAGAGTTAAACTTGCTTCTGAAAGCTCAACCTCCGGGGAGTTTGTTTGGCAGAGATATAGAACACACTTTTCCAAGCCTGTTGGAAGGCATTTGCAGTTTCATTTCGCGTCTAATTTCCCAAACCAAACTGCTTGCAGCTCTAACTGCCTTCTAACTACCACTTCTTCGGTTCAGTGAGATATGCTGGATTCTAAACGGAGAAGCTTCTCTGACGCTTTTTCACAGAGATTTTGAAACTGAAATCTCCCATGCCGTTTCCACCATAGGCAGCAATGGGCTTCCCCATAGAACTTGCCAACCTGAATTCCTACAGGCTAGATGTGAGAGGCACATTCTGCTGCTTCCTCCCTTAGAGTTAAACTAGCTTCTGAAAGCTCAACCTCCGGGGAGTTTGTTTGGCAGAGATATAGAACACACTTTTCCAAGCCTGTTGGAAGGCATTTGCAGTTTCATTTCGCGTCTAATTTCCCAAACCAAACTGCTTGCAGCTCTAACTCCCTTCTAACTACCACTTCTTCGGTTCAGGGAGATATGCTGGATTCTAAACGGAGAAGCTTCTCTGACGCTTTTTCACAGAGATTTTGAAACTGAAATCTCCCATGCCGTTTCCACCATAGGCAGCAATGGGCTTCCCCATAGAACTTGCCAACCTGAATTCCTACAGGCTAGATGTGAGAGGCACATTCTGCTGCTTCCTCCCTAACAGTTAAGCTTGCTTCTGAAAGCTCAACCTCCGGGGACTCTGTTTGGCAGAGATATAGAACACACTTTTCCAAGCCTGTTGGAAGGCCTTTGCAGTGTCATTTCGCATCTAATTTCCCAAACCAAACTGCTTGCAGCTCTAACTCCCTTCTAACTACCACTTCTTCGGTTCAGTGAGATATGCAGGATTCTAAACGGAGAAGCTTCTCTGACGCTTTTTCACAGAGATTTTGAAACTGAAATCTCCCATGCCGTTTCCACCATAGGCAGCAATGGGCTTCCCCATAGAACTTGCCAACCTGAATTCCTACAGGCTAGATGTGAGAGGCACATTCTGCTGCTTCCTCCCTTAGAGTTAAACTTGCTTCTGAAAGCTCAACCTCCGGGGAGTTTGTTTGGCAGAGATATAGAACACACTTTTCCAAGCCTGTTGGAAGGCATTTGCAGTTTCATTTCGCGTCTAATTTCCCAAACCAAACTGCTTGCAGCTCTAACTGCCTTCTAACTACCACTTCTTCGGTTCAGTGAGATATGCTGGATTCTAAACGGAGAAGCTTCTCTGACGCTTTTTCACAGAGATTTTGAAACTGAAATCTCCCATGCCGTTTCCACCATAGGCAGCAATGGGCTTCCCCATAGAACTTGCCAACCTGAATTCCTACAGGCTAGATGTGAGAGGCACATTCTGCTGCTTCCTCCCTTAGAGTTAAACTTGCTTCTGGAAGCTCAACCTCCGGGGAGTTTGTTTGGCAGAGATATAGAACACACTTTTCCAAGCCTGTTGGAAGGCATTTGCAGTTTCATTTCGTGTCTAATTTCCCAAACCAAACTGCTTGCAGCTCTAACTGCCTTCTAACTACCACTTCTTCGGTTCAGTGAGATATGCTGGATTCTAAACGGAGAAGCTTCTCTGACGCTTTTTCACAGAGATTTTGAAACTGAAATCTCCCATGCCGTTTCCACCATAGGCAGCAATGGGCTTCCCCATAGAACTTGCCAACCTGAATTCCTACAGGCTAGATGTGAGAGGCACATTCTGCTGCTTCCTCCCTTAGAGTTAAACTTGCTTCTGAAAGCTCAACCTCCGGGGAGTTTGTTTGGCAGAGATATAGAACACACTTTTCCAAGCCTGTTGGAAGGCATTTGCAGTTTCATTTCGCGTCTAATTTCCCAAACCAAACTGCTTGCAGCTCTAACTCCCTTCTAACTACCAATTCTTCGGTTCAGTGAGATATGCTGGATTCTAAACGGAGAAGCTTCTCTGACGCTTTTTCACAGAGATTTTGAAACTGAAATTTCCAAACCCGTTTCCAACGAAGGCGCCAATGGGCTTCCCCATAGAACTTGCCAACCTGAATTCCTACAGGCTAGATGTGAGAGGCACATTCTGCTGCTTCCTCCCTTAGAGTTAAACTAGCTTCTGAAAGCTCAACCTCCGGGGAGTTTGTTTGGCAGAGATATAGAACACACTTTTCCAAGCCTGTTGGAAGGCATTTGCAGTTTCATTTCGCGTCTAATTTCCCAAACCAAACTGCTTGCAGCTCTAACTCCCTTCTAACTACCACTTCTTCGGTTCAGGGAGATATGCTGGATTCTAAACGGAGAAGCTTCTCTGACGCTTTTTCACAGAGATTTTGAAACTGAAATCTCCCATGCCGTTTCCACCATAGGCAGCAATGGGCTTCCCCATAGAACTTGCCAACCTGAATTCCTACAGGCTAGATGTGAGAGGCACATTCTGCTGCTTCCTCCCTTAGAGTTAAACTTGCTTCTGAAAGCTCAACCTCCGGGGAGTTTGTTTGGCAGAGATATAGAACACACTTTTCCAAGCCTGTTGGAAGGCATTTGCAGTTTCATTTCGCGTCTAATTTCCCAAACCAAACTGCTTGCAGCTCTAACTCCCTTCTAACTACCACTTCTTCGGTTCAGTGAGATATGCTGGATTCTAAACGGAGAAGCTTCTCTGACGCTTTTTCACAGAGATTTTGAAACTGAAATCTCCCATGCCGTTTCCACCATAGGCAGCAATGGGCTTCCCCATAGAACTTGCCAACCTGAATTCCTACAGGCTAGATGTGAGAGGCACATTCTGCTGCTTCCTCCCTTAGAGTTAAACTTGCTTCTGGAAGCTCAACCTCCGGGGAGTTTGTTTGGCAGAGATATAGAACACACTTTTCCAAGCCTGTTGGAAGGCATTTGCAGTTTCATTTCGCGTCTAATTTCCCAAACCAAACTGCTTGCAGCTCTAACTGCCTTCTAACTACCACTTCTTCGGTTCAGTGAGATATGCTGGATTCTAAACGGAGAAGCTTCTCTGACGCTTTTTCACAGAGATTTTGAAACTGAAATTTCCAAACCCGTTTCCAACGAAGGCGCCAATGGGCTTCCCCATAGAACTTGCCAACCTGAATTCCTACAGGCTAGATGTGAGAGGCACATTCTGCTGCTTCCTCCCTTAGAGTTAAACTAGCTTCTGAAAGCTCAACCTCCGGGGAGTTTGTTTGGCAGAGATATAGAACACACTTTTCCAAGCCTGTTGGAAGGCATTTGCAGTTTCATTTCGCGTCTAATTTCCCAAACCAAACTGCTTGCAGCTCTAACTCCCTTCTAACTACCACTTCTTCGGTTCAGGGAGATATGCTGGATTCTAAACGGAGAAGCTTCTCTGACGCTTTTTCACAGAGATTTTGAAACTGAAATCTCCCATGCCGTTTCCATCATAGGCAGCAATGGGCTTCCCCATAGAACTTGCCAACCTGAATTCCTACAGGCTAGATGTGAGAGGCACATTCTGCTGCTTCCTCCCTAACAGTTAAGCTTGCTTCTGAAAGCTCAACCTCCGGGGACTCTGTTTGGCAGAGATATAGAACACACTTTTCCAAGCCTGTTGGAAGGCCTTTGCAGTGTCATTTCGCATCTAATTTCCCAAACCAAACTGCTTGCAGCTCTAACTCCCTTCTAACTACCACTTCTTCGGTTCAGTGAGATATGCTGGATTCTAAACGGAGAAGCTTCTCTGACGCTTTTTCACAGAGATTTTGAAACTGAAATCTCCCATGCCGTTTCCACCATAGGCAGCAATGGGCTTCCCCATAGAACTTGCCAACCTGAATTCCTACAGGCTAGATGTGAGAGGCACATTCTGCTGCTTCCTCCGTTAGAGTTAAACTTGCTTCTGGAAGCTCAACCTCCGGGGAGTTTGTTTGGCAGTGATATAGAACACACTTTTCCAAGCCTGTTGGAAGGCATTTGCAGTTTCATTTCGCGTCTAATTTCCCAAACCAAACTGCTTGCAGCTCTAACTGCCTTCTAACTACCACTTCTTCGGTTCAGTGAGATATGCTGGATTCTAAACGGAGAAGCTTCTCTGACGCTTTTTCACAGAGATTTTGAAACTGAAATTTCCAAACCCGTTTCCAACGAAGGCGCCAATGGGCTTCCCCATAGAACTTGCCAACGTGAATTCCTACAGGCTAGATGTGAGAGGCACATTCTGCTTCTTCCTCCCTTAGAGTTAAACTAGCTTCTGAAAGCTCAACCTCCGGGGAGTTTGTTTGGCAGAGATATAGAACACACTTTTCCAAGCCTGTTGGAAGGCATTTGCAGTTTCATTTCGCGTCTAATTTCCCAAACCAAACTGCTTGCAGCTCTAACTCCCTTCTAACTACCACTTCTTCGGTTCAGGGAGATATGCTGGATTCTAAACGGAGAAGCTTCTCTGACGCTTTTTCACAGAGATTTTGAAACTGAAATCTCCCATGCCGTTTCCACCATAGGCAGCAATGGGCTTCCCCATAGAACTTGCCAACCTGAATTCCTACAGGCTAGATGTGAGAGGCACATTCTGCTGCTTCCTCCCTAACAGTTAAGCTTGCTTCTGAAAGCTCAACCTCCGGGGACTCTGTTTGGCAGAGATATAGAACACACTTTTCCAAGCCTGTTGGAAGGCCTTTGCAGTGTCATTTCGCATCTAATTTCCCAAACCAAACTGCTTGCAGCTCTAACTCCCTTCTAACTACCACTTCTTCGGTTCAGTGAGATATGCAGGATTCTAAACGGAGAAGCTTCTCTGACGCTTTTTCACAGAGATTTTGAAACTGAAATCTCCCATGCCGTTTCCACCATAGGCAGCAATGGGCTTCCCCATAGAACTTGCCAACCTGAATTCCTACAGGCTAGATGTGAGAGGCACATTCTGCTGCTTCCTCCCTTAGAGTTAAACTTGCTTCTGAAAGCTCAACCTCCGGGGAGTTTGTTTGGCAGAGATATAGAACACACTTTTCCAAGCCTGTTGGAAGGCATTTGCAGTTTCATTTCACGTCTAATTTCCCAAACCAAACTGCTTGCAGCTCTAACTGCCTTCTAACTACCACTTCTTCGGTTCAGTGAGATATGCTGGATTCTAAACGGAGAAGCTTCTCTGACGCTTTTTCACAGAGATTTTGAAACTGAAATCTCCCATGCCGTTTCCACCATAGGCAGCAATGGGCTTCCCCATAGAACTTGCCAACCTGAATTCCTACAGGCTAGATGTGAGAGGCACATTCTGCTGCTTCCTCCCTTAGAGTTAAACTTGCTTCTGAAAGCTCAACCTCCGGGGTGTTTGTTTGGCAGAGATATAGAACACACTTTTCCAAGCCTGTTGGAAGGCATTTGCAGTTTCATTTCGCGTCTAATTTCCCAAACCAAACTGCTTGCAGCTCTAACTGCCTTCTAACTACCACTTCTTCGGTTCAGTGAGATATGCTGGATTCTAAACGGAGAAGCTTCTCTGACGCTTTTTCACAGAGATTTTGAAACTGAAATCTCCCATGCCGTTTCCACCATAGGCAGCAATGGGCTTCCCCATAGAACTTGCCAACCTGAATTCCTACAGGCTAGATGTGAGAGGCACATTCTGCTGCTTCCTCCCTTAGAGTTAAACTTGCTTCTGAAAGCTCAACCTCCGGGGAGTTTGTTTGGCAGAGATATAGAACACACTTTTCCAAGCCTGTTGGAAGGCATTTGCAGTTTCATTTCGCGTCTAATTTCCCAAACCAAACTGCTTGCAGCTCTAACTCCCTTCTAACTACCAATTCTTCGGTTCAGTGAGATATGCTGGATTCTAAACGGAGAAGCTTCTCTGACGCTTTTTCACAGAGATTTTGAAACTGAAATTTCCAAACCCGTTTCCAACGAAGGCGCCAATGGGCTTCCCCATAGAACTTGCCAACCTGAATTCCTACAGGCTAGATGTGAGAGGCACATTCTGCTGCTTCCTCCCTTAGAGTTAAACTAGCTTCTGAAAGCTCAACCTCCGGGGAGTTTGTTTGGCAGAGATATAGAACACACTTTTCCAAGCCTGTTGGAAGGCATTTGCAGTTTCATTTCGCGTCTAATTTCCCAAACCAAACTGCTTGCAGCTCTAACTCCCTTCTAACTACCACTTCTTCGGTTCAGGGAGATATGCTGGATTCTAAACGGAGAAGCTTCTCTGACGCTTTTTCACAGAGATTTTGAAACTGAAATCTCCCATGCCGTTTCCACCATAGGCAGCAATGGGCTTCCCCATAGAACTTGCCAACCTGAATTCCTACAGGCTAGATGTGAGAGGCACATTCTGCTGCTTCCTCCCTAACAGTTAAGCTTGCTTCTGAAAGCTCAACCTCCGGGGACTCTGTTTGGCAGAGATATAGAACACACTTTTCCAAGCCTGTTGGAAGGCCTTTGCAGTGTCATTTCGCATCTAATTTCCCAAACCAAACTGCTTGCAGCTCTAACTCCCTTCTAACTACCACTTCTTCGGTTCAGTGAGATATGCAGGATTCTAAACGGAGAAGCTTCTCTGACGCTTTTTCACAGAGATTTTGAAACTGAAATCTCCCATGCCGTTTCCACCATAGGCAGCAATGGGCTTCCCCATAGAACTTGCCAACCTGAATTCCTACAGGCTAGATGTGAGAGGCACATTCTGCTGCTTCCTCCCTTAGAGTTAAACTTGCTTCTGAAAGCTCAACCTCCGGGGAGTTTGTTTGGCAGAGATATAGAACACACTTTTCCAAGCCTGTTGGAAGGCATTTGCAGTTTCATTTCACGTCTAATTTCCCAAACCAAACTGCTTGCAGCTCTAACTGCCTTCTAACTACCACTTCTTCGGTTCAGTGAGATATGCTGGATTCTAAACGGAGAAGCTTCTCTGACGCTTTTTCACAGAGATTTTGAAACTGAAATCTCCCATGCCGTTTCCACCATAGGCAGCAATGGGCTTCCCCATAGAACTTGCCAACCTGAATTCCTACAGGCTAGATGTGAGAGGCACATTCTGCTGCTTCCTCCCTTAGAGTTAAACTTGCTTCTGAAAGCTCAACCTCCGGGGAGTTTGTTTGGCAGAGATATAGAACACACTTTTCCAAGCCTGTTGGAAGGCATTTGCAGTTTCATTTCGCGTCTAATTTCCCAAACCAAACTGCTTGCAGCTCTAACTGCCTTCTAACTACCACTTCTTCGGTTCAGTGAGATATGCTGGATTCTAAACGGAGAAGCTTCTCTGACGCTTTTTCACAGAGATTTTGAAACTGAAATCTCCCATGCCGTTTCCACCATAGGCAGCAATGGGCTTCCCCATAGAACTTGCCAACCTGAATTCCTACAGGCTAGATGTGAGAGGCACATTCTGCTGCTTCCTCCCTTAGAGTTAAACTTGCTTCTGAAAGCTCAACCTCCGGGGAGTTTGTTTGGCAGAGATATAGAACACACTTTTCCAAGCCTGTTGGAAGGCATTTGCAGTTTCATTTCGCGTCTAATTTCCCAAACCAAACTGCTTGCAGCTCTAACTGCCTTCTAACTACCACTTCTTCGGTTCAGTGAGATATGCTGGATTCTAAACGGAGAAGCTTCTCTGACGCTTTTTCACAGAGATTTTGAAACTGAAATCTCCCATGCCGTTTCCACCATAGGCAGCAATGGGCTTCCCCATAGAACTTGCCAACCTGAATTCCTACAGGCTAGATGTGAGAGGCACATTCTGCTGCTTCCTCCCTTAGAGTTAAACTTGCTTCTGAAAGCTCAACCTCCGGGGTGTTTGTTTGGCAGAGATATAGAACACACTTTTCCAAGCCTGTTGGAAGGCATTTGCAGTTTCATTTCGCGTCTAATTTCCCAAACCAAACTGCTTGCAGCTCTAACTGCCTTCTAACTACCACTTCTTCGGTTCAGTGAGATATGCTGGATTCTAAACGGAGAAGCTTCTCTGACGCTTTTTCACAGAGATTTTGAAACTGAAATCTCCCATGCCGTTTCCACCATAGGCAGCAATGGGCTTCCCCATAGAACTTGCCAACCTGAATTCCTACAGGCTAGATGTGAGAGGCACATTCTGCTGCTTCCTCCCTTAGAGTTAAACTTGCTTCTGAAAGCTCAACCTCCGGGGAGTTTGTTTGGCAGAGATATAGAACACACTTTTCCAAGCCTGTTGGAAGGCATTTGCAGTTTCATTTCGCGTCTAATTTCCCAAACCAAACTGCTTGCAGCTCTAACTCCCTTCTAACTACCAATTCTTCGGTTCAGTGAGATATGCTGGATTCTAAACGGAGAAGCTTCTCTGACGCTTTTTCACAGAGATTTTGAAACTGAAATTTCCAAACCCGTTTCCAACGAAGGCGCCAATGGGCTTCCCCATAGAACTTGCCAACCTGAATTCCTACAGGCTAGATGTGAGAGGCACATTCTGCTGCTTCCTCCCTTAGAGTTAAACTAGCTTCTGAAAGCTCAACCTCCGGGGAGTTTGTTTGGCAGAGATATAGAACACACTTTTCCAAGCCTGTTGGAAGGCATTTGCAGTTTCATTTCGCGTCTAATTTCCCAAACCAAACTGCTTGCAGCTCTAACTCCCTTCTAACTACCACTTCTTCGGTTCAGGGAGATATGCTGGATTCTAAACGGAGAAGCTTCTCTGACGCTTTTTCACAGAGATTTTGAAACTGAAATCTCCCATGCCGTTTCCACCATAGGCAGCAATGGGCTTCCCCATAGAACTTGCCAACCTGAATTCCTACAGGCTAGATGTGAGAGGCACATTCTGCTGCTTCCTCCCTAACAGTTAAGCTTGCTTCTGAAAGCTCAACCTCCGGGGACTCTGTTTGGCAGAGATATAGAACACACTTTTCCAAGCCTGTTGGAAGGCCTTTGCAGTGTCATTTCGCATCTAATTTCCCAAACCAAACTGCTTGCAGCTCTAACTCCCTTCTAACTACCACTTCTTCGGTTCAGTGAGATATGCAGGATTCTAAACGGAGAAGCTTCTCTGACGCTTTTTCACAGAGATTTTGAAACTGAAATCTCCCATGCCGTTTCCACCATAGGCAGCAATGGGCTTCCCCATAGAACTTGCCAACCTGAATTCCTACAGGCTAGATGTGAGAGGCACATTCTGCTGCTTCCTCCCTTAGAGTTAAACTTGCTTCTGAAAGCTCAACCTCCGGGGAGTTTGTTTGGCAGAGATATAGAACACACTTTTCCAAGCCTGTTGGAAGGCATTTGCAGTTTCATTTCACGTCTAATTTCCCAAACCAAACTGCTTGCAGCTCTAACTGCCTTCTAACTACCACTTCTTCGGTTCAGTGAGATATGCTGGATTCTAAACGGAGAAGCTTCTCTGACGCTTTTTCACAGAGATTTTGAAACTGAAATCTCCCATGCCGTTTCCACCATAGGCAGCAATGGGCTTCCCCATAGAACTTGCCAACCTGAATTCCTACAGGCTAGATGTGAGAGGCACATTCTGCTGCTTCCTCCCTTAGAGTTAAACTTGCTTCTGAAAGCTCAACCTCCGGGGAGTTTGTTTGGCAGAGATATAGAACACACTTTTCCAAGCCTGTTGGAAGGCATTTGCAGTTTCATTTCGCGTCTAATTTCCCAAACCAAACTGCTTGCAGCTCTAACTGCCTTCTAACTACCACTTCTTCGGTTCAGTGAGATATGCTGGATTCTAAACGGAGAAGCTTCTCTGATGCTTTTTCACAGAGATTTTGAAACTGAAATCTCCCATGCCGTTTCCACCATAGGCAGCAATGGGCTTCCCCATAGAACTTGCCAACCTGAATTCCTACAGGCTAGATGTGAGAGGCACATTCTGCTGCTTCCTCCCTTAGAGTTAAACTTGCTTCTGAAAGCTCAACCTCCGGGGAGTTTGTTTGGCAGAGATATAGAACACACTTTTCCAAGCCTGTTGGAAGGCATTTGCAGTTTCATTTCGCGTCTAATTTCCCAAACCAAACTGCTTGCAGCTCTAACTCCCTTCTAACTACCACTTCCTCGGTTCAGTGAGATATGCTGGATTCTAAACGGAGAAGCTTCTCTGACGCTTTTTCACCGAGATTTTGAAACTGAAATCTCCCATGCCGTTTCCACCATAGGCAGCAATGGGCTTCCCCATAGAACTTGCCAACCTGAATTCCTACAGGCTAGATGTGAGAGGCACATTCTGCTGCTTCCTCCCTTAGAGTTAAACTAGCTTCTGAAAGCTCAACCTCCGGGGAGTTTGTTTGGCAGAGATATAGAACACACTTTTCCAAGCCTGTTGGAAGGCATTTGCAGTTTCATTTCGCGTCTAATTTCCCAAACCAAACTGCTTGCAGCTCTAACTCCCTTCTAACTACCACTTCTTCGGTTCAGTGAGATATGCTGCATTCTAAACGGAGAAGCTTCTCTGACGCTTTTTCACAGAGATTTTGAAACTGAAATCTCCCATGCCGTTTCCACCATAGGCAGCAATGGGCTTCCCCATAGAACTTGCCAACCTGAATTCCTACAGGCTAGATGTGAGAGGCACATTCTGCTGCTTCCTCCCTTAGAGTTAAACTTGCTTCTGAAAGCTCAACCTCCGGGGAGTTTGTTTGGCAGAGATATAGAACACACTTTTCCAAGCCTGTTGGAAGGCATTTGCAGTTTCATTTCGCGTCTAATTTCCCAAACCAAACTGCTTGCAGCTCTAACTCCCTTCTAACTACCACTTCTTCGGTTCAGTGAGATATGCTGGATTCTAAACGGAGAAGCTTCTCTGACGCTTTTTCACAGAGATTTTGAAACTGAAATTTCCAAACCCGTTTCCAACGAAGGCGCCAGTGGGCTTCCCCATAGAACTTGCCAACCTGAATTCCTACAGGCTAGATGTGAGAGGCACATTCTGCTGTTTCCTCACTTAGAGTTAAACTAGCTTCTGAAAGCTCAACCTCCGGGGAGTTTGTTTGGCAGAGATATAGAACACACTTTTCCAAGCCTGTTGGAAGGCATTTGCAGTTTCATTTCGCGTCTAATTTCCCAAACCAAACTGCTTGCAGCTCTAACTCCCTTCTAACTACCAATTCTTCGGTTCAGTGAGATATGCTGGATTCTAAACGGAGAAGCTTCTCTGACGCTTTTTCACAGAGATTTTGAAACTGAAATTTCCAAACCCGTTTCCAACGAAGGCGCCAATGGGCTTCCCCATAGAACTTGCCAACCTGAATTCCTACAGGCTAGATGTGAGAGGCACATTCTGCTGCTTCCTCCCTAAGAGTTAAGCTTGCTTCTGAAAGCTCAACCTCCGGGGAGTCTGTTTGGCAGAGATATAGAACACACTTTTCCAAGCCAGTTGGAAGGCCTTTGCAGTGTCATTTCGCATCTAATTTCCCAAACCAAACTGCTTGCAGCTCTAACTCCCTTCTAACTACCACTTCTTCGGTTCAGGGAGATATGCTGGATTCTAAACGGAGAAGCTTCTCTGACGCTTTTTCACAGAGATTTTGAAACTGAAATCTCCCATGCCGTTTCCACCATAGGCAGCAATGGGCTTCCCCATAGAACTTGCCAACCTGAATTCCTACAGGCTAGATGTGAGAGGCACATTCTGCTGCTTCCTCCCTTAGAGTTAAACTTGCTTCTGAAAGCTCAACCTCCGGGGAGTTTGTTTGGCAGAGATATAGAACACACTTTTCCAAGCCTGTTGGAAGGCATTTGCAGTTTCATTTCGCGTCTAATTTCCCAAACCAAACTGCTTGCAGCTCTAACTCCCTTCTAACTACCACTTCTTCGGTTCAGTGAGATATGCTGGATTCTAAACGGAGAAGCTTCTCTGACGCTTTTTCACCGAGATTTTGAAACTGAAATCTCCCATGCCGTTTCCACCATAGGCAGCAATGGGCTTCCCCATAGAACTTGCCAACCTGAATTCCTACAGGCTAGATGTGAGAGGCACATTCTGCTGCTTCCTCCCTTAGAGTTAAACTAGCTTCTGAAAGCTCAACCTCCGGGGAGTTTGTTTGGCAGAGATATAGAACACACTTTTCCAAGCCTGTTGGAAGGCATTTGCAGTTTCATTTCGCGTCTAATTTCCCAAACCAAACTGCTTGCAGCTCTAACTCCCTTCTAACTACCACTTCTTCGGTTCAGTGAGATATGCTGGATTCTAAACGGAGAAGCTTCTCTGACGCTTTTTCACAGAGATTTTGAAACTGAAATCTCCCATGCCGTTTCCACCATAGGCAGCAATGGGCTTCCCCATAGAACTTGCCAACCTGAATTCCTACAGGCTAGATGTGAGAGGCACATTCTGCTGCTTCCTCCCTTAGAGTTAAACTTGCTTCTGAAAGCTCAACCTCCGGGGAGTTTGTTTGGCAGAGATATAGAACACACTTTTCCAAGCCTGTTGGAAGGCATTTGCAGTTTCATTTCGCGTCTAATTTCCCAAACCAAACTGCTTGCAGCTCTAACTGCCTTCTAACTACCACTTCTTCGGTTCAGTGAGATATGCTGGATTCTAAACGGAGAAGCTTCTCTGACGCTTTTTCACAGAGATTTTGAAACTGAAATCTCCCATGCCGTTTCCACCATAGGCAGCAATGGGCTTCCCCATAGAACTTGCCAACCTGAATTCCTACAGGCTAGATGTGAGAGGCACATTCTGCTGCTTCCTCCCTTAGAGTTAAACTTGCTTCTGAAAGCTCAACCTCCGGGGAGTTTGTTTGGCAGAGATATAGAACACACTTTTCCAAGCCTGTTGGAAGGCATTTGCAGTTTCATTTCGCGTCTAATTTCCCAAACCAAACTGCTTGCAGCTCTAACTCCCTTCTAACTACCAATTCTTCGGTTCAGTGAGATATGCTGGATTCTAAACGGAGAAGCTTCTCTGACGCTTTTTCACAGAGATTTTGAAACTGAAATTTCCAAACCCGTTTCCAACGAAGGCGCCAATGGGCTTCCCCATAGAACTTGCCAACCTGAATTCCTACAGGCTAGATGTGAGAGGCACATTCTGCTGCTTCCTCCCTTAGAGTTAAACTAGCTTCTGAAAGCTCAACCTCCGGGGAGTTTGTTTGGCAGAGATATAGAACACACTTTTCCAAGCCTGTTGGAAGGCATTTGCAGTTTCATTTCGCGTCTAATTTCCCAAACCAAACTGCTTGCAGCTCTAACTCCCTTCTAACTACCACTTCTTCGGTTCAGGGAGATATGCTGGATTCTAAACGGAGAAGCTTCTCTGACGCTTTTTCACAGAGATTTTGAAACTGAAATCTCCCATGCCGTTTCCACCATAGGCAGCAATGGGCTTCCCCATAGAACTTGCCAACCTGAATTCCTACAGGCTAGATGTGAGAGGCACATTCTGCTGCTTCCTCCCTTAGAGTTAAACTTGCTTCTGGAAGCTCAACCTCCGGGGAGTTTGTTTGGCAGAGATATAGAACACACTTTTCCAAGCCTGTTGGAAGGCATTTGCAGTTTCATTTCGCGTCTAATTTCCCAAACCAAACTGCTTGCAGCTCTAACTCCCTTCTAACTACCACTTCTTCGGTTCAGTGAGATATGCTGGATTCTAAACGGAGAAGCTTCTCTGACGCTTTTTCACAGAGATTTTGAAACTGAAATCTCCCATGCCGTTTCCACCATAGGCAGCAATGGGCTTCCCCATAGAACTTGCCAACCTGAATTCCTACAGGCTAGATGTGAGAGGCACATTCTGCTGCTTCCTCCCTTAGAGTTAAACTTGCTTCTGGAAGCTCAACCTCCGGGGAGTTTGTTTGGCAGTGATATAGAACACACTTTTCCAAGCCTGTTGGAAGGCATTTGCAGTTTCATTTCGCGTCTAATTTCCCAAACCAAACTGCTTGCAGCTCTAACTGCCTTCTAACTACCACTTCTTCGGTTCAGTGAGATATGCTGGATTCTAAACGGAGAAGCTTCTCTGACGCTTTTTCACAGAGATTTTGAAACTGAAATTTCCAAACCCGTTTCCAACGAAGGCGCCAATGGGCTTCCCCATAGAACTTGCCAACGTGAATTCCTACAGGCTAGATGTGAGAGGCACATTCTGCTGCTTCCTCCCTTAGAGTTAAACTAGCTTCTGAAAGCTCAACCTCCGGGGAGTTTGTTTGGCAGAGATATAGAACACACTTTTCCAAGCCTGTTGGAAGGCATTTGCAGTTTCATTTCGCGTCTAATTTCCCAAACCAAACTGCTTGCAGCTCTAACTCCCTTCTAACTACCACTTCTTCGGTTCAGGGAGATATGCTGGATTCTAAACGGAGAAGCTTCTCTGACGCTTTTTCACAGAGATTTTGAAACTGAAATCTCCCATGCCGTTTCCACCATAGGCAGCAATGGGCTTCCCCATAGAACTTGCCAACCTGAATTCCTACAGGCTAGATGTGAGAGGCACATTCTGCTGCTTCCTCCCTTAGAGTTAAACTTGCTTCTGAAAGCTCAACCTCCGGGGAGTTTGTTTGGCAGAGATATAGAACACACTTTTCCAAGCCTGTTGGAAGGCATTTGCAGTTTCATTTCGCGTCTAATTTCCCAAACCAAACTGCTTGCAGCTCTAACTGCCTTCTAACTACCACTTCTTCGGTTCAGTGAGATATGCTGGATTCTAAACGGAGAAGCTTCTCTGACGCTTTTTCACAGAGATTTTGAAACTGAAATCTCCCATGCCGTTTCCACCATAGGCAGCAATGGGCTTCCCCATAGAACTTGCCAACCTGAATTCCTACAGGCTAGATGTGAGAGGCACATTCTGCTGCTTCCTCCCTTAGAGTTAAACTTGCTTCTGAAAGCTCAACCTCCGGGGAGTTTGTTTGGCAGAGATATAGAACACACTTTTCCAAGCCTGTTGGAAGGCATTTGCAGTTTCATTTCGCGTCTAATTTCCCAAACCAAACTGCTTGCAGCTCTAACTGCCTTCTAACTACCACTTCTTCGGTTCAGTGAGATATGCTGGATTCTAAACGGAGAAGCTTCTCTGACGCTTTTTCACAGAGATTTTGAAACTGAAATCTCCCATGCCGTTTCCACCATAGGCAGCAATGGGCTTCCCCATAGAACTTGCCAACCTGAATTCCTACAGGCTAGATGTGAGAGGCACATTCTGCTGCTTCCTCCCTTAGAGTTAAACTAGCTTCTGAAAGCTCAACCTCCGGGGAGTTTGTTTGGCAGAGATATAGAACACACTTTTCCAAGCCTGTTGGAAGGCATTTGCAGTTTCATTTCGCGTCTAATTTCCCAAACCAAACTGCTTGCAGCTCTAACTCCCTTCTAACTACCACTTCTTCGGTTCAGGGAGATATGCTGGATTCTAAACGGAGAAGCTTCTCTGACGCTTTTTCACAGAGATTTTGAAACTGAAATCTCCCATGCCGTTTCCACCATAGGCAGCAATGGGCTTCCCCATAGAACTTGCCAACCTGAATTCCTACAGGCTAGATGTGAGAGGCACATTCTGCTGCTTCCTCCCTAACAGTTAAGCTTGCTTCTGAAAGCTCAACCTCCGGGGACTCTGTTTGGCAGAGATATAGAACACACTTTTCCAAGCCTGTTGGAAGGCCTTTGCAGTGTCATTTCGCATCTAATTTCCCAAACCAAACTGCTTGCAGCTCTAACTCCCTTCTAACTACCACTTCTTCGGTTCAGTGAGATATGCAGGATTCTAAACGGAGAAGCTTCTCTGACGCTTTTTCACAGAGATTTTGAAACTGAAATCTCCCATGCCGTTTCCACCATAGGCAGCAATGGGCTTCCCCATAGAACTTGCCAACCTGAATTCCTACAGGCTAGATGTGAGAGGCACATTCTGCTGCTTCCTCCCTTAGAGTTAAACTTGCTTCTGAAAGCTCAACCTCCGGGGAGTTTGTTTGGCAGAGATATAGAACACACTTTTCCAAGCCTGTTGGAAGGCATTTGCAGTTTCATTTCGCGTCTAATTTCCCAAACCAAACTGCTTGCAGCTCTAACTGCCTTCTAACTACCACTTCTTCGGTTCAGTGAGATATGCTGGATTCTAAACGGAGAAGCTTCTCTGACGCTTTTTCACAGAGATTTTGAAACTGAAATCTCCCATGCCGTTTCCACCATAGGCAGCAATGGGCTTCCCCATAGAACTTGCCAACCTGAATTCCTACAGGCTAGATGTGAGAGGCACATTCTGCTGCTTCCTCCCTTAGAGTTAAACTTGCGTCTGAAAGCTCAACCTCCGGGGAGTTTGTTTGGCAGAGATATAGAACACACTTTTCCAAGCCTGTTGGAAGGCATTTGCAGTTTCATTTCGTGTCTAATTTCCCAAACCAAACTGCTTGCAGCTCTAACTGCCTTCTAACTACCACTTCTTCGGTTCAGTGAGATATGCTGGATTCTAAACGGAGAAGCTTCTCTGACGCTTTTTCACAGAGATTTTGAAACTGAAATCTCCCATGCCGTTTCCACCATAGGCAGCAATGGGCTTCCCCATAGAACTTGCCAACCTGAATTCCTACAGGCTAGATGTGAGAGGCACATTCTGCTGCTTCCTCCCTTAGAGTTAAACTTGCTTCTGAAAGCTCAACCTCCGGGGAGTTTGTTTGGCAGAGATATAGAACACACTTTTCCAAGCCTGTTGGAAGGCATTTGCAGTTTCATTTCGCGTCTAATTTCCCAAACCAAACTGCTTGCAGCTCTAACTCCCTTCTAACTACCAATTCTTCGGTTCAGTGAGATATGCTGGATTCTAAACGGAGAAGCTTCTCTGACGCTTTTTCACAGAGATTTTGAAACTGAAATTTCCAAACCCGTTTCCAACGAAGGCGCCAATGGGCTTCCCCATAGAACTTGCCAACCTGAATTCCTACAGGCTAGATGTGAGAGGCACATTCTGCTGCTTCCTCCCTTAGAGTTAAACTAGCTTCTGAAAGCTCAACCTCCGGGGAGTTTGTTTGGCAGAGATATAGAACACACTTTTCCAAGCCTGTTGGAAGGCATTTGCAGTTTCATTTCGCGTCTAATTTCCCAAACCAAACTGCTTGCAGCTCTAACTCCCTTCTAACTACCACTTCTTCGGTTCAGGGAGATATGCTGGATTCTAAACGGAGAAGCTTCTCTGACGCTTTTTCACAGAGATTTTGAAACTGAAATCTCCCATGCCGTTTCCATCATAGGCAGCAATGGGCTTCCCCATAGAACTTGCCAACCTGAATTCCTACAGGCTAGATGTGAGAGGCACATTCTGCTGCTTCCTCCCTAACAGTTAAGCTTGCTTCTGAAAGCTCAACCTCCGGGGACTCTGTTTGGCAGAGATATAGAACACACTTTTCCAAGCCTGTTGGAAGGCCTTTGCAGTGTCATTTCGCATCTAATTTCCCAAACCAAACTGCTTGCAGCTCTAACTCCCTTCTAACTACCACTTCTTCGGTTCAGTGAGATATGCAGGATTCTAAACGGAGAAGCTTCTCTGACGCTTTTTCACAGAGATTTTGAAACTGAAATCTCCCATGCCGTTTCCACCATAGGCAGCAATGGGCTTCCCCATAGAACTTGCCAACCTGAATTCCTACAGGCTAGATGTGAGAGGCACATTCTGCTGCTTCCTCCGTTAGAGTTAAACTTGCTTCTGGAAGCTCAACCTCCGGGGAGTTTGTTTGGCAGTGATATAGAACACACTTTTCCAAGCCTGTTGGAAGGCATTTGCAGTTTCATTTCGCGTCTAATTTCCCAAACCAAACTGCTTGCAGCTCTAACTGCCTTCTAACTACCACTTCTTCGGTTCAGTGAGATATGCTGGATTCTAAACGGAGAAGCTTCTCTGACGCTTTTTCACAGAGATTTTGAAACTGAAATTTCCAAACCCGTTTCCAACGAAGGCGCCAATGGGCTTCCCCATAGAACTTGCCAACCTGAATTCCTACAGGCTAGATGTGAGAGGCACATTCTGCTGCTTCCTCCCTTAGAGTTAAACTAGCTTCTGAAAGCTCAACCTCCGGGGAGTTTGTTTGGCAGAGATATAGAACACACTTTTCCAAGCCTGTTGGAAGGCATTTGCAGTTTCATTTCGCGTCTAATTTCCCAAACCAAACTGCTTGCAGCTCTAACTCCCTTCTAACTACCACTTCTTCGGTTCAGGGAGATATGCTGGATTCTAAACGGAGAAGCTTCTCTGACGCTTTTTCACAGAGATTTTGAAACTGAAATCTCCCATGCCGTTTCCACCATAGGCAGCAATGGGCTTCCCCATAGAACTTGCCAACCTGAATTCCTACAGGCTAGATGTGAGAGGCACATTCTGCTGCTTCCTCCCTAACAGTTAAGCTTGCTTCTGAAAGCTCAACCTCCGGGGACTCTGTTTGGCAGAGATATAGAACACACTTTTCCAAGCCTGTTGGAAGGCCTTTGCAGTGTCATTTCGCATCTAATTTCCCAAACCAAACTGCTTGCAGCTCTAACTCCCTTCTAACTACCACTTCTTCGGTTCAGTGAGATATGCAGGATTCTAAACGGAGAAGCTTCTCTGACGCTTTTTCACAGAGATTTTGAAACTGAAATCTCCCATGCCGTTTCCACCATAGGCAGCAATGGGCTTCCCCATAGAACTTGCCAACCTGAATTCCTACAGGCTAGATGTGAGAGGCACATTCTGCTGCTTCCTCCCTTAGAGTTAAACTTGCTTCTGAAAGCTCAACCTCCGGGGAGTTTGTTTGGCAGAGATATAGAACACACTTTTCCAAGCCTGTTGGAAGGCATTTGCAGTTTCATTTCACGTCTAATTTCCCAAACCAAACTGCTTGCAGCTCTAACTGCCTTCTAACTACCACTTCTTCGGTTCAGTGAGATATGCTGGATTCTAAACGGAGAAGCTTCTCTGACGCTTTTTCACAGAGATTTTGAAACTGAAATCTCCCATGCCGTTTCCACCATAGGCAGCAATGGGCTTCCCCATAGAACTTGCCAACCTGAATTCCTACAGGCTAGATGTGAGAGGCACATTCTGCTGCTTCCTCCCTTAGAGTTAAACTTGCTTCTGAAAGCTCAACCTCCGGGGTGTTTGTTTGGCAGAGATATAGAACACACTTTTCCAAGCCTGTTGGAAGGCATTTGCAGTTTCATTTCGCGTCTAATTTCCCAAACCAAACTGCTTGCAGCTCTAACTGCCTTCTAACTACCACTTCTTCGGTTCAGTGAGATATGCTGGATTCTAAACGGAGAAGCTTCTCTGACGCTTTTTCACAGAGATTTTGAAACTGAAATCTCCCATGCCGTTTCCACCATAGGCAGCAATGGGCTTCCCCATAGAACTTGCCAACCTGAATTCCTACAGGCTAGATGTGAGAGGCACATTCTGCTGCTTCCTCCCTTAGAGTTAAACTTGCTTCTGAAAGCTCAACCTCCGGGGAGTTTGTTTGGCAGAGATATAGAACACACTTTTCCAAGCCTGTTGGAAGGCATTTGCAGTTTCATTTCGCGTCTAATTTCCCAAACCAAACTGCTTGCAGCTCTAACTCCCTTCTAACTACCAATTCTTCGGTTCAGTGAGATATGCTGGATTCTAAACGGAGAAGCTTCTCTGACGCTTTTTCACAGAGATTTTGAAACTGAAATTTCCAAACCCGTTTCCAACGAAGGCGCCAATGGGCTTCCCCATAGAACTTGCCAACCTGAATTCCTACAGGCTAGATGTGAGAGGCACATTCTGCTGCTTCCTCCCTTAGAGTTAAACTAGCTTCTGAAAGCTCAACCTCCGGGGAGTTTGTTTGGCAGAGATATAGAACACACTTTTCCAAGCCTGTTGGAAGGCATTTGCAGTTTCATTTCGCGTCTAATTTCCCAAACCAAACTGCTTGCAGCTCTAACTCCCTTCTAACTACCACTTCTTCGGTTCAGGGAGATATGCTGGATTCTAAACGGAGAAGCTTCTCTGACGCTTTTTCACAGAGATTTTGAAACTGAAATCTCCCATGCCGTTTCCACCATAGGCAGCAATGGGCTTCCCCATAGAACTTGCCAACCTGAATTCCTACAGGCTAGATGTGAGAGGCACATTCTGCTGCTTCCTCCCTAACAGTTAAGCTTGCTTCTGAAAGCTCAACCTCCGGGGACTCTGTTTGGCAGAGATATAGAACACACTTTTCCAAGCCTGTTGGAAGGCCTTTGCAGTGTCATTTCGCATCTAATTTCCCAAACCAAACTGCTTGCAGCTCTAACTCCCTTCTAACTACCACTTCTTCGGTTCAGTGAGATATGCAGGATTCTAAACGGAGAAGCTTCTCTGACGCTTTTTCACAGAGATTTTGAAACTGAAATCTCCCATGCCGTTTCCACCATAGGCAGCAATGGGCTTCCCCATAGAACTTGCCAACCTGAATTCCTACAGGCTAGATGTGAGAGGCACATTCTGCTGCTTCCTCCCTTAGAGTTAAACTTGCTTCTGAAAGCTCAACCTCCGGGGAGTTTGTTTGGCAGAGATATAGAACACACTTTTCCAAGCCTGTTGGAAGGCATTTGCAGTTTCATTTCACGTCTAATTTCCCAAACCAAACTGCTTGCAGCTCTAACTGCCTTCTAACTACCACTTCTTCGGTTCAGTGAGATATGCTGGATTCTAAACGGAGAAGCTTCTCTGACGCTTTTTCACAGAGATTTTGAAACTGAAATCTCCCATGCCGTTTCCACCATAGGCAGCAATGGGCTTCCCCATAGAACTTGCCAACCTGAATTCCTACAGGCTAGATGTGAGAGGCACATTCTGCTGCTTCCTCCCTTAGAGTTAAACTTGCTTCTGAAAGCTCAACCTCCGGGGAGTTTGTTTGGCAGAGATATAGAACACACTTTTCCAAGCCTGTTGGAAGGCATTTGCAGTTTCATTTCGCGTCTAATTTCCCAAACCAAACTGCTTGCAGCTCTAACTGCCTTCTAACTACCACTTCTTCGGTTCAGTGAGATATGCTGGATTCTAAACGGAGAAGCTTCTCTGACGCTTTTTCACAGAGATTTTGAAACTGAAATCTCCCATGCCGTTTCCACCATAGGCAGCAATGGGCTTCCCCATAGAACTTGCCAACCTGAATTCCTACAGGCTAGATGTGAGAGGCACATTCTGCTGCTTCCTCCCTTAGAGTTAAACTTGCTTCTGAAAGCTCAACCTCCGGGGAGTTTGTTTGGCAGAGATATAGAACACACTTTTCCAAGCCTGTTGGAAGGCATTTGCAGTTTCATTTCGCGTCTAATTTCCCAAACCAAACTGCTTGCAGCTCTAACTGCCTTCTAACTACCACTTCTTCGGTTCAGTGAGATATGCTGGATTCTAAACGGAGAAGCTTCTCTGACGCTTTTTCACAGAGATTTTGAAACTGAAATCTCCCATGCCGTTTCCACCATAGGCAGCAATGGGCTTCCCCATAGAACTTGCCAACCTGAATTCCTACAGGCTAGATGTGAGAGGCACATTCTGCTGCTTCCTCCCTTAGAGTTAAACTTGCTTCTGAAAGCTCAACCTCCGGGGTGTTTGTTTGGCAGAGATATAGAACACACTTTTTCAAGCCTGTTGGAAGGCATTTGCAGTTTCATTTCGCGTCTAATTTCCCAAACCAAACTGCTTGCAGCTCTAACTGCCTTCTAACTACCACTTCTTCGGTTCAGTGAGATATGCTGGATTCTAAACGGAGAAGCTTCTCTGACGCTTTTTCACAGAGATTTTGAAACTGAAATCTCCCATGCCGTTTCCACCATAGGCAGCAATGGGCTTCCCCATAGAACTTGCCAACCTGAATTCCTACAGGCTAGATGTGAGAGGCACATTCTGCTGCTTCCTCCCTTAGAGTTAAACTTGCTTCTGAAAGCTCAACCTCCGGGGAGTTTGTTTGGCAGAGATATAGAACACACTTTTCCAAGCCTGTTGGAAGGCATTTGCAGTTTCATTTCGCGTCTAATTTCCCAAACCAAACTGCTTGCAGCTCTAACTCCCTTCTAACTACCAATTCTTCGGTTCAGTGAGATATGCTGGATTCTAAACGGAGAAGCTTCTCTGACGCTTTTTCACAGAGATTTTGAAACTGAAATTTCCAAACCCGTTTCCAACGAAGGCGCCAATGGGCTTCCCCATAGAACTTGCCAACCTGAATTCCTACAGGCTAGATGTGAGAGGCACATTCTGCTGCTTCCTCCCTTAGAGTTAAACTAGCTTCTGAAAGCTCAACCTCCGGGGAGTTTGTTTGGCAGAGATATAGAACACACTTTTCCAAGCCTGTTGGAAGGCATTTGCAGTTTCATTTCGCGTCTAATTTCCCAAACCAAACTGCTTGCAGCTCTAACTCCCTTCTAACTACCACTTCTTCGGTTCAGGGAGATATGCTGGATTCTAAACGGAGAAGCTTCTCTGACGCTTTTTCACAGAGATTTTGAAACTGAAATCTCCCATGCCGTTTCCACCATAGGCAGCAATGGGCTTCCCCATAGAACTTGCCAACCTGAATTCCTACAGGCTAGATGTGAGAGGCACATTCTGCTGCTTCCTCCCTAACAGTTAAGCTTGCTTCTGAAAGCTCAACCTCCGGGGACTCTGTTTGGCAGAGATATAGAACACACTTTTCCAAGCCTGTTGGAAGGCCTTTGCAGTGTCATTTCGCATCTAATTTCCCAAACCAAACTGCTTGCAGCTCTAACTCCCTTCTAACTACCACTTCTTCGGTTCAGTGAGATATGCAGGATTCTAAACGGAGAAGCTTCTCTGACGCTTTTTCACAGAGATTTTGAAACTGAAATCTCCCATGCCGTTTCCACCATAGGCAGCAATGGGCTTCCCCATAGAACTTGCCAACCTGAATTCCTACAGGCTAGATGTGAGAGGCACATTCTGCTGCTTCCTCCCTTAGAGTTAAACTTGCTTCTGAAAGCTCAACCTCCGGGGAGTTTGTTTGGCAGAGATATAGAACACACTTTTCCAAGCCTGTTGGAAGGCATTTGCAGTTTCATTTCACGTCTAATTTCCCAAACCAAACTGCTTGCAGCTCTAACTGCCTTCTAACTACCACTTCTTCGGTTCAGTGAGATATGCTGGATTCTAAACGGAGAAGCTTCTCTGACGCTTTTTCACAGAGATTTTGAAACTGAAATCTCCCATGCCGTTTCCACCATAGGCAGCAATGGGCTTCCCCATAGAACTTGCCAACCTGAATTCCTACAGGCTAGATGTGAGAGGCACATTCTGCTGCTTCCTCCCTTAGAGTTAAACTTGCTTCTGAAAGCTCAACCTCCGGGGAGTTTGTTTGGCAGAGATATAGAACACACTTTTCCAAGCCTGTTGGAAGGCATTTGCAGTTTCATTTCGCGTCTAATTTCCCAAACCAAACTGCTTGCAGCTCTAACTGCCTTCTAACTACCACTTCTTCGGTTCAGTGAGATATGCTGGATTCTAAACGGAGAAGCTTCTCTGATGCTTTTTCACAGAGATTTTGAAACTGAAATCTCCCATGCCGTTTCCACCATAGGCAGCAATGGGCTTCCCCATAGAACTTGCCAACCTGAATTCCTACAGGCTAGATGTGAGAGGCACATTCTGCTGCTTCCTCCCTTAGAGTTAAACTTGCTTCTGAAAGCTCAACCTCCGGGGAGTTTGTTTGGCAGAGATATAGAACACACTTTTCCAAGCCTGTTGGAAGGCATTTGCAGTTTCATTTCGCGTCTAATTTCCCAAACCAAACTGCTTGCAGCTCTAACTCCCTTCTAACTACCAATTCTTCGGTTCAGTGAGATATGCTGGATTCTAAACGGAGAAGCTTCTCTGACGCTTTTTCACAGAGATTTTGAAACTGAAATTTCCAAACCCGTTTCCAACGAAGGCGCCAATGGGCTTCCCCATAGAACTTGCCAACCTGAATTCCTACAGGCTAGATGTGAGAGGCACATTCTGCTGCTTCCTCCCTTAGAGTTAAACTAGCTTCTGAAAGCTCAACCTCCGGGGAGTTTGTTTGGCAGAGATATAGAACACACTTTTCCAAGCCTGTTGGAAGGCATTTGCAGTTTCATTTCGCGTCTAATTTCCCAAACCAAACTGCTTGCAGCTCTAACTCCCTTCTAACTACCACTTCTTCGGTTCAGGGAGATATGCTGGATTCTAAACGGAGAAGCTTCTCTGACGCTTTTTCACAGAGATTTTGAAACTGAAATCTCCCATGCCGTTTCCACCATAGGCAGCAATGGGCTTCCCCATAGAACTTGCCAACCTGAATTCCTACAGGCTAGATGTGAGAGGCACATTCTGCTGCTTCCTCCCTGACAGTTAAGCTTGCTTCTGAAAGCTCAACCTCCGGGGACTCTGTTTGGCAGAGATATAGAACACACTTTTCCAAGCCTGTTGGAAGGCCTTTGCAGTGTCATTTCGCATCTAATTTCCCAAACCAAACTGCTTGCAGCTCTAACTCCCTTCTAACTACCACTTCTTCGGTTCAGTGAGATATGCAGGATTCTAAACGGAGAAGCTTCTCTGACGCTTTTTCACAGAGATTTTGAAACTGAAATCTCCCATGCCGTTTCCACCATAGGCAGCAATGGGCTTCCCCATAGAACTTGCCAACCTGAATTCCTACAGGCTAGATGTGAGAGGCACATTCTGCTGCTTCCTCCCTTAGAGTTAAACTTGCTTCTGAAAGCTCAACCTCCGGGGAGTTTGTTTGGCAGAGATATAGAACACACTTTTCCAAGCCTGTTGGAAGGCATTTGCAGTTTCATTTCACGTCTAATTTCCCAAACCAAACTGCTTGAAGCTCTAACTGCCTTCTAACTACCACTTCTTCGGTTCAGTGAGATATGCTGGATTCTAAACGGAGAAGCTTCTCTGACGCTTTTTCACAGAGATTTTGAAACTGAAATCTCCCATGCCGTTTCCACCATAGGCAGCAATGGGCTTCCCCATAGAACTTGCCAACCTGAATTCCTACAGGCTAGATGTGAGAGGCACATTCTGCTGCTTCCTCCCTTAGAGTTAAACTTGCTTCTGAAAGCTCAACCTCCGGGGAGTTTGTTTGGCAGAGATATAGAACACACTTTTCCAAGCCTGTTGGAAGGCATTTGCAGTTTCATTTCGCGTCTAATTTCCCAAACCAAACTGCTTGCAGCTCTAACTGCCTTCTAACTACCACTTCTTCGGTTCAGTGAGATATGCTGGATTCTAAACGGAGAAGCTTCTCTGACGCTTTTTCACAGAGATTTTGAAACTGAAATCTCCCATGCCGTTTCCACCATAGGCAGCAATGGGCTTCCCCATAGAACTTGCCAACCTGAATTCCTACAGGCTAGATGTGAGAGGCACATTCTGCTGCTTCCTCCCTTAGAGTTAAACTTGCTTCTGAAAGCTCAACCTCCGGGGAGTTTGTTTGGCAGAGATATAGAACACACTTTTCCAAGCCTGTTGGATGGCATTTGCAGTTTCATTTCGCGTCTAATTTCCCAAACCAAACTGCTTGCAGCTCTAACTGCCTTCTAACTACCACTTCTTCGGTTCAGTGAGATATGCTGGATTCTAAACGGAGAAGCTTCTCTGACGCTTTTTCACAGAGATTTTGAAACTGAAATCTCCCATGCCGTTTCCACCATAGGCAGCAATGGGCTTCCCCATAGAACTTGCCAACCTGAATTCCTACAGGCTAGATGTGAGAGGCACATTCTGCTGCTTCCTCCCTTAGAGTTAAACTTGCTTCTGAAAGCTCAACCTCCGGGGTGTTTGTTTGGCAGAGATATAGAACACACTTTTCCAAGCCTGTTGGAAGGCATTTGCAGTTTCATTTCGCGTCTAATTTCCCAAACCAAACTGCTTGCAGCTCTAACTGCCTTCTAACTACCACTTCTTCGGTTCAGTGAGATATGCTGGATTCTAAACGGAGAAGCTTCTCTGACGCTTTTTCACAGAGATTTTGAAACTGAAATCTCCCATGCCGTTTCCACCATAGGCAGCAATGGGCTTCCCCATAGAACTTGCCAACCTGAATTCCTACAGGCTAGATGTGAGAGGCACATTCTGCTGCTTCCTCCCTTAGAGTTAAACTTGCTTCTGAAAGCTCAACCTCCGGGGAGTTTGTTTGGCAGAGATATAGAACACACTTTTCCAAGCCTGTTGGAAGGCATTTGCAGTTTCATTTCGCGTCTAATTTCCCAAACCAAACTGCTTGCAGCTCTAACTCCCTTCTAACTACCAATTCTTCGGTTCAGTGAGATATGCTGGATTCTAAACGGAGAAGCTTCTCTGACGCTTTTTCACAGAGATTTTGAAACTGAAATTTCCAAACCCGTTTCCAACGAAGGCGCCAATGGGCTTCCCCATAGAACTTGCCAACCTGAATTCCTACAGGCTAGATGTGAGAGGCACATTCTGCTGCTTCCTCCCTTAGAGTTAAACTAGCTTCTGAAAGCTCAACCTCCGGGGAGTTTGTTTGGCAGAGATATAGAACACACTTTTCCAAGCCTGTTGGAAGGCATTTGCAGTTTCATTTCGCGTCTAATTTCCCAAACCAAACTGCTTGCAGCTCTAACTCCCTTCTAACTACCACTTCTTCGGTTCAGGGAGATATGCTGGATTCTAAACGGAGAAGCTTCTCTGACGCTTTTTCACAGAGATTTTGAAACTGAAATCTCCCATGCCGTTTCCACCATAGGCAGCAATGGGCTTCCCCATAGAACTTGCCAACCTGAATTCCTACAGGCTAGATGTGAGAGGCACATTCTGCTGCTTCCTCCCGAACAGTTAAGCTTGCTTCTGAAAGCTCAACCTCCGGGGACTCTGTTTGGCAGAGATATAGAACACACTTTTCCAAGCCTGTTGGAAGGCCTTTGCAGTGTCATTTCGCATCTAATTTCCCAAACCAAACTGCTTGCAGCTCTAACTCCCTTCTAACTACCACTTCTTCGGTTCAGTGAGATATGCAGGATTCTAAACGGAGAAGCTTCTCTGACGCTTTTTCACAGAGATTTTGAAACTGAAATCTCCCATGCCGTTTCCACCATAGGCAGCAATGGGCTTCCCCATAGAACTTGCCAACCTGAATTCCTACAGGCTAGATGTGAGAGGCACATTCTGCTGCTTCCTCCCTTAGAGTTAAACTTGCTTCTGAAAGCTCAACCTCCGGGGAGTTTGTTTGGCAGAGATATAGAACACACTTTTCCAAGCCTGTTGGAAGGCATTTGCAGTTTCATTTCACGTCTAATTTCCCAAACCAAACTGCTTGCAGCTCTAACTGCCTTCTAACTACCACTTCTTCGGTTCAGTGAGATATGCTGGATTCTAAACGGAGAAGCTTCTCTGACGCTTTTTCACAGAGATTTTGAAACTGAAATCTCCCATGCCGTTTCCACCATAGGCAGCAATGGGCTTCCCCATAGAACTTGCCAACCTGAATTCCTACAGGCTAGATGTGAGAGGCACATTCTGCTGCTTCCTCCCTTAGAGTTAAACTTGCTTCTGAAAGCTCAACCTCCGGGGAGTTTGTTTGGCAGAGATATAGAACACACTTTTCCAAGCCTGTTGGAAGGCATTTGCAGTTTCATTTCGCGTCTAATTTCCCAAACCAAACTGCTTGCAGCTCTAACTGCCTTCTAACTACCACTTCTTCGGTTCAGTGAGATATGCTGGATTCTAAACGGAGAAGCTTCTCTGACGCTTTTTCACAGAGATTTTGAAACTGAAATCTCCCATGCCGTTTCCACCATAGGCAGCAATGGGCTTCCCCATAGAACTTGCCAACCTGAATTCCTACAGGCTAGATGTGAGAGGCACATTCTGCTGCTTCCTCCCTTAGAGTTAAACTTGCTTCTGAAAGCTCAACCTCCGGGGAGTTTGTTTGGCAGAGATATAGAACACACTTTTCCAAGCCTGTTGGAAGGCATTTGCAGTTTCATTTCGCGTCTAATTTCCCAAACCAAACTGCTTGCAGCTCTAACTCCCTTCTAACTACCAATTCTTCGGTTCAGTGAGATATGCTGGATTCTAAACGGAGAAGCTTCTCTGACGCTTTTTCACAGAGATTTTGAAACTGAAATTTCCAAACCCGTTTCCAACGAAGGCGCCAATGGGCTTCCCCATAGAACTTGCCAACCTGAATTCCTACAGGCTAGATGTGAGAGGCACATTCTGCTGCTTCCTCCCTTAGAGTTAAACTAGCTTCTGAAAGCTCAACCTCCGGGGAGTTTGTTTGGCAGAGATATAGAACACACTTTTCCAAGCCTGTTGGAAGGCATTTGCAGTTTCATTTCGCGTCTAATTTCCCAAACCAAACTGCTTGCAACTCTAACTCCCTTCTAACTACCACTTCTTCGGTTCAGGGAGATATGCTGGATTCTAAACGGAGAAGCTTCTCTGACGCTTTTTCACAGAGATTTTGAAACTGAAATCTCCCATGCCGTTTCCACCATAGGCAGCAATGGGCTTCCCCATAGAACTTGCCAACCTGAATTCCTACAGGCTAGATGTGAGAGGCACATTCTGCTCCTTCCTCCCTTAGAGTTAAACTTGCTTCTGAAAGCTCAACCTCCGGGGAGTTTGTTTGGCAGAGATATAGAACACTCTTTTCCAAGCCTGTTGGAAGGCATTTGCAGTTTCATTTCGCGTCTAATTTCCCAAACCAAACTGCTTGCAGCTCTAACTCCCTTCTAACTACCACTTCTTCGGTTCAGTGAGATATGCTGGATTCTAAACGGAGAAGCTTCTCTGACGCTTTTTCACAGAGATTTTGAAACTGAAATCTCCCATGCCGTTTCCACCATAGGCAGCAATGGGCTTCCCCATAGAACTTGCCAACCTGAATTCCTACAGGCTAGATGTGAGAGGCACATTCTGCTGCTTCCTCCCTTAGAGTTAAACTAGCTTCTGAAAGCTCAACCTCCGGGGAGTTTGTTTGGCAGAGATATAGAACACACTTTTCCAAGCCTGTTGGAAGGCATTTGCAGTTTCATTTCGCGTCTAATTTCCCAAACCAAACTGCTTGCAGCTCTAACTCCCTTCTAACTACCACTTCTTCGGTTCAGTGAGATATGCTGGATTCTAAACGGAGAAGCTTCTCTGACGCTTTTTCACAGAGATTTTGAAACTGAAATCTCCCATGCCGTTTCCATCATAGGCAGCAATGGGCTTCCCCATAGAACTTGCCAACCTGAATTCCTACAGGCTAGATGTGAGAGGCACATTCTGCTGCTTCCTCCCTAACAGTTAAGCTTGCTTCTGAAAGCTCAACCTCCGGGGACTCTGTTTGGCAGAGATATAGAACACACTTTTCCAAGCCTGTTGGAAGGCCTTTGCAGTGTCATTTCGCATCTAATTTCCCAAACCAAACTGCTTGCAGCTCTAACTCCCTTCTAACTACCACTTCTTCGGTTCAGTGAGATATACAGGATTCTAAACGGAGAAGCTTCTCTGACGCTTTTTCACAGAGATTTTGAAACTGAAATCTCCCATGCCGTTTCCACCATAGGCAGCAATGGGCTTCCCCATAGAACTTGCCAACCTGAATTCCTACAGGCTAGATGTGAGAGGCACATTCTGCTGCTTCCTCCCTTAGAGTTAAACTTGCTTCTGAAAGCTCAACCTCCGGGGAGTTTGTTTGGCAGAGATATAGAACACACTTTTCCAAGCCTGTTGGAAGGCATTTGCAGTTTCATTTCACGTCTAATTTCCCAAACCAAACTGCTTGCAGCTCTAACTGCCTTCTAACTACCACTTCTTCGGTTCAGTGAGATATGCTGGATTCTAAACGGAGAAGCTTCTCTGACGCTTTTTCACAGAGATTTTGAAACTGAAATCTCCCATGCCGTTTCCACCATAGGCAGCAATGGGCTTCCCCATAGAACTTGCCAACCTGAATTCCTACAGGCTAGATGTGAGAGGCACATTCTGCTGCTTCCTCCCTTAGAGTTAAACTTGCTTCTGAAAGCTCAACCTCCGGGGAGTTTGTTTGGCAGAGATATAGAACACAATTTTCCAAGCCTGTTGGAAGGCATTTGCAGTTTCATTTCGCGTCTAATTTCCCAAACCAAACTGCTTGCAGCTCTAACTCCCTTCTAACTACCACTTCTTCGGTTCAGTGAGATATGCTGGATTCTAAACGGAGAAGCTTCTCTGACGCTTTTTCACAGAGATTTTGAAACTGAAATCTCCCATGCCGTTTCCACCATAGGCAGCAATGGGCTTCCCCATAGAACTTGCCAACCTGAATTCCTACAGGCTAGATGTGAGAGGCACATTCTGCTGCTTCCTCCCTTAGAGTTAAACTTGCTTCTGAAAGCTCAACCTCCGGGGAGTTTGTTTGGCAGAGATATAGAACACACTTTTCCAAGCCTGTTGGAAGGCATTTGCAGTTTCATTTCGCGTCTAATTTCCCAAACCAAACTGCTTGCAGCTCTAACTCCCTTCTAACTACCACTTCTTCGGTTCAGGGAGATATGCTGGATTCTAAACGGAGAAGCTTCTCTGACGCTTTTTCACAGAGATTTTGAAACTGAAATCTCCCATGCCGTTTCCACCATAGGCAGCAATGGGCTTCCCCATAGAACTTGCCAACCTGAATTCCTACAGGCTAGATGTGAGAGGCACATTCTGCTGCTTCCTCCCTAAGAGTTAAGCTTGCTTCTGAAAGCTCAACCTCCGGGGAGTCTGTTTGGCAGAGATATAGAACACACTTTTCCAAGCCTGTTGGAAGGCCTTTGCAGTGTCATTTCGCATCTAATTTCCCAAACCAAACTGCTTGCAGCTCTAACTCCCTTCTAACTACCACTTCTTCGGTTCAGTGAGATATGCTGGATTCTAAACGGAGAAGCTTCTCTGACGCTTTTTCACAGAGATTTTGAAACTGAAATCTCCCATGCCGTTTCCACCATAGGCAGCAATGGGCTTCCCCATAGAACTTGCCAACCTGAATTCCTACAGGCTAGATGTGAGAGGCACATTCTGCTGCTTCCTCCCTTAGAGTTAAACTTGCTTCTGAAAGCTCAACCTCCGGGGAGTTTGTTTGGCAGAGATATAGAACACACTTTTCCAAGCCTGTTGGAAGGCATTTGCAGTTTCATTTCGCGTCTAATTTCCCAAACCAAACTGCTTGCAGCTCTAACTTCCTTCTAACTACCACTTCTTCGGTTCAGTGAGATATGCTGGATTCTAAACGGAGAAGCTTCTCTGACGCTTTTTCACAGAGATTTTGAAACTGAAATCTCCCATGCCGTTTCCACCATAGGCAGCAATGGGCTTCCCCATAGAACTTGCCAACCTGAATTCCTACAGGCTAGATGTGAGAGGCACATTCTGCTGCTTCCTCCCTTAGAGTTAAACTTGCTTCTGAAAGCTCAACCTCCGGGGAGTTTGTTTGGCAGAGATATAGAACACACTTTTCCAAGCCTGTTGGAAGGCATTTGCAGTTTCATTTCGCGTCTAATTTCCCAAACCAAACTGCTTGCAGCTCTAACTCCCTTCTAACTACCACTTCTTCGGTTCAGTGAGATATGCTGGATTCTAAACGGAGAAGCTTCTCTGACGCTTTTTCACAGAGATTTTGAAACTGAAATTTCCAAACCCGTTTCCAACGAAGGCGCCAATGGGCTTCCCCATAGAACTTGCCAACCTGAATTCCTACAGGCTAGATGTGAGAGGCACATTCTGCTGCTTCCTCCCTTAGAGTTAAACTAGCTTCTGAAAGCTCAACCTCCGGGGAGTTTGTTTGGCAGAGATATAGAACACACTTTTCCAAGCCTGTTGGAAGGCATTTGCAGTTTCATTTCGCGTCTAATTTCCCAAACCAAACTGCTTGCAGCTCTAACTCCCTTCTAACTACCACTTCTTCGGTTCAGGGAGATATGCTGGATTCTAAACGGAGAAGCTTCTCTGACGCTTTTTCACAGAGATTTTGAAACTGAAATCTCCCATGCCGTTTCCACCATAGGCAGCAATGGGCTTCCCCATAGAACTTGCCAACCTGAATTCCTACAGGCTAGATGTGAGAGGCACATTCTGCTGCTTCCTCCCTTAGAGTTAAACTTGCTTCTGAAAGCTCAACCTCCGGGGAGTTTGTTTGGCAGAGATATAGAACACACTTTTCCAAGCCTGTTGGAAGGCATTTGCAGTTTCATTTCGCGTCTAATTTCCCAAACCAAACTGCTTGCAGCTCTAACTGCCTTCTAACTACCACTTCTTCGGTTCAGTGAGATATGCTGGATTCTAAACGGAGAAGCTTCTCTGACGCTTTTTCACAGAGATTTTGAAACTGAAATCTCCCATGCCGTTTCCACCATAGGCAGCAATGGGCTTCCCCATAGAACTTGCCAACCTGAATTCCTACAGGCTAGATGTGAGAGGCACATTCTGCTGCTTCCTCCCTTAGAGTTAAACTTGCTTCTGAAAGCTCAACCTCCGGGGAGTTTGTTTGGCAGAGATATAGAACACACTTTTCCAAGCCTGTTGGAAGGCATTTGCAGTTTCATTTCGCGTCTAATTTCCCAAACCAAACTGCTTGCAGCTCTAACTCCCTTCTAACTACCAATTCTTCGGTTCAGTGAGATATGCTGGATTCTAAACGGAGAAGCTTCTCTGACGCTTTTTCACAGAGATTTTGAAACTGAAATTTCCAAACCCGTTTCCAACGAAGGCGCCAATGGGCTTCCCCATAGAACTTGCCAACCTGAATTCCTACAGGCTAGATGTGAGAGGCACATTCTGCTGCTTCCTCCCTTAGAGTTAAACTAGCTTCTGAAAGCTCAACCTCCGGGGAGTTTGTTTGGCAGAGATATAGAACACACTTTTCCAAGCCTGTTGGAAGGCATTTGCAGTTTCATTTCGCGTCTAATTTCCCAAACCAAACTGCTTGCAACTCTAACTCCCTTCTAACTACCACTTCTTCGGTTCAGGGAGATATGCTGGATTCTAAACGGAGAAGCTTCTCTGACGCTTTTTCACAGAGATTTTGAAACTGAAATCTCCCATGCCGTTTCCACCATAGGCAGCAATGGGCTTCCCCATAGAACTTGCCAACCTGAATTCCTACAGGCTAGATGTGAGAGGCACATTCTGCTGCTTCCTCCCTTAGAGTTAAACTTGCTTCTGAAAGCTCAACCTCCGGGGAGTTTGTTTGGCAGAGATATAGAACACACTTTTCCAAGCCTGTTGGAAGGCATTTGCAGTTTCATTTCGCGTCTAATTTCCCAAACCAAACTGCTTGCAGCTCTAACTCCCTTCTAACTACCACTTCTTCGGTTCAGTGAGATATGCTGGATTCTAAACGGAGAAGCTTCTCTGACGCTTTTTCACAGAGATTTTGAAACTGAAATCTCCCATGCCGTTTCCACCATAGGCAGCAATGGGCTTCCCCATAGAACTTGCCAACCTGAATTCCTACAGGCTAGATGTGAGAGGCACATTCTGCTGCTTCCTCCCTTAGAGTTAAACTTGCTTCTGAAAGCTCAACCTCCGGGGAGTTTGTTTGGCAGAGATATAGAACACACTTTTCCAAGCCTGTTGGAAGGCATTTGCAGTTTCATTTCGCGTCTAATTTCCCAAACCAAACTGCTTGCAGCTCTAACTCCCTTCTAACTACCACTTCTTCGGTTCAGGGAGATATGCTGGATTCTAAACGGAGAAGCTTCTCTGACGCTTTTTCACAGAGATTTTGAAACTGAAATCTCCCATGCCGTTTCCATCATAGGCAGCAATGGGCTTCCCCATAGAACTTGCCAACCTGAATTCCTACAGGCTAGATGTGAGAGGCACATTCTGCTGCTTCCTCCCTAACAGTTAAGCTTGCTTCTGAAAGCTCAACCTCCGGGGACTCTGTTTGGCAGAGATATAGAACACACTTTTCCAAGCCTGTTGGAAGGCCTTTGCAGTGTCATTTCGCATCTAATTTCCCAAACCAAACTGCTTGCAGCTCTAACTCCCTTCTAACTACCACTTCTTCGGTTCAGTGAGATATACAGGATTCTAAACGGAGAAGCTTCTCTGACGCTTTTTCACAGAGATTTTGAAACTGAAATCTCCCATGCCGTTTCCACCATAGGCAGCAATGGGCTTCCCCATAGAACTTGCCAACCTGAATTCCTACAGGCTAGATGTGAGAGGCACATTCTGCTGCTTCCTCCCTTAGAGTTAAACTTGCTTCTGAAAGCTCAACCTCCGGGGAGTTTGTTTGGCAGAGATATAGAACACACTTTTCCAAGCCTGTTGGAAGGCATTTGCAGTTTCATTTCACGTCTAATTTCCCAAACCAAACTGCTTGCAGCTCTAACTGCCTTCTAACTACCACTTCTTCGGTTCAGTGAGATATGCTGGATTCTAAACGGAGAAGCTTCTCTGACGCTTTTTCACAGAGATTTTGAAACTGAAATCTCCCATGCCGTTTCCACCATAGGCAGCAATGGGCTTCCCCATAGAACTTGCCAACCTGAATTCCTACAGGCTAGATGTGAGAGGCACATTCTGCTGCTTCCTCCCTTAGAGTTAAACTTGCTTCTGAAAGCTCAACCTCCGGGGAGTTTGTTTGGCAGAGATATAGAACACACTTTTCCAAGCCTGTTGGAAGGCATTTGCAGTTTCATTTCGCGTCTAATTTCCCAAACCAAACTGCTTGCAGCTCTAACTCCCTTCTAACTACCACTTCTTCGGTTCAGTGAGATATGCTGGATTCTAAACGGAGAAGCTTCTCTGACGCTTTTTCACAGAGATTTTGAAACTGAAATCTCCCATGCCGTTTCCACCATAGGCAGCAATGGGCTTCCCCATAGAACTTGCCAACCTGAATTCCTACAGGCTAGATGTGAGAGGCACATTCTGCTGCTTCCTCCCTTAGAGTTAAACTTGCTTCTGAAAGCTCAACCTCCGGGGAGTTTGTTTGGCAGAGATATAGAACACACTTTTCCAAGCCTGTTGGAAGGCATTTGCAGTTTCATTTCGCGTCTAATTTCCCAAACCAAACTGCTTGCAGCTCTAACTCCCTTCTAACTACCACTTCTTCGGTTCAGGGAGATATGCTGGATTCTAAACGGAGAAGCTTCTCTGACGCTTTTTCACAGAGATTTTGAAACTGAAATCTCCCATGCCGTTTCCACCATAGGCAGCAATGGGCTTCCCCATAGAACTTGCCAACCTGAATTCCTACAGGCTAGATGTGAGAGGCACATTCTGCTGCTTCCTCCCTAAGAGTTAAGCTTGCTTCTGAAAGCTCAACCTCCGGGGAGTCTGTTTGGCAGAGATATAGAACACACTTTTCCAAGCCTGTTGGAAGGCCTTTGCAGTGTCATTTCGCATCTAATTTCCCAAACCAAACTGCTTGCAGCTCTAACTCCCTTCTAACTACCACTTCTTCGGTTCAGTGAGATATGCTGGATTCTAAACGGAGAAGCTTCTCTGACGCTTTTTCACAGAGATTTTGAAACTGAAATCTCCCATGCCGTTTCCACCATAGGCAGCAATGGGCTTCCCCATAGAACTTGCCAACCTGAATTCCTACAGGCTAGATGTGAGAGGCACATTCTGCTGCTTCCTCCCTTAGAGTTAAACTTGCTTCTGAAAGCTCAACCTCCGGGGAGTTTGTTTGGCAGAGATATAGAACACACTTTTCCAAGCCTGTTGGAAGGCATTTGCAGTTTCATTTCGCGTCTAATTTCCCAAACCAAACTGCTTGCAGCTCTAACTTCCTTCTAACTACCACTTCTTCGGTTCAGTGAGATATGCTGGATTCTAAACGGAGAAGCTTCTCTGACGCTTTTTCACAGAGATTTTGAAACTGAAATCTCCCATGCCGTTTCCACCATAGGCAGCAATGGGCTTCCCCATAGAACTTGCCAACCTGAATTCCTACAGGCTAGATGTGAGAGGCACATTCTGCTGCTTCCTCCCTTAGAGTTAAACTTGCTTCTGAAAGCTCAACCTCCGGGGAGTTTGTTTGGCAGAGATATAGAACACACTTTTCCAAGCCTGTTGGAAGGCATTTGCAGTTTCATTTCGCGTCTAATTTCCCAAACCAAACTGCTTGCAGCTCTAACTCCCTTCTAACTACCACTTCTTCGGTTCAGTGAGATATGCTGGATTCTAAACGGAGAAGCTTCTCTGACGCTTTTTCACAGAGATTTTGAAACTGAAATTTCCAAACCCGTTTCCAACGAAGGCGCCAATGGGCTTCCCCATAGAACTTGCCAACCTGAATTCCTACAGGCTAGATGTGAGAGGCACATTCTGCTGCTTCCTCCCTTAGAGTTAAACTAGCTTCTGAAAGCTCAACCTCCGGGGAGTTTGTTTGGCAGAGATATAGAACACACTTTTCCAAGCCTGTTGGAAGGCATTTGCAGTTTCATTTCGCGTCTAATTTCCCAAACCAAACTGCTTGCAGCTCTAACTCCCTTCTAACTACCACTTCTTCGGTTCAGGGAGATATGCTGGATTCTAAACGGAGAAGCTTCTCTGACGCTTTTTCACAGAGATTTTGAAACTGAAATCTCCCATGCCGTTTCCACCATAGGCAGCAATGGGCTTCCCCATAGAACTTGCCAACCTGAATTCCTACAGGCTAGATGTGAGAGGCACATTCTGCTGCTTCCTCCCTTAGAGTTAAACTTGCTTCTGAAAGCTCAACCTCCGGGGAGTTTGTTTGGCAGAGATATAGAACACACTTTTCCAAGCCTGTTGGAAGGCATTTGCAGTTTCATTTCGCGTCTAATTTCCCAAACCAAACTGCTTGCAGCTCTAACTCCCTTCTAACTACCACTTCTTCGGTTCAGTGAGATATGCTGGATTCTAAACGGAGAAGCTTCTCTGACGCTTTTTCACCGAGATTTTGAAACTGAAATCTCCCATGCCGTTTCCACCATAGGCAGCAATGGGCTTCCCCATAGAACTTGCCAACCTGAATTCCTACAGGCTAGATGTGAGAGGCACATTCTGCTGCTTCCTCCCTTAGAGTTAAACTAGCTTCTGAAAGCTCAACCTCCGGGGAGTTTGTTTGGCAGAGATATAGAACACACTTTTCCAAGCCTGTTGGAAGGCATTTGCAGTTTCATTTCGCGTCTAATTTCCCAAACCAAACTGCTTGCAGCTCTAACTCCCTTCTAACTACCACTTCTTCGGTTCAGTGAGATATGCTGGATTCTAAACGGAGAAGCTTCTCTGACGCTTTTTCACAGAGATTTTGAAACTCAAATCTCCCATGCCGTTTCCACCATAGGCAGCAATGGGCTTCCCCATAGAACTTGCCAACCTGAATTCCTACAGGCTAGATGTGAGAGGCACATTCTGCTGCTTCCTCCCTTAGAGTTAAACTTGCTTCTGAAAGCTCAACCTCCGGGGAGTTTGTTTGGCAGAGATATAGAACACACTTTTCCAAGCCTGTTGGAAGGCATTTGCAGTTTCATTTCGCGTCTAATTTCCCAAACCAAACTGCTTGCAGCTCTAACTCCCTTCTAACTACCACTTCTTCGGTTCAGTGAGATATGCTGGATTCTAAACGGAGAAGCTTCTCTGACGCTTTTTCACAGAGATTTTGAAACTGAAATTTCCAAACCCGTTTCCAACGAAGGCGCCAGTGGGCTTCCCCATAGAACTTGCCAACCTGAATTCCTACAGGCTAGATGTGAGAGGCACATTCTGCTGTTTCCTCACTTAGAGTTAAACTAGCTTCTGAAAGCTCAACCTCCGGGGAGTTTGTTTGGCAGAGATATAGAACACACTTTTCCAAGCCTGTTGGAAGGCATTTGCAGTTTCATTTCGCGTCTAATTTCCCAAACCAAACTGCTTGCAGCTCTAACTCCCTTCTAACTACCAATTCTTCGGTTCAGTGAGATATGCTGGATTATAACGGAGAAGCTTCTCTGACGCTTTTTCACAGAGATTTTGAAACTGAAATTTCCAAACCCGTTTCCAACGAAGGCGCCAATGGGCTTCCCCATAGAACTTGCCAACCTGAATTCCTACAGGCTAGATGTGAGAGGCACATTCTGCTGCTTCCTCCCTTAGAGTTAAACTAGCTTCTGAAAGCTCAACCTCCGGGGAGTTTGTTTGGCAGAGATATAGAACACACTTTTCCAAGCCTGTTGGAAGGCATTTGCAGTTTCATTTCGTGTCTAATTTCCCAAACCAAACTGCTTGCAGCTCTAACTGCCTTCTAACTACCACTTCTTCGGTTCAGTGAGATATGCTGGATTCTAAACGGAGAAGCTTCTCTGACGCTTTTTCACAGAGATTTTGAAACTCAAATCTCCCATGCCGTTTCCACCATAGGCAGCAATGGGCTTCCCCATAGAACTTGCCAACCTGAATTCCTACAGGCTAGATGTGAGAGGCACATTCTGCTGCTTCCTCCCTAAGAGTTAAGCTTGCTTCTGAAAGCTCAACCTCCGGGGAGTCTGTTTGGCAGAGATATAGAACACACTTTTCCAAGCCTGTTGGAAGGCCTTTGCAGTGTCATTTCGCATCTAATTTCCCAAACCAAACTGCTTGCAGCTCTAACTCCCTTCTAACTACCACTTCTTCGGTTCAGTGAGATATGCTGGATTCTAAACGGAGAAGCTTCTCTGACGCTTTTTCACAGAGATTTTGAAACTGAAATCTCCCATGCCGTTTCCACCATAGGCAGCAATGGGCTTCCCCATAGAACTTGCCAACCTGAATTCCTACAGGCTAGATGTGAGAGGCACATTCTGCTGCTTCCTCCCTTAGAGTTAAACTTGCTTCTGAAAGCTCAACCTCCGGGGAGTTTGTTTGGCAGAGATATAGAACACACTTTTCCAAGCCTGTTGGAAGGCATTTGCAGTTTCATTTCGCGTCTAATTTCCCAAACCAAACTGCTTGCAGCTCTAACTGCCTTCTAACTACCACTTCTTCGGTTCAGTGAGATATGCTGGATTCTAAACGGAGAAGCTTCTCTGACGCTTTTTCACAGAGATTTTGAAACTGAAATCTCCCATGCCGTTTCCACCATAGGCAGCAATGGGCTTCCCCATAGAACTTGCCAACCTGAATTCCTACAGGCTAGATGTGAGAGGCACATTCTGCTGCTTCCTCCCTTAGAGTTAAACTTGCTTCTGAAAGCTCAACCTCCGGGGAGTTTGTTTGGCAGAGATATAGAACACACTTTTCCAAGCCTGTTGGAAGGCATTTGCAGTTTCATTTCGCGTCTAATTTCCCAAACCAAACTGCTTGCAGCTCTAACTCCCTTCTAACTACCACTTCTTCGGTTCAGGGAGATATGCTGGATTCTAAACGGAGAAGCTTCTCTGACGCTTTTTCACAGAGATTTTGAAACTGAAATCTCCCATGCCGTTTCCACCATAGGCAGCAATGGGCTTCCCCATAGAACTTGCCAACCTGAATTCCTACAGGCTAGATGTGAGAGGCACATTCTGCTGCTTCCTCCCTTAGAGTTAAACTTGCTTCTGAAAGCTCAACCTCCGGGGAGTTTGTTTGGCAGAGATATAGAACACACTTTTCCAAGCCTGTTGGAAGGCATTTGCAGTTTCTTTTCGCGTCTAATTTCCCAAACCAAACTGCTTGCAGCTCTAACTCCCTTCTAACTACCACTTCTTCGGTTCAGTGAGATATGCTGGATTCTAAACGGAGAAGCTTCTCTGACGCTTTTTCACCGAGATTTTGAAACTGAAATCTCCCATGCCGTTTCCACCATAGGCAGCAATGGGCTTCCCCATAGAACTTGCCAACCTGAATTCCTACAGGCTAGATGTGAGAGGCACATTCTGCTGCTTCCTCCCTTAGAGTTAAACTAGCTTCTGAAAGCTCAACCTCCGGGGAGTTTGTTTGGCAGAGATATAGAACACACTTTTCCAAGCCTGTTGGAAGGCATTTGCAGTTTCATTTCGCGTCTAATTTCCCAAACCAAACTGCTTGCAGCTCTAACTCCCTTCTAACTACCACTTCTTCGGTTCAGTGAGATATGCTGCATTCTAAACGGAGAAGCTTCTCTGACGCTTTTTCACAGAGATTTTGAAACTGAAATCTCCCATGCCGTTTCCACCATAGGCAGCAATGGGCTTCCCCATAGAACTTGCCAACCTGAATTCCTACAGGCTAGATGTGAGAGGCACATTCTGCTGCTTCCTCCCTTAGAGTTAAACTTGCTTCTGAAAGCTCAACCTCCGGGGAGTTTGTTTGGCAGAGATATAGAACACACTTTTCCAAGCCTGTTGGAAGGCATTTGCAGTTTCATTTCGCGTCTAATTTCCCAAACCAAACTGCTTGCAGCTCTAACTCCCTTCTAACTACCACTTCTTCGGTTCAGTGAGATATGCTGGATTCTAAACGGAGAAGCTTCTCTGACGCTTTTTCACAGAGATTTTGAAACTGAAATTTCCAAACCCGTTTCCAACGAAGGCGCCAGTGGGCTTCCCCATAGAACTTGCCAACCTGAATTCCTACAGGCTAGATGTGAGAGGCACATTCTGCTGTTTCCTCACTTAGAGTTAAACTAGCTTCTGAAAGCTCAACCTCCGGGGAGTTTGTTTGGCAGAGATATAGAACACACTTTTCCAAGCCTGTTGGAAGGCATTTGCAGTTTCATTTCGCGTCTAATTTCCCAAACCAAACTGCTTGCAGCTCTAACTCCCTTCTAACTACCAATTCTTCGGTTCAGTGAGATATGCTGGATTCTAAACGGAGAAGCTTCTCTGACGCTTTTTCACAGAGATTTTGAAACTGAAATTTCCAAACCCGTTTCCAACGAAGGCGCCAATGGGCTTCCCCATAGAACTTGCCAACCTGAATTCCTACAGGCTAGATGTGAGAGGCACATTCTGCTGCTTCCTCCCTTAGAGTTAAACTAGCTTCTGAAAGCTCAACCTCCGGGGAGTTTGTTTGGCAGAGATATAGAACACACTTTTCCAAGCCTGTTGGAAGGCATTTGCAGTTTCATTTCGCGTCTAATTTCCCAAACCAAACTGCTTGCAGCTCTAACTGCCTTCTAACTACCACTTCTTCGGTTCAGTGAGATATGCTGGATTCTAAACGGAGAAGCTTCTCTGATGCTTTTTCACAGAGATTTTGAAACTCAAATCTCCCATGCCGTTTCCACCATAGGCAGCAATGGGCTTCCCCATAGAACTTGCCAACCTGAATTCCTACAGGCTAGATGTGAGAGGCACATTCTGCTGCTTCCTCCCTAAGAGTTAAGCTGGCTTCTGAAAGCTCAACCTCCGGGGAGTCTGTTTGGCAGAAATATAGAACACACTTTTCCAAGCCTGTTGGAAGGCCTTTGCAGTGTCATTTCGCATCTAATTTCCCAAACCAAACTGCTTGCAGCTCTAACTCCCTTCTAACTACCACTTCTTCGGTTCAGTGAGATATGCTGCATTCTAAACGGAGAAGCTTCTCTGACGCTTTTTCACAGAGATTTTGAAACTGAAATCTCCCATGCCGTTTCCACCATAGGCAGCAATGGGCTTCCCCATAGAACTTGCCAACCTGAATTCCTACAGGCTAGATGTGAGAGGCACATTCTGCTGCTTCCTCCCTTAGAGTTAAACTAGCTTCTGAAAGCTCAACCTCCGGGGAGTTTGTTTGGCAGAGATATAGAACACACTTTTCCAAGCCTGTTGGAAGGCATTTGCAGTTTCATTTCGCGTCTAATTTCCCAAACCAAACTGCTTGCAGCTCTAACTCCCTTCTAACTACCACTTCTTCGGTTCAGTGAGATATGCTGGATTCTAAACGGAGAAGCTTCTCTGACGCTTTTTCACAGAGATTTTGAAACTCAAATCTCCCATGCCGTTTCCACCATAGGCAGCAATGGGCTTCCCCATAGAACTTGCCAACCTGAATTCCTACAGGCTAGATGTGAGAGGCACATTCTGCTGCTTCCTCCCTTAGAGTTAAACTAGCTTCTGAAAGCTCAACCTCCGGGGAGTTTGTTTGGCAGAGATATAGAACACACTTTTCCAAGCCTGTTGGAAGGCATTTGCAGTTTCATTTCGCGTCTAATTTCCCAAACCAAACTGCTTGCAGCTCTAACTCCCTTCTAACTACCACTTCTTCGGTTCAGTGAGATATGCTGGATTCTAAACGGAGAAGCTTCTCTGACGCTTTTTCACAGAGATTTTGAAACTCAAATCTCCCATGCCGTTTCCACCATAGGCAGCAATGGGCTTCCCCATAGAACTTGCCAACCTGAATTCCTACAGGCTAGATGTGAGAGGCACATTCTGCTGCTTCCTCCCTTAGAGTTAAACTTGCTTCTGAAAGCTCAACCTCCGGGGAGTTTGTTTGGCAGAGATATAGAACACACTTTTCCAAGCCTGTTGGAAGGCATTTGCAGTTTCATTTCGCGTCTAATTTCCCAAACCAAACTGCTTGCAGCTCTAACTCCCTTCTAACTACCACTTCTTCGGTTCAGTGAGATATGCTGGATTCTAAACGGAGAAGCTTCTCTGACGCTTTTTCACAGAGATTTTGAAACTGAAATTTCCAAACCCGTTTCCAACGAAGGCGCCAGTGGGCTTCCCCATAGAACTTGCCAACCTGAATTCCTACAGGCTAGATGTGAGAGGCACATTCTGCTGTTTCCTCACTTAGAGTTAAACTAGCTTCTGAAAGCTCAACCTCCGGGGAGTTTGTTTGGCAGAGATATAGAACACACTTTTCCAAGCCTGTTGGAAGGCATTTGCAGTTTCATTTCGCGTCTAATTTCCCAAACCAAACTGCTTGCAGCTCTAACTCCCTTCTAACTACCAATTCTTCGGTTCAGTGAGATATGCTGGATTATAACGGAGAAGCTTCTCTGACGCTTTTTCACAGAGATTTTGAAACTGAAATTTCCAAACCCGTTTCCAACGAAGGCGCCAATGGGCTTCCCCATAGAACTTGCCAACCTGAATTCCTACAGGCTAGATGTGAGAGGCACATTCTGCTGCTTCCTCCCTTAGAGTTAAACTAGCTTCTGAAAGCTCAACCTCCGGGGAGTTTGTTTGGCAGAGATATAGAACACACTTTTCCAAGCCTGTTGGAAGGCATTTGCAGTTTCATTTCGTGTCTAATTTCCCAAACCAAACTGCTTGCAGCTCTAACTGCCTTCTAACTACCACTTCTTCGGTTCAGTGAGATATGCTGGATTCTAAACGGAGAAGCTTCTCTGACGCTTTTTCACAGAGATTTTGAAACTCAAATCTCCCATGCCGTTTCCACCATAGGCAGCAATGGGCTTCCCCATAGAACTTGCCAACCTGAATTCCTACAGGCTAGATGTGAGAGGCACATTCTGCTGCTTCCTCCCTAAGAGTTAAGCTTGCTTCTGAAAGCTCAACCTCCGGGGAGTCTGTTTGGCAGAGATATAGAACACACTTTTCCAAGCCTGTTGGAAGGCCTTTGCAGTGTCATTTCGCATCTAATTTCCCAAACCAAACTGCTTGCAGCTCTAACTCCCTTCTAACTACCACTTCTTCGGTTCAGTGAGATATGCTGGATTCTAAACGGAGAAGCTTCTCTGACGCTTTTTCACAGAGATTTTGAAACTGAAATCTCCCATGCCGTTTCCACCATAGGCAGCAATGGGCTTCCCCATAGAACTAGCCAACCTGAATTCCTACAGGCTAGATGTGAGAGGCACATTCTGCTGCTTCCTCCCTTAGAGTTAAACTTGCTTCTGAAAGCTCAACCTCCGGGGAGTTTGTTTGGCAGAGATATAGAACACACTTTTCCAAGCCTGTTGGAAGGCATTTGCAGTTTCATTTCGCGTCTAATTTCCCAAACCAAACTGCTTGCAGCTCTAACTGCCTTCTAACTACCACTTCTTCGGTTCAGTGAGATATGCTGGATTCTAAACGGAGAAGCTTCTCTGACGCTTTTTCACAGAGATTTTGAAACTGAAATCTCCCATGCCGTTTCCACCATAGGCAGCAATGGGCTTCCCCATAGAACTTGCCAACCTGAATTCCTACAGGCTAGATGTGAGAGGCACATTCTGCTGCTTCCTCCCTTAGAGTTAAACTTGCTTCTGAAAGCTCAACCTCCGGGGAGTTTGTTTGGCAGAGATATAGAACACACTTTTCCAAGCCTGTTGGAAGGCATTTGCAGTTTCATTTCGCGTCTAATTTCCCAAACCAAACTGCTTGCAGCTCTAACTCCCTTCTAACTACCACTTCTTCGGTTCAGGGAGATATGCTGGATTCTAAACGGAGAAGCTTCTCTGACGCTTTTTCACAGAGATTTTGAAACTGAAATCTCCCATGCCGTTTCCACCATAGGCAGCAATGGGCTTCCCCATAGAACTTGCCAACCTGAATTCCTACAGGCTAGATGTGAGAGGCACATTCTGCTGCTTCCTCCCTTAGAGTTAAACTTGCTTCTGAAAGCTCAACCTCCGGGGAGTTTGTTTGGCAGAGATATAGAACACACTTTTCCAAGCCTGTTGGAAGGCATTTGCAGTTTCTTTTCGCGTCTAATTTCCCAAACCAAACTGCTTGCAGCTCTAACTCCCTTCTAACTACCACTTCTTCGGTTCAGTGAGATATGCTGGATTCTAAACGGAGAAGCTTCTCTGACGCTTTTTCACCGAGATTTTGAAACTGAAATCTCCCATGCCGTTTCCACCATAGGCAGCAATGGGCTTCCCCATAGAACTTGCCAACCTGAATTCCTACAGGCTAGATGTGAGAGGCACATTCTGCTGCTTCCTCCCTTAGAGTTAAACTAGCTTCTGAAAGCTCAACCTCCGGGGAGTTTGTTTGGCAGAGATATAGAACACACTTTTCCAAGCCTGTTGGAAGGCATTTGCAGTTTCATTTCGCGTCTAATTTCCCAAACCAAACTGCTTGCAGCTCTAACTCCCTTCTAACTACCACTTCTTCGGTTCAGTGAGATATGCTGCATTCTAAACGGAGAAGCTTCTCTGACGCTTTTTCACAGAGATTTTGAAACTGAAATCTCCCATGCCGTTTCCACCATAGGCAGCAATGGGCTTCCCCATAGAACTTGCCAACCTGAATTCCTACAGGCTAGATGTGAGAGGCACATTCTGCTGCTTCCTCCCTTAGAGTTAAACTTGCTTCTGAAAGCTCAACCTCCGGGGAGTTTGTTTGGCAGAGATATAGAACACACTTTTCCAAGCCTGTTGGAAGGCATTTGCAGTTTCATTTCGCGTCTAATTTCCCAAACCAAACTGCTTGCAGCTCTAACTCCCTTCTAACTACCACTTCTTCGGTTCAGTGAGATATGCTGGATTCTAAACGGAGAAGCTTCTCTGACGCTTTTTCACAGAGATTTTGAAACTGAAATTTCCAAACCCGTTTCCAACGAAGGCGCCAGTGGGCTTCCCCATAGAACTTGCCAACCTGAATTCCTACAGGCTAGATGTGAGAGGCACATTCTGCTGTTTCCTCACTTAGAGTTAAACTAGCTTCTGAAAGCTCAACCTCCGGGGAGTTTGTTTGGCAGAGATATAGAACACACTTTTCCAAGCCTGTTGGAAGGCATTTGCAGTTTCATTTCGCGTCTAATTTCCCAAACCAAACTGCTTGCAGCTCTAACTCCCTTCTAACTACCAATTCTTCGGTTCAGTGAGATATGCTGGATTCTAAACGGAGAAGCTTCTCTGACGCTTTTTCACAGAGATTTTGAAACTGAAATTTCCAAACCCGTTTCCAACGAAGGCGCCAATGGGCTTCCCCATAGAACTTGCCAACCTGAATTCCTACAGGCTAGATGTGAGAGGCACATTCTGCTGCTTCCTCCCTTAGAGTTAAACTAGCTTCTGAAAGCTCAACCTCCGGGGAGTTTGTTTGGCAGAGATATAGAACACACTTTTCCAAGCCTGTTGGAAGGCATTTGCAGTTTCATTTCGCGTCTAATTTCCCAAACCAAACTGCTTGCAGCTCTAACTGCCTTCTAACTACCACTTCTTCGGTTCAGTGAGATATGCTGGATTCTAAACGGAGAAGCTTCTCTGATGCTTTTTCACAGAGATTTTGAAACTCAAATCTCCCATGCCGTTTCCACCATAGGCAGCAATGGGCTTCCCCATAGAACTTGCCAACCTGAATTCCTACAGGCTAGATGTGAGAGGCACATTCTGCTGCTTCCTCCCTAAGAGTTAAGCTGGCTTCTGAAAGCTCAACCTCCGGGGAGTCTGTTTGGCAGAAATATAGAACACACTTTTCCAAGCCTGTTGGAAGGCCTTTGCAGTGTCATTTCGCATCTAATTTCCCAAACCAAACTGCTTGCAGCTCTAACTCCCTTCTAACTACCACTTCTTCGGTTCAGTGAGATATGCTGCATTCTAAACGGAGAAGCTTCTCTGACGCTTTTTCACAGAGATTTTGAAACTGAAATCTCCCATGCCGTTTCCACCATAGGCAGCAATGGGCTTCCCCATAGAACTTGCCAACCTGAATTCCTACAGGCTAGATGTGAGAGGCACATTCTGCTGCTTCCTCCCTTAGAGTTAAACTTGCTTCTGAAAGCTCAACCTCCGGGGAGTTTGTTTGGCAGAGATATAGAACACACTTTTCCAAGCCTGTTGGAAGGCATTTGCAGTTTCATTTCGCGTCTAATTTCCCAAACCAAACTGCTTGCAGCTCTAACTGCCTTCTAACTACCACTTCTTCGGTTCAGTGAGATATGCTGGATTCTAAACGGAGAAGCTTCTCTGACGCTTTTTCACAGAGATTTTGAAACTGAAATCTCCCATGCCGTTTCCACCATAGGCAGCAATGGGCTTCCCCATAGAACTTGCCAACCTGAATTCCTACAGGCTAGATGTGAGAGGCACATTCTGCTGCTTCCTCCCTTAGAGTTAAACTTGCTTCTGAAAGCTCAACCTCCGGGGAGTTTGTTTGGCAGAGATATAGAACACACTTTTCCAAGCCTGTTGGAAGGCATTTGCAGTTTCATTTCGCGTCTAATTTCCCAAACCAAACTGCTTGCAGCTCTAACTCCCTTCTAACTACCAATTCTTCGGTTCAGTGAGATATGCTGGATTCTAAACGGAGAAGCTTCTCTGACGCTTTTTCACAGAGATTTTGAAACTGAAATTTCCAAACCCGTTTCCAACGAAGGCGCCAATGGGCTTCCCCATAGAACTTGCCAACCTGAATTCCTACAGGCTAGATGTGAGAGGCACATTCTGCTGCTTCCTCCCTTAGAGTTAAACTAGCTTCTGAAAGCTCAACCTCCGGGGAGTTTGTTTGGCAGAGATATAGAACACACTTTTCCAAGCCTGTTGGAAGGCATTTGCAGTTTCATTTCGCGTCTAATTTCCCAAACCAAACTGCTTGCAGCTCTAACTCCCTTCTAACTACCACTTCTTCGGTTCAGGGAGATATGCTGGATTCTAAACGGAGAAGCTTCTCTGACGCTTTTTCACAGAGATTTTGAAACTGAAATCTCCCATGCCGTTTCCACCATAGGCAGCAATGGGCTTCCCCATAGAACTTGCCAACCTGAATTCCTACAGGCTAGATGTGAGAGGCACATTCTGCTGCTTCCTCCCTTAGAGTTAAACTTGCTTCTGAAAGCTCAACCTCCGGGGAGTTTGTTTGGCAGAGATATAGAACACACTTTTCCAAGCCTGTTGGAAGGCATTTGCAGTTTCATTTTGCGTCTAATTTCCCAAACCAAACTGCTTGCAGCTCTAACTCCCTTCTAACTACCACTTCTTCGGTTCAGTGAGATATGCTGGATTCTAAACGGAGAAGCTTCTCTGACGCTTTTTCACAGAGATTTTGAAACTGAAATCTCCCATGCCGTTTCCACCATAGGCAGCAATGGGCTTCCCCATAGAACTTGCCAACCTGAATTCCTACAGGCTAGATGTGAGAGGCACATTCTGCTGCTTCCTCCCTTAGAGTTAAACTTGCTTCTGGAAGCTCAACCTCCGGGGAGTTTGTTTGGCAGAGATATAGAACACACTTTTCCAAGCCTGTTGGAAGGCATTTGCAGTTTCATTTCGCGTCTAATTTCCCAAACCAAACTGCTTGCAGCTCTAACTGCCTTCTAACTACCACTTCTTCGGTTCAGTGAGATATGCTGGATTCTAAACGGAGAAGCTTCTCTGACGCTTTTTCACAGAGATTTTGAAACTGAAATTTCCAAACCCGTTTCCAACGAAGGCGCCAATGGGCTTCCCCATAGAACTTGCCAACGTGAATTCCTACAGGCTAGATGTGAGAGGCACATTCTGCTGCTTCCTCCCTTAGAGTTAAACTAGCTTCTGAAAGCTCAACCTCCGGGGAGTTTGTTTGGCAGAGATATAGAACACACTTTTCCAAGCCTGTTGGAAGGCATTTGCAGTTTCATTTCGCGTCTAATTTCCCAAACGAAACTGCTTGCAGCTCTAACTCCCTTCTAACTACCACTTCTTCGGTTCAGGGAGATATGCTGGATTCTAAACGGAGAAGCTTCTCTGACGCTTTTTCACAGAGATTTTGAAACTGAAATCTCCCATGCCGTTTCCACCATAGGCAGCAATGGGCTTCCCCATAGAACTTGCCAACCTGAATTCCTACAGGCTAGATGTGAGAGGCACATTCTGCTGCTTCCTCCCTTAGAGTTAAACTAGCTTCTGAAAGCTCAACCTCCGGGGAGTTTGTTTGGCAGAGATATAGAACACACTTTTCCAAGCCTGTTGGAAGGCCTTTGCAGTGTCATTTCGCATCTAATTTCCCAAACCAAACTGCTTGCAGCTCTAACTCCCTTCTAACTACCACTTCTTCGGTTCAGTGAGATATGCAGGATTCTAAACGGAGAAGCTTCTCTGACGCTTTTTCACAGAGATTTTGAAACTGAAATCTCCCATGCCGTTTCCACCATAGACAGCAATGGGCTTCCCCATAGAACTTGCCAACCTGAATTCCTACAGGCTAGATGTGAGAGGCACATTCTGCTGCTTCCTCCCTTAGAGTTAAACTTGCTTCTGAAAGCTCAACCTCCGGGGAGTTTGTTTGGCAGAGATATAGAACACACTTTTCCAAGCCTGTTGGAAGGCATTTGCAGTTTCATTTCACGTCTAATTTCCCAAACCAAACTGCTTGCAGCTCTAACTGCCTTCTAACTACCACTTCTTCGGTTCAGTGAGATATGCTGGATTCTAAACGGAGAAGCTTCTCTGACGCTTTTTCACAGAGATTTTGAAACTGAAATCTCCCATGCCGTTTCCACCATAGGCAGCAATGGGCTTCCCCATAGAACTTGCCAACCTGAATTCCTACAGGCTAGATGTGAGAGGCACATTCTGCTGCTTCCTCCCTTAGAGTTAAACTTGCTTCTGAAAGCTCAACCTCCGGGGAGTTTGTTTGGCAGAGATATAGAACACACTTTTCCAAGCCTGTTGGAAGGCATTTGCAGTTTCATTTCGCGTCTAATTTCCCAAACCAAACTGCTTGCAGCTCTAACTGCCTTCTAACTACCACTTCTTCGGTTCAGTGAGATATGCTGGATTCTAAACGGAGAAGCTTCTCTGACGCTTTTTCACAGAGATTTTGAAACTGAAATCTCCCATGCCGTTTCCACCATAGGCAGCAATGGGCTTCCCCATAGAACTTGCCAACCTGAATTCCTACAGGCTAGATGTGAGAGGCACATTCTGCTGCTTCCTCCCTTAGAGTTAAACTTGCTTCTGAAAGCTCAACCTCCGGGGAGTTTGTTTGGCAGAGATATAGAACACACTTTTCCAAGCCTGTTGGAAGGCATTTGCAGTTTCATTTCGCGTCTAATTTCCCAAACCAAACTGCTTGCAGCTCTAACTCCCTTCTAACTACCACTTCTTCGGTTCAGTGAGATATGCTGGATTCTAAACGGAGAAGCTTCTCTGACGCTTTTTCACAGAGATTTTGAAACTGAAATTTCCAAACCCGTTTCCAACGAAGGCGCCATTGGGCTTCCCCATAGAACTTGCCAACCTGAATTCCTACAGGCTAGATGTGAGAGGCACATTCTGCTGCTTCCTCCCTTAGAGTTAAACTAGCTTCTGAAAGCTCAACCTCCGGGGAGTTTGTTTGGCAGAGATATAGAACACACTTTTCCAAGCCTGTTGGAAGGCATTTGCAGTTTCATTTCGCGTCTAATTTCCCAAACCAAACTGCTTGCAGCTCTAACTCCCTTCTAACTACCAATTCTTCGGTTCAGTGAGATATGCTGGATTCTAAACGGAGAAGCTTCTCTGACGCTTTTTCACAGAGATTTTGAAACTGAAATTTCCAAACCCGTTTCCAACGAAGGCGCCAATGGGCTTCCCCATAGAACTTGCCAACCTGAATTCCTACAGGCTAGATGTGAGAGGCACATTCTGCTGCTTCCTCCCTTAGAGTTAAACTAGCTTCTGAAAGCTCAACCTCCGGGGAGTTTGTTTGGCAGAGATATAGAACACACTTTTCCAAGCCTGTTGGAAGGCATTTGCAGTTTCATTTCGCGTCTAATTTCCCAAACCAAACTGCTTGCAGCTCTAACTGCCTTCTAACTACCACTTCTTCGGTTCAGTGAGATATGCTGGATTCTAAACGGAGAAGCTTCTCTGACGCTTTTTCACAGAGATTTTGAAACTCAAATCTCCCATGCCGTTTCCACCATAGGCAGCAATGGGCTTCCCCATAGAACTTGCCAACCTGAATTCCTACAGGCTAGATGTGAGAGGCACATTCTGCTGCTTCCTCCCTAAGAGTTAAGCTGGCTTCTGAAAGCTCAACCTCCGGGGAGTCTGTTTGGCAGAGATATAGAACACACTTTTCCAAGCCTGTTGGAAGGCCTTTGCAGTGTCATTTCGCATCTAATTTCCCAAACCAAACTCCTTGCAGCTCTAACTCCCTTCTAACTACCACTTCTTCGGTTCAGTGAGATATGCTGGATTCTAAACGGAGAAGCTTCTCTGACGCTTTTTCACAGAGATTTTGAAACTGAAATCTCCCATGCCGTTTCCACCATAGGCAGCAATGGGCTTCCCCATAGAACTTGCCAACCTGAATTCCTACAGGCTAGATGTGAGAGGCACATTCTGCTGCTTCCTCCCTTAGAGTTAAACTTGCTTCTGAAAGCTCAACCTCCGGGGAGTTTGTTTGGCAGAGATATAGAACACACTTTTCCAAGCCTGTTGGAAGGCATTTGCAGTTTCATTTCGCGTCTAATTTCCCAAACCAAACTGCTTGCAGCTCTAACTGCCTTCTAACTACCACTTCTTCGGTTCAGTGAGATATGCTGGATTCTAAACGGAGAAGCTTCTCTGACGCTTTTTCACAGAGATTTTGAAACTGAAATCTCCCATGCCGTTTCCACCATAGGCAGCAATGGGCTTCCCCATAGAACTTGCCAACCTGAATTCCTACAGGCTAGATGTGAGAGGCACATTCTGCTGCTTCCTCCCTTAGAGTTAAACTTGCTTCTGAAAGCTCAACCTCCGGGGAGTTTGTTTGGCAGAGATATAGAACACACTTTTCCAAGCCTGTTGGAAGGCATTTGCAGTTTCATTTCGCGTCTAATTTCCCAAACCAAACTGCTTGCAGCTCTAACTCCCTTCTAACTACCAATTCTTCGGTTCAGTGAGATATGCTGGATTCTAAACGGAGAAGCTTCTCTGACGCTTTTTCACAGAGATTTTGAAACTGAAATTTCCAAACCCGTTTCCAACGAAGGCGCCAATGGGCTTCCCCATAGAACTTGCCAACCTGAATTCCTACAGGCTAGATGTGAGAGGCACATTCTGCTGCTTCCTCCCTTAGAGTTAAACTAGCTTCTGAAAGCTCAACCTCCGGGGAGTTTGTTTGGCAGAGATATAGAACACACTTTTCCAAGCCTGTTGGAAGGCATTTGCAGTTTCATTTCGCGTCTAATTTCCCAAACCAAACTGCTTGCAGCTCTAACTCCCTTCTAACTACCACTTCTTCGGTTCAGGGAGATATGCTGGATTCTAAACGGAGAAGCTTCTCTGACGCTTTTTCACAGAGATTTTGAAACTGAAATCTCCCATGCCGTTTCCACCATAGGCAGCAATGGGCTTCCCCATAGAACTTGCCAACCTGAATTCCTACAGGCTAGATGTGAGAGGCACATTCTGCTGCTTCCTCCCTTAGAGTTAAACTTGCTTCTGAAAGCTCAACCTCCGGGGAGTTTGTTTGGCAGAGATATAGAACACACTTTTCCAAGCCTGTTGGAAGGCATTTGCAGTTTCATTTCGCGTCTAATTTCCCAAACCAAACTGCTTGCAGCTCTAACTCCCTTCTAACTACCACTTCTTCGGTTCAGTGAGATATGCTGGATTCTAAACGGAGAAGCTTCTCTGACGCTTTTTCACAGAGATTTTGAAACTGAAATCTCCCATGCCGTTTCCACCATAGGCAGCAATGGGCTTCCCCATAGAACTTGCCAACCTGAATTCCTACAGGCTAGATGTGAGAGGCACATTCTGCTGCTTCCTCCCTTAGAGTTAAACTTGCTTCTGGAAGCTCAACCTCCGGGGAGTTTGTTTGGCAGAGATATAGAACACACTTTTCCAAGCCTGTTGGAAGGCATTTGCAGTTTCATTTCGCGTCTAATTTCCCAAACCAAACTGCTTGCAGCTCTAACTGCCTTCTAACTACCACTTCTTCGGTTCAGTGAGATATGCTGGATTCTAAACGGAGAAGCTTCTCTGACGCTTTTTCACAGAGATTTTGAAACTGAAATTTCCAAACCCGTTTCCAACGAAGGCGCCAATGGGCTTCCCCATAGAACTTGCCAACGTGAATTCCTACAGGCTAGATGTGAGAGGCACATTCTGCTGCTTCCTACCTTAGAGTTAAACTAGCTTCTGAAAGCTCAACCTCCGGGGAGTTTGTTTGGCAGAGATATAGAACACACTTTTCCAAGCCTGTTGGAAGGCATTTGCAGTTTCATTTCGCGTCTAATTTCCCAAACGAAACTGCTTGCAGCTCTAACTCCCTTCTAACTACCACTTCTTCGGTTCAGGGAGATATGCTGGATTCTAAACGGAGAAGCTTCTCTGACGCTTTTTCACAGAGATTTTGAAACTGAAATCTCCCATGCCGTTTCCACCATAGGCAGCAATGGGCTTCCCCATAGAACTTGCCAACCTGAATTCCTACAGGCTAGATGTGAGAGGCACATTCTGCTGCTTCCTCCCTTAGAGTTAAACTAGCTTCTGAAAGCTCAACCTCCGGGGAGTTTGTTTGGCAGAGATATAGAACACACTTTTCCAAGCCTGTTGGAAGGCCTTTGCAGTGTCATTTCGCATCTAATTTCCCAAACCAAACTGCTTGCAGCTCTAACTCCCTTCTAACTACCACTTCTTCGGTTCAGTGAGATATGCAGGATTCTAAACGGAGAAGCTTCTCTGACGCTTTTTCACAGAGATTTTGAAACTGAAATCTCCCATGCCGTTTCCACCATAGACAGCAATGGGCTTCCCCATAGAACTTGCCAACCTGAATTCCTACAGGCTAGATGTGAGAGGCACATTCTGCTGCTTCCTCCCTTAGAGTTAAACTTGCTTCTGAAAGCTCAACCTCCGGGGAGTTTGTTTGGCAGAGATATAGAACACACTTTTCCAAGCCTGTTGGAAGGCATTTGCAGTTTCATTTCACGTCTAATTTCCCAAACCAAACTGCTTGCAGCTCTAACTGCCTTCTAACTACCACTTCTTCGGTTCAGTGAGATATGCTGGATTCTAAACGGAGAAGCTTCTCTGACGCTTTTTCACAGAGATTTTGAAACTGAAATTTCCAAACCCGTTTCCAACGAAGGCGCCAGTGGGCTTCCCCATAGAACTTGCCAACCTGAATTCCTACAGGCTAGATGTGAGAGGCACATTCTGCTGTTTCCTCACTTAGAGTTAAACTAGCTTCTGAAAGCTCAACCTCCGGGGAGTTCGTTTGGCAGAGATATAGAACACACTTTTCCAAGCCTGTTGGAAGGCATTTGCAGTTTCATTTCGCGTCTAATTTCCCAAACCAAACTGCTTGCAGCTCTAACTCCCTTCTAACTACCAATTCTTCGGTTCAGTGAGATATGCTGGATTCTAAACGGAGAAGCTTCTCTGACGCTTTTTCACAGAGATTTTGAAACTGAAATTTCCAAACCCGTTTCCAACGAAGGCGCCAATGGGCTTCCCCATAGAACTTGCCAACCTGAATTCCTACAGGCTAGATGTGAGAGGCACATTCTGCTGCTTCCTCCCTTAGAGTTAAACTAGCTTCTGAAAGCTCAACCTCCGGGGAGTCTGTTTGGCAGAGATATAGAACACACTTTTCCAAGCCTGTTGGAAGGCCTTTGCAGTGTCATTTCGCATCTAATTTCCCAAACCAAACTGCTTGCAGCTCTAACTCCCTTCTAACTACCACTTCTTCGGTTCAGTGAGATATGCTGGATTCTAAACGGAGAAGCTTCTCTGACGCTTTTTCACAGAGATTTTGAAACTGAAATCTCCCATGCCGTTTCCACCATAGGCAGCAATGGGCTTCCCCATAGAACTTGCCAAACTGAATTCCTACAGGCTAGATGTGAGAGGCACATTGTGCTGCTTCCTCCCTTAGAGTTAAACTTGCTTCTGAAAGCTCAACCTCCGGGGAGTTTGTTTGGCAGAGATATAGAACACACTTTTCCAAGCCTGTTGGAAGGCATTTGCAGTTTCATTTCGCGTCTAATTTCCCAAACCAAACTGCTTGCAGCTCTAACTGCCTTCTAACTACCACTTCTTCGGTTCAGTGAGATATGCTGGATTCTAAACGGAGAAGCTTCTCTGACGCTTTTTCACAGAGATTTTGAAACTGAAATCTCCCATGCCGTTTCCACCATAGGCAGCAATGGGCTTCCCCATAGAACTTGCCAACCTGAATTCCTACAGGCTAGATGTGAGAGGCACATTCTGCTGCTTCCTCCCTTAGAGTTAAACTTGCTTCTGAAAGCTCAACCTCCGGGGAGTTTGTTTGGCAGAGATATAGAACACACTTTTCCAAGCCTGTTGGAAGGCATTTGCAGTTTCATTTCGCGTCTAATTTCCCAAACCAAACTGCTTGCAGCTCTAACTCCCTTCTAACTACCAATTCTTCGGTTCAGTGAGATATGCTGGATTCTAAACGGAGAAGCTTCTCTGACGCTTTTTCACAGAGATTTTGAAACTGAAATCTCCCATGCCGTTTCCAACGAAGGCGCCAATGGGCTTCCCCATAGAACTTGCCAACCTGAATTCCTACAGGCTAGATGTGAGAGGCACATTCTGCTGCTTCCTCCCTAACAGTTAAGCTTGCTTCTGAAAGCTCAACCTCCGGGGAGTCTGTTTGGCAGAGATATAGAACACACTTTTCCAAGCCTGTTGGAAGGCCTTTGCAGTTTCATTTCGCGTCTAATTTCCCAAACCAAACTGCTTGCAGCTCTAACTGCCTTCTAACTACCACTTCTTCGGTTCAGTGAGATATGCTGGATTCTAAACGGAGAAGCTTCTCTGACGCTTTTTCACAGAGATTTTGAAACTGAAATCTCCCATGCCGTTTCCACCATAGGCAGCAATGGGCTTCCCCATAGAACTTGCCAACCTGAATTCCTACAGGCTAGATGTGAGAGGCACATTCTGCTGCTTCCTCCCTTAGAGTTAAACTAGCTTCTGAAAGCTCAACCTCCAGGGAGTCTGTTTGGCAGAGATATAGAACACACTTTTCCAAGCCTGTTGGAAGGCATTTGCACTTTCATTTCGCGTCTAATTTCCCAAACCAAACTGCTTGCAGCTCTAACTGCCTTCTAACTACCACTTCTTCGGTTCAGTGAGATATGCTGGATTCTAAACGGAGAAGCTTCTCTGACGCTTTTTCACAGAGATTTTGAAACTGAAATCTCCCATGCCGTTTCCACCATAGGCAGCAATGGGCTTCCCCATAGAACTTGCCAACCTGAATTCCTACAGGCTAGATGTGAGAGGCACATTCTGCTGCTTCCTCCCTAAGAGTTAAGCTTGCTTCTGAAAGCTCAACCTCCGGGGAGTCTGTTTGGCAGAGATATAGAACACACTTTTCCAAGCCTGTTGGAAGGCCTTTGCAGTGTCATTTCGCATCTAATTTCCCAAACCAAACTGCTTGCAGCTCTAACTCCCTTCTAACTACCACTTCTTCGGTTCAGTGAGATATGCTGGATTCTAAACGGAGAAGCTTCTCTGACGCTTTTTCACAGAGATTTTGAAACTGAAATTTCCAAACCCGTTTCCAACGAAGGCGCCAATGGGCTTCCCCATAGAACTTGCCAACCTGAATTCCTACAGGCTAGATGTGAGAGGCACATTCTGCTGCTTCCTCCCTTAGAGTTAAACTAGCTTCTGAAAGCTCAACCTCCGGGGAGTTTGTTTGGCAGAGATATAGAACACACTTTTCCAAGCCTGTTGGAAGGCATTTGCAGTTTCATTTCGCGTCTAATTTCCCAAACCAAACTGCTTGCAGCTCTAACTCCCTTCTAACTACCACTTCTTCGGTTCAGGGAGATATGCTGGATTCTAAACGGAGAAGCTTCTCTGACGCTTTTTCACAGAGATTTTGAAACTGAAATCTCCCATGCCGTTTCCACCATAGGCAGCAATGGGCTTCCCCATAGAACTTGCCAACCTGAATTCCTACAGGCTAGATGTGAGAGGCACATTCTGCTGCTTCCTCCCTTAGAGTTAAACTTGCTTCTGAAAGCTCAACCTCCGGGGAGTTTGTTTGGCAGAGATATAGAACACACTTTTCCAAGCCTGTTGGAAGGCATTTGCAGTTTCATTTCGCGTCTAATTTCCCAAACCAAACTGCTTGCAGCTCTAACTCCCTTCTAACTACCAATTCTTCGGTTCAGTGAGATATGCTGGATTCTAAACGGAGAAGCTTCTCTGACGCTTTTTCACAGAGATTTTGAAACTGAAATTTCCAAACCCGTTTCCAACGAAGGCGCCAATGGGCTTCCCCATAGAACTTGCCAACCTGAATTCCTACAGGCTAGATGTGAGAGGCACATTCTGCTGCTTCCTCCCTTAGAGTTAAACTAGCTTCTGAAAGCTCAACCTCCGGGGAGTTTGTTTGGCAGAGATATAGAACACACTTTTCCAAGCCTGTTGGAAGGCATTTGCAGTGTCATTTCGCGTCTAATTTCCCAAACCAAACTGCTTGCAGCTCTAACTCCCTTCTAACTACCACTTCTTCGGTTCAGGGAGATATGCTGGATTCTAAACGGAGAAGCTTCTCTGACGCTTTTTCACAGAGATTTTGAAACTGAAATCTCCCATGCCGTTTCCACCATAGGCAGCAATGGGCTTCCCCATAGAACTTGCCAACCTGAATTCCTACAGGCTAGATGTGAGAGGCACATTCAGCTGCTTCCTCCCTTAGAGTTAAACTTGCTTCTGAAAGCTCAACCTCCGGGGAGTTTGTTTGGCAGAGATATAGAACACACTTTTCCAAGCCTGTTGGAAGGCATTTGCAGTTTCATTTCGCGTCTAATTTCCCAAACCAAACTGCTTGCAGCTCTAACTCCCTTCTAACTACCAATTCTTCGGTTCAGTGAGATATGCTGGATTCTAAACGGAGAAGCTTCTCTGACACTTTTTCACAGAGATTTTGAAACTGAAATTTCCAAACCCGTTTCCAACGAAGGCGCCAATGGGCTTCCCCATAGAACTTGCCAACCTGAATTCCTACAGGCTAGATGTGAGAGGCACATTCTGCTGCTTCCTCCCTTAGAGTTAAACTAGCTTCTGAAAGCTCAACCTCCGGGGAGTTTGTTTGGCAGAGATATAGAACACACTTTTCCAAGCCTGTTGGAAGGCATTTGCAGTTTCATTTCGCGTCTAATTTCCCAAACCAAACTGCTTGCAGCTCTAACTCCCTTCTAACTACCACTTCTTCGGTTCAGGGAGATATGCTGGATTCTAAACGGAGAAGCTTCTCTGACGCTTTTTCACAGAGATTTTGAAACTGAAATCTCCCATGCCGTTTCCACCATAGGCAGCAATGGGCTTCCCCATAGAACTTGCCAACCTGAATTCCTACAGGCTAGATGTGAGAGGCACATTCTGCTGCTTCCTCCCTTAGAGTTAAACTTGCTTCTGAAAGCTCAACCTCCGGGGAGTTTGTTTGGCAGAGATATAGAACACACTTTTCCAAGCCTGTTGGAAGGCATTTGCAGTTTCATTTCGCGTCTAATTTCCCAAACCAAACTGCTTGCAGCTCTAACTCCCTTCTAACTACCAATTCTTCGGTTCAGTGAGATATGCTGGATTCTAAACGGAGAAGCTTCTCTGACGCTTTTTCACAGAGATTTTGAAACTGAAATTTCCAAACCCGTTTCCAACGAAAGCGCCAATGGGCTTCCCCATAGAACTTGCCAACCTGAATTCCTACAGGCTAGATGTGAGAGGCACATTCTGCTGCTTCCTCCCTTAGAGTTAAACTAGCTTCTGAAAGCTCAACCTCCGGGGAGTTTGTTTGGCAGAGATATAGAACACACTTTTCCAAGCCTGTTGGAAGGCATTTGCAGTTTCATTTCGCGTCTAATTTCCCAAACCAAACTGCTTGCAGCTCTAACTCCCTTCTAACTACCACTTCTTCGGTTCAGGGAGATATGCTGGATTCTAAACGGAGAAGCTTCTCTGACGCTTTTTCACAGAGATTTTGAAACTGAAATCTCCCATGCCGTTTCCACCATAGGCAGCAATGGGCTTCCCCATAGAACTTGCCAACCTGAATTCCTACAGGCTAGATGTGAGAGGCACATTCTGCTGCTTCCTCCCTAACAGTTAAGCTTGCTTCTGAAAGCTCAACCTCCGGGGAGTCTGTTTGGCAGAGATATAGAACACACTTTTCCAAGCCTGTTGGAAGGCCTTTGCAGTTTCATTTCGCGTCTAATTTCCCAAACCAAACTGCTTGCCGCTCTAACTGCCTTCTAACTACCACTTCTTCGGTTCAGTGAGATATGCTGGATTCTAAACGGAGAAGCTTCTCTGACGCTTTTTCACAGAGATTTTGAAACTGAAATCTCCCATGCCGTTTCCACCATAGGCAGCAATGGGCTTCCCCATAGAACTTGCCAACCTGAATTCCTACAGGCTAGATGTGAGAGGCACATTCTGCTGCTTCCTCCCTTAGAGTTAAACTAGCTTCTGAAAGCTCAACCTCCAGGGAGTCTGTTTGGCAGAGATATAGAACACACTTTTCCAAGCCTGTTGGAAGGCATTTGCACTTTCATTTCGCGTCTAATTTCCCAAACCAAACTGCTTGCAGCTCTAACTGCCTTCTAACTACCACTTCTTCGGTTCAGTGAGATATGCTGGATTCTAAACGGAGAAGCTTCTCTGACGCTTTTTCACAGAGATTTTGAAACTGAAATCTCCCATGCCGTTTCCACCATAGGCAGCAATGGGCTTCCCCATAGAACTTGCCAACCTGAATTCCTACAGGCTAGATGTGAGAGGCACATTCTGCTGCTTCCTCCCTAAGAGTTAAGCTTGCTTCTGAAAGCTCAACCTCCGGGGAGTCTGTTTGGCAGAGATATAGAACACACTTTTCCAAGCCTGTTGGAAGGCCTTTGCAGTGTCATTTCGCATCTAATTTCCCAAACCAAACTGCTTGCAGCTCTAACTCCCTTCTAACTACCACTTCTTCGGTTCAGTGAGATATGCTGGATTCTAAACGGAGAAGCTTCTCTGACGCTTTTTCACAGAGATTTTGAAACTGAAATTTCCAAACCCGTTTCCAACGAAGGCGCCAATGGGCTTCCCCATAGAACTTGCCAACCTGAATTCCTACAGGCTAGATGTGAGAGGCACATTCTGCTGCTTCCTCCCTTAGAGTTAAACTAGCTTCTGAAAGCTCAACCTCCGGGGAGTTTGTTTGGCAGAGATATAGAACACACTTTTCCAAGCCTGTTGGAAGGCATTTGCAGTTTCATTTCGCGTCTAATTTCCCAAACCAAACTGCTTGCAGCTCTAACTCCCTTCTAACTACCAATTCTTCGGTTCAGTGAGATATGCTGGATTCTAAACGGAGAAGCTTCTCTGACGCTTTTTCACAGAGATTTTGAAACTGAAATTTCCAAACCCGTTTCCAACGAAGGCGCCAATGGGCTTCCCCATAGAACTTGCCAACCTGAATTCCTACAGGCTAGATGTGAGAGGCACATTCTGCTGCTTCCTCCCTTAGAGTTAAACTAGCTTCTGAAAGCTCAACCTCCGGGGAGTTTGTTTGGCAGAGATATAGAACACACTTTTCCAAGCCTGTTGGAAGGCATTTGCAGTGTCATTTCGCGTCTAATTTCCCAAACCAAACTGCTTGCAGCTCTAACTCCCTTCTAACTACCACTTCTTCGGTTCAGGGAGATATGCTGGATTCTAAACGGAGAAGCTTCTCTGACGCTTTTTCACAGAGATTTTGAAACTGAAATCTCCCATGCCGTTTCCACCATAGGCAGCAATGGGCTTCCCCATAGAACTTGCCAACCTGAATTCCTACAGGCTAGATGTGAGAGGCACATTCAGCTGCTTCCTCCCTTAGAGTTAAACTTGCTTCTGAAAGCTCAACCTCCGGGGAGTTTGTTTGGCAGAGATATAGAACACACTTTTCCAAGCCTGTTGGAAGGCATTTGCAGTTTCATTTCGCGTCTAATTTCCCAAACCAAACTGCTTGCAGCTCTAACTCCCTTCTAACTACCAATTCTTCGGTTCAGTGAGATATGCTGGATTCTAAACGGAGAAGCTTCTCTGACACTTTTTCACAGAGATTTTGAAACTGAAATTTCCAAACCCGTTTCCAACGAAGGCGCCAATGGGCTTCCCCATAGAACTTGCCAACCTGAATTCCTACAGGCTAGATGTGAGAGGCACATTCTGCTGCTTCCTCCCTTAGAGTTAAACTAGCTTCTGAAAGCTCAACCTCCGGGGAGTTTGTTTGGCAGAGATATAGAACACACTTTTCCAAGCCTGTTGGAAGGCATTTGCAGTTTCATTTCGCGTCTAATTTCCCAAACCAAACTGCTTGCAGCTCTAACTCCCTTCTAACTACCACTTCTTCGGTTCAGGGAGATATGCTGGATTCTAAACGGAGAAGCTTCTCTGACGCTTTTTCACAGAGATTTTGAAACTGAAATCTCCCATGCCGTTTCCACCATAGGCAGCAATGGGCTTCCCCATAGAACTTGCCAACCTGAATTCCTACAGGCTAGATGTGAGAGGCACATTCTGCTGCTTCCTCCCTTAGAGTTAAACTTGCTTCTGAAAGCTCAACCTCCGGGGAGTTTGTTTGGCAGAGATATAGAACACACTTTTCCAAGCCTGTTGGAAGGCATTTGCAGTTTCATTTCGCGTCTAATTTCCCAAACCAAACTGCTTGCAGCTCTAACTCCCTTCTAACTACCAATTCTTCGGTTCAGTGAGATATGCTGGATTCTAAACGGAGAAGCTTCTCTGACGCTTTTTCACAGAGATTTTGAAACTGAAATTTCCAAACCCGTTTCCAACGAAGGCGCCAATGGGCTTCCCCATAGAACTTGCCAACCTGAATTCCTACAGGCTAGATGTGAGAGGCACATTCTGCTGCTTCCTCCCTTAGAGTTAAACTAGCTTCTGAAAGCTCAACCTCCGGGGAGTTTGTTTGGCAGAGATATAGAACACACTTTTCCAAGCCTGTTGGAAGGCATTTGCAGTTTCATTTCGCGTCTAATTTCCCAAACCAAACTGCTTGCAGCTCTAACTCCCTTCTAACTACCACTTCTTCGGTTCAGGGAGATATGCTGGATTCTAAACGGAGAAGCTTCTCTGACGCTTTTTCACAGAGATTTTGAAACTGAAATCTCCCATGCCGTTTCCACCATAGGCAGCAATGGGCTTCCCCATAGAACTTGCCAACCTGAATTCCTACAGGCTAGATGTGAGAGGCACATTCTGCTGCTTCCTCCCTAACAGTTAAGCTTGCTTCTGAAAGCTCAACCTCCGGGGAGTCTGTTTGGCAGAGATATAGAACACACTTTTCCAAGCCTGTTGGAAGGCCTTTGCAGTTTCATTTCGCGTCTAATTTCCCAAACCAAACTGCTTGCCGCTCTAACTGCCTTCTAACTACCACTTCTTCGGTTCAGTGAGATATGCTGGATTCTAAACGGAGAAGCTTCTCTGACGCTTTTTCACAGAGATTTTGAAACTGAAATCTCCCATGCCGTTTCCACCATAGGCAGCAATGGGCTTCCCCATAGAACTTGCCAACCTGAATTCCTACAGGCTAGATGTGAGAGGCACATTCTGCTGCTTCCTCCCTTAGAGTTAAACTAGCTTCTGAAAGCTCAACCTCCAGGGAGTCTGTTTGGCAGAGATATAGAACACACTTTTCCAAGCCTGTTGGAAGGCATTTGCACTTTCATTTCGCGTCTAATTTCCCAAACCAAACTGCTTGCAGCTCTAACTGCCTTCTAACTACCACTTCTTCGGTTCAGTGAGATATGCTGGATTCTAAACGGAGAAGCTTCTCTGACGCTTTTTCACAGAGATTTTGAAACTGAAATCTCCCATGCCGTTTCCACCATAGGCAGCAATGGGCTTCCCCATAGAACTTGCCAACCTGAATTCCTACAGGCTAGATGTGAGAGGCACATTCTGCTGCTTCCTCCCTAAGAGTTAAGCTTGCTTCTGAAAGCTCAACCTCCGGGGAGTCTGTTTGGCAGAGATATAGAACACACTTTTCCAAGCCTGTTGGAAGGCCTTTGCAGTGTCATTTCGCATCTAATTTCCCAAACCAAACTGCTTGCAGCTCTAACTCCCTTCTAACTACCACTTCTTCGGTTCAGTGAGATATGCTGGATTCTAAACGGAGAAGCTTCTCTGACGCTTTTTCACAGAGATTTTGAAACTGAAATTTCCAAACCCGTTTCCAACGAAGGCGCCAATGGGCTTCCCCATAGAACTTGCCAACCTGAATTCCTACAGGCTAGATGTGAGAGGCACATTCTGCTGCTTCCTCCCTTAGAGTTAAACTAGCTTCTGAAAGCTCAACCTCCGGGGAGTTTGTTTGGCAGAGATATAGAACACACTTTTCCAAGCCTGTTGGAAGGCATTTGCAGTTTCATTTCGCGTCTAATTTCCCAAACCAAACTGCTTGCAGCTCTAACTCCCTTCTAACTACCAATTCTTCGGTTCAGTGAGATATGCTGGATTCTAAACGGAGAAGCTTCTCTGACGCTTTTTCACAGAGATTTTGAAACTGAAATTTCCAAACCCGTTTCCAACGAAGGCGCCAATGGGCTTCCCCATAGAACTTGCCAACCTGAATTCCTACAGGCTAGATGTGAGAGGCACATTCTGCTGCTTCCTCCCTTAGAGTTAAACTAGCTTCTGAAAGCTCAACCTCCGGGGAGTTTGTTTGGCAGAGATATAGAACACACTTTTCCAAGCCTGTTGGAAGGCATTTGCAGTGTCATTTCGCGTCTAATTTCCCAAACCAAACTGCTTGCAGCTCTAACTCCCTTCTAACTACCACTTCTTCGGTTCAGGGAGATATGCTGGATTCTAAACGGAGAAGCTTCTCTGACGCTTTTTCACAGAGATTTTGAAACTGAAATCTCCCATGCCGTTTCCACCATAGGCAGCAATGGGCTTCCCCATAGAACTTGCCAACCTGAATTCCTACAGGCTAGATGTGAGAGGCACATTCAGCTGCTTCCTCCCTTAGAGTTAAACTTGCTTCTGAAAGCTCAACCTCCGGGGAGTTTGTTTGGCAGAGATATAGAACACACTTTTCCAAGCCTGTTGGAAGGCATTTGCAGTTTCATTTCGCGTCTAATTTCCCAAACCAAACTGCTTGCAGCTCTAACTCCCTTCTAACTACCAATTCTTCGGTTCAGTGAGATATGCTGGATTCTAAACGGAGAAGCTTCTCTGACACTTTTTCACAGAGATTTTGAAACTGAAATTTCCAAACCCGTTTCCAACGAAGGCGCCAATGGGCTTCCCCATAGAACTTGCCAACCTGAATTCCTACAGGCTAGATGTGAGAGGCACATTCTGCTGCTTCCTCCCTTAGAGTTAAACTAGCTTCTGAAAGCTCAACCTCCGGGGAGTTTGTTTGGCAGAGATATAGAACACACTTTTCCAAGCCTGTTGGAAGGCATTTGCAGTTTCATTTCGCGTCTAATTTCCCAAACCAAACTGCTTGCAGCTCTAACTCCCTTCTAACTACCACTTCTTCGGTTCAGGGAGATATGCTGGATTCTAAACGGAGAAGCTTCTCTGACGCTTTTTCACAGAGATTTTGAAACTGAAATCTCCCATGCCGTTTCCACCATAGGCAGCAATGGGCTTCCCCATAGAACTTGCCAACCTGAATTCCTACAGGCTAGATGTGAGAGGCACATTCTGCTGCTTCCTCCCTTAGAGTTAAACTTGCTTCTGAAAGCTCAACCTCCGGGGAGTTTGTTTGGCAGAGATATAGAACACACTTTTCCAAGCCTGTTGGAAGGCATTTGCAGTTTCATTTCGCGTCTAATTTCCCAAACCAAACTGCTTGCAGCTCTAACTCCCTTCTAACTACCAATTCTTCGGTTCAGTGAGATATGCTGGATTCTAAACGGAGAAGCTTCTCTGACGCTTTTTCACAGAGATTTTGAAACTGAAATTTCCAAACCCGTTTCCAACGAAGGCGCCAATGGGCTTCCCCATAGAACTTGCCAACCTGAATTCCTACAGGCTAGATGTGAGAGGCACATTCTGCTGCTTCCTCCCTTAGAGTTAAACTAGCTTCTGAAAGCTCAACCTCCGGGGAGTTTGTTTGGCAGAGATATAGAACACACTTTTCCAAGCCTGTTGGAAGGCATTTGCAGTTTCATTTCGCGTCTAATTTCCCAAACCAAACTGCTTGCAGCTCTAACTCCCTTCTAACTACCACTTCTTCGGTTCAGGGAGATATGCTGGATTCTAAACGGAGAAGCTTCTCTGACGCTTTTTCACAGAGATTTTGAAACTGAAATCTCCCATGCCGTTTCCACCATAGGCAGCAATGGGCTTCCCCATAGAACTTGCCAACCTGAATTCCTACAGGCTAGATGTGAGAGGCACATTCTGCTGCTTCCTCCCTTAGAGTTAAACTTGCTTCTGAAAGCTCAACCTCCGGGGAGTTTGTTTGGCAGAGATATAGAACACACTTTTCCAAGCCTGTTGGAAGGCATTTGCAGTTTCATTTCGCGTCTAATTTCCCAAACCAAACTGCTTGCAGCTCTAACTCCCTTCTAACTACCACTTCTTCGGTTCAGTGAGATATGCTGGATTCTAAACGGAGAAGCTTCTCTGACGCTTTTTCACAGAGATTTTGAAACTGAAATCTCCGATGCCGTTTCCACCATAGGCAGCAATGGGCTTCCCCATAGAACTTGCCAACCTGAATTCCTACAGGCTAGATGTGAGAGGCACATTCTGCTGCTTCCTCCCTTAGAGTTAAACTTGCTTCTGGAAGCTCAACCTCCGGGGAGTTTGTTTGGCAGAGTTATAGAACACACTTTTCCAAGCCTGTTGGAAGGCATTTGCAGTTTCATTTCGCGTCTAATTTCCCAAACCAAACTGCTTGCAGCTCTAACTGCCTTCTAACTACCACTTCTTCGGTTCAGTGAGATATGCTGGATTCTAAACGGAGAAGCTTCTCTGACGCTTTTTCACAGAGATTTTGAAACTGAAATTTCCAAAGCCGTTTCCAACGAAGGCGCCAATGGGCTTCCCCATAGAACTTGCCAACGTGAATTCCTACAGGCTAGATGTGAGAGGCACATTCTGCTGCTTCCTCCCTTAGAGTTAAACTAGCTTCTGAAAGCTCAACCTCCGGGGAGTTTGTTTGGCAGAGATATAGAACACACTTTTCCAAGCCTGTTGGAAGGCATTTGCAGTTTCATTTCGCGTCTAATTTCCCAAACGAAACTGCTTGCAGCTCTAACTCCCTTCTAACTACCACTTCTTCGGTTCAGGGAGATATGCTGGATTCTAAACGGAGAAGCTTCTCTGACGCTTTTTCACAGAGATTTTGAAACTGAAATCTCCCATGCCGTTTCCACCATAGGCAGCAATGGGCTTCCCCATAGAACTTGCCAACCTGAATTCCTACAGGCTAGATGTGAGAGGCACATTCTGCTGCTTCCTCCCTTAGAGTTAAACTAGCTTCTGAAAGCTCAACCTCCGGGGAGTTTGTTTGGCAGAGATATAGAACACACTTTTCCAAGCCTGTTGGAAGGCCTTTGCAGTGTCATTTCGCATCTAATTTCCCAAACCAAACTGCTTGCAGCTCTAACTCCCTTCTAACTACCACTTCTTCGGTTCAGTGAGATATGCAGGATTCTAAACGGAGAAGCTTCTCTGACGCTTTTTCACAGAGATTTTGAAACTGAAATCTCCCATGCCGTTTCCACCATAGACAGCAATGGGCTTCCCCATAGAACTTGCCAACCTGAATTCCTACAGGCTAGATGTGAGAGGCACATTCTGCTGCTTCCTCCCTTAGAGTTAAACTTGCTTCTGAAAGCTCAACCTCCGGGGAGTTTGTTTGGCAGAGATATAGAACACACTTTTCCAAGCCTGTTGGAAGGCATTTGCAGTTTCATTTCACGTCTAATTTCCCAAACCAAACTGCTTGCAGCTCTAACTGCCTTCTAACTACCACTTCTTCGGTTCAGTGAGATATGCTGGATTCTAAACGGAGAAGCTTCTCTGACGCTTTTTCACAGAGATTTTGAAACTGAAATTTCCAAACCCGTTTCCAACGAAGGCGCCAGTGGGCTTCCCCATAGAACTTGCCAACCTGAATTCCTACAGGCTAGATGTGAGAGGCACATTCTGCTGTTTCCTCACTTAGAGTTAAACTAGCTTCTGAAAGCTCAACCTCCGGGGAGTTCGTTTGGCAGAGATATAGAACACACTTTTCCAAGCCTGTTGGAAGGCATTTGCAGTTTCATTTCGCGTCTAATTTCCCAAACCAAACTGCTTGCAGCTCTAACTCCCTTCTAACTACCAATTCTTCGGTTCAGTGAGATATGCTGGATTCTAAACGGAGAAGCTTCTCTGACGCTTTTTCACAGAGATTTTGAAACTGAAATTTCCAAACCCGTTTCCAACGAAGGCGCCAATGGGCTTCCCCATAGAACTTGCCAACCTGAATTCCTACAGGCTAGATGTGAGAGGCACATTCTGCTGCTTCCTCCCTTAGAGTTAAACTAGCTTCTGAAAGCTCAACCTCCGGGGAGTTTGTTTGGCAGAGATATAGAACACACTTTTCCAAGCCTGTTGGAAGGCATTTGCAGTTTCATTTCGCGTCTAATTTCCCAAACCAAACTGCTTGCAGCTCTAACTGCCTTCTAACTACCACTTCTTCGGTTCAGTGAGATATGCTGGATTCTAAACGGAGAAGCTTCTCTGACGCTTTTTCACAGAGATTTTGAAACTCAAATCTCCCATGCCGTTTCCACCATAGGCAGCAATGGGCTTCCCCATAGAACTTGCCAACCTGAATTCCTACAGGCTAGATGTGAGAGGCACATTCTGCTGCTTCCTCCCTAAGAGTTAAGCTTGCTTCTGAAAGCTCAACCTCCGGGGAGTCTGTTTGGCAGAGATATAGAACACACTTTTCCAAGCCTGTTGGAAGGCCTTTGCAGTGTCATTTCGCATCTAATTTCCCAAACCAAACTGCTTGCAGCTCTAACTCCCTTCTAACTACCACTTCTTCGGTTCAGTGAGATATGCTGGATTCTAAACGGAGAAGCTTCTCTGACGCTTTTTCACAGAGATTTTGAAACTGAAATCTCCCATGCCGTTTCCACCATAGGCAGCAATGGGCTTCCCCATAGAACTTGCCAAACTGAATTCCTACAGGCTAGATGTGAGAGGCACATTGTGCTGCTTCCTCCCTTAGAGTTAAACTTGCTTCTGAAAGCTCAACCTCCGGGGAGTTTGTTTGGCAGAGATATAGAACACACTTTTCCAAGCCTGTTGGAAGGCATTTGCAGTTTCATTTCGCGTCTAATTTCCCAAACCAAACTGCTTGCAGCTCTAACTGCCTTCTAACTACCACTTCTTCGGTTCAGTGAGATATGCTGGATTCTAAACGGAGAAGCTTCTCTGACGCTTTTTCACAGAGATTTTGAAACTGAAATCTCCCATGCCGTTTCCACCATAGGCAGCAATGGGCTTCCCCATAGAACTTGCCAACCTGAATTCCTACAGGCTAGATGTGAGAGGCACATTCTGCTGCTTCCTCCCTTAGAGTTAAACTTGCTTCTGAAAGCTCAACCTCCGGGGAGTTTGTTTGGCAGAGATATAGAACACACTTTTCCAAGCCTGTTGGAAGGCATTTGCAGTTTCATTTCGCGTCTAATTTCCCAAACCAAACTGCTTGCAGCTCTAACTCCCTTCTAACTACCAATTCTTCGGTTCAGTGAGATATGCTGGATTCTAAACGGAGAAGCTTCTCTGACGCTTTTTCACAGAGATTTTGAAACTGAAATCTCCCATGCCGTTTCCAACGAAGGCGCCAATGGGCTTCCCCATAGAACTTGCCAACCTGAATTCCTACAGGCTAGATGTGAGAGGCACATTCTGCTGCTTCCTCCCTAACAGTTAAGCTTGCTTCTGAAAGCTCAACCTCCGGGGAGTCTGTTTGGCAGAGATATAGAACACACTTTTCCAAGCCTGTTGGAAGGCCTTTGCAGTTTCATTTCGCGTCTAATTTCCCAAACCAAACTGCTTGCAGCTCTAACTGCCTTCTAACTACCACTTCTTCGGTTCAGTGAGATATGCTGGATTCTAAACGGAGAAGCTTCTCTGACGCTTTTTCACAGAGATTTTGAAACTGAAATCTCCCATGCCGTTTCCACCATAGGCAGCAATGGGCTTCCCCATAGAACTTGCCAACCTGAATTCCTACAGGCTAGATGTGAGAGGCACATTCTGCTGCTTCCTCCCTTAGAGTTAAACTAGCTTCTGAAAGCTCAACCTCCAGGGAGTCTGTTTGGCAGAGATATAGAACACACTTTTCCAAGCCTGTTGGAAGGCATTTGCACTTTCATTTCGCGTCTAATTTCCCAAACCAAACTGCTTGCAGCTCTAACTGCCTTCTAACTACCACTTCTTCGGTTCAGTGAGATATGCTGGATTCTAAACGGAGAAGCTTCTCTGACGCTTTTTCACAGAGATTTTGAAACTGAAATCTCCCATGCCGTTTCCACCATAGGCAGCAATGGGCTTCCCCATAGAACTTGCCAACCTGAATTCCTACAGGCTAGATGTGAGAGGCACATTCTGCTGCTTCCTCCCTAAGAGTTAAGCTTGCTTCTGAAAGCTCAACCTCCGGGGAGTCTGTTTGGCAGAGATATAGAACACACTTTTCCAAGCCTGTTGGAAGGCCTTTGCAGTGTCATTTCGCATCTAATTTCCCAAACCAAACTGCTTGCAGCTCTAACTCCCTTCTAACTACCACTTCTTCGGTTCAGTGAGATATGCTGGATTCTAAACGGAGAAGCTTCTCTGACGCTTTTTCACAGAGATTTTGAAACTGAAATTTCCAAACCCGTTTCCAACGAAGGCGCCAATGGGCTTCCCCATAGAACTTGCCAACCTGAATTCCTACAGGCTAGATGTGAGAGGCACATTCTGCTGCTTCCTCCCTTAGAGTTAAACTAGCTTCTGAAAGCTCAACCTCCGGGGAGTTTGTTTGGCAGAGATATAGAACACACTTTTCCAAGCCTGTTGGAAGGCATTTGCAGTTTCATTTCGCGTCTAATTTCCCAAACCAAACTGCTTGCAGCTCTAACTCCCTTCTAACTACCACTTCTTCGGTTCAGGGAGATATGCTGGATTCTAAACGGAGAAGCTTCTCTGACGCTTTTTCACAGAGATTTTGAAACTGAAATCTCCCATGCCGTTTCCACCATAGGCAGCAATGGGCTTCCCCATAGAACTTGCCAACCTGAATTCCTACAGGCTAGATGTGAGAGGCACATTCTGCTGCTTCCTCCCTTAGAGTTAAACTTGCTTCTGAAAGCTCAACCTCCGGGGAGTTTGTTTGGCAGAGATATAGAACACACTTTTCCAAGCCTGTTGGAAGGCATTTGCAGTTTCATTTCGCGTCTAATTTCCCAAACCAAACTGCTTGCAGCTCTAACTCCCTTCTAACTACCAATTCTTCGGTTCAGTGAGATATGCTGGATTCTAAACGGAGAAGCTTCTCTGACGCTTTTTCACAGAGATTTTGAAACTGAAATTTCCAAACCCGTTTCCAACGAAGGCGCCAATGGGCTTCCCCATAGAACTTGCCAACCTGAATTCCTACAGGCTAGATGTGAGAGGCACATTCTGCTGCTTCCTCCCTTAGAGTTAAACTAGCTTCTGAAAGCTCAACCTCCGGGGAGTTTGTTTGGCAGAGATATAGAACACACTTTTCCAAGCCTGTTGGAAGGCATTTGCAGTTTCATTTCGCGTCTAATTTCCCAAACCAAACTGCTTGCAGCTCTAACTCCCTTCTAACTACCACTTCTTCGGTTCAGGGAGATATGCTGGATTCTAAACGGAGAAGCTTCTCTGACGCTTTTTCACAGAGATTTTGAAACTGAAATCTCCCATGCCGTTTCCACCATAGGCAGCAATGGGCTTCCCGATAGAACTTGCCAACCTGAATTCCTACAGGCTAGATGTGAGAGGCACATTCAGCTGCTTCCTCCCTTAGAGTTAAACTTGCTTCTGAAAGCTCAACCTCCGGGGAGTTTGTTTGGCAGAGATATAGAACACACTTTTCCAAGCCTGTTGGAAGGCATTTGCAGTTTCATTTCGCGTCTAATTTCCCAAACCAAACTGCTTGCAGCTCTAACTCCCTTCTAACTACCAATTCTTCGGTTCAGTGAGATATGCTGGATTCTAAACGGAGAAGCTTCTCTGACACTTTTTCACAGAGATTTTGAAACTGAAATTTCCAAACCCGTTTCCAACGAAGGCGCCAATGGGCTTCCCCATAGAACTTGCCAACCTGAATTCCTACAGGCTAGATGTGAGAGGCACATTCTGCTGCTTCCTCCCTTAGAGTTAAACTAGCTTCTGAAAGCTCAACCTCCGGGGAGTTTGTTTGGCAGAGATATAGAACACACTTTTCCAAGCCTGTTGGAAGGCATTTGCAGTTTCATTTCGCGTCTAATTTCCCAAACCAAACTGCTTGCAGCTCTAACTCCCTTCTAACTACCACTTCTTCGGTTCAGGGAGATATGCTGGATTCTAAACGGAGAAGCTTCTCTGACGCTTTTTCACAGAGATTTTGAAACTGAAATCTCCCATGCCGTTTCCACCATAGGCAGCAATGGGCTTCCCCATAGAACTTGCCAACCTGAATTCCTACAGGCTAGATGTGAGAGGCACATTCTGCTGCTTCCTCCCTAACAGTTAAGCTTGCTTCTGAAAGCTCAACCTCCGGGGACTCTGTTTGGCAGAGATATAGAACACACTTTTCCAAGCCTGTTGGAAGGCCTTTGCAGTGTCATTTCGCATCTAATTTCCCAAACCAAACTGCTTGCAGCTCTAACTCCCTTCTAACTACCACTTCTTCGGTTCAGTGAGATATGCTGGATTCTAAACGGAGAAGCTTCTCTGACGCTTTTTCACAGAGATTTTGAAACTGAAATTTCCAAACCCGTTTCCAACGAAGGCGCCAATGGGCTTCCCCATAGAACTTGCCAACCTGAATTCCTACAGGCTAGATGTGAGAGGCACATTCTGCTGCTTCCTCCCTTAGAGTTAAACTAGCTTCTGAAAGCTCAACCTCCGGGGAGTTTGTTTGGCAGAGATATAGAACACACTTTTCCAAGCCTGTTGGAAGGCATTTGCAGTTTCATTTCGCGTCTAATTTCCCAAACCAAACTGCTTGCAGCTCTAACTGCCTTCTAACTACCACTTCTTCGGTTCAGTGAGATATGCTGGATTCTAAACGGAGAAGCTTCTCTGACGCTTTTTCACAGAGATTTTGAAACTGAAATCTCCCATGCCGTTTCCACCATAGGCAGCAATGGGCTTCCCCATAGAACTTGCCAACCTGAATTCCTACAGGCTAGATGTGAGAGGCACATTCTGCTGCTTCCTCCCTTAGAGTTAAACTTGCTTCTGAAAGCTCAACCTCGGGGGAGTTTGTTTGGCAGAGATATAGAACACACTTTTCCAAGCCTGTTGGAAGGCATTTGCAGTTTCATTTCGCGTCTAATTTCCCAAACCAAACTGCTTGCAGCTCTAACTCCCTTCTAACTACCAATTCTTCGGTTCAGTGAGATATGCTGGATTCTAAACGGAGAAGCTTCTCTGACGCTTTTTCACAGAGATTTTGAAACTGAAATCTCCCATGCTGTTTCCACCATAGCCAGCAATGGGCTTCCCCTAGAACTTGCCAACGTGAATTCCTACAGGCTAGATGTGAGAGGCACATTCTGCTGCTTCCTCCCTTAGAGTTAAACTAGCTTCTGAAAGCTCAACGTCCAGGGAGTCTGTTTGGCAGAGATATAGAACACACTTTTCCAAGCCTGTTGGAAGGCATTTGCACTTTCATTTCGCGTCTAATTTCCCAAACCAAACTGCTTGCAGCTCTAACTGCCTTCTAACTACCACTTCTTCTTTTCAGTGAGATATGCTGGATTCTAAACGGAGATGCTTCTCTGACGCTTTTTCACAGAGATTTTGAAACTGAAATTTCCAAACCCGTTTCCAACGAAGGCGCCAATGGGCTTCCCCATAGAACTTGCCAACCTGAATTCCTACAGGCTAGATGTGAGAGGCACATTCTGCTGCTTCCTCCCTTAGAGTTAAACTAGCTTCTGAAAGCTCAACCTCCAGGGAGTCTGTTTGGCAGAGATATAGAACACACTTTTCCAAGCCTGTTGGAAGGCATTTGCACTTTCATTTCGCGTCTAATTTCCCAAACCAAACTGCTTGCAGCTCTAACTGCCTTCTAACTACCACTTCTTCGGTTCAGTGAGATATGCTGGATTCTAAACGGAGAAGCTTCTCTGACGCTTTTTCACAGAGATTTTGAAACTGAAATCTCCCATGCCGTTTCCACCATAGGCAGCAATGGGCTTCCCCATAGAACTTGCCAACCTGAATTCCTACAGGCTAGATGTGAGAGGCACATTCTGCTGCTTCCTCCCTAAGAGTTAAGCTTGCTTCTGAAAGCTCAACCTCCGGGGAGTCTGTTTGGCAGAGATATAGAACACACTTTTCCAAGCCTGTTGGAAGGCCTTTGCAGTGTCATTTCGCATCTAATTTCCCAAACCAAACTGCTTGCAGCTCTAACTCCCTTCTAACTACCACTTCTTCGGTTCAGTGAGATATGCTGGATTCTAAACGGAGAAGCTTCTCTGACGCTTTTTCACAGAGATTTTGAAACTGAAATCTCCCATGCTGTTTCCACCATAGGCAGCAATGGGCTTCCCCATAGAACTTGCCAACCTGAATTCCTACAGGCTAGATGTGAGAGGCACATTCTGCTGCTTCCTCCCTTAGAGTTAAACTTGCTTCTGAAAGCTCAACCTCCGGGGAGTTTGTTTGGCAGAGATATAGAACACACTTTTCCAAGCCTGTTGGAAGGCATTTGCAGTTTCATTTCGCGTCTAATTTCCCAAACCAAACTGCTTGCAGCTCTAACTCCCTTCTAACTACCAATTCTTCGGTTCAGTGAGATATGCTGGATTCTAAACGGAGAAGCTTCTCTGACGCTTTTTCACAGAGATTTTGAAACTGAAATTTCCAAACCCGTTTCCAACGAATGCGCCAGTGGGCTTCCCCATAGAACTTGCCAACCTGAATTCCTACAGGCTAGATGTGAGAGGCACATTCTGCTGTTTCCTCACTTAGAGTTAAACTAGCTTCTGAAAGCTCAACCTCCGGGGAGTTTGTTTGGCAGAGATATAGAACACACTTTTCCAAGCCTGTTGGAAGGCATTTGCAGTTTCATTTCGCGTCTAATTTCCCAAAACAAACTGCTTGCAGCTCTAACTGCCTTCTAACTACCACTTCTTCGGTTCAGTGAGATATGCTGGATTCTAAACGGAGAAGCTTCTCTGACGCTTTTTCACAGAGATTTTGAAACTGAAATCTCCCATGCTGTTTCCACCGTAGCCAGCAATGGGCTTCCCCATAGAACTTGCCAACGTGAATTCCTACAGGCTAGATGTGAGAGGCACATTCTGCTGCTTCCTCCCTTAGAGTTAAACTAGCTTCTGAAAGCTCAACCTCCAGGGAGTCTGTTTGGCAGAGATATAGAACACACTTTTCCAAGCCTGTTGGAAGGCATTTGCACTTTCATTTCGCGTCTAATTTCCCAAACCAAACTGCTTGCAGCTCTAACTGCCTTCTAACTACCACTTCTTCGGTTCAGTGAGATATGCTGGATTCTAAACGGAGAAGCTTCTCTGACGCTTTTTCACAGAGATTTTGAAACTGAAATCTCCCATGCCGTTTCCACCATAGGCAGCAATGGGCTTCCCCATAGAACTTGCCAACCTGAATTCCTACAGGCTAGATGTGAGAGGCACATTCTGCTGCTTCCTCCCTAACAGTTAAGCTTGCTTCTGAAAGCTCAACCTCCGGGGAGTCTGTTTGGCAGAGATATAGAACACACTTTTCCAAGCCTGTTGGAAGGCCTTTGCAGTGTCATTTCGCATCTAATTTCCCAAACCAAACTGCTTGCAGCTCTAACTCCCTTCTAACTACCACTTCTTCGGTTCAGTGAGATATGCTGGATTCTAAACGGAGAAGCTTCTCTGACGCTTTTTCACAGAGATTTTGAAACTGAAATTTCCAAACCCGTTTCCAACGAAGGCGCCAATGGGCTTCCCCATAGAACTTGCCAACCTGAATTCCTACAGGCTAGATGTGAGAGGCACATTCTGCTGCTTCCTCCCTTAGAGTTAAACTAGCTTCTGAAAGCTCAACCTCCGGGGAGTTTGTTTGGCAGAGATATAGAACACACTTTTCCAAGCCTGTTGGAAGGCATTTGCAGTTTCATTTCGCGTCTAATTTCCCAAACCAAACTGCTTGCAGCTCTAACTGCCTTCTAACTACCACTTCTTCGGTTCAGTGAGATATGCTGGATTCTAAACGGAGAAGCTTCTCTGACGCTTTTTCACAGAGATTTTGAAACTGAAATCTCCCATGCCGTTTCCACCATAGGCAGCAATGGGCTTCCCCATAGAACTTGCCAACCTGAATTCCTACAGGCTAGATGTGAGAGGCACATTCTGCTGCTTCCTCCCTTAGAGTTAAACTTGCTTCTGAAAGCTCAACCTCGGGGGAGTTTGTTTGGCAGAGATATAGAACACACTTTTCCAAGCCTGTTGGAAGGCATTTGCAGTTTCATTTCGCGTCTAATTTCCCAAACCAAACTGCTTGCAGCTCTAACTCCCTTCTAACTACCAATTCTTCGGTTCAGTGAGATATGCTGGATTCTAAACGGAGAAGCTTCTCTGACGCTTTTTCACAGAGATTTTGAAACTGAAATCTCCCATGCTGTTTCCACCATAGCCAGCAATGGGCTTCCCCTAGAACTTGCCAACGTGAATTCCTACAGGCTAGATGTGAGAGGCACATTCTGCTGCTTCCTCCCTTAGAGTTAAACTAGCTTCTGAAAGCTCAACGTCCAGGGAGTCTGTTTGGCAGAGATATAGAACACACTTTTCCAAGCCTGTTGGAAGGCATTTGCACTTTCATTTCGCATCTAATTTCCCAAAACAAACTGCTTGCAGCTCTAACTGCCTTCTAACTACCACTTCTTCGGTTCAGTGAGATATGCTGGATTCTAAACGGAGAAGCTTCTCTGACGCTTTTTCACAGAGATTTTGAAACTGAAATCTCCCATGCCGTTTCCACCATAGGCAGCAATGGGCTTCCCCATAGAACTTGCCAACCTGAATTCCTACAGGCTAGATGTGAGAGGCACATTCTGCTGCTTCCTCCCTTAGAGTTAAACTTGCTTCTGAAAGCTCAACCTCGGGGGAGTTTGTTTGGCAGAGATATAGAACACACTTTTCCAAGCCTGTTGGAAGGCATTTGCACTTTCATTTCGCGTCTAATTTCCCAAACCAAACTGCTTGCAGCTCTAACTCCCTTCTAACTACCAATTCTTCGGTTCAGTGAGATATGCTGGATTCTAAACGGAGAAGCTTCTCTGACACTTTTTCACAGAGATTTTGAAACTGAAATTTCCAAACCCGTTTCCAACGAAGGCGCCAATGGGCTTCCCCATAGAACTTGCCAACCTGAATTCCTACAGGCTAGATGTGAGAGGCACATTCTGCTGCTTCCTCCCTTAGAGTTAAACTAGCTTCTGAAAGCTCAACCTCCGGGGAGTTTGTTTGGCAGAGATATAGAACACACTTTTCCAAGCCTGTTGGAAGGCATTTGCAGTTTCATTTCGCGTCTAATTTCCCAAACCAAACTGCTTGCAGCTCTAACTCCCTTCTAACTACCACTTCTTCGGTTCAGGGAGATATGCTGGATTCTAAACGGAGAAGCTTCTCTGACGCTTTTTCACAGAGATTTTGAAACTGAAATCTCCCATGCCGTTTCCACCATAGGCAGCAATGGGCTTCCCCATAGAACTTGCCAACCTGAATTCCTACAGGCTAGATGTGAGAGGCACATTCTGCTGCTTCCTCCCTTAGAGTTAAACTTGCTTCTGAAAGCTCAACCTCCGGGGAGTTTGTTTGGCAGAGATATAGAACACACTTTTCCAAGCCTGTTGGAAGGCATTTGCAGTTTCATTTCGCGTCTAATTTCCCAAACCAAACTGCTTGCAGCTCTAACTCCCTTCTAACTACCAATTCTTCGGTTCAGTGAGATATGCTGGATTCTAAACGGAGAAGCTTCTCTGACGCTTTTTCACAGAGATTTTGAAACTGAAATTTCCAAACCCGTTTCCAACGAAAGCGCCAATGGGCTTCCCCATAGAACTTGCCAACCTGAATTCCTACAGGCTAGATGTGAGAGGCACATTCTGCTGCTTCCTCCCTTAGAGTTAAACTAGCTTCTGAAAGCTCAACCTCCGGGGAGTTTGTTTGGCAGAGATATAGAACACACTTTTCCAAGCCTGTTGGAAGGCATTTGCAGTTTCATTTCGCGTCTAATTTCCCAAACCAAACTGCTTGCAGCTCTAACTCCCTTCTAACTACCACTTCTTCGGTTCAGGGAGATATGCTGGATTCTAAACGGAGAAGCTTCTCTGACGCTTTTTCACAGAGATTTTGAAACTGAAATCTCCCATGCCGTTTCCACCATAGGCAGCAATGGGCTTCCCCATAGAACTTGCCAACCTGAATTCCTACAGGCTAGATGTGAGAGGCACATTCTGCTGCTTCCTCCCTAACAGTTAAGCTTGCTTCTGAAAGCTCAACCTCCGGGGAGTCTGTTTGGCAGAGATATAGAACACACTTTTCCAAGCCTGTTGGAAGGCCTTTGCAGTTTCATTTCGCGTCTAATTTCCCAAACCAAACTGCTTGCCGCTCTAACTGCCTTCTAACTACCACTTCTTCGGTTCAGTGAGATATGCTGGATTCTAAACGGAGAAGCTTCTCTGACGCTTTTTCACAGAGATTTTGAAACTGAAATCTCCCATGCCGTTTCCACCATAGGCAGCAATGGGCTTCCCCATAGAACTTGCCAACCTGAATTCCTACAGGCTAGATGTGAGAGGCACATTCTGCTGCTTCCTCCCTTAGAGTTAAACTAGCTTCTGAAAGCTCAACCTCCAGGGAGTCTGTTTGGCAGAGATATAGAACACACTTTTCCAAGCCTGTTGGAAGGCATTTGCACTTTCATTTCGCGTCTAATTTCCCAAACCAAACTGCTTGCAGCTCTAACTGCCTTCTAACTACCACTTCTTCGGTTCAGTGAGATATGCTGGATTCTAAACGGAGAAGCTTCTCTGACGCTTTTTCACAGAGATTTTGAAACTGAAATCTCCCATGCCGTTTCCACCATAGGCAGCAATGGGCTTCCCCATAGAACTTGCCAACCTGAATTCCTACAGGCTAGATGTGAGAGGCACATTCTGCTGCTTCCTCCCTAAGAGTTAAGCTTGCTTCTGAAAGCTCAACCTCCGGGGAGTCTGTTTGGCAGAGATATAGAACACACTTTTCCAAGCCTGTTGGAAGGCCTTTGCAGTGTCATTTCGCATCTAATTTCCCAAACCAAACTGCTTGCAGCTCTAACTCCCTTCTAACTACCACTTCTTCGGTTCAGTGAGATATGCTGGATTCTAAACGGAGAAGCTTCTCTGACGCTTTTTCACAGAGATTTTGAAACTGAAATTTCCAAACCCGTTTCCAACGAAGGCGCCAATGGGCTTCCCCATAGAACTTGCCAACCTGAATTCCTACAGGCTAGATGTGAGAGGCACATTCTGCTGCTTCCTCCCTTAGAGTTAAACTAGCTTCTGAAAGCTCAACCTCCGGGGAGTTTGTTTGGCAGAGATATAGAACACACTTTTCCAAGCCTGTTGGAAGGCATTTGCAGTTTCATTTCGCGTCTAATTTCCCAAACCAAACTGCTTGCAGCTCTAACTCCCTTCTAACTACCAATTCTTCGGTTCAGTGAGATATGCTGGATTCTAAACGGAGAAGCTTCTCTGACGCTTTTTCACAGAGATTTTGAAACTGAAATTTCCAAACCCGTTTCCAACGAAGGCGCCAATGGGCTTCCCCATAGAACTTGCCAACCTGAATTCCTACAGGCTAGATGTGAGAGGCACATTCTGCTGCTTCCTCCCTTAGAGTTAAACTAGCTTCTGAAAGCTCAACCTCCGGGGAGTTTGTTTGGCAGAGATATAGAACACACTTTTCCAAGCCTGTTGGAAGGCATTTGCAGTGTCATTTCGCGTCTAATTTCCCAAACCAAACTGCTTGCAGCTCTAACTCCCTTCTAACTACCACTTCTTCGGTTCAGGGAGATATGCTGGATTCTAAACGGAGAAGCTTCTCTGACGCTTTTTCACAGAGATTTTGAAACTGAAATCTCCCATGCCGTTTCCACCATAGGCAGCAATGGGCTTCCCCATAGAACTTGCCAACCTGAATTCCTACAGGCTAGATGTGAGAGGCACATTCAGCTGCTTCCTCCCTTAGAGTTAAACTTGCTTCTGAAAGCTCAACCTCCGGGGAGTTTGTTTGGCAGAGATATAGAACACACTTTTCCAAGCCTGTTGGAAGGCATTTGCAGTTTCATTTCGCGTCTAATTTCCCAAACCAAACTGCTTGCAGCTCTAACTCCCTTCTAACTACCAATTCTTCGGTTCAGTGAGATATGCTGGATTCTAAACGGAGAAGCTTCTCTGACACTTTTTCACAGAGATTTTGAAACTGAAATTTCCAAACCCGTTTCCAACGAAGGCGCCAATGGGCTTCCCCATAGAACTTGCCAACCTGAATTCCTACAGGCTAGATGTGAGAGGCACATTCTGCTGCTTCCTCCCTTAGAGTTAAACTAGCTTCTGAAAGCTCAACCTCCGGGGAGTTTGTTTGGCAGAGATATAGAACACACTTTTCCAAGCCTGTTGGAAGGCATTTGCAGTTTCATTTCGCGTCTAATTTCCCAAACCAAACTGCTTGCAGCTCTAACTCCCTTCTAACTACCACTTCTTCGGTTCAGGGAGATATGCTGGATTCTAAACGGAGAAGCTTCTCTGACGCTTTTTCACAGAGATTTTGAAACTGAAATCTCCCATGCCGTTTCCACCATAGGCAGCAATGGGCTTCCCCATAGAACTTGCCAACCTGAATTCCTACAGGCTAGATGTGAGAGGCACATTCTGCTGCTTCCTCCCTTAGAGTTAAACTTGCTTCTGAAAGCTCAACCTCCGGGGAGTTTGTTTGGCAGAGATATAGAACACACTTTTCCAAGCCTGTTGGAAGGCATTTGCAGTTTCATTTCGCGTCTAATTTCCCAAACCAAACTGCTTGCAGCTCTAACTCCCTTCTAACTACCAATTCTTCGGTTCAGTGAGATATGCTGGATTCTAAACGGAGAAGCTTCTCTGACGCTTTTTCACAGAGATTTTGAAACTGAAATTTCCAAACCCGTTTCCAACGAAGGCGCCAATGGGCTTCCCCATAGAACTTGCCAACCTGAATTCCTACAGGCTAGATGTGAGAGGCACATTCTGCTGCTTCCTCCCTTAGAGTTAAACTAGCTTCTGAAAGCTCAACCTCCGGGGAGTTTGTTTGGCAGAGATATAGAACACACTTTTCCAAGCCTGTTGGAAGGCATTTGCAGTTTCATTTCGCGTCTAATTTCCCAAACCAAACTGCTTGCAGCTCTAACTCCCTTCTAACTACCACTTCTTCGGTTCAGGGAGATATGCTGGATTCTAAACGGAGAAGCTTCTCTGACGCTTTTTCACAGAGATTTTGAAACTGAAATCTCCCATGCCGTTTCCACCATAGGCAGCAATGGGCTTCCCCATAGAACTTGCCAACCTGAATTCCTACAGGCTAGATGTGAGAGGCACATTCTGCTGCTTCCTCCCTAACAGTTAAGCTTGCTTCTGAAAGCTCAACCTCCGGGGAGTCTGTTTGGCAGAGATATAGAACACACTTTTCCAAGCCTGTTGGAAGGCCTTTGCAGTTTCATTTCGCGTCTAATTTCCCAAACCAAACTGCTTGCCGCTCTAACTGCCTTCTAACTACCACTTCTTCGGTTCAGTGAGATATGCTGGATTCTAAACGGAGAAGCTTCTCTGACGCTTTTTCACAGAGATTTTGAAACTGAAATCTCCCATGCCGTTTCCACCATAGGCAGCAATGGGCTTCCCCATAGAACTTGCCAACCTGAATTCCTACAGGCTAGATGTGAGAGGCACATTCTGCTGCTTCCTCCCTTAGAGTTAAACTAGCTTCTGAAAGCTCAACCTCCAGGGAGTCTGTTTGGCAGAGATATAGAACACACTTTTCCAAGCCTGTTGGAAGGCATTTGCACTTTCATTTCGCGTCTAATTTCCCAAACCAAACTGCTTGCAGCTCTAACTGCCTTCTAACTACCACTTCTTCGGTTCAGTGAGATATGCTGGATTCTAAACGGAGAAGCTTCTCTGACGCTTTTTCACAGAGATTTTGAAACTGAAATCTCCCATGCCGTTTCCACCATAGGCAGCAATGGGCTTCCCCATAGAACTTGCCAACCTGAATTCCTACAGGCTAGATGTGAGAGGCACATTCTGCTGCTTCCTCCCTAAGAGTTAAGCTTGCTTCTGAAAGCTCAACCTCCGGGGAGTCTGTTTGGCAGAGATATAGAACACACTTTTCCAAGCCTGTTGGAAGGCCTTTGCAGTGTCATTTCGCATCTAATTTCCCAAACCAAACTGCTTGCAGCTCTAACTCCCTTCTAACTACCACTTCTTCGGTTCAGTGAGATATGCTGGATTCTAAACGGAGAAGCTTCTCTGACGCTTTTTCACAGAGATTTTGAAACTGAAATTTCCAAACCCGTTTCCAACGAAGGCGCCAATGGGCTTCCCCATAGAACTTGCCAACCTGAATTCCTACAGGCTAGATGTGAGAGGCACATTCTGCTGCTTCCTCCCTTAGAGTTAAACTAGCTTCTGAAAGCTCAACCTCCGGGGAGTTTGTTTGGCAGAGATATAGAACACACTTTTCCAAGCCTGTTGGAAGGCATTTGCAGTTTCATTTCGCGTCTAATTTCCCAAACCAAACTGCTTGCAGCTCTAACTCCCTTCTAACTACCAATTCTTCGGTTCAGTGAGATATGCTGGATTCTAAACGGAGAAGCTTCTCTGACGCTTTTTCACAGAGATTTTGAAACTGAAATTTCCAAACCCGTTTCCAACGAAGGCGCCAATGGGCTTCCCCATAGAACTTGCCAACCTGAATTCCTACAGGCTAGATGTGAGAGGCACATTCTGCTGCTTCCTCCCTTAGAGTTAAACTAGCTTCTGAAAGCTCAACCTCCGGGGAGTTTGTTTGGCAGAGATATAGAACACACTTTTCCAAGCCTGTTGGAAGGCATTTGCAGTGTCATTTCGCGTCTAATTTCCCAAACCAAACTGCTTGCAGCTCTAACTCCCTTCTAACTACCACTTCTTCGGTTCAGGGAGATATGCTGGATTCTAAACGGAGAAGCTTCTCTGACGCTTTTTCACAGAGATTTTGAAACTGAAATCTCCCATGCCGTTTCCACCATAGGCAGCAATGGGCTTCCCCATAGAACTTGCCAACCTGAATTCCTACAGGCTAGATGTGAGAGGCACATTCAGCTGCTTCCTCCCTTAGAGTTAAACTTGCTTCTGAAAGCTCAACCTCCGGGGAGTTTGTTTGGCAGAGATATAGAACACACTTTTCCAAGCCTGTTGGAAGGCATTTGCAGTTTCATTTCGCGTCTAATTTCCCAAACCAAACTGCTTGCAGCTCTAACTCCCTTCTAACTACCAATTCTTCGGTTCAGTGAGATATGCTGGATTCTAAACGGAGAAGCTTCTCTGACACTTTTTCACAGAGATTTTGAAACTGAAATTTCCAAACCCGTTTCCAACGAAGGCGCCAATGGGCTTCCCCATAGAACTTGCCAACCTGAATTCCTACAGGCTAGATGTGAGAGGCACATTCTGCTGCTTCCTCCCTTAGAGTTAAACTAGCTTCTGAAAGCTCAACCTCCGGGGAGTTTGTTTGGCAGAGATATAGAACACACTTTTCCAAGCCTGTTGGAAGGCATTTGCAGTTTCATTTCGCGTCTAATTTCCCAAACCAAACTGCTTGCAGCTCTAACTCCCTTCTAACTACCACTTCTTCGGTTCAGGGAGATATGCTGGATTCTAAACGGAGAAGCTTCTCTGACGCTTTTTCACAGAGATTTTGAAACTGAAATCTCCCATGCCGTTTCCACCATAGGCAGCAATGGGCTTCCCCATAGAACTTGCCAACCTGAATTCCTACAGGCTAGATGTGAGAGGCACATTCTGCTGCTTCCTCCCTTAGAGTTAAACTTGCTTCTGAAAGCTCAACCTCCGGGGAGTTTGTTTGGCAGAGATATAGAACACACTTTTCCAAGCCTGTTGGAAGGCATTTGCAGTTTCATTTCGCGTCTAATTTCCCAAACCAAACTGCTTGCAGCTCTAACTCCCTTCTAACTACCAATTCTTCGGTTCAGTGAGATATGCTGGATTCTAAACGGAGAAGCTTCTCTGACGCTTTTTCACAGAGATTTTGAAACTGAAATTTCCAAACCCGTTTCCAACGAAGGCGCCAATGGGCTTCCCCATAGAACTTGCCAACCTGAATTCCTACAGGCTAGATGTGAGAGGCACATTCTGCTGCTTCCTCCCTTAGAGTTAAACTAGCTTCTGAAAGCTCAACCTCCGGGGAGTTTGTTTGGCAGAGATATAGAACACACTTTTCCAAGCCTGTTGGAAGGCATTTGCAGTTTCATTTCGCGTCTAATTTCCCAAACCAAACTGCTTGCAGCTCTAACTCCCTTCTAACTACCACTTCTTCGGTTCAGGGAGATATGCTGGATTCTAAACGGAGAAGCTTCTCTGACGCTTTTTCACAGAGATTTTGAAACTGAAATCTCCCATGCCGTTTCCACCATAGGCAGCAATGGGCTTCCCCATAGAACTTGCCAACCTGAATTCCTACAGGCTAGATGTGAGAGGCACATTCTGCTGCTTCCTCCCTAACAGTTAAGCTTGCTTCTGAAAGCTCAACCTCCGGGGAGTCTGTTTGGCAGAGATATAGAACACACTTTTCCAAGCCTGTTGGAAGGCCTTTGCAGTTTCATTTCGCGTCTAATTTCCCAAACCAAACTGCTTGCCGCTCTAACTGCCTTCTAACTACCACTTCTTCGGTTCAGTGAGATATGCTGGATTCTAAACGGAGAAGCTTCTCTGACGCTTTTTCACAGAGATTTTGAAACTGAAATCTCCCATGCCGTTTCCACCATAGGCAGCAATGGGCTTCCCCATAGAACTTGCCAACCTGAATTCCTACAGGCTAGATGTGAGAGGCACATTCTGCTGCTTCCTCCCTTAGAGTTAAACTAGCTTCTGAAAGCTCAACCTCCAGGGAGTCTGTTTGGCAGAGATATAGAACACACTTTTCCAAGCCTGTTGGAAGGCATTTGCACTTTCATTTCGCGTCTAATTTCCCAAACCAAACTGCTTGCAGCTCTAACTGCCTTCTAACTACCACTTCTTCGGTTCAGTGAGATATGCTGGATTCTAAACGGAGAAGCTTCTCTGACGCTTTTTCACAGAGATTTTGAAACTGAAATCTCCCATGCCGTTTCCACCATAGGCAGCAATGGGCTTCCCCATAGAACTTGCCAACCTGAATTCCTACAGGCTAGATGTGAGAGGCACATTCTGCTGCTTCCTCCCTAAGAGTTAAGCTTGCTTCTGAAAGCTCAACCTCCGGGGAGTCTGTTTGGCAGAGATATAGAACACACTTTTCCAAGCCTGTTGGAAGGCCTTTGCAGTGTCATTTCGCATCTAATTTCCCAAACCAAACTGCTTGCAGCTCTAACTCCCTTCTAACTACCACTTCTTCGGTTCAGTGAGATATGCTGGATTCTAAACGGAGAAGCTTCTCTGACGCTTTTTCACAGAGATTTTGAAACTGAAATTTCCAAACCCGTTTCCAACGAAGGCGCCAATGGGCTTCCCCATAGAACTTGCCAACCTGAATTCCTACAGGCTAGATGTGAGAGGCACATTCTGCTGCTTCCTCCCTTAGAGTTAAACTAGCTTCTGAAAGCTCAACCTCCGGGGAGTTTGTTTGGCAGAGATATAGAACACACTTTTCCAAGCCTGTTGGAAGGCATTTGCAGTTTCATTTCGCGTCTAATTTCCCAAACCAAACTGCTTGCAGCTCTAACTCCCTTCTAACTACCAATTCTTCGGTTCAGTGAGATATGCTGGATTCTAAACGGAGAAGCTTCTCTGACGCTTTTTCACAGAGATTTTGAAACTGAAATTTCCAAACCCGTTTCCAACGAAGGCGCCAATGGGCTTCCCCATAGAACTTGCCAACCTGAATTCCTACAGGCTAGATGTGAGAGGCACATTCTGCTGCTTCCTCCCTTAGAGTTAAACTAGCTTCTGAAAGCTCAACCTCCGGGGAGTTTGTTTGGCAGAGATATAGAACACACTTTTCCAAGCCTGTTGGAAGGCATTTGCAGTGTCATTTCGCGTCTAATTTCCCAAACCAAACTGCTTGCAGCTCTAACTCCCTTCTAACTACCACTTCTTCGGTTCAGGGAGATATGCTGGATTCTAAACGGAGAAGCTTCTCTGACGCTTTTTCACAGAGATTTTGAAACTGAAATCTCCCATGCCGTTTCCACCATAGGCAGCAATGGGCTTCCCCATAGAACTTGCCAACCTGAATTCCTACAGGCTAGATGTGAGAGGCACATTCAGCTGCTTCCTCCCTTAGAGTTAAACTTGCTTCTGAAAGCTCAACCTCCGGGGAGTTTGTTTGGCAGAGATATAGAACACACTTTTCCAAGCCTGTTGGAAGGCATTTGCAGTTTCATTTCGCGTCTAATTTCCCAAACCAAACTGCTTGCAGCTCTAACTCCCTTCTAACTACCAATTCTTCGGTTCAGTGAGATATGCTGGATTCTAAACGGAGAAGCTTCTCTGACACTTTTTCACAGAGATTTTGAAACTGAAATTTCCAAACCCGTTTCCAACGAAGGCGCCAATGGGCTTCCCCATAGAACTTGCCAACCTGAATTCCTACAGGCTAGATGTGAGAGGCACATTCTGCTGCTTCCTCCCTTAGAGTTAAACTAGCTTCTGAAAGCTCAACCTCCGGGGAGTTTGTTTGGCAGAGATATAGAACACACTTTTCCAAGCCTGTTGGAAGGCATTTGCAGTTTCATTTCGCGTCTAATTTCCCAAACCAAACTGCTTGCAGCTCTAACTCCCTTCTAACTACCACTTCTTCGGTTCAGGGAGATATGCTGGATTCTAAACGGAGAAGCTTCTCTGACGCTTTTTCACAGAGATTTTGAAACTGAAATCTCCCATGCCGTTTCCACCATAGGCAGCAATGGGCTTCCCCATAGAACTTGCCAACCTGAATTCCTACAGGCTAGATGTGAGAGGCACATTCTGCTGCTTCCTCCCTTAGAGTTAAACTTGCTTCTGAAAGCTCAACCTCCGGGGAGTTTGTTTGGCAGAGATATAGAACACACTTTTCCAAGCCTGTTGGAAGGCATTTGCAGTTTCATTTCGCGTCTAATTTCCCAAACCAAACTGCTTGCAGCTCTAACTCCCTTCTAACTACCAATTCTTCGGTTCAGTGAGATATGCTGGATTCTAAACGGAGAAGCTTCTCTGACGCTTTTTCACAGAGATTTTGAAACTGAAATTTCCAAACCCGTTTCCAACGAAGGCGCCAATGGGCTTCCCCATAGAACTTGCCAACCTGAATTCCTACAGGCTAGATGTGAGAGGCACATTCTGCTGCTTCCTCCCTTAGAGTTAAACTAGCTTCTGAAAGCTCAACCTCCGGGGAGTTTGTTTGGCAGAGATATAGAACACACTTTTCCAAGCCTGTTGGAAGGCATTTGCAGTTTCATTTCGCGTCTAATTTCCCAAACCAAACTGCTTGCAGCTCTAACTCCCTTCTAACTACCACTTCTTCGGTTCAGGGAGATATGCTGGATTCTAAACGGAGAAGCTTCTCTGACGCTTTTTCACAGAGATTTTGAAACTGAAATCTCCCATGCCGTTTCCACCATAGGCAGCAATGGGCTTCCCCATAGAACTTGCCAACCTGAATTCCTACAGGCTAGATGTGAGAGGCACATTCTGCTGCTTCCTCCCTTAGAGTTAAACTTGCTTCTGAAAGCTCAACCTCCGGGGAGTTTGTTTGGCAGAGATATAGAACACACTTTTCCAAGCCTGTTGGAAGGCATTTGCAGTTTCATTTCGCGTCTAATTTCCCAAACCAAACTGCTTGCAGCTCTAACTCCCTTCTAACTACCACTTCTTCGGTTCAGTGAGATATGCTGGATTCTAAACGGAGAAGCTTCTCTGACGCTTTTTCACAGAGATTTTGAAACTGAAATCTCCGATGCCGTTTCCACCATAGGCAGCAATGGGCTTCCCCATAGAACTTGCCAACCTGAATTCCTACAGGCTAGATGTGAGAGGCACATTCTGCTGCTTCCTCCCTTAGAGTTAAACTTGCTTCTGGAAGCTCAACCTCCGGGGAGTTTGTTTGGCAGAGTTATAGAACACACTTTTCCAAGCCTGTTGGAAGGCATTTGCAGTTTCATTTCGCGTCTAATTTCCCAAACCAAACTGCTTGCAGCTCTAACTGCCTTCTAACTACCACTTCTTCGGTTCAGTGAGATATGCTGGATTCTAAACGGAGAAGCTTCTCTGACGCTTTTTCACAGAGATTTTGAAACTGAAATTTCCAAAGCCGTTTCCAACGAAGGCGCCAATGGGCTTCCCCATAGAACTTGCCAACGTGAATTCCTACAGGCTAGATGTGAGAGGCACATTCTGCTGCTTCCTCCCTTAGAGTTAAACTAGCTTCTGAAAGCTCAACCTCCGGGGAGTTTGTTTGGCAGAGATATAGAACACACTTTTCCAAGCCTGTTGGAAGGCATTTGCAGTTTCATTTCGCGTCTAATTTCCCAAACGAAACTGCTTGCAGCTCTAACTCCCTTCTAACTACCACTTCTTCGGTTCAGGGAGATATGCTGGATTCTAAACGGAGAAGCTTCTCTGACGCTTTTTCACAGAGATTTTGAAACTGAAATCTCCCATGCCGTTTCCACCATAGGCAGCAATGGGCTTCCCCATAGAACTTGCCAACCTGAATTCCTACAGGCTAGATGTGAGAGGCACATTCTGCTGCTTCCTCCCTTAGAGTTAAACTAGCTTCTGAAAGCTCAACCTCCGGGGAGTTTGTTTGGCAGAGATATAGAACACACTTTTCCAAGCCTGTTGGAAGGCCTTTGCAGTGTCATTTCGCATCTAATTTCCCAAACCAAACTGCTTGCAGCTCTAACTCCCTTCTAACTACCACTTCTTCGGTTCAGTGAGATATGCAGGATTCTAAACGGAGAAGCTTCTCTGACGCTTTTTCACAGAGATTTTGAAACTGAAATCTCCCATGCCGTTTCCACCATAGACAGCAATGGGCTTCCCCATAGAACTTGCCAACCTGAATTCCTACAGGCTAGATGTGAGAGGCACATTCTGCTGCTTCCTCCCTTAGAGTTAAACTTGCTTCTGAAAGCTCAACCTCCGGGGAGTTTGTTTGGCAGAGATATAGAACACACTTTTCCAAGCCTGTTGGAAGGCATTTGCAGTTTCATTTCACGTCTAATTTCCCAAACCAAACTGCTTGCAGCTCTAACTGCCTTCTAACTACCACTTCTTCGGTTCAGTGAGATATGCTGGATTCTAAACGGAGAAGCTTCTCTGACGCTTTTTCACAGAGATTTTGAAACTGAAATTTCCAAACCCGTTTCCAACGAAGGCGCCAGTGGGCTTCCCCATAGAACTTGCCAACCTGAATTCCTACAGGCTAGATGTGAGAGGCACATTCTGCTGTTTCCTCACTTAGAGTTAAACTAGCTTCTGAAAGCTCAACCTCCGGGGAGTTCGTTTGGCAGAGATATAGAACACACTTTTCCAAGCCTGTTGGAAGGCATTTGCAGTTTCATTTCGCGTCTAATTTCCCAAACCAAACTGCTTGCAGCTCTAACTCCCTTCTAACTACCAATTCTTCGGTTCAGTGAGATATGCTGGATTCTAAACGGAGAAGCTTCTCTGACGCTTTTTCACAGAGATTTTGAAACTGAAATTTCCAAACCCGTTTCCAACGAAGGCGCCAATGGGCTTCCCCATAGAACTTGCCAACCTGAATTCCTACAGGCTAGATGTGAGAGGCACATTCTGCTGCTTCCTCCCTTAGAGTTAAACTAGCTTCTGAAAGCTCAACCTCCGGGGAGTTTGTTTGGCAGAGATATAGAACACACTTTTCCAAGCCTGTTGGAAGGCATTTGCAGTTTCATTTCGCGTCTAATTTCCCAAACCAAACTGCTTGCAGCTCTAACTGCCTTCTAACTACCACTTCTTCGGTTCAGTGAGATATGCTGGATTCTAAACGGAGAAGCTTCTCTGACGCTTTTTCACAGAGATTTTGAAACTCAAATCTCCCATGCCGTTTCCACCATAGGCAGCAATGGGCTTCCCCATAGAACTTGCCAACCTGAATTCCTACAGGCTAGATGTGAGAGGCACATTCTGCTGCTTCCTCCCTAAGAGTTAAGCTTGCTTCTGAAAGCTCAACCTCCGGGGAGTCTGTTTGGCAGAGATATAGAACACACTTTTCCAAGCCTGTTGGAAGGCCTTTGCAGTGTCATTTCGCATCTAATTTCCCAAACCAAACTGCTTGCAGCTCTAACTCCCTTCTAACTACCACTTCTTCGGTTCAGTGAGATATGCTGGATTCTAAACGGAGAAGCTTCTCTGACGCTTTTTCACAGAGATTTTGAAACTGAAATCTCCCATGCCGTTTCCACCATAGGCAGCAATGGGCTTCCCCATAGAACTTGCCAAACTGAATTCCTACAGGCTAGATGTGAGAGGCACATTGTGCTGCTTCCTCCCTTAGAGTTAAACTTGCTTCTGAAAGCTCAACCTCCGGGGAGTTTGTTTGGCAGAGATATAGAACACACTTTTCCAAGCCTGTTGGAAGGCATTTGCAGTTTCATTTCGCGTCTAATTTCCCAAACCAAACTGCTTGCAGCTCTAACTGCCTTCTAACTACCACTTCTTCGGTTCAGTGAGATATGCTGGATTCTAAACGGAGAAGCTTCTCTGACGCTTTTTCACAGAGATTTTGAAACTGAAATCTCCCATGCCGTTTCCACCATAGGCAGCAATGGGCTTCCCCATAGAACTTGCCAACCTGAATTCCTACAGGCTAGATGTGAGAGGCACATTCTGCTGCTTCCTCCCTTAGAGTTAAACTTGCTTCTGAAAGCTCAACCTCCGGGGAGTTTGTTTGGCAGAGATATAGAACACACTTTTCCAAGCCTGTTGGAAGGCATTTGCAGTTTCATTTCGCGTCTAATTTCCCAAACCAAACTGCTTGCAGCTCTAACTCCCTTCTAACTACCAATTCTTCGGTTCAGTGAGATATGCTGGATTCTAAACGGAGAAGCTTCTCTGACGCTTTTTCACAGAGATTTTGAAACTGAAATCTCCCATGCCGTTTCCAACGAAGGCGCCAATGGGCTTCCCCATAGAACTTGCCAACCTGAATTCCTACAGGCTAGATGTGAGAGGCACATTCTGCTGCTTCCTCCCTAACAGTTAAGCTTGCTTCTGAAAGCTCAACCTCCGGGGAGTCTGTTTGGCAGAGATATAGAACACACTTTTCCAAGCCTGTTGGAAGGCCTTTGCAGTTTCATTTCGCGTCTAATTTCCCAAACCAAACTGCTTGCAGCTCTAACTGCCTTCTAACTACCACTTCTTCGGTTCAGTGAGATATGCTGGATTCTAAACGGAGAAGCTTCTCTGACGCTTTTTCACAGAGATTTTGAAACTGAAATCTCCCATGCCGTTTCCACCATAGGCAGCAATGGGCTTCCCCATAGAACTTGCCAACCTGAATTCCTACAGGCTAGATGTGAGAGGCACATTCTGCTGCTTCCTCCCTTAGAGTTAAACTAGCTTCTGAAAGCTCAACCTCCAGGGAGTCTGTTTGGCAGAGATATAGAACACACTTTTCCAAGCCTGTTGGAAGGCATTTGCACTTTCATTTCGCGTCTAATTTCCCAAACCAAACTGCTTGCAGCTCTAACTGCCTTCTAACTACCACTTCTTCGCTTCAGTGAGATATGCTGGATTCTAAACGGAGAAGCTTCTCTGACGCTTTTTCACAGAGATTTTGAAACTGAAATCTCCCATGCCGTTTCCACCATAGGCAGCAATGGGCTTCCCCATAGAACTTGCCAACCTGAATTCCTACAGGCTAGATGTGAGAGGCACATTCTGCTGCTTCCTCCCTAAGAGTTAAGCTTGCTTCTGAAAGCTCAACCTCCGGGGAGTCTGTTTGGCAGAGATATAGAACACACTTTTCCAAGCCTGTTGGAAGGCCTTTGCAGTGTCATTTCGCATCTAATTTCCCAAACCAAACTGCTTGCAGCTCTAACTCCCTTCTAACTACCACTTCTTCGGTTCAGTGAGATATGCTGGATTCTAAACGGAGAAGCTTCTCTGACGCTTTTTCACAGAGATTTTGAAACTGAAATTTCCAAACCCGTTTCCAACGAAGGCGCCAATGGGCTTCCCCATAGAACTTGCCAACCTGAATTCCTACAGGCTAGATGTGAGAGGCACATTCTGCTGCTTCCTCCCTTAGAGTTAAACTAGCTTCTGAAAGCTCAACCTCCGGGGAGTTTGTTTGGCAGAGATATAGAACACACTTTTCCAAGCCTGTTGGAAGGCATTTGCAGTTTCATTTCGCGTCTAATTTCCCAAACCAAACTGCTTGCAGCTCTAACTCCCTTCTAACTACCACTTCTTCGGTTCAGGGAGATATGCTGGATTCTAAACGGAGAAGCTTCTCTGACGCTTTTTCACAGAGATTTTGAAACTGAAATCTCCCATGCCGTTTCCACCATAGGCAGCAATGGGCTTCCCCATAGAACTTGCCAACCTGAATTCCTACAGGCTAGATGTGAGAGGCACATTCTGCTGCTTCCTCCCTTAGAGTTAAACTTGCTTCTGAAAGCTCAACCTCCGGGGAGTTTGTTTGGCAGAGATATAGAACACACTTTTCCAAGCCTGTTGGAAGGCATTTGCAGTTTCATTTCGCGTCTAATTTCCCAAACCAAACTGCTTGCAGCTCTAACTCCCTTCTAACTACCAATTCTTCGGTTCAGTGAGATATGCTGGATTCTAAACGGAGAAGCTTCTCTGACGCTTTTTCACAGAGATTTTGAAACTGAAATTTCCAAACCCGTTTCCAACGAAGGCGCCAATGGGCTTCCCCATAGAACTTGCCAACCTGAATTCCTACAGGCTAGATGTGAGAGGCACATTCTGCTGCTTCCTCCCTTAGAGTTAAACTAGCTTCTGAAAGCTCAACCTCCGGGGAGTTTGTTTGGCAGAGATATAGAACACACTTTTCCAAGCCTGTTGGAAGGCATTTGCAGTGTCATTTCGCGTCTAATTTCCCAAACCAAACTGCTTGCAGCTCTAACTCCCTTCTAACTACCACTTCTTCGGTTCAGGGAGATATGCTGGATTCTAAACGGAGAAGCTTCTCTGACGCTTTTTCACAGAGATTTTGAAACTGAAATCTCCCATGCCGTTTCCACCATAGGCAGCAATGGGCTTCCCGATAGAACTTGCCAACCTGAATTCCTACAGGCTAGATGTGAGAGGCACATTCAGCTGCTTCCTCCCTTAGAGTTAAACTTGCTTCTGAAAGCTCAACCTCCGGGGAGTTTGTTTGGCAGAGATATAGAACACACTTTTCCAAGCCTGTTGGAAGGCATTTGCAGTTTCATTTCGCGTCTAATTTCCCAAACCAAACTGCTTGCAGCTCTAACTCCCTTCTAACTACCAATTCTTCGGTTCAGTGAGATATGCTGGATTCTAAACGGAGAAGCTTCTCTGACACTTTTTCACAGAGATTTTGAAACTGAAATTTCCAAACCCGTTTCCAACGAAGGCGCCAATGGGCTTCCCCATAGAACTTGCCAACCTGAATTCCTACAGGCTAGATGTGAGAGGCACATTCTGCTGCTTCCTCCCTTAGAGTTAAACTAGCTTCTGAAAGCTCAACCTCCGGGGAGTTTGTTTGGCAGAGATATAGAACACACTTTTCCAAGCCTGTTGGAAGGCATTTGCAGTTTCATTTCGCGTCTAATTTCCCAAACCAAACTGCTTGCAGCTCTAACTCCCTTCTAACTACCACTTCTTCGGTTCAGGGAGATATGCTGGATTCTAAACGGAGAAGCTTCTCTGACGCTTTTTCACAGAGATTTTGAAACTGAAATCTCCCATGCCGTTTCCACCATAGGCAGCAATGGGCTTCCCCATAGAACTTGCCAACCTGAATTCCTACAGGCTAGATGTGAGAGGCACATTCTGCTGCTTCCTCCCTAACAGTTAAGCTTGCTTCTGAAAGCTCAACCTCCGGGGACTCTGTTTGGCAGAGATATAGAACACACTTTTCCAAGCCTGTTGGAAGGCCTTTGCAGTGTCATTTCGCATCTAATTTCCCAAACCAAACTGCTTGCAGCTCTAACTCCCTTCTAACTACCACTTCTTCGGTTCAGTGAGATATGCTGGATTCTAAACGGAGAAGCTTCTCTGACGCTTTTTCACAGAGATTTTGAAACTGAAATTTCCAAACCCGTTTCCAACGAAGGCGCCAATGGGCTTCCCCATAGAACTTGCCAACCTGAATTCCTACAGGCTAGATGTGAGAGGCACATTCTGCTGCTTCCTCCCTTAGAGTTAAACTAGCTTCTGAAAGCTCAACCTCCGGGGAGTTTGTTTGGCAGAGATATAGAACACACTTTTCCAAGCCTGTTGGAAGGCATTTGCAGTTTCATTTCGCGTCTAATTTCCCAAACCAAACTGCTTGCAGCTCTAACTGCCTTCTAACTACCACTTCTTCGGTTCAGTGAGATATGCTGGATTCTAAACGGAGAAGCTTCTCTGACGCTTTTTCACAGAGATTTTGAAACTGAAATCTCCCATGCCGTTTCCACCATAGGCAGCAATGGGCTTCCCCATAGAACTTGCCAACCTGAATTCCTACAGGCTAGATGTGAGAGGCACATTCTGCTGCTTCCTCCCTTAGAGTTAAACTTGCTTCTGAAAGCTCAACCTCGGGGGAGTTTGTTTGGCAGAGATATAGAACACACTTTTCCAAGCCTGTTGGAAGGCATTTGCAGTTTCATTTCGCGTCTAATTTCCCAAACCAAACTGCTTGCAGCTCTAACTCCCTTCTAACTACCAATTCTTCGGTTCAGTGAGATATGCTGGATTCTAAACGGAGAAGCTTCTCTGACGCTTTTTCACAGAGATTTTGAAACTGAAATCTCCCATGCTGTTTCCACCATAGCCAGCAATGGGCTTCCCCTAGAACTTGCCAACGTGAATTCCTACAGGCTAGATGTGAGAGGCACATTCTGCTGCTTCCTCCCTTAGAGTTAAACTAGCTTCTGAAAGCTCAACGTCCAGGGAGTCTGTTTGGCAGAGATATAGAACACACTTTTCCAAGCCTGTTGGAAGGCATTTGCACTTTCATTTCGCGTCTAATTTCCCAAACCAAACTGCTTGCAGCTCTAACTGCCTTCTAACTACCACTTCTTCTTTTCAGTGAGATATGCTGGATTCTAAACGGAGATGCTTCTCTGACGCTTTTTCACAGAGATTTTGAAACTGAAATTTCCAAACCCGTTTCCAACGAAGGCGCCAATGGGCTTCCCCATAGAACTTGCCAACCTGAATTCCTACAGGCTAGATGTGAGAGGCACATTCTGCTGCTTCCTCCCTTAGAGTTAAACTAGCTTCTGAAAGCTCAACCTCCAGGGAGTCTGTTTGGCAGAGATATAGAACACACTTTTCCAAGCCTGTTGGAAGGCATTTGCACTTTCATTTCGCGTCTAATTTCCCAAACCAAACTGCTTGCAGCTCTAACTGCCTTCTAACTACCACTTCTTCGGTTCAGTGAGATATGCTGGATTCTAAACGGAGAAGCTTCTCTGACGCTTTTTCACAGAGATTTTGAAACTGAAATCTCCCATGCCGTTTCCACCATAGGCAGCAATGGGCTTCCCCATAGAACTTGCCAACCTGAATTCCTACAGGCTAGATGTGAGAGGCACATTCTGCTGCTTCCTCCCTAAGAGTTAAGCTTGCTTCTGAAAGCTCAACCTCCGGGGAGTCTGTTTGGCAGAGATATAGAACACACTTTTCCAAGCCTGTTGGAAGGCCTTTGCAGTGTCATTTCGCATCTAATTTCCCAAACCAAACTGCTTGCAGCTCTAACTCCCTTCTAACTACCACTTCTTCGGTTCAGTGAGATATGCTGGATTCTAAACGGAGAAGCTTCTCTGACGCTTTTTCACAGAGATTTTGAAACTGAAATCTCCCATGCTGTTTCCACCATAGGCAGCAATGGGCTTCCCCATAGAACTTGCCAACCTGAATTCCTACAGGCTAGATGTGAGAGGCACATTCTGCTGCTTCCTCCCTTAGAGTTAAACTTGCTTCTGAAAGCTCAACCTCCGGGGAGTTTGTTTGGCAGAGATATAGAACACACTTTTCCAAGCCTGTTGGAAGGCATTTGCAGTTTCATTTCGCGTCTAATTTCCCAAACCAAACTGCTTGCAGCTCTAACTCCCTTCTAACTACCAATTCTTCGGTTCAGTGAGATATGCTGGATTCTAAACGGAGAAGCTTCTCTGACGCTTTTTCACAGAGATTTTGAAACTGAAATTTCCAAACCCGTTTCCAACGAATGCGCCAGTGGGCTTCCCCATAGAACTTGCCAACCTGAATTCCTACAGGCTAGATGTGAGAGGCACATTCTGCTGTTTCCTCACTTAGAGTTAAACTAGCTTCTGAAAGCTCAACCTCCGGGGAGTTTGTTTGGCAGAGATATAGAACACACTTTTCCAAGCCTGTTGGAAGGCATTTGCAGTTTCATTTCGCGTCTAATTTCCCAAAACAAACTGCTTGCAGCTCTAACTGCCTTCTAACTACCACTTCTTCGGTTCAGTGAGATATGCTGGATTCTAAACGGAGAAGCTTCTCTGACGCTTTTTCACAGAGATTTTGAAACTGAAATCTCCCATGCTGTTTCCACCGTAGCCAGCAATGGGCTTCCCCATAGAACTTGCCAACGTGAATTCCTACAGGCTAGATGTGAGAGGCACATTCTGCTGCTTCCTCCCTTAGAGTTAAACTAGCTTCTGAAAGCTCAACCTCCAGGGAGTCTGTTTGGCAGAGATATAGAACACACTTTTCCAAGCCTGTTGGAAGGCATTTGCACTTTCATTTCGCGTCTAATTTCCCAAACCAAACTGCTTGCAGCTCTAACTGCCTTCTAACTACCACTTCTTCGGTTCAGTGAGATATGCTGGATTCTAAACGGAGAAGCTTCTCTGACGCTTTTTCACAGAGATTTTGAAACTGAAATCTCCCATGCCGTTTCCACCATAGGCAGCAATGGGCTTCCCCATAGAACTTGCCAACCTGAATTCCTACAGGCTAGATGTGAGAGGCACATTCTGCTGCTTCCTCCCTAACAGTTAAGCTTGCTTCTGAAAGCTCAACCTCCGGGGAGTCTGTTTGGCAGAGATATAGAACACACTTTTCCAAGCCTGTTGGAAGGCCTTTGCAGTGTCATTTCGCATCTAATTTCCCAAACCAAACTGCTTGCAGCTCTAACTCCCTTCTAACTACCACTTCTTCGGTTCAGTGAGATATGCTGGATTCTAAACGGAGAAGCTTCTCTGACGCTTTTTCACAGAGATTTTGAAACTGAAATTTCCAAACCCGTTTCCAACGAAGGCGCCAATGGGCTTCCCCATAGAACTTGCCAACCTGAATTCCTACAGGCTAGATGTGAGAGGCACATTCTGCTGCTTCCTCCCTTAGAGTTAAACTAGCTTCTGAAAGCTCAACCTCCGGGGAGTTTGTTTGGCAGAGATATAGAACACACTTTTCCAAGCCTGTTGGAAGGCATTTGCAGTTTCATTTCGCGTCTAATTTCCCAAACCAAACTGCTTGCAGCTCTAACTGCCTTCTAACTACCACTTCTTCGGTTCAGTGAGATATGCTGGATTCTAAACGGAGAAGCTTCTCTGACGCTTTTTCACAGAGATTTTGAAACTGAAATCTCCCATGCCGTTTCCACCATAGGCAGCAATGGGCTTCCCCATAGAACTTGCCAACCTGAATTCCTACAGGCTAGATGTGAGAGGCACATTCTGCTGCTTCCTCCCTTAGAGTTAAACTTGCTTCTGAAAGCTCAACCTCGGGGGAGTTTGTTTGGCAGAGATATAGAACACACTTTTCCAAGCCTGTTGGAAGGCATTTGCAGTTTCATTTCGCGTCTAATTTCCCAAACCAAACTGCTTGCAGCTCTAACTCCCTTCTAACTACCAATTCTTCGGTTCAGTGAGATATGCTGGATTCTAAACGGAGAAGCTTCTCTGACGCTTTTTCACAGAGATTTTGAAACTGAAATCTCCCATGCTGTTTCCACCATAGCCAGCAATGGGCTTCCCCTAGAACTTGCCAACGTGAATTCCTACAGGCTAGATGTGAGAGGCACATTCTGCTGCTTCCTCCCTTAGAGTTAAACTAGCTTCTGAAAGCTCAACGTCCAGGGAGTCTGTTTGGCAGAGATATAGAACACACTTTTCCAAGCCTGTTGGAAGGCATTTGCACTTTCATTTCGCGTCTAATTTCCCAAACCAAACTGCTTGCAGCTCTAACTGCCTTCTAACTACCACTTCTTCGGTTCAGTGAGATATGCTGGATTCTAAACGGAGAAGCTTCTCTGACGCTTTTTCACAGAGATTTTGAAACTGAAATCTCCCATGCCGTTTCCACCATAGGCAGCAATGGGCTTCCCCATAGAACTTGCCAACCTGAATTCCTACAGGCTAGATGTGAGAGGCACATTCTGCTGCTTCCTCCCTTAGAGTTAAACTTGCTTCTGAAAGCTCAACCTCGGGGGAGTTTGTTTGGCAGAGATATAGAACACACTTTTCCAAGCCTGTTGGAAGGCATTTGCACTTTCATTTCGCGTCTAATTTCCCAAACCAAACTGCTTGCAGCTCTAACTGCCTTCTAACTACCACTTCTTCGGTTCAGTGAGATATGCTGGATTCTAAACGGAGAAGCTTCTCTGACGCTTTTTCACAGAGATTTTGAAACTGAAATCTCCCATGCCGTTTCCACCATAGGCAGCAATGGGCTTCCCCATAGAACTTGCCAACCTGAATTCCTACAGGCTAGATGTGAGAGGCACATTCTGCTGCTTCCTCCCTAAGAGTTAACCTTGCTTCTGAAAGCTCAACCTCCGGGGAGTCTGTTTGGCAGAGATATAGAACACACTTTTCCAAGCCTGTTGGAAGGCCTTTGCAGTGTCATTTCGCATCTAATTTCCCAAACCAAACTGCTTGCAGCTCTAACTCCCTTCTAACTACCACTTCTTCGGTTCAGTGAGATATGCTGGATTCTAAACGGAGAAGCTTCTCTGACGCTTTTTCACAGAGATTTTGAAACTGAAATCTCCCATGCCGTTTCCACCATAGGCAGCAATGGGCTTCCCCATAGAACTTGCCAACCTGAATTCCTACAGGCTAGATGTGAGAGGCACATTCTGCTGCTTCCTCCCTTAGAGTTAAACTTGCTTCTGAAAGCTCAACCTCCGGGGAGTTTGTTTGGCAGAGATATAGAACACACTTTTCCAAGCCTGTTGGAAGGCATTTGCAGTTTCATTTCGCGTCTAATTTCCCAAACCAAACTGCTTGCAGCTCTAACTCCCTTCTAACTACCACTTCTTCGGTTCAGTGAGATATGCTGGATTCTAAACGGAGAAGCTTCTCTGACGCTTTTTCACAGAGATTTTGAAACTGAAATCTCCCATGCTGTTTCCACCATAGGCAGCAATGGGCTTCCCCATAGAACTTGCCAACCTGAATTCCTACAGGCTAGATGTGAGAGGCACATTCTGCTGCTTCCTCCCTTAGAGTTAAACTTGCTTCTGAAAGCTCAACCTCCGGGGAGTTTGTTTGGCAGAGATATAGAACACACTTTTCCAAGCCTGTTGGAAGGCATTTGCAGTTTCATTTCGCGTCTAATTTCCCAAACCAAACTGCTTGCAGCTCTAACTCCCTTCTAACTACCAATTCTTCGGTTCAGTGAGATATGCTGGATTCTAAACGGAGAAGCTTCTCTGACGCTTTTTCACAGAGATTTTGAAACTGAAATTTCCAAACCCGTTTCCAACGAATGCGCCAGTGGGCTTCCCCATAGAACTTGCCAACCTGAATTCCTACAGGCTAGATGTGAGAGGCACATTCTGCTGTTTCCTCACTTAGAGTTAAACTAGCTTCTGAAAGCTCAACCTCCGGGGAGTTTGTTTGGCAGAGATATAGAACACACTTTTCCAAGCCTGTTGGAAGGCATTTGCAGTTTCATTTCGCGTCTAATTTCCCAAAACAAACTGCTTGCAGCTCTAACTGCCTTCTAACTACCACTTCTTCGGTTCAGTGAGATATGCTGGATTCTAAACGGAGAAGCTTCTCTGACGCTTTTTCACAGAGATTTTGAAACTGAAATCTCCCATGCTGTTTCCACCATAGCCAGCAATGGGCTTCCCCATAGAACTTGCCAACGTGAATTCCTACAGGCTAGATGTGAGAGGCACATTCTGCTGCTTCCTCCCTTAGAGTTAAACTAGCTTCTGAAAGCTCAACCTCCAGGGAGTCTGTTTGGCAGAGATATAGAACACACTTTTCCAAGCCTGTTGGAAGGCATTTGCACTTTCATTTCGCGTCTAATTTCCCAAACCAAACTGCTTGCAGCTCTAACTGCCTTCTAACTACCACTTCTTCGGTTCAGTGAGATATGCTGGATTCTAAACGGAGAAGCTTCTCTGACGCTTTTTCACAGAGATTTTGAAACTGAAATCTCCCATGCCGTTTCCACCATAGGCAGCAATGGGCTTCCCCATAGAACTTGCCAACCTGAATTCCTACAGGCTAGATGTGAGAGGCACATTCTGCTGCTTCCTCCCTAACAGTTAAGCTTGCTTCTGAAAGCTCAACCTCCGGGGAGTCTGTTTGGCAGAGATATAGAACACACTTTTCCAAGCCTGTTGGAAGGCCTTTGCAGTGTCATTTCGCATCTAATTTCCCAAACCAAACTGCTTGCAGCTCTAACTCCCTTCTAACTACCACTTCTTCGGTTCAGTGAGATATGCTGGATTCTAAACGGAGAAGCTTCTCTGACGCTTTTTCACAGAGATTTTGAAACTGAAATCTCCCATGCCGTTTCCACCATAGGCAGCAATGGGCTTCCCCATAGAACTTGCCAACCTGAATTCCTACAGGCTAGATGTGAGAGGCACATTCTGCTGCTTCCTCCCTTAGAGTTAAACTTGCTTCTGAAAGCTCAACCTCGGGGGAGTTTGTTTGGCAGAGATATAGAACACACTTTTCCAAGCCTGTTGGAAGGCATTTGCAGTTTCATTTCGCGTCTAAATTCCCAAACCAAACTGCTTGCAGCTCTAACTCCCTTCTAACTACCAATTCTTCGGTTCAGTGAGATATGCTGGATTCTAAACGGAGAAGCTTCTCTGACGCTTTTTCACAGAGATTTTGAAACTGAAATCTCCCATGCTGTTTCCACCATAGCCAGCAATGGGCTTCCCCTAGAACTTGCCAACGTGAATTCCTACAGGCTAGATGTGAGAGGCACATTCTGCTGCTTCCTCCCTTAGAGTTAAACTAGCTTCTGAAAGCTCAACGTCCAGGGAGTCTGTTTGGCAGAGATATAGAACACACTTTTCCAAGCCTGTTGGAAGGCATTTGCACTTTCATTTCGCGTCTAATTTCCCAAACCAAACTGCTTGCAGCTCTAACTGCCTTCTAACTACCACTTCTTCTTTTCAGTGAGATATGCTGGATTCTAAACGGAGATGCTTCTCTGACGCTTTTTCACAGAGATTTTGAAACTGAAATTTCCAAACCCGTTTCCAACGAAGGCGCCAATGGGCTTCCCCATAGAACTTGCCAACCTGAATTCCTACAGGCTAGATGTGAGAGGCACATTCTGCTGCTTCCTCCCTTAGAGTTAAACTTGCTTCTGAAAGCTCAACCTCGGGGGAGTTTGTTTGGCAGAGATATAGAACACACTTTTCCAAGCCTGTTGGAAGGCATTTGCACTTTCATTTCGCGTCTAATTTCCCAAACCAAACTGCTTGCAGCTCTAACTGCCTTCTAACTACCACTTCTTCGGTTCAGTGAGATATGCTGGATTCTAAACGGAGAAGCTTCTCTGACGCTTTTTCACAGAGATTTTGAAACTGAAATCTCCCATGCCGTTTCCACCATAGGCAGCAATGGGCTTCCCCATAGAACTTGCCAACCTGAATTCCTACAGGCTAGATGTGAGAGGCACATTCTGCTGCTTCCTCCCTAAGAGTTAACCTTGCTTCTGAAAGCTCAACCTCCGGGGAGTCTGTTTGGCAGAGATATAGAACACACTTTTCCAAGCCTGTTGGAAGGCCTTTGCAGTGTCATTTCGCATCTAATTTCCCAAACCAAACTGCTTGCAGCTCTAACTCCCTTCTAACTACCACTTCTTCGGTTCAGTGAGATATGCTGGATTCTAAACGGAGAAGCTTCTCTGACGCTTTTTCACAGAGATTTTGAAACTGAAATCTCCCATGCCGTTTCCACCATAGGCAGCAATGGGCTTCCCCATAGAACTTGCCAACCTGAATTCCTACAGGCTAGATGTGAGAGGCACATTCTGCTGCTTCCTCCCTTAGAGTTAAACTTGCTTCTGAAAGCTCAACCTCCGGGGAGTTTGTTTGGCAGAGATATAGAACACACTTTTCCAAGCCTGTTGGAAGGCATTTGCAGTTTCATTTCGCGTCTAATTTCCCAAACCAAACTGCTTGCAGCTCTAACTCCCTTCTAACTACCACTTCTTCGGTTCAGTGAGATATGCTGGATTCTAAACGGAGAAGCTTCTCTGACGCTTTTTCACAGAGATTTTGAAACTGAAATCTCCCATGCTGTTTCCACCATAGGCAGCAATGGGCTTCCCCATAGAACTTGCCAACCTGAATTCCTACAGGCTAGATGTGAGAGGCACATTCTGCTGCTTCCTCCCTTAGAGTTAAACTTGCTTCTGAAAGCTCAACCTCCGGGGAGTTTGTTTGGCAGAGATATAGAACACACTTTTCCAAGCCTGTTGGAAGGCATTTGCAGTTTCATTTCGCGTCTAATTTCCCAAACCAAACTGCTTGCAGCTCTAACTCCCTTCTAACTACCAATTCTTCGGTTCAGTGAGATATGCTGGATTCTAAACGGAGAAGCTTCTCTGACGCTTTTTCACAGAGATTTTGAAACTGAAATTTCCAAACCCGTTTCCAACGAATGCGCCAGTGGGCTTCCCCATAGAACTTGCCAACCTGAATTCCTACAGGCTAGATGTGAGAGGCACATTCTGCTGTTTCCTCACTTAGAGTTAAACTAGCTTCTGAAAGCTCAACCTCCGGGGAGTTTGTTTGGCAGAGATATAGAACACACTTTTCCAAGCCTGTTGGAAGGCATTTGCAGTTTCATTTCGCGTCTAATTTCCCAAAACAAACTGCTTGCAGCTCTAACTGCCTTCTAACTACCACTTCTTCGGTTCAGTGAGATATGCTGGATTCTAAACGGAGAAGCTTCTCTGACGCTTTTTCACAGAGATTTTGAAACTGAAATCTCCCATGCTGTTTCCACCATAGCCAGCAATGGGCTTCCCCATAGAACTTGCCAACGTGAATTCCTACAGGCTAGATGTGAGAGGCACATTCTGCTGCTTCCTCCCTTAGAGTTAAACTAGCTTCTGAAAGCTCAACCTCCAGGGAGTCTGTTTGGCAGAGATATAGAACACACTTTTCCAAGCCTGTTGGAAGGCATTTGCACTTTCATTTCGCGTCTAATTTCCCAAACCAAACTGCTTGCAGCTCTAACTGCCTTCTAACTACCACTTCTTCGGTTCAGTGAGATATGCTGGATTCTAAACGGAGAAGCTTCTCTGACGCTTTTTCACAGAGATTTTGAAACTGAAATCTCCCATGCCGTTTCCACCATAGGCAGCAATGGGCTTCCCCATAGAACTTGCCAACCTGAATTCCTACAGGCTAGATGTGAGAGGCACATTCTGCTGCTTCCTCCCTAACAGTTAAGCTTGCTTCTGAAAGCTCAACCTCCGGGGAGTCTGTTTGGCAGAGATATAGAACACACTTTTCCAAGCCTGTTGGAAGGCCTTTGCAGTGTCATTTCGCATCTAATTTCCCAAACCAAACTGCTTGCAGCTCTAACTCCCTTCTAACTACCACTTCTTCGGTTCAGTGAGATATGCTGGATTCTAAACGGAGAAGCTTCTCTGACGCTTTTTCACAGAGATTTTGAAACTGAAATCTCCCATGCCGTTTCCACCATAGGCAGCAATGGGCTTCCCCATAGAACTTGCCAACCTGAATTCCTACAGGCTAGATGTGAGAGGCACATTCTGCTGCTTCCTCCCTTAGAGTTAAACTTGCTTCTGAAAGCTCAACCTCGGGGGAGTTTGTTTGGCAGAGATATAGAACACACTTTTCCAAGCCTGTTGGAAGGCATTTGCAGTTTCATTTCGCGTCTAAATTCCCAAACCAAACTGCTTGCAGCTCTAACTCCCTTCTAACTACCAATTCTTCGGTTCAGTGAGATATGCTGGATTCTAAACGGAGAAGCTTCTCTGACGCTTTTTCACAGAGATTTTGAAACTGAAATCTCCCATGCTGTTTCCACCATAGCCAGCAATGGGCTTCCCCTAGAACTTGCCAACGTGAATTCCTACAGGCTAGATGTGAGAGGCACATTCTGCTGCTTCCTCCCTTAGAGTTAAACTAGCTTCTGAAAGCTCAACGTCCAGGGAGTCTGTTTGGCAGAGATATAGAACACACTTTTCCAAGCCTGTTGGAAGGCATTTGCACTTTCATTTCGCGTCTAATTTCCCAAACCAAACTGCTTGCAGCTCTAACTGCCTTCTAACTACCACTTCTTCTTTTCAGTGAGATATGCTGGATTCTAAACGGAGATGCTTCTCTGACGCTTTTTCACAGAGATTTTGAAACTGAAATTTCCAAACCCGTTTCCAACGAAGGCGCCAATGGGCTTCCCCATAGAACTTGCCAACCTGAATTCCTACAGGCTAGATGTGAGAGGCACATTCTGCTGCTTCCTCCCTTAGAGTTAAACTAGCTTCTGAAAGCTCAACCTCCAGGGAGTCTGTTTGGCAGAGATATAGAACACACTTTTCCAAGCCTGTTGGAAGGCATTTGCACTTTCATTTCGCGTCTAATTTCCCAAACCAAACTGCTTGCAGCTCTAACTGCCTTCTAACTACCACTTCTTCGGTTCAGTGAGATATGCTGGATTCTAAACGGAGAAGCTTCTCTGACGCTTTTTCACAGAGATTTTGAAACTGAAATCTCCCATGCCGTTTCCACCATAGGCAGCAATGGGCTTCCCCATAGAACTTGCCAACCTGAATTCCTACAGGCTAGATGTGAGAGGCACATTCTGCTGCTTCCTCCCTAAGAGTTAACCTTGCTTCTGAAAGCTCAACCTCCGGGGAGTCTGTTTGGCAGAGATATAGAACACACTTTTCCAAGCCTGTTGGAAGGCCTTTGCAGTGTCATTTCGCATCTAATTTCCCAAACCAAACTGCTTGCAGCTCTAACTCCCTTCTAACTACCACTTCTTCGGTTCAGTGAGATATGCTGGATTCTAAACGGAGAAGCTTCTCTGACGCTTTTTCACAGAGATTTTGAAACTGAAATCTCCCATGCCGTTTCCACCATAGGCAGCAATGGGCTTCCCCATAGAACTTGCCAACCTGAATTCCTACAGGCTAGATGTGAGAGGCACATTCTGCTGCTTCCTCCCTTAGAGTTAAACTTGCTTCTGAAAGCTCAACCTCCGGGGAGTTTGTTTGGCAGAGATATAGAACACACTTTTCCAACCCTGTTGGAAGGCATTTGCAGTTTCATTTCGCGTCTAATTTCCCAAACCAAACTGCTTGCAGCTCTAACTCCCTTCTAACTACCACTTCTTCGGTTCAGTGAGATATGCTGGATTCTAAACGGAGAAGCTTCTCTGACGCTTTTTCACAGAGATTTTGAAACTGAAATCTCCCATGCTGTTTCCACCATAGGCAGCAATGGGCTTCCCCATAGAACTTGCCAACCTGAATTCCTACAGGCTAGATGTGAGAGGCACATTCTGCTGCTTCCTCCCTTAGAGTTAAACTTGCTTCTGAAAGCTCAACCTCCGGGGAGTTTGTTTGGCAGAGATATAGAACACACTTTTCCAAGCCTGTTGGAAGGCATTTGCAGTTTCATTTCGCGTCTAATTTCCCAAACCAAACTGCTTGCAGCTCTAACTCCCTTCTAACTACCAATTCTTCGGTTCAGTGAGATATGCTGGATTCTAAACGGAGAAGCTTCTCTGACGCTTTTTCACAGAGATTTTGAAACTGAAATTTCCAAACCCGTTTCCAACGAAGGCGCCAGTGGGCTTCCCCATAGAACTTGCCAACCTGAATTCCTACAGGCTAGATGTGAGAGGCACATTCTGCTGTTTCCTCACTTAGAGTTAAACTAGCTTCTGAAAGCTCAACCTCCGGGGAGTTTGTTTGGCAGAGATATAGAACACACTTTTCCAAGCCTGTTGGAAGGCATTTGCAGTTTCATTTCGCGTCTAATTTCCCAAAACAAACTGCTTGCAGCTCTAACTGCCTTCTAACTACCACTTCTTCGGTTCAGTGAGATATGCTGGATTCTAAACGGAGAAGCTTCTCTGACGCTTTTTCACAGAGATTTTGAAACTGAAATCTCCCATGCTGTTTCCACCATAGCCAGCAATGGGCTTCCCCATAGAACTTGCCAACGTGAATTCCTACAGGCTAGATGTGAGAGGCACATTCTGCTGCTTCCTCCCTTAGAGTTAAACTAGCTTCTGAAAGCTCAACCTCCAGGGAGTCTGTTTGGCAGAGATATAGAACACACTTTTCCAAGCCTGTTGGAAGGCATTTGCACTTTCATTTCGCGTCTAATTTCCCAAACCAAACTGCTTGCAGCTCTAACTGCCTTCTAACTACCACTTCTTCGGTTCAGTGAGATATGCTGGATTCTAAACGGAGAAGCTTCTCTGACGCTTTTTCACAGAGATTTTGAAACTGAAATCTCCCATGCCGTTTCCACCATAGGCAGCAATGGGCTTCCCCATAGAACTTGCCAACCTGAATTCCTACAGGCTAGATGTGAGAGGCACATTCTGCTGCTTCCTCCCTAAGAGTTAAGCTTGCTTCTGAAAGCTCAACCTCCGGGGAGTCTGTTTGGCAGAGATATAGAACACACTTTTCCAAGCCTGTTGGAAGGCCTTTGCAGTGTCATTTCGCATCTAATTTCCCAAACCAAACTGCTTGCAGCTCTTACTCCCTTCTAACTACCACTTCTTCGGTTCAGTGAGATATGCTGGATTCTAAACGGAGAAGCTTCTCTGACGCTTTTTCACAGAGATTTTGAAACTGAAATTTCCAAACCCGTTTTCAACGAAGGCGCCAATGGGCTTCCCCATAGAACTTGCCAACCTGAATTCCTACAGGCTAGATGTGAGAGGCACATTCTGCTGCTTCCTCCCTTAGAGTTAAACTAGCTTCTGAAAGCTCAACCTCCAGGGAGTCTGTTTGGCAGAGATATAGAACACACTTTTCCAAGCCTGTTGGAAGGCATTTGCAGTGTCATTTCGCGTCTAATTTCCCAAACCAAACTGCTTGCAGCTCTAACTGCCTTCTAACTACCACTTCTTCGGTTCAGTGAGATATGCTGGATTCTAAACGGAGAAGCTTCTCTGACGCTTTTTCACAGAGATTTTGAAACTGAAATCTCCCATGCCGTTTCCACCATAGGCAGCAATGGGCTTCCCCATAGAACTTGCCAGCCTGAATTCCTACAGGCTAGATGTGAGAGGCACATTCTGCTGCTTCCTCCCTAAGAGTTAATCTTGCTTCTGAAAGCTCAACCTCCGGGGAGTCTGTTTGGCAGAGATATAGAACACACTTTTCCAAGCCTGTTGGAAGGCCTTTGCAGTGTCATTTCGCATCTAATTTCCCAAACCAAACTGCTTGCAGCTCTAACTCCCTTCTAACTACCACTTCTTCGGTTCAGTGAGATATGCTGGATTCTAAACGGAGAAGCTTCTCTGACGCTTTTTCACAGAGATTTTGAAACTGAAATCTCCCATGCCGTTTCCACCATAGGCAGCAATGGGCTTCCCCATAGAACTTGCCAACCTGAATTCCTACAGGCTAGATGTGAGAGGCACATTCTGCTGCTTCCTCCCTTAGAGTTAAACTTGCTTCTGAAAGCTCAACCTCCGGGGAGTTTGTTTGGCAGAGATATAGAACACACTTTTCCAACCCTGTTGGAAGGCATTTGCAGTTTCATTTCGCGTCTAATTTCCCAAACCAAACTGCTTGCAGCTCTAACTCCCTTCTAACTACCACTTCTTCGGTTCAGTGAGATATGCTGGATTCTAAACGGAGAAGCTTCTCTGACGCTTTTTCACAGAGATTTTGAAACTGAAATTTCCAAACCCGTTTCCAACGAAGGCGCCAATGGGCTTCCCCATAGAACTTGCCAACCTGAATTACTACAGGCTAGATGTGAGAGGCACATTCTGCTGCTTCCACCCTTAGAGTTAAACTGGCTTCTGAAAGCTCAACCTCCAGGGAGTCTGTTTGGCAGAGATATAGAACACACTTTTCCAAGCCTGTTGGAAGGCATTTGCAGTTTCATTTCGCGTCTAATTTCCCAAACCAAACTGCTTGCAGCTCTAACTCCCTTCTAACTACCAATTCTTCGGTTCAGTGAGATATGCTGGATTCTAAACGGAGAAGCTTCTCTGACGCTTTTTCACAGAGAATTTGAAACTGAAATTTCCAAACCCGTTTCCAACGAAGGCGCCAATGGGCTTCCCCATAGAACTTGCCAACCTGAATTCCTACAGGCTAGATGTGAGAGGCACATTCTGCTGTTTCCTCACTTAGAGTTAAACTAGCTTCTGAAAGCTCAACCTCCGGGGAGTTTGTTTGGCAGAGATATAGAACACACTTTTCCAAGCCTGTTGGAAGGCATTTGCAGTTTCATTTCGCGTCTAATTTCCCAAACCAAACTGCTTGCAGCTCTAACTGCCTTCTAACTACCACTTCTTCGGTTCAGTGAGATATGCTGGATTCTAAACGGAGAAGCTTCTCTGACGCTTTTTCACAGAGATTTTGAAACTGAAATCTCCCATGCTGTTTCCACCATAGCCAGCAATGGGCTTCCCCATAGAACTTGCCAACGTGAATTCCTACAGGCTAGATGTGAGAGGCACATTCTGCTGCTTCCTCCCTTAGAGTTAAACTAGCTTCTGAAAGCTCAACCTCCAGGGAGTCTGTTTGGCAGAGATATAGAACACACTTTTCCAAGCCTGTTGGAAGGCATTTGCAGTTTCATTTCGCGTCTAATTTCCCAAACCAAACTGCTTGCAGCTCTAACTCCCTTCTAACTACCACTTCTTCGGTTCAGTGAGATATGCTGGATTCTAAACGGAGAAGCTTCTCTGACGCTTTTTCACAGAGATTTTGAAACTGAAATCTCCCATGCTGTTTCCACCATAGGCAGCAATGGGCTTCCCCATAGAACTTGCCAACCTGAATTCCTACAGGCTAGATGTGAGAGGCACATTCTGCTGCTTCCTCCCTTAGAGTTAAACTTGCTTCTGAAAGCTCAACCTCCGGGGAGTTTGTTTGGCAGAGATATAGAACACACTTTTCCAAGCCTGTTGGAAGGCATTTGCAGTTTCATTTCGCGTCTAATTTCCCAAACCAAACTGCTTGCAGCTCTAACTCCCTTCTAACTACCAATTCTTCGGTTCAGTGAGATATGCTGGATTCTAAACGGAGAAGCTTCTCTGACGCTTTTTCACAGAGATTTTGAAACTGAAATTTCCAAACCCGTTTCCAACGAAGGCGCCAGTGGGCTTCCCCATAGAACTTGCCAACCTGAATTCCTACAGGCTAGATGTGAGAGGCACATTCTGCTGTTTCCTCACTTAGAGTTAAACTAGCTTCTGAAAGCTCAACCTCCGGGGAGTTTGTTTGGCAGAGATATAGAACACACTTTTCCAAGCCTGTTGGAAGGCATTTGCAGTTTCATTTCGCGTCTAATTTCCCAAAACAAACTGCTTGCAGCTCTAACTGCCTTCTAACTACCACTTCTTCGGTTCAGTGAGATATGCTGGATTCTAAACGGAGAAGCTTCTCTGACGCTTTTTCACAGAGATTTTGAAACTGAAATCTCCCATGCTGTTTCCACCATAGCCAGCAATGGGCTTCCCCATAGAACTTGCCAACGTGAATTCCTACAGGCTAGATGTGAGAGGCACATTCTGCTGCTTCCTCCCTTAGAGTTAAACTAGCTTCTGAAAGCTCAACCTCCAGGGAGTCTGTTTGGCAGAGATATAGAACACACTTTTCCAAGCCTGTTGGAAGGCATTTGCACTTTCATTTCGCGTCTAATTTCCCAAACCAAACTGCTTGCAGCTCTAACTGCCTTCTAACTACCACTTCTTCGGTTCAGTGAGATATGCTGGATTCTAAACGGAGAAGCTTCTCTGACGCTTTTTCACAGAGATTTTGAAACTGAAATCTCCCATGCCGTTTCCACCATAGGCAGCAATGGGCTTCCCCATAGAACTTGCCAGCCTGAATTCCTACAGGCTAGATGTGAGAGGCACATTCTGCTGCTTCCTCCCTAAGAGTTAATCTTGCTTCTGAAAGCTCAACCTCCGGGGAGTCTGTTTGGCAGAGATATAGAACACACTTTTCCAAGCCTGTTGGAAGGCCTTTGCAGTGTCATTTCGCATCTAATTTCCCAAACCAAACTGCTTGCAGCTCTAACTCCCTTCTAACTACCACTTCTTCGGTTCAGTGAGATATGCTGGATTCTAAACGGAGAAGCTTCTCTGACGCTTTTTCACAGAGATTTTGAAACTGAAATCTCCCATGCCGTTTCCACCATAGGCAGCAATGGGCTTCCCCATAGAACTTGCCAACCTGAATTCCTACAGGCTAGATGTGAGAGGCACATTCTGCTGCTTCCTCCCTTAGAGTTAAACTTGCTTCTGAAAGCTCAACCTCCGGGGAGTTTGTTTGGCAGAGATATAGAACACACTTTTCCAACCCTGTTGGAAGGCATTTGCAGTTTCATTTCGCGTCTAATTTCCCAAACCAAACTGCTTGCAGCTCTAACTCCCTTCTAACTACCACTTCTTCGGTTCAGTGAGATATGCTGGATTCTAAACGGAGAAGCTTCTCTGACGCTTTTTCACAGAGATTTTGAAACTGAAATTTCCAAACCCGTTTCCAACGAAGGCGCCAATGGGCTTCCCCATAGAACTTGCCAACCTGAATTACTACAGGCTAGATGTGAGAGGCACATTCTGCTGCTTCCACCCTTAGAGTTAAACTGGCTTCTGAAAGCTTAACCTCCAGGGAGTCTGTTTGGCAGAGATATAGAACACACTTTTCCAAGCCTGTTGGAAGGCATTTGCAGTTTCATTTCGCGTCTAATTTCCCAAACCAAACTGCTTGCAGCTCTAACTCCCTTCTAACTACCAATTCTTCGGTTCAGTGAGATATGCTGGATTCTAAACGGAGAAGCTTCTCTGACGCTTTTTCACAGAGAATTTGAAACTGAAATTTCCAAACCCGTTTCCAACGAAGGCGCCAATGGGCTTCCCCATAGAACTTGCCAACCTGAATTCCTACAGGCTAGATGTGAGAGGCACATTCTGCTGTTTCCTCACTTAGAGTTAAACTAGCTTCTGAAAGCTCAACCTCCGGGGAGTTTGTTTGGCAGAGATATAGAACACACTTTTCCAAGCCTGTTGGAAGGCATTTGCAGTTTCATTTCGCGTCTAATTTCCCAAACCAAACTGCTTGCAGCTCTAACTGCCTTCTAACTACCACTTCTTCGGTTCAGTGAGATATGCTGGATTCTAAACGGAGAAGCTTCTCTGACGCTTTTTCACAGAGATTTTGAAACTGAAATCTCCCATGCTGTTTCCACCATAGCCAGCAATGGGCTTCCCCATAGAACTTGCCAACGTGAATTCCTACAGGCTAGATGTGAGAGGCACATTCTGCTGCTTCCTCCCTTAGAGTTAAACTAGCTTCTGAAAGCTCAACCTCCAGGGAGTCTGTTTGGCACAGATATAGAACACACTTTTCCAAGCCTGTTGGAAGGCATTTGCAGTTTCATTTCGCGTCTAATTTCCCAAACCAAACTGCTTGCAGCTCTAACTCCCTTCTAACTACCACTTCTTCGGTTCAGTGAGATATGCTGGATTCTAAACGGAGAAGCTTCTCTGACGCTTTTTCACAGAGATTTTGAAACTGAAATCTCCCATGCTGTTTCCACCATAGGCAGCAATGGGCTTCCCCATAGAACTTGCCAACCTGAATTCCTACAGGCTAGATGTGAGAGGCACATTCTGCTGCTTCCTCCCTTAGAGTTAAACTTGCTTCTGAAAGCTCAACCTCCGGGGAGTTTGTTTGGCAGAGATATAGAACACACTTTTCCAAGCCTGTTGGAAGGCATTTGCAGTTTCATTTCGCGTCTAATTTCCCAAACCAAACTGCTTGCAGCTCTAACTCCCTTCTAACTACCAATTCTTCGGTTCAGTGAGATATGCTGGATTCTAAACGGAGAAGCTTCTCTGACGCTTTTTCACAGAGATTTTGAAACTGAAATTTCCAAACCCGTTTCCAACGAAGGCGCCAGTGGGCTTCCCCATAGAACTTGCCAACCTGAATTCCTACAGGCTAGATGTGAGAGGCACATTCTGCTGTTTCCTCACTTAGAGTTAAACTAGCTTCTGAAAGCTCAACCTCCGGGGAGTTTGTTTGGCAGAGATATAGAACACACTTTTCCAAGCCTGTTGGAAGGCATTTGCAGTTTCATTTCGCGTCTAATTTCCCAAAACAAACTGCTTGCAGCTCTAACTGCCTTCTAACTACCACTTCTTCGGTTCAGTGAGATATGCTGGATTCTAAACGGAGAAGCTTCTCTGACGCTTTTTCACAGAGATTTTGAAACTGAAATCTCCCATGCTGTTTCCACCATAGCCAGCAATGGGCTTCCCCATAGAACTTGCCAACGTGAATTCCTACAGGCTAGATGTGAGAGGCACATTCTGCTGCTTCCTCCCTTAGAGTTAAACTAGCTTCTGAAAGCTCAACCTCCAGGGAGTCTGTTTGGCAGAGATATAGAACACACTTTTCCAAGCCTGTTGGAAGGCATTTGCACTTTCATTTCGCGTCTAATTTCCCAAACCAAACTGCTTGCAGCTCTAACTGCCTTCTAACTACCACTTCTTCGGTTCAGTGAGATATGGTGGATTCTAAACGGAGAAGCTTCTCTGACGCTTTTTCACAGAGATTTTGAAACTGAAATCTCCCATGCCGTTTCCACCATAGGCAGCAATGGGCTTCCCCATAGAACTTGCCAACCTGAATTCCTACAGGCTAGATGTGAGAGGCACATTCTGCTGCTTCCTCCCTAAGAGTTAAGCTTGCTTCTGAAAGCTCAACCTCCGGGGAGTCTGTTTGGCAGAGATATAGAACACACTTTTCCAAGCCTGTTGGAAGGCCTTTGCAGTGTCATTTCGCATCTAATTTCCCAAACCAAACTGCTTGCAGCTCTAACTCCCTTCTAACTACCACTTCTTCGGTTCAGTGAGATATGCTGGATTCTAAACGGAGAAGCTTCTCTGACGCTTTTTCACAGAGATTTTGAAACTGAAATCTCCCATGCCGTTTCCACCATAGGCAGCAATGGGCTTCCCCATAGAACTTGCCAACCTGAATTCCTACAGGCTAGATGTGAGAGGCACATTCTGCTGCTTCCTCCCTAACAGTTAAGCTTGCTTCTGAAAGCTCAACCTCCGGGGAGTCTGTTTGGCAGAGATATAGAACACACTTTTCCAAGCCTGTTGGAAGGCCTTTGCAGTGTCATTTCGCATCTAATTTCCCAAACCAAACTGCTTGCAGCTCTAACTGCCTTCTAACTACCACTTCTTCGGTTCAGTGAGATATGCTGGATTCTAAACGGAGAAGCTTCTCTGACGCTTTTTCACAGAGATTTTGAAACTGAAATCTCCCATGCCGTTTCCACCATAGGCAGCAATGGGCTTCCCCATAGAACTTGCCAACCTGAATTCCTACAGGCTAGATGTGAGAGGCACATTCTGCTGCTTCCTCCCTAAGAGTTAAGCTTGCTTCTGAAAGCTCAACCTCCGGGGAGTCTGTTTGGCAGAGATATAGAACACACTTTTCCAAGCCTGTTGGAAGGCCTTTGCAGTGTCATTTCGCATCTAATTTCCCAAACCAAACTGCTTGCAGCTCTAACTCCCTTCTAACTACCACTTCTTCGGTTCAGTGAGATATGCTGGATTCTAAACGGAGAAGTTTCTCTGACGCTTTTTCACAGAGATTTTGAAACTGAAATCTCCCATGCCGTTTCCACCATAGGCAGCAATGGGCTTCCCCATAGAACTTGCCAACCTGAATTCCTACAGGCTAGATGTGAGAGGCACATTCTGCTGCTTCCTCCCTTAGAGTTAAACTTGCTTCTGAAAGCTCAACCTCCGGGGAGTTTGTTTGGCAGAGATATAGAACACACTTTTCCAAGCCTGTTGGAAGGCATTTGCAGTTTCATTTCGCGTCTAATTTCCCAAACCAAACTGCTTGCAGCTCTAACTCCCTTCTAACTACCACTTCTTCGGTTCAGTGAGATATGCTGGATTCTAAACGGAGAAGCTTCTCTGACGCTTTTTCACAGAGATTTTGAAACTGAAATCTCCCATGCCGTTTCCACCATAGGCAGCAATGGGCTTCCCCATAGAACTTGCCAACCTGAATTCCTACAGGCTAGATGTGAGAGGCACATTCTGCTGCTTCCTCCCTTAGAGTTAAACTTGCTTCTGAAAGCTCAACCTCCGGGGAGTTTGTTTGGCAGAGATATAGAACACACTTTTCCAACCCTGTTGGAAGGCATTTGCAGTTTCATTTCGCGTCTAATTTCCCAAACCAAACTGCTTGCAGCTCTAACTCCCTTCTAACTACCACTTCTTCGGTTCAGTGAGATATGCTGGATTCTAAACGGAGAAGCTTCTCTGACGCTTTTTCACAGAGATTTTGAAACTGAAATTTCCAAACCCGTTTCCAACGAAGGCGCCAATGGGCTTCCCCATAGAACTTGCCAACCTGAATTACTACAGGCTAGATGTGAGAGGCACATTCTGCTGCTTCCACCCTTAGAGTTAAACTAGCTTCTGAAAGCTCAACCTCCAGGGAGTCTGTTTGGCAGAGATATAGAACACACTTTCCCAAGCCTGTTGGAAGGCATTTGCAGTTTCATTTCGCGTCTAATTTCCCAAACCAAACTGCTTGCAGCTCTAACTCCCTTCTAACTACCAATTCTTCGGTTCAGTGAGATATGCTGGATTCTAAACGGAGAAGCTTCTCTGACGCTTTTTCACAGAGATTTTGAAACTGAAATTTCCAAACCCGTTTCCAACGAAGGCGCCAATGGGCTTCCCCATAGAACTTGCCAACCTGAATTCCTACAGGCTAGATGTGAGAGGCACATTCTGCTGTTTCCTCACTTAGAGTTAAACTAGCTTCTGAAAGCTCAACCTCCGGGGAGTTTGTTTGGCAGAGATATAGAACACACTTTTCCAAGCCTGTTGGAAGGCATTTGCAGTTTCATTTCGCGTCTAATTTCCCAAACCAAACTGCTTGCAGCTCTAACTGCCTTCTAACTACCACTTCTTCAGTTCAGTGAGATATGCTGGATTCTAAACGGAGAAGCTTCTCTGACGCTTTTTCACAGAGATTTTGAAACTGAAATCTCCCATGCTGTTTCCACCATAGCCAGCAATGGGCTTCCCCATAGAACTTGCCAACGTGAATTCCTACAGGCTAGATGTGAGAGGCACATTCTGCTGCTTCCTCCCTTAGAGTTAAACTAGCTTCTGAAAGCTCAACCTCCAGGGAGTCTGTTTGGCAGAGATATAGAACACACTTTTCCAAGCCTGTTGGAAGGCATTTGCACTTTCATTTCGCGTCTAATTTCCCAAACCAAACTGCTTGCAGCTCTAACTGCCTTCTAACTACACTTCTTCGGTTCAGTGAGATATGCTGGATTCTAAACGGAGAAGCTTCTCTGACGCTTTTTCACAGAGATTTTGAAACTGAAATCTCCCATGCCGTTTCCACCATAGGCAGCAATGGGCTTCCCCATAGAACTTGCCAACCTGAATTCCTACAGGCTAGATGTGAGAGGCACATTCTGCTGTTTCCTCACTTAGAGTTAAACTAGCTTCTGAAAGCTCAACCTCCGGGGAGTTTGTTTGGCAGAGATATAGAACACACTTTTCCAAGCCTGTTGGAAGGCATTTGCAGTTTCATTTCGCGTCTAATTTCCCAAACCAAACTGCTTGCAGCTCTAACTCCCTTCTAACTACCAATTCTTCGGTTCAGTGAGATATGCTGGATTCTAAACGGAGAAGCTTCTCTGACGCTTTTTCACAGAGATTTTGAAACTGAAATTTCCAAACCCGTTTCCAACGAAGGCGCCAATGGGCTTCCCCATAGAACTTGCCAACCTGAATTCCTACAGGCTAGATGTGAGAGGCACATTCTGCTGCTTCCTCCCTTAGAGTTAAACTAGCTTCTGAAAGCTCAACCTCCGGGGAGTTTGTTTGGCAGAGATATAGAACACACTTTTCCAAGCCTGTTGGAAGGCATTTGCAGTTTCATTTCGCGTCTAATTTCCCAAACCAAACTGCTTGCAGCTCTAACTGCCTTCTAACTACCACTTCTTCGGTTCAGTGAGATATGCTGGATTCTAAACGGAGAAGCTTCTCTGACGCTTTTTCACAGAGATTTTGAAACTCAAATCTCCCATGCCGTTTCCACCATAGGCAGCAATGGGCTTCCCCATAGAACTTGCCAACCTGAATTCCTACAGGCTAGATGTGAGAGGCACATTCTGCTGCTTCCTCCCTAAGAGTTAAGCTTGCTTCTGAAAGCTCAACCTCCGGGGAGTCTGTTTGGCAGAGATATAGAACACACTTTTCCAAGCCTGTTGGAAGGCCTTTGCAGTGTCATTTCGCATCTAATTTCCCAAACCAAACTGCTTGCAGCTCTAACTCCCTTCTAACTACCACTTCTTCGGTTCAGTGAGATATGCTGGATTCTAAACGGAGAAGCTTCTCTGACGCTTTTTCACAGAGATTTTGAAACTGAAATCTCCCATGCCGTTTCCACCATAGGCAGCAATGGGCTTCCCCATAGAACTTGCCAACCTGAATTCCTACAGGCTAGATGTGAGAGGCACATTCTGCTGCTTCCTCCCTTAGAGTTAAACTTGCTTCTGAAAGCTCAACCTCCGGGGAGTTTGTTTGGCAGAGATATAGAACACACTTTTCCAAGCCTGTTGGAAGGCATTTGCAGTTTCATTTCGCGTCTAATTTCCCAAACCAAACTGCTTGCAGCTCTAACTCCCTTCTAACTACCACTTCTTCGGTTCAGTGAGATATGCTGGATTCTAAACGGAGAAGCTTCTCTGACGCTTTTTCACAGAGATTTTGAAACTGAAATTTCCAAACCCGTTTCCAACGAAGGCGCCAATGGGCTTCCCCATAGAACTTGCCAACCTGAATTCCTACAGGCTAGATGTGAGAGGCACATTCTGCTGCTTCCTCCCTTAGAGTTAAACTAGCTTCTGAAAGCCCAACCTCCGGGGAGTTTGTTTGGCAGAGATATAGAACACACTTTTCCAAGCCTGTTGGAAGGCATTTGCAGTTTCATTTCGCGTCTAATTTCCCAAACCAAACTGCTTGCAGCTCTAACTGCCTTCTAACTACCACTTCTTCGGTTCAGGGAGATATGCTGGATTCTAAACGGAGAAGCTTCTCTGACGCTTTTTCACAGAGATTTTGAAACTGAAATTTCCAAACCCGTTTCCAACGAAGGCGCCAATGGGCTTCCCCATAGAACTTGCCAACCTGAATTCCTACAGGCTAGATGTGAGAGGCACATTCTGCTGCTTCCTCCCTAAGAGTTAAGCTTGCTTCTGAAAGCTCAACCTCCGGGGAGTCTGTTTGGCAGAGATATAGAACACACTTTTCCAAGCTGTTGGAAGGCCTTTGCCGTGTCATTTCGCATCTAATTTCCCAAACCAAACTGCTTGCAGCTCTAATTCCCTTCTAACTACCACTTCTTCGGTTCAGTGAGATATGCTGGATTCTAAACGGAGAAGCTTCTCTGACGCTTTTTCACAGAGATTTTGAAACTGAAATCTCCCATGCCGTTTCCACCATAGGCAGCAATGGGCTTCCCCATAGAACTTGCCAACCTGAATTCCTACAGGCTAGATGTGAGAGGCACATTCTGCTGCTTCCTCCCTTAGAGTTAAACTTGCTTCTGAAAGCTCAACCTCCGGGGAGTTTGTTTGGCAGAGATATAGAACACACTTTTCCAAGCCTGTTGGAAGGCATTTGCAGTTTCATTTCGCGTCTAATTTCCCAAACCAAACTGCTTGCAGCTCTAACTGCCTTCTAACTACCACTTCTTCGGTTCAGTGAGATATGCTGGATTCTAAACGGAGAAGCTTCTCTGACGCTTTTTCACAGAGATTTTGAAACTGAAATCTCCCATGCCGTTTCCACCATAGGCAGCAATGGGCTTCCCCATAGAACTTGCCAACCTGAATTCCTACAGGCTAGATGTGAGAGGCACATTCTGCTGCTTCCTCCCTTAGAGTTAAACTTGCTTCTGAAAGCTCAACCTCCGGGGAGTTTGTTTGGCAGAGATATAGAACACACTTTTCCAAGCCTGTTGGAAGGCATTTGCAGTTTCATTTCGCGTCTAATTTCCCAAACCAAACTGCTTGCAGCTCTAACTGCCTTCTAACTACCACTTCTTCGGTTCAGTGAGATATGCTGGATTCTAAACGGAGAAGCTTCTCTGACGCTTTTTCACAGAGATTTTGAAACTGAAATCTCCCATGCCGTTTCCACCATAGGCAGCAATGGGCTTCCCCATAGAACTTGCCAACCTGAATTCCTACAGGCTAGATGTGAGAGGCACATTCTGCTGCTTCCTCCCTTAGAGTTAAACTTGCTTCTGAAAGCTCAACCTCCGGGGAGTTTGTTTGGCAGAGATATAGAACACACTTTTCCAAGCCTGTTGGAAGGCATTTGCAGTTTCATTTCGCGTCTAATTTCCCAAACCAAACTGCTTGCAGCTCTAACTCCCTTCTAACTACCACTTCTTCGGTTCAGGGAGATATGCTGGATTCTAAACGGAGAAGCTTCTCTGACGCTTTTTCACAGAGATTTTGAAACTGAAATCTCCCATGCCGTTTCCACCATAGGCAGCAATGGGCTTCCCCATAGAACTTGCCAACCTGAATTCCTACAGGCTAGATGTGAGAGGCACATTTTGCTGCTTCCTCCCTTAGAGTTAAACTTGCTTCTGAAAGCTCAACCTCCGGGGAGTTTGTTTGGCAGAGATATAGAACACACTTTTCCAAGCCTGTTGGAAGGCATTTGCAGTTTCATTTCGCGTCTAATTTCCCAAACCAAACTGCTTGCAGCTCTAACTCCCTTCTAACTACCACTTCTTCGGTTCAGTGAGATATGCTGGATTCTAAACGGAGAAGCTTCTCTGACGCTTTTTCACAGAGATTTTGAAACTGAAATCTCCCATGCCGTTTCCACCATAGGCAGCAATGGGCTTCCCCATAGAACTTGCCAACCTGAATTCCTACAGGCTAGATGTGAGAGGCACATTCTGCTGCTTCCTCCCTTAGAGTTAAACTTGCTTCTGAAAGCTCAACCTCCGGGGAGTTTGTTTGGCAGAGATATAGAACACACTTTTCCAAGCCTGTTGGAAGGCATTTGCAGTTTCATTTCGCGTCTAATTTCCCAAACCAAACTGCTTGCAGCTCTAACTCCCTTCTAACTACCACTTCTTCGGTTCAGGGAGATATGCTGGATTCTAAACGGAGAAGCTTCTCTGACGCTTTTTCACAGAGATTTTGAAACTGAAATCTCCCATGCCGTTTCCACCATAGGCAGCAATGGGCTTCCCCATAGAACTTGCCAACCTGAATTCCTACAGGCTAGATGTGAGAGGCACATTCTGCTGCTTCCTCCCTTAGAGTTAAACTTGCTTCTGAAAGCTCAACCTCCGGGGAGTTTGTTTGGCAGAGATATAGAACACACTTTTCCAAGCCTGTTGGAAGGCATTTGCAGTTTCATTTCGCGTCTAATTTCCCAAACCAAACTGCTTGCAGCTCTAACTCCCTTCTAACTACCACTTCTTCGGTTCAGGGAGATATGCTGGATTCTAAACGGAGAAGCTTCTCTGACGCTTTTTCACAGAGATTTTGAAACTGAAATTTCCAAACCCGTTTCCAACGAAGGCGCCAATGGGCTTCCCCATAGAACTTGCCAACCTGAATTCCTACAGGCTAGATGTGAGAGGCACATTCTGCTGCTTCCTCCCTTAGAGTTAAACTAGCTTCTGAAAGCTCAACCTCCGGGGAGTTTGTTTGGCAGAGATATAGAACACACTTTTCCAAGCCTGTTGGAAGGCATTTGCAGTTTCATTTCGCGTCTAATTTCCCAAACCAAACTGCTTGCAGCTCTAACTCCCTTCTAACTACCACTTCTTCGGTTCAGGGAGATATGCTGGATTCTAAACGGAGAAGCTTCTCTGACGCTTTTTCACAGAGATTTTGAAACTGAAATCTCCCATGCCGTTTCCACCATAGGCAGCAATGGGCTTCCCCATAGAACTTGCCAACCTGAATTCCTACAGGCTAGATGTGAGAGGCACATTCTGCTGCTTCCTCCCTTAGAGTTAAACTTGCTTCTGAAAGCTCAACCTCCGGGGAGTTTGTTTGGCAGAGATATAGAACACACTTTTCCAACCCTGTTGGAAGGCATTTGCAGTTTCATTTCGCGTCTAATTTCCCAAACCAAACTGCTTGCAGCTCTAACTCCCTTCTAACTACCACTTCTTCGGTTCAGTGAGATATGCTGGATTCTAAACGGAGAAGCTTCTCTGACGCTTTTTCACAGAGATTTTGAAACTGAAATTTCCAAACCCGTTTCCAACGAAGGCGCCAATGGGCTTCCCCATAGAACTTGCCAACCTGAATTACTACAGGCTAGATGTGAGAGGCACATTCTGCTGCTTCCACCCTTAGAGTTAAACTGGCTTCTGAAAGCTCAACCTCCAGGGAGTCTGTTTGGCAGAGATATAGAACACACTTTTCCAAGCCTGTTGGAAGGCATTTGCAGTTTCATTTCGCGTCTAATTTCCCAAACCAAACTGCTTGCAGCTCTAACTCCCTTCTAACTACCAATTCTTCGGTTCAGTGAGATATGCTGGATTCTAAACGGAGAAGCTTCTCTGACGCTTTTTCACAGAGATTTTGAAACTGAAATTTCCAAACCCGTTTCCAACGAAGGCGCCAATGGGCTTCCCCATAGAACTTGCCAACCTGAATTCCTACAGGCTAGATGTGAGAGGCACATTCTGCTGTTTCCTCACTTAGAGTTAAACTAGCTTCTGAAAGCTCAACCTCCGGGGAGTTTGTTTGGCATAGATATAGAACACACTTTTCCAAGCCTGTTGGAAGGCATTTGCAGTTTCATTTCGCGTCTAATTTCCCAAACCAAACTGCTTGCAGCTCTAACTGCCTTCTAACTACCACTTCTTCGGTTCAGTGAGATATGCTGGATTCTAAACGGAGAAGCTTCTCTGACGCTTTTTCACAGAGATTTTGAAACTGAAATCTCCCATGCTGTTTCCACCATAGCCAGCAATGGGCTTCCCCATAGAACTTGCCAACGTGAATTCCTACAGGCTAGATGTGAGAGGCACATTCTGCTGCTTCCTCCCTTAGAGTTAAACTAGCTTCTGAAAGCTCAACCTCCAGGGAGTCTGTTTGGCACAGATATAGAACACACTTTTCCAAGCCTGTTGGAAGGCATTTGCAGTTTCATTTCGCGTCTAATTTCCCAAACCAAACTGCTTGCAGCTCTAACTCCCTTCTAACTACCACTTCTTCGGTTCAGTGAGATATGCTGGATTCTAAACGGAGAAGCTTCTCTGACGCTTTTTCACAGAGATTTTGAAACTGAAATCTCCCATGCTGTTTCCACCATAGGCAGCAATGGGCTTCCCCATAGAACTTGCCAACCTGAATTCCTACAGGCTAGATGTGAGAGGCACATTCTGCTGCTTCCTCCCTTAGAGTTAAACTTGCTTCTGAAAGCTCAACCTCCGGGGAGTTTGTTTGGCAGAGATATAGAACACACTTTTCCAAGCCTGTTGGAAGGCATTTGCAGTTTCATTTCGCGTCTAATTTCCCAAACCAAACTGCTTGCAGCTCTAACTCCCTTCTAACTACCAATTCTTCGGTTCAGTGAGATATGCTGGATTCTAAACGGAGAAGCTTCTCTGACGCTTTTTCACAGAGATTTTGAAACTGAAATTTCCAAACCCGTTTCCAACGAAGGCGCCAGTGGGCTTCCCCATAGAACTTGCCAACCTGAATTCCTACAGGCTAGATGTGAGAGGCACATTCTGCTGTTTCCTCACTTAGAGTTAAACTAGCTTCTGAAAGCTCAACCTCCGGGGAGTCTGTTTGGCAGAGATATAGAACACACTTTTCCAAGCCTGTTGGAAGGCCTTTGCAGTGTCATTTCGCATCTAATTTCCCAAACCAAACTGCTTGCAGCTCTAACTCCCTTCTAACTACCACTTCTTCGGTTCAGTGAGATATGCTGGATTCTAAACGGAGAAGCTTCTCTGACGCTTTTTCACAGAGATTTTGAAACTGAAATCTCCCATGCCGTTTCCACCATAGGCAGCAATGGGCTTCCCCATAGAACTTGCCAACCTGAATTCCTACAGGCTAGATGTGAGAGGCACATTCTGCTGCTTCCTCCCTAACAGTTAAGCTTGCTTCTGAAAGCTCAACCTCCGGGGAGTCTGTTTGGCAGAGATATAGAACACACTTTTCCAAGCCTGTTGGAAGGCCTTTGCAGTGTCATTTCGCATCTAATTTCCCAAACCAAACTGCTTGCAGCTCTAACTGCCTTCTAACTACCACTTCTTCGGTTCAGTGAGATATGCTGGATTCTAAACGGAGAAGCTTCTCTGACGCTTTTTCACAGAGATTTTGAAACTGAAATCTCCCATGCCGTTTCCACCATAGGCAGCAATGGGCTTCCCCATAGAACTTGCCAACCTGAATTCCTACAGGCTAGATGTGAGAGGCACATTCTGCTGCTTCCTCCCTAAGAGTTAAGCTTGCTTCTGAAAGCTCAACCTCCGGGGAGTCTGTTTGGCAGAGATATAGAACACACTTTTCCAAGCCTGTTGGAAGGCCTTTGCAGTGTCATTTCGCATCTAATTTCCCAAACCAAACTGCTTGCAGCTCTAACTCCCTTCTAACTACCACTTCTTCGGTTCAGTGAGATATGCTGGATTCTAAACGGAGAAGTTTCTCTGACGCTTTTTCACAGAGATTTTGAAACTGAAATCTCCCATGCCGTTTCCACCATAGGCAGCAATGGGCTTCCCCATAGAACTTGCCAACCTGAATTCCTACAGGCTAGATGTGAGAGGCACATTCTGCTGCTTCCTCCCTTAGAGTTAAACTTGCTTCTGAAAGCTCAACCTCCGGGGAGTTTGTTTGGCAGAGATATAGAACACACTTTTCCAAGCCTGTTGGAAGGCATTTGCAGTTTCATTTCGCGTCTAATTTCCCAAACCAAACTGCTTGCAGCTCTAACTCCCTTCTAACTACCACTTCTTCGGTTCAGTGAGATATGCTGGATTCTAAACGGAGAAGCTTCTCTGACGCTTTTTCACAGAGATTTTGAAACTGAAATCTCCCATGCCGTTTCCACCATAGGCAGCAATGGGCTTCCCCATAGAACTTGCCAACCTGAATTCCTACAGGCTAGATGTGAGAGGCACATTCTGCTGCTTCCTCCCTTAGAGTTAAACTTGCTTCTGAAAGCTCAACCTCCGGGGAGTTTGTTTGGCAGAGATATAGAACACACTTTTCCAACCCTGTTGGAAGGCATTTGCAGTTTCATTTCGCGTCTAATTTCCCAAACCAAACTGCTTGCAGCTCTAACTCCCTTCTAACTACCACTTCTTCGGTTCAGTGAGATATGCTGGATTCTAAACGGAGAAGCTTCTCTGACGCTTTTTCACAGAGATTTTGAAACTGAAATTTCCAAACCCGTTTCCAACGAAGGCGCCAATGGGCTTCCCCATAGAACTTGCCAACCTGAATTCCTACAGGCTAGATGTGAGAGGCACATTCTGCTGCTTCCACCCTTAGAGTTAAACTAGCTTCTGAAAGCTCAACCTCCAGGGAGTCTGTTTGGCAGAGATATAGAACACACTTTCCCAAGCCTGTTGGAAGGCATTTGCAGTTTCATTTCGCGTCTAATTTCCCAAACCAAACTGCTTGCAGCTCTAACTCCCTTCTAACTACCAATTCTTCGGTTCAGTGAGATATGCTGGATTCTAAACGGAGAAGCTTCTCTGACGCTTTTTCACAGAGATTTTGAAACTGAAATTTCCAAACCCGTTTCCAACGAAGGCGCCAATGGGCTTCCCCATAGAACTTGCCAACCTGAATTCCTACAGGCTAGATGTGAGAGGCACATTCTGCTGTTTCCTCACTTAGAGTTAAACTAGCTTCTGAAAGCTCAACCTCCGGGGAGTTTGTTTGGCAGAGATATAGAACACAATTTTCCAAGCCTGTTGGAAGGCATTTGCAGTTTCATTTCGCGTCTAATTTCCCAAACCAAACTGCTTGCAGCTCTAACTGCCTTCTAACTACCACTTCTTCAGTTCAGTGAGATATGCTGGATTCTAAACGGAGAAGCTTCTCTGACGCTTTTTCACAGAGATTTTGAAACTGAAATCTCCCATGCTGTTTCCACCATAGCCAGCAATGGGCTTCCCCATAGAACTTGCCAACGTGAATTCCTACAGGCTAGATGTGAGAGGCACATTCTGCTGCTTCCTCCCTTAGAGTTAAACTAGCTTCTGAAAGCTCAACCTCCAGGGAGTCTGTTTGGCAGAGATATAGAACACACTTTTCCAAGCCTGTTGGAAGGCATTTGCACTTTCATTTCGCGTCTAATTTCCCAAACCAAACTGCTTGCAGCTCTAACTGCCTTCTAACTACACTTCTTCGGTTCAGTGAGATATGCTGGATTCTAAACGGAGAAGCTTCTCTGACGCTTTTTCACAGAGATTTTGAAACTGAAATCTCCCATGCCGTTTCCACCATAGGCAGCAATGGGCTTCCCCATAGAACTTGCCAACCTGAATTCCTACAGGCTAGATGTGAGAGGCACATTCTGCTGTTTCCTCACTTAGAGTTAAACTAGCTTCTGAAAGCTCAACCTCCGGGGAGTTTGTTTGGCAGAGATATAGAACACACTTTTCCAAGCCTGTTGGAAGGCATTTGCAGTTTCATTTCGCGTCTAATTTCCCAAACCAAACTGCTTGCAGCTCTAACTCCCTTCTAACTACCAATTCTTCGGTTCAGTGAGATATGCTGGATTCTAAACGGAGAAGCTTCTCTGACGCTTTTTCACAGAGATTTTGAAACTGAAATTTCCAAACCCGTTTCCAACGAAGGCGCCAATGGGCTTCCCCATAGAACTTGCCAACCTGAATTCCTACAGGCTAGATGTGAGAGGCACATTCTGCTGCTTCCTCCCTTAGAGTTAAACTAGCTTCTGAAAGCTCAACCTCCGGGGAGTTTGTTTGGCAGAGATATAGAACACACTTTTCCAAGCCTGTTGGAAGGCATTTGCAGTTTCATTTCGCGTCTAATTTCCCAAACCAAACTGCTTGCAGCTCTAACTGCCTTCTAACTACCACTTCTTCGGTTCAGTGAGATATGCTGGATTCTAAACGGAGAAGCTTCTCTGACGCTTTTTCACAGAGATTTTGAAACTCAAATCTCCCATGCCGTTTCCACCATAGGCAGCAATGGGCTTCCCCATAGAACTTGCCAACCTGAATTCCTACAGGCTAGATGTGAGAGGCACATTCTGCTGCTTCCTCCCTAAGAGTTAAGCTTGCTTCTGAAAGCTCAACCTCCGGGGAGTCTGTTTGGCAGAGATATAGAACACACTTTTCCAAGCCTGTTGGAAGGCCTTTGCAGTGTCATTTCGCATCTAATTTCCCAAACCAAACTGCTTGCAGCTCTAACTCCCTTCTAACTACCACTTCTTCGGTTCAGTGAGATATGCTGGATTCTAAACGGAGAAGCTTCTCTGACGCTTTTTCACAGAGATTTTGAAACTGAAATCTCCCATGCCGTTTCCACCATAGGCAGCAATGGGCTTCCCCATAGAACTTGCCAACCTGAATTCCTACAGGCTAGATGTGAGAGGCACATTCTGCTGCTTCCTCCCTTAGAGTTAAACTTGCTTCTGAAAGCTCAACCTCCGGGGAGTTTGTTTGGCAGAGATATAGAACACACTTTTCCAAGCCTGTTGGAAGGCATTTGCAGTTTCATTTCGCATCTAATTTCCCAAACCAAACTGCTTGCAGCTCTAACTCCCTTCTAACTACCACTTCTTCGGTTCAGTGAGATATGCTGGATTCTAAACGGAGAAGCTTCTCTGACGCTTTTTCACAGAGATTTTGAAACTGAAATTTCCAAACCCGTTTCCAACGAAGGCGCCAATGGGCTTCCCCATAGAACTTGCCAACCTGAATTCCTACAGGCTAGATGTGAGAGGCACATTCTGCTGCTTCCTCCCTTAGAGTTAAACTAGCTTCTGAAAGCTCAACCTCCGGGGAGTTTGTTTGGCAGAGATATAGAACACACTTTTCCAAGCCTGTTGGAAGGCATTTGCAGTTTCATTTCGCGTCTAATTTCCCAAACCAAACTGCTTGCAGCTCTAACTGCCTTCTAACTACCACTTCTTCGGTTCAGGGAGATATGCTGGATTCTAAACGGAGAAGCTTCTCTGACGCTTTTTCACAGAGATTTTGAAACTGAAATTTCCAAACCCGTTTCCAACGAAGGCGCCAATGGGCTTCCCCATAGAACTTGCCAACCTGAATTCCTACAGGCTAGATGTGAGAGGCACATTCTGCTGCTTCCTCCCTAAGAGTTAAGCTTGCTTCTGAAAGCTCAACCTCCGGGGAGTCTGTTTGGCAGAGATATAGAACACACTTTTCCAAGCTGTTGGAAGGCCTTTGCCGTGTCATTTCGCATCTAATTTCCCAAACCAAACTGCTTGCAGCTCTAATTCCCTTCTAACTACCACTTCTTCGGTTCAGTGAGATATGCTGGATTCTAAACGGAGAAGCTTCTCTGACGCTTTTTCACAGAGATTTTGAAACTGAAATCTCCCATGCCGTTTCCACCATAGGCAGCAATGGGCTTCCCCATAGAACTTGCCAACCTGAATTCCTACAGGCTAGATGTGAGAGGCACATTCTGCTGCTTCCTCCCTTAGAGTTAAACTTGCTTCTGAAAGCTCAACCTCCGGGGAGTTTGTTTGGCAGAGATATAGAACACACTTTTCCAAGCCTGTTGGAAGGCATTTGCAGTTTCATTTCGCGTCTAATTTCCCAAACCAAACTGCTTGCAGCTCTAACTGCCTTCTAACTACCACTTCTTCGGTTCAGTGAGATATGCTGGATTCTAAACGGAGAAGCTTCTCTGACGCTTTTTCACAGAGATTTTGAAACTGAAATCTCCCATGCCGTTTCCACCATAGGCAGCAATGGGCTTCCCCATAGAACTTGCCAACCTGAATTCCTACAGGCTAGATGTGAGAGGCACATTCTGCTGCTTCCTCCCTTAGAGTTAAACTTGCTTCTGAAAGCTCAACCTCCGGGGAGTTTGTTTGGCAGAGATATAGAACACACTTTTCCAAGCCTGTTGGAAGGCATTTGCAGTTTCATTTCGCGTCTAATTTCCCAAACCAAACTGCTTGCAGCTCTAACTCCCTTCTAACTACCACTTCTTCGGTTCAGTGAGATATGCTGGATTCTAAACGGAGAAGCTTCTCTGACGCTTTTTCACAGAGATTTTGAAACTGAAATCTCCCATGCCGTTTCCACCATAGGCAGCAATGGGCTTCCCCATAGAACTTGCCAACCTGAATTCCTACAGGCTAGATGTGAGAGGCACATTCTGCTGCTTCCTCCCTTAGAGTTAAACTTGCTTCTGAAAGCTCAACCTCCGGGGAGTTTGTTTGGCAGAGATATAGAACACACTTTTCCAAGCCTGTTGGAAGGCATTTGCAGTTTCATTTCGCGTCTAATTTCCCAAACCAAACTGCTTGCAGCTCTAACTCCCTTCTAACTACCACTTCTTCGGTTCAGGGAGATATGCTGGATTCTAAACGGAGAAGCTTCTCTGACGCTTTTTCACAGAGATTTTGAAACTGAAATCTCCCATGCCGTTTCCACCATAGGCAGCAATGGGCTTCCCCATAGAACTTGCCAACCTGAATTCCTACAGGCTAGATGTGAGAGGCACATTCTGCTGCTTCCTCCCTTAGAGTTAAACTTGCTTCTGAAAGCTCAACCTCCGGGGAGTCTGTTTGGCAGAGATATAGAACACACTTTTCCAAGCTGTTGGAAGGCCTTTGCCGTGTCATTTCGCATCTAATTTCCCAAACCAAACTGCTTGCAGCTCTAATTCCCTTCTAACTACCACTTCTTCGGTTCAGTGAGATATGCTGGATTCTAAACGGAGAAGCTTCTCTGACGCTTTTTCACAGAGATTTTGAAACTGAAATCTCCCATGCCGTTTCCACCATAGGCAGCAATGGGCTTCCCCATAGAACTTGCCAACCTGAATTCCTACAGGCTAGATGTGAGAGGCACATTCTGCTGCTTCCTCCCTTAGAGTTAAACTTGCTTCTGAAAGCTCAACCTCCGGGGAGTTTGTTTGGCAGAGATATAGAACACACTTTTCCAAGCCTGTTGGAAGGCATTTGCAGTAACATTTCGCGTCTAATTTCCCAAACCAAACTGCTTGCAGCTCTAACTGCCTTCTAACTACCACTTCTTCGGTTCAGTGAGATATGCTGGATTCTAAACGGAGAAGCTTCTCTGACGCTTTTTCACAGAGATTTTGAAACTGAAATCTCCCATGCCGTTTCCACCATAGGCAGCAATGGGCTTCCCCATAGAACTTGCCAACCTGAATTCCTACAGGCTAGATGTGAGAGGCACATTCTGCTGCTTCCTCCCTTAGAGTTAAACTTGCTTCTGAAAGCTCAACCTCCGGGGAGTTTGTTTGGCAGAGATATAGAACACACTTTTCCAAGCCTGTTGGAAGGCATTTGCAGTTTCATTTCGCGTCTAATTTCCCAAACCAAACTGCTTGCAGCTCTAACTCCCTTCTAACTACCACTTCTTCGGTTCAGTGAGATATGCTGGATTCTAAACGGAGAAGCTTCTCTGACGCTTTTTCACAGAGATTTTGAAACTGAAATCTCCCATGCCGTTTCCACCATAGGCAGCAATGGGCTTCCCCATAGAACTTGCCAACCTGAATTCCTACAGGCTAGATGTGAGAGGCACATTCTGCTGCTTCCTCCCTTAGAGTTAAACTTGCTTCTGAAAGCTCAACCTCCGGGGAGTTTGTTTGGCAGAGATATAGAACACACTTTTCCAAGCCTGTTGGAAGGCATTTGCAGTTTCATTTCGCGTCTAATTTCCCAAACCAAACTGCTTGCAGCTCTAACTCCCTTCTAACTACCACTTCTTCGGTTCAGGGAGATATGCTGGATTCTAAACGGAGAAGCTTCTCTGACGCTTTTTCACAGAGATTTTGAAACTGAAATCTCCCATGCCGTTTCCACCATAGGCAGCAATGGGCTTCCCCATAGAACTTGCCAACCTGAATTCCTACAGGCTAGATGTGAGAGGCACATTCTGCTGCTTCCTCCCTTAGAGTTAAACTTGCTTCTGAAAGCTCAACCTCCGGGGAGTTTGTTTGGCAGAGATATAGAACACACTTTTCCAAGCCTGTTGGAAGGCATTTGCAGTTTCATTTCGCGTCTAATTTCCCAAACCAAACTGCTTGCAGCTCTAACTCCCTTCTAACTACCACTTCTTCGGTTCAGTGAGATATGCTGGATTCTAAACGGAGAAGCTTCTCTGACGCTTTTTCACAGAGATTTTGAAACTGAAATCTCCCATGCCGTTTCCACCATAGGCAGCAATGGGCTTCCCCATAGAACTTGCCAACCTGAATTCCTACAGGCTAGATGTGAGAGGCACATTCTGCTGCTTCCTCCCTTAGAGTTAAACTTGCTTCTGAAAGCTCAACCTCCGGGGAGTTTGTTTGGCAGAGATATAGAACACACTTTTCCAAGCCTGTTGGAAGGCATTTGCAGTTTCATTTCGCGTCTAATTTCCCAAACCAAACTGCTTGCAGCTCTAACTCCCTTCTAACTACCACTTCTTCGGTTCAGGGAGATATGCTGGATTCTAAACGGAGAAGCTTCTCTGACGCTTTTTCACAGAGATTTTGAAACTGAAATCTCCCATGCCGTTTCCACCATAGGCAGCAATGGGCTTCCCCATAGAACTTGCCAACCTGAATTCCTACAGGCTAGATGTGAGAGGCACATTCTGCTGCTTCCTCCCTTAGAGTTAAACTTGCTTCTGAAAGCTCAACCTCCGGGGAGTCTGTTTGGCAGAGATATAGAACACACTTTTCCAAGCTGTTGGAAGGCCTTTGCCGTGTCATTTCGCATCTAATTTCCCAAACCAAACTGCTTGCAGCTCTAATTCCCTTCTAACTACCACTTCTTCGGTTCAGTGAGATATGCTGGATTCTAAACGGAGAAGCTTCTCTGACGCTTTTTCACAGAGATTTTGAAACTGAAATCTCCCATGCCGTTTCCACCATAGGCAGCAATGGGCTTCCCCATAGAACTTGCCAACCTGAATTCCTACAGGCTAGATGTGAGAGGCACATTCTGCTGCTTCCTCCCTTAGAGTTAAACTTGCTTCTGAAAGCTCAACCTCCGGGGAGTTTGTTTGGCAGAGATATAGAACACACTTTTCCAAGCCTGTTGGAAGGCATTTGCAGTTTCATTTCGCGTCTAATTTCCCAAACCAAACTGCTTGCAGCTCTAACTGCCTTCTAACTACCACTTCTTCGGTTCAGTGAGATATGCTGGATTCTAAACGGAGAAGCTTCTCTGACGCTTTTTCACAGAGATTTTGAAACTGAAATCTCCCATGCCGTTTCCACCATAGGCAGCAATGGGCTTCCCCATAGAACTTGCCAACCTGAATTCCTACAGGCTAGATGTGAGAGGCACATTCTGCTGCTTCCTCCCTTAGAGTTAAACTTGCTTCTGAAAGCTCAACCTCCGGGGAGTTTGTTTGGCAGAGATATAGAACACACTTTTCCAAGCCTGTTGGAAGGCATTTGCAGTTTCATTTCGCGTCTAATTTCCCAAACCAAACTGCTTGCAGCTCTAACTCCCTTCTAACTACCACTTCTTCGGTTCAGTGAGATATGCTGGATTCTAAACGGAGAAGCTTCTCTGACGCTTTTTCACAGAGATTTTGAAACTGAAATCTCCCATGCCGTTTCCACCATAGGCAGCAATGGGCTTCCCCATAGAACTTGCCAACCTGAATTCCTACAGGCTAGATGTGAGAGGCACATTCTGCTGCTTCCTCCCTTAGAGTTAAACTTGCTTCTGAAAGCTCAACCTCCGGGGAGTTTGTTTGGCAGAGATATAGAACACAGTTTTCCAAGCCTGTTGGAAGGCATTTGCAGTTTCATTTCGCGTCTAATTTCCCAAACCAAACTGCTTGCAGCTCTAACTCCCTTCTAACTACCACTTCTTCGGTTCAGGGAGATATGCTGGATTCTAAACGGAGAAGCTTCTCTGACGCTTTTTCACAGAGATTTTGAAACTGAAATCTCCCATGCCGTTTCCACCATAGGCAGCAATGGGCTTCCCCATAGAACTTGCCAACCTGAATTCCTACAGGCTAGATGTGAGAGGCACATTCTGCTGCTTCCTCCCTTAGAGTTAAACTTGCTTCTGAAAGCTCAACCTCCGGGGAGTTTGTTTGGCAGAGATATAGAACACACTTTTCCAAGCCTGTTGGAAGGCATTTGCAGTTTCATTTCGCGTCTAATTTCCCAAACCAAACTGCTTGCAGCTCTAACTGCCTTCTAACTACCACTTCTTCGGTTCAGTGAGATATGCTGGATTCTAAACGGAGAAGCTTCTCTGACGCTTTTTCACAGAGATTTTGAAACTGAAATCTCCCATGCCGTTTCCACCATAGGCAGCAATGGGCTTCCCCATAGAACTTGCCAACCTGAATTCCTACAGGCGAGATGTGAGAGGCACATTCTGCTGCTTCCTCCCTTAGAGTTAAACTTGCTTCTGAAAGCTCAACCTCCGGGAGTTTGTTTGGCAGAGATATAGAACACACTTTTCCAAGCCTGTTGGAAGGCATTTGCAGTTTCATTTCGCGTCTAATTTCCCAAACCAAACTGCTTGCAGCTCTAACTCCCTTCTAACTACCACTTCTTCGGTTCAGTGAGATATGCTGGATTCTAAACGGAGAAGCTTCTCTGACGCTTTTTCACAGAGATTTTGAAACTGAAATCTCCCATGCCGTTTCCACCATAGGCAGCAATGGGCTTCCCCATAGAACTTGCCAACCTGAATTCCTACAGGCTAGATGTGAGAGGCACATTCTGCTGCTTCCTCCCTTAGAGTTAAACTTGCTTCTGAAAGCTCAACCTCCGGGGAGTTTGTTTGGCAGAGATATAGAACACACTTTTCCAAGCCTGTTGGAAGGCATTTGCAGTTTCATTTCGCGTCTAATTTCCCAAACCAAACTGCTTGCAGCTCTAACTCCCTTCTAACTACCACTTCTTCGGTTCAGGGAGATATGCTGGATTCTAAACGGAGAAGCTTCTCTGACGCTTTTTCACAGAGATTTTGAAACTGAAATCTCCCATGCCGTTTCCATCATAGGCAGCAATGGGCTTCCCCATAGAACTTGCCAACCTGAATTCCTACAGTTCTGCTGCTTCCTCCCTTAGAGTTAAACTTGCTTCTGAAAGCTCAACCTCCGGGGAGTTTGTTTGGCAGAGATATAGAACACACTTTTCCAAGCCTGTTGGAAGGCATTTGCAGTTTCATTTCGCGTCTAATTTCCCAAACCAAACTGCTTGCAGCTCTAACTCCCTTCTAACTACCACTTCTTCGGTTCAGTGAGATATGCTGGATTCTAAACGGAGAAGCTTCTCTGACGCTTTTTCACAGAGATTTTGAAACTGAAATCTCCCATGCCGTTTCCACCATAGGCAGCAATGGGCTTCCCCATAGAACTTGCCAACCTGAATTCCTACAGGCTAGATGTGAGAGGCACATTCTGCTGCTTCCTCCCTTAGAGTTAAACTTGCTTCTGAAAGCTCAACCTCCGGGGAGTTTGTTTGGCAGAGATATAGAACACACTTTTCCAAGCCTGTTGGAAGGCATTTGCAGTTTCATTTCGCGTCTAATTTCCCAAACCAAACTGCTTGCAGCTCTAACTCCCTTCTAACTACCACTTCTTCGGTTCAGGGAGATATGCTGGATTCTAAACGGAGAAGCTTCTCTGACGCTTTTTCACAGAGATTTTGAAACTGAAATCTCCCATGCCGTTTCCACCATAGGCAGCAATGGGCTTCCCCATAGAACTTGCCAACCTGAATTCCTACAGGCTAGATGTGAGAGGCACATTCTGCTGCTTCCTCCCTTAGAGTTAAACTTGCTTCTGAAAGCTCAACCTCCGGGGAGTTTGTTTGGCAGAGATATAGAACACACTTTTCCAAGCCTGTTGGAAGGCATTTGCAGTTTCATTTCGCGTCTAATTTCCCAAACCAAACTGCTTGCAGCTCTAACTCCCTTCTAACTACCACTTCTTCGGTTCAGGGAGATATGCTGGATTCTAAACGGAGAAGCTTCTCTGACGCTTTTTCACAGAGATTTTGAAACTGAAATTTCCAAACCCGTTTCCAACGAAGGCGCCAATGGGCTTCCCCATAGAACTTGCCAACCTGAATTCCTACAGGCTAGATGTGAGAGGCACATTCTGCTGCTTCCTCCCTTAGAGTTAAACTAGCTTCTGAAAGCTCAACCTCCGGGGAGTTTGTTTGGCAGAGATATAGAACACACTTTTCCAAGCCTGTTGGAAGGCATTTGCAGTTTCATTTCGCGTCTAATTTCCCAAACCAAACTGCTTGCAGCTCTAACTCCCTTCTAACTACCACTTCTTCGGTTCAGGGAGATATGCTGGATTCTAAACGGAGAAGCTTCTCTGACGCTTTTTCACAGAGATTTTGAAACTGAAATCTCCCATGCCGTTTCCACCATAGGCAGCAATGGGCTTCCCCATAGAACTTGCCAACCTGAATTCCTACAGGCTAGATGTGAGAGGCACATTCTGCTGCTTCCTCCCTTAGAGTTAAACTTGCTTCTGAAAGCTCAACCTCCGGGGAGTTTGTTTGGCAGAGATATAGAACACACTTTTCCAACCCTGTTGGAAGGCATTTGCAGTTTCATTTCGCGTCTAATTTCCCAAACCAAACTGCTTGCAGCTCTAACTCCCTTCTAACTACCACTTCTTCGGTTCAGTGAGATATGCTGGATTCTAAACGGAGAAGCTTCTCTGACGCTTTTTCACAGAGATTTTGAAACTGAAATTTCCAAACCCGTTTCCAACGAAGGCGCCAATGGGCTTCCCCATAGAACTTGCCAACCTGAATTACTACAGGCTAGATGTGAGAGGCACATTCTGCTGCTTCCACCCTTAGAGTTAAACTGGCTTCTGAAAGCTCAACCTCCAGGGAGTCTGTTTGGCAGAGATATAGAACACACTTTTCCAAGCCTGTTGGAAGGCATTTGCAGTTTCATTTCGCGTCTAATTTCCCAAACCAAACTGCTTGCAGCTCTAACTCCCTTCTAACTACCAATTCTTCGGTTCAGTGAGATATGCTGGATTCTAAACGGAGAAGCTTCTCTGACGCTTTTTCACAGAGAATTTGAAACTGAAATTTCCAAACCCGTTTCCAACGAAGGCGCCAATGGGCTTCCCCATAGAACTTGCCAACCTGAATTCCTACAGGCTAGATGTGAGAGGCACATTCTGCTGTTTCCTCACTTAGAGTTAAACTAGCTTCTGAAAGCTCAACCTCCGGGGAGTTTGTTTGGCAGAGATATAGAACACACTTTTCCAAGCCTGTTGGAAGGCATTTGCAGTTTCATTTCGCGTCTAATTTCCCAAACCAAACTGCTTGCAGCTCTAACTGCCTTCTAACTACCACTTCTTCGGTTCAGTGAGATATGCTGGATTCTAAACGGAGAAGCTTCTCTGACGCTTTTTCACAGAGATTTTGAAACTGAAATCTCCCATGCTGTTTCCACCATAGCCAGCAATGGGCTTCCCCATAGAACTTGCCAACGTGAATTCCTACAGGCTAGATGTGAGAGGCACATTCTGCTGCTTCCTCCCTTAGAGTTAAACTAGCTTCTGAAAGCTCAACCTCCAGGGAGTCTGTTTGGCACAGATATAGAACACACTTTTCCAAGCCTGTTGGAAGGCATTTGCAGTTTCATTTCGCGTCTAATTTCCCAAACCAAACTGCTTGCAGCTCTAACTCCCTTCTAACTACCACTTCTTCGGTTCAGTGAGATATGCTGGATTCTAAACGGAGAAGCTTCTCTGACGCTTTTTCACAGAGATTTTGAAACTGAAATCTCCCATGCTGTTTCCACCATAGGCAGCAATGGGCTTCCCCATAGAACTTGCCAACCTGAATTCCTACAGGCTAGATGTGAGAGGCACATTCTGCTGCTTCCTCCCTTAGAGTTAAACTTGCTTCTGAAAGCTCAACCTCCGGGGAGTTTGTTTGGCAGAGATATAGAACACACTTTTCCAAGCCTGTTGGAAGGCATTTGCAGTTTCATTTCGCGTCTAATTTCCCAAACCAAACTGCTTGCAGCTCTAACTCCCTTCTAACTACCAATTCTTCGGTTCAGTGAGATATGCTGGATTCTAAACGGAGAAGCTTCTCTGACGCTTTTTCACAGAGATTTTGAAACTGAAATTTCCAAACCCGTTTCCAACGAAGGCGCCAGTGGGCTTCCCCATAGAACTTGCCAACCTGAATTCCTACAGGCTAGATGTGAGAGGCACATTCTGCTGTTTCCTCACTTAGAGTTAAACTAGCTTCTGAAAGCTCAACCTCCGGGGAGTTTGTTTGGCAGAGATATAGAACACACTTTTCCAAGCCTGTTGGAAGGCATTTGCAGTTTCATTTCGCGTCTAATTTCCCAAAACAAACTGCTTGCAGCTCTAACTGCCTTCTAACTACCACTTCTTCGGTTCAGTGAGATATGCTGGATTCTAAACGGAGAAGCTTCTCTGACGCTTTTTCACAGAGATTTTGAAACTGAAATCTCCCATGCTGTTTCCACCATAGCCAGTAATGGGCTTCCCCATAGAACTTGCCAACGTGAATTCCTACAGGCTAGATGTGAGAGGCACATTCTGCTGCTTCCTCCCTTAGAGTTAAACTAGCTTCTGAAAGCTCAACCTCCAGGGAGTCTGTTTGGCAGAGATATAGAACACACTTTTCCAAGCCTGTTGGAAGGCATTTGCACTTTCATTTCGCGTCTAATTTCCCAAACCAAACTGCTTGCAGCTCTAACTGCCTTCTAACTACCACTTCTTCGGTTCAGTGAGATATGCTGGATTCTAAACGGAGAAGCTTCTCTGACGCTTTTTCACAGAGATTTTGAAACTGAAATCTCCCATGCCGTTTCCACCATAGGCAGCAATGGGCTTCCCCATAGAACTTGCCAACCTGAATTCCTACAGGCTAGATGTGAGAGGCACATTCTGCTGCTTCCTCCCTAACAGTTAAGCTTGCTTCTGAAAGCTCAACCTCCGGGGAGTCTGTTTGGCAGAGATATAGAACACACTTTTCCAAGCCTGTTGGAAGGCCTTTGCAGTGTCATTTCGCATCTAATTTCCCAAACCAAACTGCTTGCAGCTCTAACTCCCTTCTAACTACCACTTCTTCGGTTCAGTGAGATATGCTGGATTCTAAACGGAGAAGCTTCTCTGACGCTTTTTCACAGAGATTTTGAAACTGAAATCTCCCATGCCGTTTCCACCATAGGCAGCAATGGGCTTCCCCATAGAACTTGCCAACCTGAATTCCTACAGGCTAGATGTGAGAGGCACATTCTGCTGCTTCCTCCCTAACAGTTAAGCTTGCTTCTGAAAGCTCAACCTCCGGGGAGTCTGTTTGGCAGAGATATAGAACACACTTTTCCAAGCCTGTTGGAAGGCCTTTGCAGTGTCATTTCGCATCTAATTTCCCAAACCAAACTGCTTGCAGCTCTAACTGCCTTCTAACTACCACTTCTTCGGTTCAGTGAGATATGCTGGATTCTAAACGGAGAAGCTTCTCTGACGCTTTTTCACAGAGATTTTGAAACTGAAATCTCCCATGCCGTTTCCACCATAGGCAGCAATGGGCTTCCCCATAGAACTTGCCAACCTGAATTCCTACAGGCTAGATGTGAGAGGCACATTCTGCTGCTTCCTCCCTAAGAGTTAAGCTTGCTTCTGAAAGCTCAACCTCCGGGGAGTCTGTTTGGCAGAGATATAGAACACACTTTTCCAAGCCTGTTGGAAGGCCTTTGCAGTGTCATTTCGCATCTAATTTCCCAAACCAAACTGCTTGCAGCTCTAACTCCCTTCTAACTACCACTTCTTCGGTTCAGTGAGATATGCTGGATTCTAAACGGAGAAGTTTCTCTGACGCTTTTTCACAGAGATTTTGAAACTGAAATCTCCCATGCCGTTTCCACCATAGGCAGCAATGGGCTTCCCCATAGAACTTGCCAACCTGAATTCCTACAGGCTAGATGTGAGAGGCACATTCTGCTGCTTCCTCCCTTAGAGTTAAACTTGCTTCTGAAAGCTCAACCTCCGGGGAGTTTGTTTGGCAGAGATATAGAACACACTTTTCCAAGCCTGTTGGAAGGCATTTGCAGTTTCATTTCGCGTCTAATTTCCCAAACCAAACTGCTTGCAGCTCTAACTCCCTTCTAACTACCACTTCTTCGGTTCAGTGAGATATGCTGGATTCTAAACGGAGAAGCTTCTCTGACGCTTTTTCACAGAGATTTTGAAACTGAAATCTCCCATGCCGTTTCCACCATAGGCAGCAATGGGCTTCCCCATAGAACTTGCCAACCTGAATTCCTACAGGCTAGATGTGAGAGGCACATTCTGCTGCTTCCTCCCTTAGAGTTAAACTTGCTTCTGAAAGCTCAACCTCCGGGTAGTTTGTATGGCAGAGATATAGAACACACTTTTCCAACCCTGTTGGAAGGCATTTGCAGTTTCATTTCGCGTCTAATTTCCCAAACCAAACTGCTTGCAGCTCTAACTCCCTTCTAACTACCACTTCTTCGGTTCAGTGAGATATGCTGGATTCTAAACGGAGAAGCTTCTCTGACGCTTTTTCACAGAGATTTTGAAACTGAAATTTCCAAACCCGTTTCCAACGAAGGCGCCAAAGGGCTTCCCCATAGAACTTGCCAACCTGAATTCCTACAGGCTAGATGTGAGAGGCACATTCTGCTGCTTCCACCCTTAGAGTTAAACTAGCTTCTGAAAGCTCAACCTCCAGGGAGTCTGTTTGGCAGAGATATAGAACACACTTTCCCAAGCCTGTTGGAAGGCATTTGCAGTTTCATTTCGCGTCTAATTTCCCAAACCAAACTGCTTGCAGCTCTAACTCCCTTCTAACTACCAATTCTTCGGTTCAGTGAGATATGCTGGATTCTAAACGGAGAAGCTTCTCTGACGCTTTTTCACAGAGATTTTGAAACTGAAATTTCCAAACCCGTTTCCAACGAAGGCGCCAATGGGCTTCCCCATAGAACTTGCCAACCTGAATTCCTACAGGCTAGATGTGAGAGGCACATTCTGCTGTTTCCTCACTTAGAGTTAAACTAGCTTCTGAAAGCTCAACCTCCGGGGAGTTTGTTTGGCAGAGATATAGAACACACTTTTCCAAGCCTGTTGGAAGGCATTTGCAGTTTCATTTCGCGTCTAATTTCCCAAACCAAACTGCTTGCAGCTCTAACTGCCTTCTAACTACCACTTCTTCAGTTCAGTGAGATATGCTGGATTCTAAACGGAGAAGCTTCTCTGACGCTTTTTCACAGAGATTTTGAAACTGAAATCTCCCATGCTGTTTCCACCATAGCCAGCAATGGGCTTCCCCATAGAACTTGCCAACGTGAATTCCTACAGGCTAGATGTGAGAGGCACATTCTGCTGCTTCCTCCCTTAGAGTTAAACTAGCTTCTGAAAGCTCAACCTCCAGGGAGTCTGTTTGGCAGAGATATAGAACACACTTTTCCAAGCCTGTTGGAAGGCATTTGCACTTTCATTTCGCGTCTAATTTCCCAAACCAAACTGCTTGCAGCTCTAACTGCCTTCTAACTACACTTCTTCGGTTCAGTGAGATATGCTGGATTCTAAACGGAGAAGCTTCTCTGACGCTTTTTCACAGAGATTTTGAAACTGAAATCTCCCATGCCGTTTCCACCATAGGCAGCAATGGGCTTCCCCATAGAACTTGCCAACCTGAATTCCTACAGGCTAGATGTGAGAGGCACATTCTGCTGCTTCCTCCCTTAGAGTTAAACTTGCTTCTGAAAGCTCAACCTCCGGGGAGTTTGTTTGGCAGAGATATAGAACACACTTTTCCAAGCCTGTTGGAAGGCATTTGCAGTTTCATTTCGCGTCTAATTTCCCAAACCAAACTGCTTGCAGCTCTAACTCCCTTCTAACTACCACTTCTTCGGTTCAGTGAGATATGCTGGATTCTAAACGGAGAAGCTTCTCTGACGCTTTTTCACAGAGATTTTGAAACTGAAATTTCCAAACCCGTTTCCAACGAAGGCGCCAATGGGCTTCCCCATAGAACTTGCCAACCTGAATTCCTACAGGCTAGATGTGAGAGGCACATTCTGCTGCTTCCTCCCTTAGAGTTAAACTAGCTTCTGAAAGCTCAACCTCCGGGGAGTTTGTTTGGCAGAGATATAGAACACACTTTTCCAAGCCTGTTGGAAGGCATTTGCAGTTTCATTTCGCGTCTAATTTCCCAAACCAAACTGCTTGCAGCTCTAACTGCCTTCTAACTACCACTTCTTCGGTTCAGGGAGATATGCTGGATTCTAAACGGAGAAGCTTCTCTGACGCTTTTTCACAGAGATTTTGAAACTGAAATTTCCAAACCCGTTTCCAACGAAGGCGCCAATGGGCTTCCCCATAGAACTTGCCAACCTGAATTCCTACAGGCTAGATGTGAGAGGCACATTCTGCTGCTTCCTCCCTAAGAGTTAAGCTTGCTTCTGAAAGCTCAACCTCCGGGGAGTCTGTTTGGCAGAGATATAGAACACACTTTTCCAAGCTGTTGGAAGGCCTTTGCCGTGTCATTTCGCATCTAATTTCCCAAACCAAACTGCTTGCAGCTCTAATTCCCTTCTAACTACCACTTCTTCGGTTCAGTGAGATATGCTGGATTCTAAACGGAGAAGCTTCTCTGACGCTTTTTCACAGAGATTTTGAAACTGAAATCTCCCATGCCGTTTCCACCATAGGCAGCAATGGGCTTCCCCATAGAACTTGCCAACCTGAATTCCTACAGGCTAGATGTGAGAGGCACATTCTGCTGCTTCCTCCCTTAGAGTTAAACTTGCTTCTGAAAGCTCAACCTCCGGGGAGTTTGTTTGGCAGAGATATAGAACACACTTTTCCAAGCCTGTTGGAAGGCATTTGCAGTTTCATTTCGCGTCTAATTTCCCAAACCAAACTGCTTGCAGCTCTAACTGCCTTCTAACTACCACTTCTTCGGTTCAGTGAGATATGCTGGATTCTAAACGGAGAAGCTTCTCTGACGCTTTTTCACAGAGATTTTGAAACTGAAATCTCCCATGCCGTTTCCACCATAGGCAGCAATGGGCTTCCCCATAGAACTTGCCAACCTGAATTCCTACAGGCTAGATGTGAGAGGCACATTCTGCTGCTTCCTCCCTTAGAGTTAAACTTGCTTCTGAAAGCTCAACCTCCGGGGAGTTTGTTTGGCAGAGATATAGAACACACTTTTCCAAGCCTGTTGGAAGGCATTTGCAGTTTCATTTCGCGTCTAATTTCCCAAACCAAACTGCTTGCAGCTCTAACTCCCTTCTAACTACCACTTCTTCGGTTCAGTGAGATATGCTGGATTCTAAACGGAGAAGCTTCTCTGACGCTTTTTCACAGAGATTTTGAAACTGAAATCTCCCATGCCGTTTCCACCATAGGCAGCAATGGGCTTCCCCATAGAACTTGCCAACCTGAATTCCTACAGGCTAGATGTGAGAGGCACATTCTGCTGCTTCCTCCCTTAGAGTTAAACTTGCTTCTGAAAGCTCAACCTCCGGGGAGTTTGTTTGGCAGAGATATAGAACACACTTTTCCAAGCCTGTTGGAAGGCATTTGCAGTTTCATTTCGCGTCTAATTTCCCAAACCAAACTGCTTGCAGCTCTAACTCCCTTCTAACTACCACTTCTTCGGTTCAGGGAGATATGCTGGATTCTAAACGGAGAAGCTTCTCTGACGCTTTTCCACAGAGATTTTGAAACTGAAATCTCCCATGCCGTTTCCACCATAGGCAGCAATGGGCTTCCCCATAGAACTTGCCAACCTGAATTCCTACAGGCTAGATGTGAGAGGCACATTCTGCTGCTTCCTCCCTTAGAGTTAAACTTGCTTCTGAAAGCTCAACCTCCGGGGAGTTTGTTTGGCAGAGATATAGAACACACTTTTCCAAGCCTGTTGGAAGGCATTTGCAGTTTCATTTCGCGTCTAATTTCCCAAACCAAACTGCTTGCAGCTCTAACTCCCTTCTAACTACCACTTCTTCGGTTCAGTGAGATATGCTGGATTCTAAACGGAGAAGCTTCTCTGACGCTTTTTCACAGAGATTTTGAAACTGAAATCTCCCATGCCGTTTCCACCATAGGCAGCAATGGGCTTCCCCATAGAACTTGCCAACCTGAATTCCTACAGGCTAGATGTGAGAGGCACATTCTGCTGCTTCCTCCCTTAGAGTTAAACTTGCTTCTGAAAGCTCAACCTCCGGGGAGTTTGTTTGGCAGAGATATAGAACACACTTTTCCAAGCCTGTTGGAAGGCATTTGCAGTTTCATTTCGCGTCTAATTTCCCAAACCAAACTGCTTGCAGCTCTAACTCCCTTCTAACTACCACTTCTTCGGTTCAGGGAGATATGCTGGATTCTAAACGGAGAAGCTTCTCTGACGCTTTTTCACAGAGATTTTGAAACTGAAATCTCCCATGCCGTTTCCACCATAGGCAGCAATGGGCTTCCCCATAGAACTTGCCAACCTGAATTCCTACAGGCTAGATGTGAGAGGCACATTCTGCTGCTTCCTCCCTTAGAGTTAAACTTGCTTCTGAAAGCTCAACCTCCGGGGAGTTTGTTTGGCAGAGATATAGAACACACTTTTCCAAGCCTGTTGGAAGGCATTTGCAGTTTCATTTCGCGTCTAATTTCCCAAACCAAACTGCTTGCAGCTCTAACTCCCTTCTAACTACCACTTCTTCGGTTCAGGGAGATATGCTGGATTCTAAACGGAGAAGCTTCTCTGACGCTTTTTCACAGAGATTTTGAAACTGAAATTTCCAAACCCGTTTCCAACGAAGGCGCCAATGGGCTTCCCCATAGAACTTGCCAACCTGAATTCCTACAGGCTAGATGTGAGAGGCACATTCTGCTGCTTCCTCCCTTAGAGTTAAACTAGCTTCTGAAAGCTCAACCTCCGGGGAGTTTGTTTGGCAGAGATATAGAACACACTTTTCCAAGCCTGTTGGAAGGCATTTGCAGTTTCATTTCGCGTCTAATTTCCCAAACCAAACTGCTTGCAGCTCTAACTCCCTTCTAACTACCACTTCTTCGGTTCAGGGAGATATGCTGGATTCTAAACGGAGAAGCTTCTCTGACGCTTTTTCACAGAGATTTTGAAACTGAAATCTCCCATGCCGTTTCCACCATAGGCAGCAATGGGCTTCCCCATAGAACTTGCCAACCTGAATTCCTACAGGCTAGATGTGAGAGGCACATTCTGCTGCTTCCTCCCTAACAGTTAAGCTTGCTTCTGAAAGCTCAACCTCCGGGGACTCTGTTTGGCAGAGATATAGAACACACTTTTCCAAGCCTGTTGGAAGGCCTTTGCAGTGTCATTTCGCATCTAATTTCCCAAACCAAACTGCTTGCAGCTCTAACTCCCTTCTAACTACCACTTCTTCGGTTCAGTGAGATATGCTGGATTCTAAACGGAGAAGCTTCTCTGACGCTTTTTCACAGAGATTTTGAAACTGAAATTTCCAAACCCGTTTCCAACGAAGGCGCCAATGGGCTTCCCCATAGAACTTGCCAACCTGAATTCCTACAGGCTAGATGTGAGAGGCACATTCTGCTGCTTCCTCCCTTAGAGTTAAACTAGCTTCTGAAAGCTCAACCTCCGGGGAGTTTGTTTGGCAGAGATATAGAACACACTTTTCCAAGCCTGTTGGAAGGCATTTGCAGTTTCATTTCGCGTCTAATTTCCCAAACCAAACTGCTTGCAGCTCTAACTCCCTTCTAACTACCACTTCTTCGGTTCAGTGAGATATGCTGGATTCTAAACGGAGAAGCTTCTCTGACGCTTTTTCACAGAGATTTTGAAACTGAAATTTCCAAACCCGTTTCCAACGAAGGCGCCAGTGGGCTTCCCCATAGAACTTGCCAACCTGAATTCCTACAGGCTAGATGTGAGAGGCACATTCTGCTGTTTCCTCACTTAGAGTTAAACTAGCTTCTGAAAGCTCAACCTCCGGGGAGTTTGTTTGGCAGAGATATAGAACACACTTTTCCAAGCCTGTTGGAAGGCATTTGCAGTTTCATTTCGCGTCTAATTTCCCAAACCAAACTGCTTGCAGCTCTAACTGCCTTCTAACTACCACTTCTTCGGTTCAGTGAGATATGCTGGATTCTAAACGGAGAAGCTTCTCTGACGCTTTTTCACAGAGATTTTGAAACTGAAATCTCCCATGCTGTTTCCACCATAGCCAGCAATGGGCTTCCCCATAGAACTTGCCAACGTGAATTCCTACAGGCTAGATGTGAGAGGCACATTCTGCTGCTTCCTCCCTTAGAGTTAAACTAGCTTCTGAAAGCTCAACCTCCAGGGAGTCTGTTTGGCAGAGATATAGAACACACTTTTCCAAGCCTGTTGGAAGGCATTTGCACTTTCATTTCGCGTCTAATTTCCCAAACCAAACTGCTTGCAGCTCTAACTGCCTTCTAACTACCACTTCTTCGGTTCAGTGAGATATGCTGGATTCTAAACGGAGAAGCTTCTCTGACGCTTTTTCACAGAGATTTTGAAACTGAAATCTCCCATGCCGTTTCCACCATAGGCAGCAATGGGCTTCCCCATAGAACTTGCCAACCTGAATTCCTACAGGCTAGATGTGAGAGGCACATTCTGCTGCTTCCTCCCTAAGAGTTAAGCTTGCTTCTGAAAGCTCAACCTCCGGGGAGTCTGTTTGGCAGAGATATAGAACACACTTTTCCAAGCCTGTTGGAAGGCCTTTGCAGTGTCATTTCGCATCTAATTTCCCAAACCAAACTGCTTGCAGCTCTAACTCCCTTCTAACTACCACTTCTTCGGTTCAGTGAGATATGCTGGATTCTAAACGGAGAAGCTTCTCTGACGCTTTTTCACAGAGATTTTGAAACTGAAATTTCCAAACCCGTTTCCAACGAAGGCGCCAATGGGCTTCCCCATAGAACTTGCCAACCTGAATTCCTACAGGCTAGATGTGAGAGGCACATTCTGCTGCTTCCTCCCTTAGAGTTAAACTAGCTTCTGAAAGCTCAACCTCCAGGGAGTCTGTTTGGCAGAGATATAGAACACACTTTTCCAAGCCTGTTGGAAGGCATTTGCACTTTCATTTCGCGTCTAATTTCCCAAACCAAACTGCTTGCAGCTCTAACTGCCTTCTAACTACCACTTCTTCGGTTCAGTGAGATATGCTGGATTCTAAACGGAGAAGCTTCTCTGACGCTTTTTCACAGAGATTTTGAAACTGAAATCTCCCATGCCGTTTCCACCATAGGCAGCAATGGGCTTCCCCATAGAACTTGCCAACCTGAATTCCTACAGGCTAGATGTGAGAGGCACATTCTGCTGCTTCCTCCCTAAGAGTTAAGCTTGCTTCTGAAAGCTCAACCTCCGGGGAGTCTGTTTGGCAGAGATATAGAACACACTTTTCCAAGCCTGTTGGAAGGCCTTTGCAGTGTCATTTCGCATCTAATTTCCCAAACCAAACTGCTTGCAGCTCTAACTCCCTTCTAACTACCACTTCTTCGGTTCAGTGAGATATGCTGGATTCTAAACGGAGAAGCTTCTCTGACGCTTTTTCACAGAGATTTTGAAACTGAAATCTCCCATGCCGTTTCCACCATAGGCAGCAATGGGCTTCCCCATAGAACTTGCCAACCTGAATTCCTACAGGCTAGATGTGAGAGGCACATTCTGCTGCTTCCTCCCTTAGAGTTAAACTTGCTTCTGAAAGCTCAACCTCCGGGGAGTTTGTTTGGCAGAGATATAGAACACACTTTTCCAAGCCTGTTGGAAGGCATTTGCAGTTTCATTTCGCGTCTAATTTCCCAAACCAAACTGCTTGCAGCTCTAACTCCCTTCTAACTACCACTTCTTCGGTTCAGTGAGATATGCTGGATTCTAAACGGAGAAGCTTCTCTGACGCTTTTTCACAGAGATTTTGAAACTGAAATCTCCCATGCCGTTTCCACCATAGGCAGCAATGGGCTTCCCCATAGAACTTGCCAACCTGAATTCCTACAGGCTAGATGTGAGAGGCACATTCTGCTGCTTCCACCCTAAGAGTTAAGCTTGCTTCTGAAAGCTCAACCTCCGGGGAGTCTGTTTGGCAGAGATATAGAACACACTTTTCCAAGCCTGTTGGAAGGCCTTTGCAGTGTCATTTCGCATCTAATTTCCCAAACCAAACTGCTTGCAGCTCTAACTCCCTTCTAACTACCACTTCTTCGGTTCAGTGAGATATGCTGGATTCTAAACGGAGAAGCTTCTCTGACGCTTTTTCACAGAGATTTTGAAACTGAAATTTCCAAACCCGTTTCCAAGGAAGGCGCCAATGGGCTTCCCCATAGAACTTGCCAACCTGAATTCCTACAGGCTAGATGTGAGAGGCACATTCTGCTGCTTCCTCCCTTAGAGTTAAACTAGCTTCTGAAAGCTCAACTTCCAGGGAGTCTGTTTGGCAGAGATATAGAACACACTTTTCCAAGCCTGTTGGAAGGCATTTGCAGTTTCATTTCGCGTCTAATTTCCCAAACCAAACTGCTTGCAGCTCTAACTGCCTTCTAACTACCACTTCTTCGGTTCAGTGAGATATGCTGGATTCTAAACGGAGAAGCTTCTCTGACGCTTTTTCACAGAGATTTTGAAACTGAAATTTCCAAACCCGTTTCCAACGAAGGCGCCAATGGGCTTCCCCATAGAACTTGCCAACCTGAATTCCTACAGGCTAGATGTGAGAGGCACATTCTGCTGCTTCCTCCCTTAGAGTTAAACTAGCTTCTGAAAGCTCAACCTCCGGGGAGTTTGTTTGGCAGAGATATAGAACACACTTTTCCAAGCCTGTTGGAAGGCATTTGCAGTTTCATTTCGCGTCTAATTTCCCAAACCAAACTGCTTGCAGCTCTAACTCCCTTCTAACTACCACTTCTTCGGTTCAGGGAGATATGCTGGATTCTAAACGGAGAAGCTTCTCTGACGCTTTTTCACAGAGATTTTGAAACTGAAATCTCCCATGCCGTTTCCACCATAGGCAGCAATGGGCTTCCCCATAGAACTTGCCAACCTGAATTCCTACAGGCTAGATGTGAGAGGCACATTCTGCTGCTTCCTCCCTAACAGTTAAGCTTGCTTCTGAAAGCTCAACCTCCGGGGACTCTGTTTGGCAGAGATATAGAACACACTTTTCCAAGCCTGTTGGAAGGCCTTTGCAGTGTCATTTCGCATCTAATTTCCCAAACCAAACTGCTTGCAGCTCTAACTCCCTTCTAACTACCACTTCTTCGGTTCAGTGAGATATGCTGGATTCTAAACGGAGAAGCTTCTCTGACGCTTTTTCACAGAGATTTTGAAACTGAAATTTCCAAACCCGTTTCCAACGAAGGCGCCAATGGGCTTCCCCATAGAACTTGCCAACCTGAATTCCTACAGGCTAGATGTGAGAGGCACATTCTGCTGCTTCCTCCCTTAGAGTTAAACTTGCTTCTGAAAGCTCAACCTCCGGGGAGTTTGTTTGGCAGAGATATAGAACACACTTTTCCAAGCCTGTTGGAAGGCATTTGCAGTTTCATTTCGCGTCTAATTTCCCAAACCAAACTGCTTGCAGCTCTAACTGCCTTCTAACTACCACTTCTTCGGTTCAGTGAGATATGCTGGATTCTAAACGGAGAAGCTTCTCTGACGCTTTTTCACAGAGATTTTGAAACTGAAATTTCCAAACCCGTTTCCAACGAAGGCGCCAATGGGCTTCCCCATAGAACTTGCCAACCTGAATTCCTACAGGCTAGATGTGAGAGGCACATTCTGCTGCTTCCTCCCTTAGAGTTAAACTAGCTTCTGAAAGCTCAACCTCCGGGGAGTTTGTTTGGCAGAGATATAGAACACACTTTTCCAAGCCTGTTGGAAGGCATTTGCAGTTTCATTTCGCGTCTAATTTCCCAAACCAAACTGCTTGCAGCTCTAACTCCCTTCTAACTACCACTTCTTCGGTTCAGGGAGATATGCTGGATTCTAAACGGAGAAGCTTCTCTGACGCTTTTTCACAGAGATTTTGAAACTGAAATCTCCCATGCCGTTTCCACCATAGGCAGCAATGGGCTTCCCCATAGAACTTGCCAACCTGAATTCCTACAGGCTAGATGTGAGAGGCACATTCTGCTGCTTCCTCCCTAACAGTTAAGCTAGCTTCTGAAAGCTCAACCTCCGGGGACTCTGTTTGGCAGAGATATAGAACACACTTTTCCAAGCCTGTTGGAAGGCCTTTGCAGTGTCATTTCGCATCTAATTTCCCAAACCAAACTGCTTGCAGCTCTAACTCCCTTCTAACTACCACTTCTTCGGTTCAGTGAGATATGCTGGATTCTAAACGGAGAAGCTTCTCTGACGCTTTTTCACAGAGATTTTGAAACTGAAATTTCCAAACCCGTTTCCAACGAAGGCGCCAATGGGCTTCCCCATAGAACTTGCCAACCTGAATTCCTACAGGCTAGATGTGAGAGGCACATTCTGCTGCTTCCTCCCTTAGAGTTAAACTAGCTTCTGAAAGCTCAACCTCCGGGGAGTTTGTTTGGCAGAGATATAGAACACACTTTTCCAAGCCTGTTGGAAGGCATTTGCAGTTTCATTTCGCGTCTAATTTCCCAAACCAAACTGCTTGCAGCTCTAACTCCCTTCTAACTACCACTTCTTCGGTTCAGTGAGATATGCTGGATTCTAAACGGAGAAGCTTCTCTGACGCTTTTTCACAGAGATTTTGAAACTGAAATTTCCAAACCCGTTTCCAACGAAGGCGCCAGTGGGCTTCCCCATAGAACTTGCCAACCTGAATTCCTACAGGCTAGATGTGAGAGGCACATTCTGCTGTTTCCTCACTTAGAGTTAAACTAGCTTCTGAAAGCTCAACCTCCGGGGAGTTTGTTTGGCAGAGATATAGAACACACTTTTCCAAGCCTGTTGGAAGGCATTTGCAGTTTCATTTCGCGTCTAATTTCCCAAACCAAACTGCTTGCAGCTCTAACTGCCTTCTAACTACCACTTCTTCGGTTCAGTGAGATATGCTGGATTCTAAACGGAGAAGCTTCTCTGACGCTTTTTCACATAGATTTTGAAACTGAAATCTCCCATGCTGTTTCCACCATAGCCAGCAATGGGCTTCCCCATAGAACTTGCCAACGTGAATTCCTACAGGCTAGATGTGAGAGGCACATTCTGCTGCTTCCTCCCTTAGAGTTAAACTAGCTTCTGAAAGCTCAACCTCCAGGGAGTCTGTTTGGCAGAGATATAGAACACACTTTTCCAAGCCTGTTGGAAGGCATTTGCTCTTTCATTTCGCGTCTAATTTCCCAAACCAAACTGCTTGCAGCTCTAACTGCCTTCTAACTACCACTTCTTCGGTTCAGTGAGATATGCTGGATTCTAAACGGAGAAGCTTCTCTGACGCTTTTTCACAGAGATTTTGAAACTGAAATCTCCCATGCCGTTTCCACCATAGGCAGCAATGGGCTTCCCCATAGAACTTGCCAACCTGAATTCCTACAGGCTAGATGTGAGAGGCACATTCTGCTGCTTCCTCCCTAAGAGTTAAGCTTGCTTCTGAAAGCTCAACCTCCGGGGAGTCTGTTTGGCAGAGATATAGAACACACTTTTCCAAGCCTGTTGGAAGGCCTTTGCAGTGTCATTTCGCATCTAATTTCCCAAACCAAACTGCTTGCAGCTCTAACTCCCTTCTAACTACCACTTCTTCGGTTCAGTGAGATATGCTGGATTCTAAACGGAGAAGCTTCTCTGACGCTTTTTCACAGAGATTTTGAAACTGAAATCTCCCATGCCGTTTCCACCATAGGCAGCAATGGGCTTCCCCATAGAACTTGCCAACCTGAATTCCTACAGGCTAGATGTGAGAGGCACATTCTGCTGCTTCCTCCCTTAGAGTTAAACTTGCTTCTGAAAGCTGAACCTCCGGGGAGTTTGTTTGGCAGAGATATAGAACACACTTTTCCAAGCCTGTTGGAAGGCATTTGCAGTTTCATTTCGCGTCTAATTTCCCAAACCAAACTGCTTGCAGCTCTAACTCCCTTCTAACTACCACTTCTTCGGTTCAGTGAGATATGCTGGATTCTAAACGGAGAAGCTTCTCTGACGCTTTTTCACAGAGATTTTGAAACTGAAATCTCCCATGCCGTTTCCACCATAGGCAGCAATGGGCTTCCCCATAGAACTTGCCAACCTGAATTCCTACAGGCTAGATGTGAGAGGCACATTCTGCTGCTTCCTCCCTAAGAGTTAAGCTTGCTTCTGAAAGCTCAACCTCCGGGGAGTCTGTTTGGCAGAGATATAGAACACACTTTTCCAAGCCTGTTGGAAGGCCTTTGCAGTGTCATTTCGCATCTAATTTCCCAAACCAAACTGCTTGCAGCTCTAACTCCCTTCTAACTACCACTTCTTCGGTTCAGTGAGATATGCTGGATTCTAAACGGAGAAGCTTCTCTGACGCTTTTTCACAGAGATTTTGAAACTGAAATCTCCCATGCCGTTTCCACCATAGGCAGCAATGGGCTTCCCCATAGAACTTGCCAACCTGAATTCCTACAGGCTAGATGTGAGAGGCACATTCTGCTGCTTCCTCCCTTAGAGTTAAACTTGCTTCTGAAAGCTGAACCTCCGGGGAGTTTGTTTGGCAGAGATATAGAACACACTTTTCCAAGCCTGTTGGAAGGCATTTGCAGTTTCATTTCGCGTCTAATTTCCCAAACCAAACTGCTTGCAGCTCTAACTCCCTTCTAACTACCACTTCTTCGGTTCAGTGAGATATGCTGGATTCTAAACGGAGAAGCTTCTCTGACGCTTTTTCACAGAGATTTTGAAACTGAAATCTCCCATGCCGTTTCCACCATAGGCAGCAATGGGCTTCCCCATAGAACTTGCCAACCTGAATTCCTACAGGCTAGATGTGAGAGGCACATTCTGCTGCTTCCTCCCTTAGAGTTAAACTTGCTTCTGAAAGCTGAACCTCCGGGGAGTTTGTTTGGCAGAGATATAGAACACACTTTTCCAAGCCTGTTGGAAGGCATTTGCAGTTTCATTTCGCGTCTAATTTCCCAAACCAAACTGCTTGCAGCTCTAACTGCCTTCTAACTACCACTTCTTCGGTTCAGTGAGATATGCTGGATTCTAAACGGAGAAGCTTCTCTGACGCTTTTTCACAGAGATTTTGAAACTGAAATTTCCAAACCCGTTTCCAACGAAGGCGCCAATGGGCTTCCCCATAGAACTTGCCAACCTGAATTCCTACAGGCTAGATGTGAGAGGCACATTCTGCTGCTTCCTCCCTTAGAGTTAAACTAGCTTCTGAAAGCTCAACCTCCGGGGAGTTTGTTTGGCAGAGATATAGAACACACTTTTCCAAGCCTGTTGGAAGGCATTTGCAGTTTCATTTCGCGTCTAATTTCCCAAACCAAACTGCTTGCAGCTCTAACTCCCTTCTAACTACCACTTCTTCGGTTCAGGGAGATATGCTGGATTCTAAACGGAGAAGCTTCTCTGACGCTTTTTCACAGAGATTTTGAAACTGAAATCTCCCATGCCGTTTCCACCATAGCCAGCAATGGGCTTCCCCATAGAACTTGCCAACCTGAATTCCTACAGGCTAGATGTGAGAGGCACATTCTGCTGCTTCCTCCCTAAGAGTTAAGCTTGCTTCTGAAAGCTCAACCTCCGGGGAGTCTGTTTGGCAGAGATATAGAACACACTTTTCCAAGCCTGTTGGAAGGCCTTTGCAGTGTCATTTCGCATCTAATTTCCCAAACCAAACTGCTTGCAGCTCTAATTCCCTTCTAACTACCACTTCTTCGGTTCAGTGAGATATGCTGGATTCTAAACGGAGAAGCTTCTCTGACGCTTTTTCACAGAGATTTTGAAACTGAAATCTCCCATGCCGTTTCCACCATAGGCAGCAATGGGCTTCCCCATAGAACTTGCCAACCTGAATTCCTACAGGCTAGATGTGAGAGGCACATTCTGCTGCTTCCTCCCTTAGAGTTAAACTTGCTTCTGAAAGCTCAACCTCCGGGGAGTTTGTTTGGCAGAGATATAGAACACACTTTTCCAAGCCTGTTGGAAGGCATTTGCAGTTTCATTTCGCGTCTAATTTCCCAAACCAAACTGCTTGCAGCTCTAACTGCCTTCTAACTACCACTTCTTCGGTTCAGTGAGATATGCTGGATTCTAAACGGAGAAGCTTCTCTGACGCTTTTTCACAGAGATTTTGAAACTGAAATCTCCCATGCCGTTTCCACCATAGGCAGCAATGGGCTTCCCCATAGAACTTGCCAACCTGAATTCCTACAGGCTAGATGTGAGAGGCACATTCTGCTGCTTCCTCCCTTAGAGTTAAACTTGCTTCTGAAAGCTCAACCTCCGGGGAGTTTGTTTGGCAGAGATATAGAACACACTTTTCCAAGCCTGTTGGAAGGCATTTGCAGTTTCATTTCGCGTCTAATTTCCCAAACCAAACTGCTTGCAGCTCTAACTCCCTTCTAACTACCACTTCTTCGGTTCAGTGAGATATGCTGGATTCTAAACGGAGAAGCTTCTCTGACGCTTTTTCACAGAGATTTTGAAACTGAAATCTCCCATGCCGTTTCCACCATAGGCAGCAATGGGCTTCCCCATAGAACTTGCCAACCTGAATTCCTACAGGCTAGATGTGAGAGGCACATTCTGCTGCTTCCTCCCTTAGAGTTAAACTTGCTTCTGAAAGCTCAACCTCCGGGGAGTTTGTTTGGCAGAGATATAGAACACACTTTTCCAAGCCTGTTGGAAGGCATTTGCAGTTGCATTTCGCGTCTAATTTCCCAAACCAAACTGCTTGCAGCTCTAACTGCCTTCTAACTACCACTTCTTCGGTTCAGTGAGATATGCTGGATTCTAAACGGAGAAGCTTCTCTGACGCTTTTTCACAGAGATTTTGAAACTGAAATTTCCAAACCCGTTTCCAACGAAGGCGCCAATGGGCTTCCCCATAGAACTTGCCAACCTGAATTACTACAGGCTAGATGTGAGAGGCACATTCTGCTGCTTCCACCCTTAGAGTTAAACTAGCTTCTGAAAGCTCAACCTCCAGGGAGTCTGTTTGGCAGAGATATAGAACACACTTTTCCAAGCCTGTTGGAAGGCATTTGCAGTTTCATTTCGCGTCTAATTTCCCAAACCAAACTGCTTGCAGCTCTAACTGCCTTCAAACTACCACTTCTTCGGTTCAGTGAGATATGCTGGATTCTAAACGGAGAAGCTTCTCTGACGCTTTTTCACAGAGATTTTGAAACTGAAATTTCCAAACCCGTTTCCAACGAAGGCGCCAATGGGCTTCCCCATAGAACTTGCCAACCTGAATTACTACAGGCTAGATGTGAGAGGCACATTCTGCTGCTTCCACCCTTAGAGTTAAACTAGCTTCTGAAAGCTCAACCTCCAGGGAGTCTGTTTGGCAGAGATATAGAACACACTTTTCCAAGCCTGTTGGAAGGCATTTGCAGTTTCATTTCGCGTCTAATTTCCCAAACCAAACTGCTTGCAGCTCTAACTCCCTTCTAACTACCAATTCTTCGGTTCAGTGAGATATGCTGGATTCTAAACGGAGAAGCTTCTCTGACGCTTTTTCACAGAGATTTTGAAACTGAAATTTCCAAACCCGTTTCCAACGAAGGCGCCAATGGGCTTCCCCATAGAACTTGCCAACCTGAATTCCTACAGGCTAGATGTGAGAGGCACATTCTGCTGTTTCCTCACTTAGAGTTAAACTAGCTTCTGAAAGCTCAACCTCCGGGGAGTTTGTTTGGCAGAGATATAGAACACACTTTTCCAAGCCTGTTGGAAGGCATTTGCAGTTTCATTTCGCGTCTAATTTCCCAAACCAAACTGCTTGCAGCTCTAACTGCCTTCTAACTACCACTTCTTCGGTTCAGTGAGATATGCTGGATTCTAAACGGAGAAGCTTCTCTGACGCTTTTTCACAGAGATTTTGAAACTGAAATCTCCCATGCTGTTTCCACCATAGCCAGCAATGGGCTTCCCCATAGAACTTGCCAACGTGAATTCCTACAGGCTAGATGTGAGAGGCACATTCTGCTGCTTCCTCCCTTAGAGTTAAACTAGCTTCTGAAAGCTCAACCTCCAGGGAGTCTGTTTGGCAGAGATATAGAACACACTTTTCCAAGCCTGTTGGAAGGCATTTGCACTTTCATTTCGCGTCTAATTTCCCAAACCAAACTGCTTGCAGCTCTAACTGCCTTCTAACTACCACTTCTTCGGTTCAGTGAGATATGCTGGATTCTAAACGGAGAAGCTTCTCTGACGCTTTTTCACAGAGATTTTGAAACTGAAATTTCCAAACCCGTTTCCAACGAAGGCGCCAGTGGGCTTCCCCATAGAACTTGCCAACCTGAATTCCTACAGGCTAGATGTGAGAGGCACATTCTGCTGTTTCCTCACTTAGAGTTAAACTAGCTTCTGAAAGCTCAACCTCCGGGGAGTTTGTTTGGCAGAGATATAGAACACACTTTTCCAAGCCTGTTGGAAGGCATTTGCAGTTTCATTTCGCGTCTAATTTCCCAAACCAAACTGCTTGCAGCTCTAACTCCCTTCTAACTACCAATTCTTCGGTTCCGTGAGATATGCTGGATTCTAAACGGAGAAGCTTCTCTGACGCTTTTTCACAGAGATTTTGAAACTGAAATTTCCAAAACCCGTTTCCAACGAAGGCGCCAATGGGCTTCCCCATAGAACTTGCCAACCTGAATTCCTACAGGCTAGATGTGAGAGGCACATTCTGCTGCTTCCTCCCTTAGAGTTAAACTAGCTTCTGAAAGCTCAACCTCCGGGGAGTTCGTTTGGCAGAGATATAGAACACACTTTTCCAAGCCTGTTGGAAGGCATTTGCAGTTTCATTTCGCGTCTAATTTCCCAAACCAAACTGCTTGCAGCTCTAACTGCCTTCTAACTACCACTTCTTCGGTTCAGTGAGATATGCTGGATTCTAAACGGAGAAGCTTCTCTGACGCTTTTTCACAGAGATTTTGAAACTCAAATCTCCCATGCCGTTTCCACCATAGGCAGCAATGGGCTTCCCCATAGAACTTGCCAACCTGAATTCCTACAGGCTAGATGTGAGAGGCACATTCTGCTGCTTCCTCCCTAAGAGTTAAGCTTGCTTCTGAAAGCTCAACCTCCGGGGAGTCTGTTTGGCAGAGATATAGAACACACTTTTCCAAGCCTGTTGGAAGGCCTTTGCAGTGTCATTTCGCATCTAATTTCCCAAACCAAACTGCTTGCAGCTCTAACTCCCTTCTAACTACCACTTCTTCGGTTCAGTGAGATATGCTGGATTCTAAACGGAGAAGCTTCTCTGACGCTTTTTCACAGAGATTTTGAAACTGAAATCTCCCATGCCGTTTCCACCATAGGCAGCAATGGGCTTCCCCATAGAACTTGCCAACCTGAATTCCTACAGGCTAGATGTGAGAGGCACATTCTGCTGCTTCCTCCCTTAGAGTTAAACTTGCTTCTGAAAGCTCAACCTCCGGGGAGTTTGTTTGGCAGAGATATAGAACACACGTTTCCAAGCCTGTTGGAAGGCATTTGCAGTTTCATTTCGCGTCTAATTTCCCAAACCAAACTGCTTGCAGCTCTAACTGCCTTCTAACTACCACTTCTTCGGTTCAGTGAGATATGCTGGATTCTAAACGGAGAAGCTTCTCTGACGCTTTTTCACAGAGATTTTGAAACTGAAATTTCCAAACCCGTTTCCAACGAAGGCGCCAATGGGCTTCCCCATAGAACTTGCCAACCTGAATTCCTACAGGCTAGATGTGAGAGGCACATTCTGCTGCTTCCTCCCTTAGAGTTAAACTAGCTTCTGAAAGCTCAACCTCCGGGGAGTTTGTTTGGCAGAGATATAGAACACACTTTTCCAAGCCTGTTGGAAGGCATTTGCAGTTTCATTTCGCGTCTAATTTCCCAAACCAAACTGCTTGCAGCTCTAACTCCCTTCTAACTACCACTTCTTCGGTTCAGGGAGATATGCTGGATTCTAAACGGAGAAGCTTCTCTGACGCTTTTTCACAGAGATTTTGAAACTGAAATCTCCCATGCCGTTTCCACCATAGGCAGCAATGGGCTTCCCCATAGAACTTGCCAACCTGAATTCCTACAGGCTAGATGTGAGAGGCACATTCTGCTGCTTCCTCCCTAACAGTTAAGCTTGCTTCTGAAAGCTCAACCTCCGGGGACTCTGTTTGGCAGAGATATAGAACACACTTTTCCAAGCCTGTTGGAAGGCCTTTGCAGTGTCATTTCGCATCTAATTTCCCAAACCAAACTGCTTGCAGCTCTAACTCCCTTCTAACTACCACTTCTTCGGTTCAGTGAGATATGCTGGATTCTAAACGGAGAAGCTTCTCTGACGCTTTTTCACAGAGATTTTGAAACTGAAATTTCCAAACCCGTTTCCAACGAAGGCGCCAATGGGCTTCCCCATAGAACTTGCCAACCTGAATTCCTACAGGCTAGATGTGAGAGGCACATTCTGCTGCTTCCTCCCTTAGAGTTAAACTTGCTTCTGAAAGCTCAACCTCCGGGGAGTTTGTTTGGCAGAGATATAGAACACACTTTTCCAAGCCTGTTGGAAGGCATTTGCAGTTTCATTTCGCGTCTAATTTCCCAAACCAAACTGCTTGCAGCTCTAACTCCCTTCTAACTACCACTTCTTCGGTTCAGTGAGATATGCTGGATTCTAAACGGAGAAGCTTCTCTGACGCTTTTTCACAGAGATTTTGAAACTGAAATCTCCCATGCCGTTTCCACCATAGGCAGCAATGGGCTTCCCCATAGAACTTGCCAACCTGAATTCCTACAGGCTAGATGTGAGAGGCACATTCTGCTGCTTCCACCCTTAGAGTTAAACTAGCTTCTGAAAGCTCAACCTCCAGGGAGTCTGTTTGGCAGAGATATAGAACACACTTTTCCAAGCCTGTTGGAAGGCATTTGCAGTTTCATTTCGCGTCTAATTTCCCAAACCAAACTGCTTGCAGCTCTAACTGCCTTCAAACTACCACTTCTTCGGTTCAGTGAGATATGCTGGATTCTAAACGGAGAAGCTTCTCTGACGCTTTTTCACAGAGATTTTGAAACTGAAATTTCCAAACCCGTTTCCAACGAAGGCGCCAATGGGCTTCCCCATAGAACTTGCCAACCTGAATTACTACAGGCTAGATGTGAGAGGCACATTCTGCTGCTTCCACCCTTAGAGTTAAACTAGCTTCTGAAAGCTCAACCTCCAGGGAGTCTGTTTGGCAGAGATATAGAACACACTTTTCCAAGCCTGTTGGAAGGCATTTGCAGTTTCATTTCGCGTCTAATTTCCCAAACCAAACTGCTTGCAGCTCTAACTCCCTTCTAACTACCAATTCTTCGGTTCAGTGAGATATGCTGGATTCTAAACGGAGAAGCTTCTCTGACGCTTTTTCACAGAGATTTTGAAACTGAAATTTCCAAACCCGTTTCCAACGAAGGCGCCAATGGGCTTCCCCATAGAACTTGCCAACCTGAATTCCTACAGGCTAGATGTGAGAGGCACATTCTGCTGTTTCCTCACTTAGAGTTAAACTAGCTTCTGAAAGCTCAACCTCCGGGGAGTTTGTTTGGCAGAGATATAGAACACACTTTTCCAAGCCTGTTGGAAGGCATTTGCAGTTTCATTTCGCGTCTAATTTCCCAAACCAAACTGCTTGCAGCTCTAACTGCCTTCTAACTACCACTTCTTCGGTTCAGTGAGATATGCTGGATTCTAAACGGAGAAGCTTCTCTGACGCTTTTTCACAGAGATTTTGAAACTGAAATCTCCCATGCTGTTTCCACCATAGCCAGCAATGGGCTTCCCCATAGAACTTGCCAACGTGAATTCCTACAGGCTAGATGTGAGAGGCACATTCTGCTGCTTCCTCCCTTAGAGTTAAACTAGCTTCTGAAAGCTCAACCTCCAGGGAGTCTGTTTGGCAGAGATATAGAACACACTTTTCCAAGCCTGTTGGAAGGCATTTGCACTTTCATTTCGCGTCTAATTTCCCAAACCAAACTGCTTGCAGCTCTAACTGCCTTCTAACTACCACTTCTTCGGTTCAGTGAGATATGCTGGATTCTAAACGGAGAAGCTTCTCTGACGCTTTTTCACAGAGATTTTGAAAGTGAAATTTCCAAACCCGTTTCCAACGAAGGCGCCAGTGGGCTTCCCCATAGAACTTGCCAACCTGAATTCCTACAGGCTAGATGTGAGAGGCACATTCTGCTGTTTCCTCACTTAGAGTTAAACTAGCTTCTGAAAGCTCAACCTCCGGGGAGTTTGTTTGGCAGAGATATAGAACACACTTTTCCAAGCCTGTTGGAAGGCATTTGCAGTTTCATTTCGCGTCTAATTTCCCAAACCAAACTGCTTGCAGCTCTAACTCCCTTCTAACTACCAATTCTTCGGTTCAGTGAGATATGCTGGATTCTAAACGGAGAAGCTTCTCTGACGCTTTTTCACAGAGATTTTGAAACTGAAATTTCCAAAACCCGTTTCCAACGAAGGCGCCAATGGGCTTCCCCATAGAACTTGCCAACCTGAATTCCTACAGGCTAGATGTGAGAGGCACATTCTGCTGCTTCCTCCCTTAGAGTTAAACTAGCTTCTGAAAGCTCAACCTCCGGGGAGTTTGTTTGGCAGAGATATAGAACACACTTTTCCAAGCCTGTTGGAAGGCATTTGCAGTTTCATTTCGCGTCTAATTTCCCAAACCAAACTGCTTGCAGCTCTAACTGCCTTCTAACTACCACTTCTTCGGTTCAGTGAGATATGCTGGATTCTAAACGGAGAAGCTTCTCTGACGCTTTTTCACAGAGATTTTGAAACTCAAATCTCCCATGCCGTTTCCACCATAGGCAGCAATGGGCTTCCCCATAGAACTTGCCAACCTGAATTCCTACAGGCTAGATGTGAGAGGCACATTCTGCTGCTTCCTCCCTAAGAGTTAAGCTTGCTTCTGAAAGCTCAACCTCCGGGGAGTCTGTTTGGCAGAGATATAGAACACACTTTTCCAAGCCTGTTGGAAGGCCTTTGCAGTGTCATTTCGCATCTAATTTCCCAAACCAAACTGCTTGCAGCTCTAACTCCCTTCTAACTACCACTTCTTCGGTTCAGTGAGATATGCTGGATTCTAAACGGAGAAGCTTCTCTGACGCTTTTTCACAGAGATTTTGAAACTGAAATCTCCCATGCCGTTTCCACCATAGGCAGCAATGGGCTTCCCCATAGAACTTGCCAACCTGAATTCCTACAGGCTAGATGTGAGAGGCACATTCTGCTGCTTCCTCCCTTAGAGTTAAACTTGCTTCTGAAAGCTCAACCTCCGGGGAGTTTGTTTGGCAGAGATATAGAACACACTTTTCCAAGCCTGTTGGAAGGCATTTGCAGTTTCATTTCGCGTCTAATTTCCCAAACCAAACTGCTTGCAGCTCTAACTGCCTTCTAACTACCACTTCTTCGGTTCAGTGAGATATGCTGGATTCTAAACGGAGAAGCTTCTCTGACGCTTTTTCACAGAGATTTTGAAACTGAAATTTCCAAACCCGTTTCCAACGAAGGCGCCAATGGGCTTCCCCATAGAACTTGCCAACCTGAATTCCTACAGGCTAGATGTGAGAGGCACATTCTGCTGCTTCCTCCCTTAGAGTTAAACTAGCTTCTGAAAGCTCAACCTCCGGGGAGTTTGTTTGGCAGAGATATAGAACACACTTTTCCAAGCCTGTTGGAAGGCATTTGCAGTTTCATTTCGCGTCTAATTTCCCAAACCAAACTGCTTGCAGCTCTAACTCCCTTCTAACTACCACTTCTTCGGTTCAGGGAGATATGCTGGATTCTAAACGGAGAAGCTTCTCTGACGCTTTTTCACAGAGATTTTGAAACTGAAATCTCCCATGCCGTTTCCACCATAGCCAGCAATGGGCTTCCCCATAGAACTTGCCAACCTGAATTCCTACAGGCTAGATGTGAGAGGCACATTCTGCTGCTTCCTCCCTAAGAGTTAAGCTTGCTTCTGAAAGCTCAACCTCCGGGGAGTCTGTTTGGCAGAGATATAGAACACACTTTTCCAAGCCTGTTGGAAGGCCTTTGCAGTGTCATTTCGCATCTAATTTCCCAAACCAAACTGCTTGCAGCTCTAATTCCCTTCTAACTACCACTTCTTCGGTTCAGTGAGATATGCTGGATTCTAAACGGAGAAGCTTCTCTGACGCTTTTTCACAGAGATTTTGAAACTGAAATCTCCCATGCCGTTTCCACCATAGGCAGCAATGGGCTTCCCCATAGAACTTGCCAACCTGAATTCCTACAGGCTAGATGTGAGAGGCACATTCTGCTGCTTCCTCCCTTAGAGTTATACTTGCTTCTGAAAGCTCAACCTCCGGGGAGTTTGTTTGGCAGAGATATAGAACACACTTTTCCAAGCCTGTTGGAAGGCATTTGCAGTTTCATTTCGCGTCTAATTTCCCAAACCAAACTGCTTGCAGCTCTAACTGCCTTCTAACTACCACTTCTTCGGTTCAGTGAGATATGCTGGATTCTAAACGGAGAAGCTTCTCTGACGCTTTTTCACAGAGATTTTGAAACTGAAATCTCCCATGCCGTTTCCACCATAGGCAGCAATGGGCTTCCCCATAGAACTTGCCAACCTGAATTCCTACAGGCTAGATGTGAGAGGCACATTCTGCTGCTTCCTCCCTTAGAGTTAAACTTGCTTCTGAAAGCTCAACCTCCGGGGAGTTTGTTTGGCAGAGATATAGAACACACTTTTCCAAGCCTGTTGGAAGGCATTTGCAGTTTCATTTCGCGTCTAATTTCCCAAACCAAACTGCTTGCAGCTCTAACTGCCTTCTAACTACCACTTCTTCGGTTCAGTGAGATATGCTGGATTCTAAACGGAGAAGCTTCTCTGACGCTTTTTCACAGAGATTTTGAAACTGAAATCTCCCATGCCGTTTCCACCATAGGCAGCAATGGGCTTCCCCATAGAACTTGCCAACCTGAATTCCTACAGGCTAGATGTGAGAGGCACATTCTGCTGCTTCCTCCCTTAGAGTTAAACTTGCTTCTGAAAGCTCAACCTCCGGGGAGTTTGTTTGGCAGAGATATAGAACACACTTTTCCAAGCCTGTTGGAAGGCATTTGCAGTTTCATTTCGCGTCTAATTTCCCAAACCAAACTGCTTGCAGCTCTAACTGCCTTCTAACTACCACTTCTTCGGTTCAGTGAGATATGCTGGATTCTAAACGGAGAAGCTTCTCTGACGCTTTTTCACAGAGATTTTGAAACTGAAATTTCCAAACCCGTTTCCAACGAAGGCGCCAATGGGCTTCCCCATAGAACTTGCCAACCTGAATTCCTACAGGCTAGATGTGAGAGGCACATTCTGCTGCTTCCTCCCTTAGAGTTAAACTAGCTTCTGAAAGCTCAACCTCCGGGGAGTTTGTTTGGCAGAGATATAGAACACACTTTTCCAAGCCTGTTGGAAGGCATTTGCAGTTTCATTTCGCGTCTAATTTCCCAAACCAAACTGCTTGCAGCTCTAACTCCCTTCTAACTACCACTTCTTCGGTTCAGGGAGATATGCTGGATTCTAAACGGAGAAGCTTCTCTGACGCTTTTTCACAGAGATTTTGAAACTGAAATCTCCCATGCCGTTTCCACCATAGCCAGCAATGGGCTTCCCCATAGAACTTGCCAACCTGAATTCCTACAGGCTAGATGTGAGAGGCACATTCTGCTGCTTCCTCCCTAAGAGTTAAGCTTGCTTCTGAAAGCTCAACCTCCGGGGAGTCTGTTTGGCAGAGATATAGAACACACTTTTCCAAGCCTGTTGGAAGGCCTTTGCAGTGTCATTTCGCATCTAATTTCCCAAACCAAACTGCTTGCAGCTCTAATTCCCTTCTAACTACCACTTCTTCGGTTCAGTGAGATATGCTGGATTCTAAACGGAGAAGCTTCTCTGACGCTTTTTCACAGAGATTTTGAAACTGAAATCTCCCATGCCGTTTCCACCATAGGCAGCAATGGGCTTCCCCATAGAACTTGCCAACCTGAATTCCTACAGGCTAGATGTGAGAGGCACATTCTGCTGCTTCCTCCCTTAGAGTTAAACTTGCTTCTGAAAGCTCAACCTCCGGGGAGTTTGTTTGGCAGAGATATAGAACACACTTTTCCAAGCCTGTTGGAAGGCATTTGCAGTTTCATTTCGCGTCTAATTTCCCAAACCAAACTGCTTGCAGCTCTAACTGCCTTCTAACTACCACTTCTTCGGTTCAGTGAGATATGCTGGATTCTAAACGGAGAAGCTTCTCTGACGCTTTTTCACAGAGATTTTGAAACTGAAATCTCCCATGCCGTTTCCACCATAGGCAGCAATGGGCTTCCCCATAGAACTTGCCAACCTGAATTCCTACAGGCTAGATGTGAGAGGCACATTCTGCTGCTTCCTCCCTTAGAGTTAAACTTGCTTCTGAAAGCTCAACCTCCGGGGAGTTTGTTTGGCAGAGATATAGAACACACTTTTCCAAGCCTGTTGGAAGGCATTTGCAGTTTCATTTCGCGTCTAATTTCCCAAACCAAACTGCTTGCAGCTCTAACTCCCTTCTAACTACCACTTCTTCGGTTCAGTGAGATATGCTGGATTCTAAACGGAGAAGCTTCTCTGACGCTTTTTCACAGAGATTTTGAAACTGAAATCTCCCATGCCGTTTCCACCATAGGCAGCAATGGGCTTCCCCATAGAACTTGCCAACCTGAATTCCTACAGGCTAGATGTGAGAGGCACATTCTGCTGCTTCCTCCCTTAGAGTTAAACTTGCTTCTGAAAGCTCAACCTCCGGGGAGTTTGTTTGGCAGAGATATAGAACACACTTTTCCAAGCCTGTTGGAAGGCATTTGCAGTTTCATTTCGCGTCTAATTTCCCAAACCAAACTGCTTGCAGCTCTAACTGCCTTCTAACTACCACTTCTTCGGTTCAGTGAGATATGCTGGATTCTAAACGGAGAAGCTTCTCTGACGCTTTTTCACAGAGATTTTGAAACTGAAATTTCCAAACCCGTTTCCAACGAAGGCGCCAATGGGCTTCCCCATAGAACTTGCCAACCTGAATTACTACAGGCTAGATGTGAGAGGCACATTCTGCTGCTTCCACCCTTAGAGTTAAACTAGCTTCTGAAAGCTCAACCTCCGGGGAGTTTGTTTGGCAGAGATATAGAACACACTTTTCCAAGCCTGTTGGAAGGCATTTGCAGTTTCATTTCGCGTCTAATTTCCCAAACCAAACTGCTTGCAGCTCTAACTGCCTTCTAACTACCACTTCTTCGGTTCAGTGAGATATGCTGGATTCTAAAGGGAGAAGCTTCTCTGACGCTTTTTCACAGAGATTTTGAAACTGAAATCTCCCATGCTGTTTCCACCATAGCCAGCAATGGGCTTCCCCATAGAACTTGCCAACGTGAATTCCTACAGGCTAGATGTGAGAGGCACATTCTGCTGCTTCCTCCCTTAGAGTTAAACTAGCTTCTGAAAGCTCAACCTCCAGGGAGTCTGTTTGGCAGAGATATAGAACACACTTTTCCAAGCCTGTTGGAAGGCATTTGCACTTTCATTTCGCGTCTAATTTCCCAAACCAAACTGCTTGCAGCTCTAACTGCCTTCTAACTACCACTTCTTCGGTTCAGTGAGATATGCTGGATTCTAAACGGAGAAGCTTCTCTGACGCTTTTTCACAGAGATTTTGAAACTGAAATCTCCCATGCCGTTTCCACCATAGGCAGCAATGGGCTTCCCCATAGAACTTGCCAACCTGAATTCCTACAGGCTAGATGTGAGAGGCACATTCTGCTGCTTCCTCCCTAAGAGTTAAGCTTGCTTCTGAAAGCTCAACCTCCGGGGAGTCTGTTTGGCAGAGATATAGAACACACTTTTCCAAGCCTGTTGGAAGGCCTTTGCAGTGTCATTTCGCATCTAATTTCCCAAACCAAACTGCTTGCAGCTCTAACTCCCTTCTAACTACCACTTCTTCGGTTCAGTGAGATATGCTGGATTCTAAACGGAGAAGCTTCTCTGACGCTTTTTCACAGAGATTTTGAAACTGAAATCTCCCATGCCGTTTCCACCATAGGCAGCAATGGGCTTCCCCATAGAACTTGCCAAACTGAATTCCTACAGGCTAGATGTGAGAGGCACATTCTGCTGCTTCCTCCCTTAGAGTTAAACTTGCTTCTGAAAGCTGAACCTCCGGGGAGTTTGTTTGGCAGAGATATAGAACACACTTTTCCAAGCCTGTTGGAAGGCATTTGCAGTTTCATTTCGCGTCTAATTTCCCAAACCAAACTGCTTGCAGCTCTAACTCCCTTCTAACTACCACTTCTTCGGTTCAGTGAGATATGCTGGATTCTAAACGGAGAAGCTTCTCTGACGCTTTTTCACAGAGATTTTGAAACTGAAATCTCCCATGCCGTTTCCACCATAGGCAGCAATGGGCTTCCCCATAGAACTTGCCAACCTGAATTCCTACAGGCTAGATGTGAGAGGCACATTCTGCTGCTTCCTCCCTTAGAGTTAAACTTGCTTCTGAAAGCTCAACCTCCGGGGAGTTTGTTTGGCAGAGATATAGAACACACTTTTCCAAGCCTGTTGGAAGGCATTTGCAGTTTCATTTCGCGTCTAATTTCCCAAACCAAACTGCTTGCAGCTCTAACTGCTTTCTAACTACCACTTCTTCGGTTCAGTGAGATATGCTGGATTCTAAACGGAGAAGCTTCTCTGACGCTTTTTCACAGAGATTTTGAAACTGAAATTTCCAAACCCGTTTCCAACGAAGGCGCCAATGGGCTTCCCCATAGAACTTGCCAACCTGAATTCCTACAGGCTAGATGTGAGAGGCACATTCTGCTGCTTCCTCCCTTAGAGTTAAACTAGCTTCTGAAAGCTCAACCTCCGGGGAGTTTGTTTGGCAGAGATATAGAACACACTTTTCCAAGCCTGTTGGAAGGCATTTGCAGTTTCATTTCGCGTCTAATTTCCCAAACCAAACTGCTTGCAGCTCTAACTCCCTTCTAACTACCACTTCTTCGGTTCAGGGAGATATGCTGGATTCTAAACGGAGAAGCTTCTCTGACGCTTTTTCACAGAGATTTTGAAACTGAAATCTCCCATGCCGTTTCCACCATAGCCAGCAATGGGCTTCCCCATAGAACTTGCCAACCTGAATTCCTACAGGCTAGATGTGAGAGGCACATTCTGCTGCTTCCTCCCTAAGAGTTAAGCTTGCTTCTGAAAGCTCAACCTCCGGGGAGTCTGTTTGGCAGAGATATAGAACACACTTTTCCAAGCCTGTTGGAAGGCCTTTGCAGTGTCATTTCGCATCTAATTTCCCAAACCAAACTGCTTGCAGCTCTAATTCCCTTCTAACTACCACTTCTTCGGTTCAGTGAGATATGCTGGATTCTAAACGGAGAAGCTTCTCTGACGCTTTTTCACAGAGATTTTGAAACTGAAATCTCCCATGCCGTTTCCACCATAGGCAGCAATGGGCTTCCCCATAGAACTTGCCAACCTGAATTCCTACAGGCTAGATGTGAGAGGCACATTCTGCTGCTTCCTCCCTTAGAGTTAAACTTGCTTCTGAAAGCTCAACCTCCGGGGAGTTTGTTTGGCAGAGATATAGAACACACTTTTCCAAGCCTGTTGGAAGGCATTTGCAGTTTCATTTCGCGTCTAATTTCCCAAACCAAACTGCTTGCAGCTCTAACTGCCTTCTAACTACCACTTCTTCGGTTCAGTGAGATATGCTGGATTCTAAACGGAGAAGCTTCTCTGACGCTTTTTCACAGAGATTTTGAAACTGAAATCTCCCATGCCGTTTCCACCATAGGCAGCAATGGGCTTCCCCATAGAACTTGCCAACCTGAATTCCTACAGGCTAGATGTGAGAGGCACATTCTGCTGCTTCCTCCCTTAGAGTTAAACTTGCTTCTGAAAGCTCAACCTCCGGGGAGTTTGTTTGGCAGAGATATAGAACACACTTTTCCAAGCCTGTTGGAAGGCATTTGCAGTTTCATTTCGCGTCTAATTTCCCAAACCAAACTGCTTGCAGCTCTAACTCCCTTCTAACTACCACTTCTTTGGTTCAGTGAGATATGCTGGATTCTAAACGGAGAAGCTTCTCTGACGCTTTTTCACAGAGATTTTGAAACTGAAATCTCCCATGCCGTTTCCACCATAGGCAGCAATGGGCTTCCCCATAGAACTTGCCAACCTGAATTCCTACAGGCTAGATGTGAGAGGCACATTCTGCTGCTTCCTCCCTTAGAGTTAAACTTGCTTCTGAAAGCTCAACCTCCGGGGAGTTTGTTTGGCAGAGATATAGAACACACTTTTCCAAGCCTGTTGGAAGGCATTTGCAGTTTCATTTCGCGTCTAATTTCCCAAACCAAACTGCTTGCAGCTCTAACTGCCTTCTAACTACCACTTCTTCGGTTCAGTGAGATATGCTGGATTCTAAACGGAGAAGCTTCTCTGACGCTTTTTCACAGAGATTTTGAAACTGAAATTTCCAAACCCGTTTCCAACGAAGGCGCCAATGGGCTTCCCCATAGAACTTGCCAACCTGAATTACTACAGGCTAGATGTGAGAGGCACATTCTGCTGCTTCCACCCTTAGAGTTAAACTAGCTTCTGAAAGCTCAACCTCCAGGGAGTCTGTTTGGCAGAGATATAGAACACACTTTTCCAAGCCTGTTGGAAGGCATTTGCAGTTTCATTTCGCGTCTAATTTCCCAAACCAAACTGCTTGCAGCTCTAACTGCCTTCTAACTACCACTTCTTCGGTTCAGTGAGATATGCTGGATTCTAAACGGAGAAGCTTCTCTGACGCTTTTTCACAGAGATTTTGAAACTGAAATTTCCAAACCCGTTTCCAACGAAGGCGCCAATGGGCTTCCCCATAGAACTTGCCAACCTGAATTACTACAGGCTAGATGTGAGAGGCACATTCTACTGCTTCCACCCTTAGAGTTAAACTAGCTTCTGAAAGCTCAACCTCCAGGGAGTCTGTTTGGCAGAGATATAGAACACACTTTTCCAAGCCTGTTGGAAGGCATTTGCAGTTTCATTTCGCGTCTAATTTCCCAAACCAAACTGCTTGCAGCTCTAACTCCCTTCTAACTACCAATTCTTCGGTTCAGTGAGATATGCTGGATTCTAAACGGAGAAGCTTCTCTGACGCTTTTTCACAGAGATTTTGAAACTGAAATTTCCAAACCCGTTTCCAACGAAGGCGCCAATGGGCTTCCCCATAGAACTTGCCAACCTGAATTCCTACAGGCTAGATGTGAGAGGCACATTCTGCTGTTTCCTCACTTAGAGTTAAACTAGCTTCTGAAAGCTCAACCTCCGGGGAGTTTGTTTGGCAGAGATATAGAACACACTTTTCCAAGCCTGTTGGAAGGCATTTGCAGTTTCATTTCGCGTCTAATTTCCCAAACCAAACTGCTTGCAGCTCTAACTGCCTTCTAACTATCACTTCTTCGGTTCAGTGAGATATGCTGGATTCTAAACGGAGAAGCTTCTCTGACGCTTTTTCACAGAGATTTTGAAACTGAAATCTCCCATGCTGTTTCCACCATAGCCAGCAATGGGCTTCCCCATAGAACTTGCCAACCTGAATTCCTACAGGCTAGATGTGAGAGGCACATTCTGCTGCTTCCTCCCTTAGAGTTAAACTAGCTTCTGAAAGCTCAACCTCCAGGGAGTCTGTTTGGCAGAGATATAGAACACACTTTTCCAAGCCTGTTGGAAGGCATTTGCACTTTCATTTCGCGTCTAATTTCCCAAACCAAACTGCTTGCAGCTCTAACTGCCTTCTAACTACCACTTCTTCGGTTCAGTGAGATATGCTGGATTCTAAACGGAGAAGCTTCTCTGACGCTTTTTCACAGAGATTTTGAAACTGAAATTTCCAAACCCGTTTCCAACGAAGGCGCCAGTGGGCTTCCCCATATAACTTGCCAACCTGAATTCCTACAGGCTAGATGTGAGAGGCACATTCTGCTGTTTCCTCACTTAGAGTTAAACTAGCTTCTGAAAGCTCAACCTCCGGGGAGTTTGTTTGGCAGAGATATAGAACACACTTTTCCAAGCCTGTTGGAAGGCATTTGCAGTTTCATTTCGCGTCTAATTTCCCAAACCAAACTGCTTGCAGCTCTAACTCCCTTCTAACTACCAATTCTTCGGTTCAGTGAGATATGCTGGATTCTAAACGGAGAAGCTTCTCTGACGCTTTTTCACAGAGATTTTGAAACTGAAATTTCCAAACCCGTTTCCAACGAAGGCGCCAATGGGCTTCCCCATAGAACTTGCCAACCTGAATTCCTACAGGCTAGATGTGAGAGGCACATTCTGCTGCTTCCTCCCTTAGAGTTAAACTAGCTTCTGAAAGCTCAACCTCCGGGGAGTTTGTTTGGCAGAGATATAGAACACACTTTTCCAAGCCTGTTGGAAGGCATTTGCAGTTTCATTTCGCGTCTAATTTCCCAAACCAAACTGCTTGCAGCTCTAACTGCCTTCTAACTACCACTTCTTCGGTTCAGTGAGATATGCTGGATTCTAAACGGAGAAGCTTCTCTGACGCTTTTTCACAGAGATTTTGAAACTCAAATCTCCCATGCCGTTTCCACCATAGGCAGCAATGGGCTTCCCCATAGAACTTGCCAACCTGAATTCCTACAGGCTAGATGTGAGAGGCACATTCTGCTGCTTCCTCCCTAAGAGTTAAGCTTGCTTCTGAAAGCTCCACCTCCGGGGAGTCTGTTTGGCAGAGATATAGAACACACTTTTCCAAGCCTGTTGGAAGGCCTTTGCAGTGTCATTTCGCATCTAATTTCCCAAACCAAACTGCTTGCAGCTCTAACTCCCTTCTAACTACCACTTCTTCGGTTCAGTGAGATATGCTGGATTCTAAACGGAGAAGCTTCTCTGACGCTTTTTCACAGAGATTTTGAAACTGAAATCTCCCATGCCGTTTCCACCATAGGCAGCAATGGGCTTCCCCATAGAACTTGCCAACCTGAATTCCTACAGGCTAGATGTGAGAGGCACATTCTGCTGCTTCCTCCCTTAGAGTTAAACTTGCTTCTGAAAGCTCAACCTCCGGGGAGTTTGTTTGGCAGAGATATAGAACACACTTTTCCAAGCCTGTTGGAAGGCATTTGCAGTTTCATTTCGCGTCTAATTTCCCAAACCAAACTGCTTGCAGCTCTAACTGCCTTCTAACTACCACTTCTTCGGTTCAGTGAGATATGCTGGATTCTAAACGGAGAAGCTTCTCTGACGCTTTTTCACAGAGATTTTGAAACTGAAATCTCCCATGCCGTTTCCACCATAGGCAGCAATGGGCTTCCCCATAGAACTTGCCAACCTGAATTCCTACAGGCTAGATGTGAGAGGCACATTCTGCTGCTTCCTCCCTTAGAGTTAAACTTGCTTCTGAAAGCTCAACCTCCGGGGAGTTTGTTTGGCAGAGATATAGAACACACTTTTCCAAGCCTGTTGGAAGGCATTTGCAGTTTCATTTCGCGTCTAATTTCCCAAACCAAACTGCTTGCAGCTCTAACTCCCTTCTAACTACCAATTCTTCGGTTCAGTGAGATATGCTGGATTCTAAACGGAGAAGCTTCTCTGACGCTTTTTCACAGAGATTTTGAAACTGAAATTTCCAAACCCGTTTCCAACGAAGGCGCCAATGGGCTTCCCCATAGAACTTGCCAACCTGAATTCCTACAGGCTAGATGTGAGAGGCACATTCTGCTGCTTCCTCCCTTAGAGTTAAACTAGCTTCTGAAAGCTCAACCTCCGGGGAGTTTGTTTGGCAGAGATATAGAACACACTTTTCCAAGCCTGTTGGAAGGCATTTGCAGTTTCATTTCGCGTCTAATTTTCCAAACCAAACTGCTTGCAGCTCTAACTCCCTTCTAACTACCACTTCTTCGGTTCAGGGAGATATGCTGGATTCTAAACGGAGAAGCTTCTCTGACGCTTTTTCACAGAGATTTTGAAACTGAAATCTCCCATGCCGTTTCCACCATAGGCAGCAATGGGCTTCCCCATAGAACTTGCCAACCTGAATTCCTACAGGCTAGATGTGAGAGGCACATTCTGCTGCTTCCTCCCTTAGAGTTAAACTTGCTTCTGAAAGCTCAACCTCCGGGGAGTTTGTTTGGCAGAGATATAGAACACACTTTTCCAAGCCTGTTGGAAGGCATTTGCAGTTTCATTTCGCGTCTAATTTCCCAAACCAAACTGCTTGCAGCTCTAACTCCCTTCTAACTACCACTTCTTCGGTTCAGTGAGATATGCTGGATTCTAAACGGAGAAGCTTCTCTGACGCTTTTTCACAGAGATTTTGAAACTGAAATCTCCCATGCCGTTTCCACCATAGGCAGCAATGGGCTTCCCCATAGAACTTGCCAACCTGAATTCCTACAGGCTAGATGTGAGAGGCACATTCTGCTGCTTCCTCCCTTAGAGTTAAACTTGCTTCTGAAAGCTCAACCTCCGGGGAGTTTGTTTGGCAGAGATATAGAACACACTTTTCCAAGCCTGTTGGAAGGCATTTGCAGTTTCATTTCGCGTCTAATTTCCCAAACCAAACTGCTTGCAGCTCTAACTGCCTTCTAACTACCACTTCTTCGGTTCAGTGAGATATGCTGGATTCTAAACGGAGAAGCTTCTCTGACGCTTTTTCACAGAGATTTTGAAACTGAAATTTCCAAACCCGTTTCCAACGAAGGCGCCAATGGGCTTCCCCATAGAACTTGCCAACCTGAATTCCTACAGGCTAGATGTGAGAGGCACATTCTGCTGCTTCCTCCCTTAGAGTTAAACTAGCTTCTGAAAGCTCAACCTCCGGGGAGTTTGTTTGGCAGAGATATAGAACACACTTTTCCAAGCCTGTTGGAAGGCATTTGCAGTTTCATTTCGCGTCTAATTTCCCAAACCAAACTGCTTGCAGCTCTAACTCCCTTCTAACTACCACTTCTTCGGTTCAGGGAGATATGCTGGATTCTAAACGGAGAAGCTTCTCTGACGCTTTTTCACAGAGATTTTGAAACTGAAATCTCCCATGCCGTTTCCACCATAGGCAGCAATGGGCTTCCCCATAGAACTCGCCAACCTGAATTCCTACAGGCTAGATGTGAGAGGCACATTCTGCTGCTTCCTCCCTAACAGTTAAGCTTGCTTCTGAAAGCTCAACCTCCGGGGAGTCTGTTTGGCAGAGATATAGAACACACTTTTCCAAGCCTGTTGGAAGGCCTTTGCAGTGTCATTTCGCATCTAATTTCCCAAACCAAACTGCTTGCAGCTCTAACTCCCTTCTAACTACCACTTCTTCGGTTCAGTGAGATATGCTGGATTCTAAACGGAGAAGCTTCTCTGACGCTTTTTCACAGAGATTTTGAAACTGAAATCTCCCATGCCGTTTCCACCATAGGCAGCAATGGGCTTCCCCATAGAACTTGCCAACCTGAATTCCCACAGTCTAGATGTGAGAGGCACATTCTGCTGCTTCCTCCCTTAGAGTTAAACTTGCTTCTGAAAGCTCAACCTCCGGGGAGTTTGTTTGGCAGAGATATAGAACACACTTTTCCAAGCCTGTTGGAAGGCATTTGCAGTTTCATTTCGCGTCTAATTTCCCAAACCAAACTGCTTGCAGCTCTAACTGCCTTCTAACTACCACTTCTTCGGTTCAGTGAGATATGCTGGATTCTAAACGGAGAAGCTTCTCTGACGCTTTTTCACAGAGATTTTGAAACTGAAATCTCCCATGCCGTTTCCACCATAGGCAGCAATGGGCTTCCCCATAGAACTTGCCAACCTGAATTCCTACAGGCTAGATGTGAGAGGCACATTCTGCTGCTTCCTCCCTTAGAGTTAAACTTGCTTCTGAAAGCTCAACCTCCGGGGAGTTTGTTTGGCAGAGATATAGAACACACTTTTCCAAGCCTGTTGGAAGGCATTTGCAGTTTCATTTCGCGTCTAATTTCCCAAACCAAACTGCTTGCAGCTCTAACTGCCTTCTAACTACCACTTCTTCGGTTCAGTGAGATATGCTGGATTCTAAACGGAGAAGCTTCTCTGACGCTTTTTCACAGAGATTTTGAAACTGAAATCTCCCATGCCGTTTCCACCATAGGCAGCAATGGGCTTCCCCATAGAACTTGCCAACCTGAATTCCTACAGGCTAGATGTGAGAGGCACATTCTGCTGCTTCCTCCCTTAGAGTTAAACTTGCTTCTGAAAGCTCAACCTCCGGGGAGTTTGTTTGGCAGAGATATAGAACACACTTTTCCAAGCCTGTTGGAAGGCATTTGCAGTTTCATTTCGCGTCTAATTTCCCAAACCAAACTGCTTGCAGCTCTAACTCCCTTCTAACTACCACTTCTTCGGTTCAGGGAGATATGCTGGATTCTAAACGGAGAAGCTTCTCTGACGCTTTTTCACAGAGATTTTGAAACTGAAATCTCCCATGCCGTTTCCACCATAGGCAGCAATGGGCTTCCCCATAGAACTTGCCAACCTGAATTCCTACAGGCTAGATGTGAGAGGCACATTCTGCTGCTTCCTCCCTTAGAGTTAAACTTGCTTCTGAAAGCTCAACCACCGGGGAGTTTGTTTGGCAGAGATATAGAACACACTTTTCCAAGCCTGTTGGAAGGCATTTGCAGTTTCATTTCGCGTCTAATTTCCCAAACCAAACTGCTTGCAGCTCTAACTCCCTTCTAACTACCAATTCTTCGGTTCAGTGAGATATGCTGGATTCTAAACGGAGAAGCTTCTCTGACGCTTTTTCACAGAGATTTTGAAACTGAAATTTCCAAACCCGTTTCCAACGAAGGCGCCAATGGGCTTCCCCATAGAACTTGCCAACCTGAATTCCTACAGGCTAGATGTGAGAGGCACATTCTGCTGCTTCCTCCCTTAGAGTTAAACTAGCTTCTGAAAGCTCAACCTCCGGGGAGTTTGTTTGGCAGAGATATAGAACACACTTTTCCAAGCCTGTTGGAAGGCATTTGCAGTTTCATTTCGCGTCTAATTTCCCAAACCAAACTGCTTGCAGCTCTAACTGCCTTCTAACTACCACTTCTTCGGTTCAGTGAGATATGCTGGATTCTAAACGGAGAAGCTTCTCTGACGCTTTTTCACAGAGATTTTGAAACTCAAATCTCCCATGCCGTTTCCACCATAGGCAGCAATGGGCTTCCCCATAGAACTTGCCAACCTGAATTCCTACAGGCTAGATGTGAGAGGCACATTCTGCTGCTTCCTCCCTTAGAGTTAAACTTGCTTCTGAAAGCTCAACCTCCGGGGAGTTTGTTTGGCAGAGATATAGAACACACTTTTCCAAGCCTGTTGGAAGGCATTTGCAGTTTCATTTCGCGTCTAATTTCCCAAACCAAACTGCTTGCAGCTCTAACTGCCTTCTAACTACCACTTCTTCGGTTCAGTGAGATATGCTGGATTCTAAACGGAGAAGCTTCTCTGACGCTTTTTCACAGAGATTTTGAAACTGAAATCTCCCATGCCGTTTCCACCATAGGCAGCAATGGGCTTCCCCATAGAACTTGCCAACCTGAATTCCTACAGGCTAGATGTGAGAGGCACATTCTGCTGCTTCCTCCCTTAGAGTTAAACTAGCTTCTGAAAGCTCAACCTCCGGGGAGTTTGTTTGGCAGAGATATAGAACACACTTTTCCAAGCCTGTTGGAAGGCATTTGCAGTTTCATTTCGCGTCTAATTTTCCAAACCAAACTGCTTGCAGCTCTAACTCCCTTCTAACTACCACTTCTTCGGTTCAGGGAGATATGCTGGATTCTAAACGGAGAAGCTTCTCTGACGCTTTTTCACAGAGATTTTGAAACTGAAATCTCCCATGCCGTTTCCACCATAGGCAGCAATGGGCTTCCCCATAGAACTTGCCAACCTGAATTCCTACAGGCTAGATGTGAGAGGCACATTCTGCTGCTTCCTCCCTTAGAGTTAAACTTGCTTCTGAAAGCTCAACCTCCGGGGAGTTTGTTTGGCAGAGATATAGAACACACTTTTCCAAGCCTGTTGGAAGGCATTTGCAGTTTCATTTCGCGTCTAATTTCCCAAACCAAACTGCTTGCAGCTCTAACTCCCTTCTAACTACCACTTCTTCGGTTCAGTGAGATATGCTGGATTCTAAACGGAGAAGCTTCTCTGACGCTTTTTCACAGAGATTTTGAAACTGAAATCTCCCATGCCGTTTCCACCATAGGCAGCAATGGGCTTCCCCATAGAACTTGCCAACCTGAATTCCTACAGGCTAGATGTGAGAGGCACATTCTGCTGCTTCCTCCCTTAGAGTTAAACTTGCTTCTGAAAGCTCAACCTCCGGGGAGTTTGTTTGGCAGAGATATAGAACACACTTTTCCAAGCCTGTTGGAAGGCATTTGCAGTTTCATTTCGCGTCTAATTTCCCAAACCAAACTGCTTGCAGCTCTAACTGCCTTCTAACTACCACTTCTTCGGTTCAGTGAGATATGCTGGATTCTAAACGGAGAAGCTTCTCTGACGCTTTTTCACAGAGATTTTGAAACTGAAATTTCCAAACCCGTTTCCAACGAAGGCGCCAATGGGCTTCCCCATAGAACTTGCCAACCTGAATTCCTACAGGCTAGATGTGAGAGGCACATTCTGCTGCTTCCTCCCTTAGAGTTAAACTAGCTTCTGAAAGCTCAACCTCCGGGGAGTTTGTTTGGCAGAGATATAGAACACACTTTTCCAAGCCTGTTGGAAGGCATTTGCAGTTTCATTTCGCGTCTAATTTCCCAAACCAAACTGCTTGCAGCTCTAACTCCCTTCTAACTACCACTTCTTCGGTTCAGGGAGATATGCTGGATTCTAAACGGAGAAGCTTCTCTGACGCTTTTTCACAGAGATTTTGAAACTGAAATCTCCCATGCCGTTTCCACCATAGGCAGCAATGGGCTTCCCCATAGAACTCGCCAACCTGAATTCCTACAGGCTAGATGTGAGAGGCACATTCTGCTGCTTCCTCCCTAACAGTTAAGCTTGCTTCTGAAAGCTCAACCTCCGGGGAGTCTGTTTGGCAGAGATATAGAACACACTTTTCCAAGCCTGTTGGAAGGCCTTTGCAGTGTCATTTCGCATCTAATTTCCCAAACCAAACTGCTTGCAGCTCTAACTCCCTTCTAACTACCACTTCTTCGGTTCAGTGAGATATGCTGGATTCTAAACGGAGAAGCTTCTCTGACGCTTTTTCACAGAGATTTTGAAACTGAAATCTCCCATGCCGTTTCCACCATAGGCAGCAATGGGCTTCCCCATAGAACTTGCCAACCTGAATTCCCACAGTCTAGATGTGAGAGGCACATTCTGCTGCTTCCTCCCTTAGAGTTAAACTTGCTTCTGAAAGCTCAACCTCCGGGGAGTTTGTTTGGCAGAGATATAGAACACACTTTTCCAAGCCTGTTGGAAGGCATTTGCAGTTTCATTTCGCGTCTAATTTCCCAAACCAAACTGCTTGCAGCTCTAACTGCCTTCTAACTACCACTTCTTCGGTTCAGTGAGATATGCTGGATTCTAAACGGAGAAGCTTCTCTGACGCTTTTTCACAGAGATTTTGAAACTGAAATCTCCCATGCCGTTTCCACCATAGGCAGCAATGGGCTTCCCCATAGAACTTGCCAACCTGAATTCCTACAGGCTAGATGTGAGAGGCACATTCTGCTGCTTCCTCCCTTAGAGTTAAACTTGCTTCTGAAAGCTCAACCTCCGGGGAGTTTGTTTGGCAGAGATATAGAACACACTTTTCCAAGCCTGTTGGAAGGCATTTGCAGTTTCATTTCGCGTCTAATTTCCCAAACCAAACTGCTTGCAGCTCTAACTGCCTTCTAACTACCACTTCTTCGGTTCAGTGAGATATGCTGGATTCTAAACGGAGAAGCTTCTCTGACGCTTTTTCACAGAGATTTTGAAACTGAAATCTCCCATGCCGTTTCCACCATAGGCAGCAATGGGCTTCCCCATAGAACTTGCCAACCTGAATTCCTACAGGCTAGATGTGAGAGGCACATTCTGCTGCTTCCTCCCTTAGAGTTAAACTTGCTTCTGAAAGCTCAACCTCCGGGGAGTTTGTTTGGCAGAGATATAGAACACACTTTTCCAAGCCTGTTGGAAGGCATTTGCAGTTTCATTTCGCGTCTAATTTCCCAAACCAAACTGCTTGCAGCTCTAACTCCCTTCTAACTACCACTTCTTCGGTTCAGGGAGATATGCTGGATTCTAAACGGAGAAGCTTCTCTGACGCTTTTTCACAGAGATTTTGAAACTGAAATCTCCCATGCCGTTTCCACCATAGGCAGCAATGGGCTTCCCCATAGAACTTGCCAACCTGAATTCCTACAGGCTAGATGTGAGAGGCACATTCTGCTGCTTCCTCCCTTAGAGTTAAACTTGCTTCTGAAAGCTCAACCACCGGGGAGTTTGTTTGGCAGAGATATAGAACACACTTTTCCAAGCCTGTTGGAAGGCATTTGCAGTTTCATTTCGCGTCTAATTTCCCAAACCAAACTGCTTGCAGCTCTAACTCCCTTCTAACTACCAATTCTTCGGTTCAGTGAGATATGCTGGATTCTAAACGGAGAAGCTTCTCTGACGCTTTTTCACAGAGATTTTGAAACTGAAATTTCCAAACCCGTTTCCAACGAAGGCGCCAATGGGCTTCCCCATAGAACTTGCCAACCTGAATTCCTACAGGCTAGATGTGAGAGGCACATTCTGCTGCTTCCTCCCTTAGAGTTAAACTAGCTTCTGAAAGCTCAACCTCCGGGGAGTTTGTTTGGCAGAGATATAGAACATACTTTTCCAAGCCTGTTGGAAGGCATTTGCAGTTTCATTTCGCGTCTAATTTCCCAAACCAAACTGCTTGCAGCTCTAACTGCCTTCTAACTACCACTTCTTCGGTTCAGTGAGATATGCTGGATTCTAAACGGAGAAGCTTCTCTGACGCTTTTTCACAGAGATTTTGAAACTCAAATCTCCCATGCCGTTTCCACCATAGGCAGCAATGGGCTTCCCCATAGAACTTGCCAACCTGAATTCCTACAGGCTAGATGTGAGAGGCACATTCTGCTGCTTCCTCCCTTAGAGTTAAACTTGCTTCTGAAAGCTCAACCTCCGGGGAGTTTGTTTGGCAGAGATATAGAACACACTTTTCCAAGCCTGTTGGAAGGCATTTGCAGTTTCATTTCGCGTCTAATTTCCCAAACCAAACTGCTTGCAGCTCTAACTGCCTTCTAACTACCACTTCTTCGGTTCAGTGAGATATGCTGGATTCTAAACGGAGAAGCTTCTCTGACGCTTTTTCACAGAGATTTTGAAACTGAAATCTCCCATGCCGTTTCCACCATAGGCAGCAATGGGCTTCCCCATAGAACTTGCCAACCTGAATTCCTACAGGCTAGATGTGAGAGGCACATTCTGCTGCTTCCTCCCTTAGAGTTAAACTTGCTTCTGAAAGCTCAACCTCCGGGGAGTTTGTTTGGCAGAGATATAGAACACACTTTTCCAAGCCTGTTGGAAGGCATTTGCAGTTTCATTTCGCGTCTAATCTCCCAAACCAAACTGCTTGCAGCTCTAACTGCCTTCTAACTACCACTTCTTCGGTTCAGTGAGATATGCTGGATTCTAAACGGAGAAGCTTCTCTGACGCTTTTTCACAGAGATTTTGAAACTGAAATTTCCAAACCCGTTTCCAACGAAGGCGCCAATGGGCTTCCCCATAGAACTTGCCAACCTGAATTCCTACAGGCTAGATGTGAGAGGCACATTCTGCTGCTTCCTCCCTTAGAGTTAAACTAGCTTCTGAAAGCTCAACCTCCGGGGAGTTTGTTTGGCAGAGATATAGAACACACTTTTCCAAGCCTGTTGGAAGGCATTTGCAGTTTCATTTCGCGTCTAATTTCCCAAACCAAACTGCTTGCAGCTCTAACTCCCTTCTAACTACCACTTCTTCGGTTCAGGGAGATATGCTGGATTCTAAACGGAGAAGCTTCTCTGACGCTTTTTCACAGAGATTTTGAAACTGAAATCTCCCATGCCGTTTCCACCATAGGCAGCAATGGGCTTCCCCATAGAACTTGCCAACCTGAATTCCTACAGGCTAGATGTGAGAGGCACATTCTGCTGCTTCCTCCCTAACAGTTAAGCTTGCTTCTGAAAGCTCAACCTCCGGGGACTCTGTTTGGCAGAGATATAGAACACACTTTTCCAAGCCTGTTGGAAGGCCTTTGCAGTGTCATTTCGCATCTAATTTCCCAAACCAAACTGCTTGCAGCTCTAACTCCCTTCTAACTACCACTTCTTCGGTTCAGTGAGATATGCTGGATTCTAAACGGAGAAGCTTCTCTGACGCTTTTTCACAGAGATTTTGAAACTGAAATTTCCAAACCCGTTTCCAACGAAGGCGCCAATGGGCTTCCCCATAGAACTTGCCAACCTGAATTCCTACAGGCTAGATGTGAGAGGCACATTCTGCTGCTTCCTCCCTTAGAGTTAAACTAGCTTCTGAAAGCTCAACCTCCGGGGAGTTTGTTTGGCAGAGATATAGAACACACTTTTCCAAGCCTGTTGGAAGGCATTTGCAGTTTCATTTCGCGTCTAATTTCCCAAACCAAACTGCTTGCAGCTCTAACTCCCTTCTAACTACCACTTCTTCGGTTCAGTGAGATATGCTGGATTCTAAACGGAGAAGCTTCTCTGACGCTTTTTCACAGAGATTTTGAAACTGAAATTTCCAAACCCGTTTCCAACGAAGGCGCCAGTGGGCTTCCCCATAGAACTTGCCAACCTGAATTCCTACAGGCTAGATGTGAGAGGCACATTCTGCTGTTTCCTCACTTAGAGTTAAACTAGCTTCTGAAAGCTCAACCTCCGGGGAGTTTGTTTGGCAGAGATATAGAACACACTTTTCCAAGCCTGTTGGAAGGCATTTGCAGTTTCATTTCGCGTCTAATTTCCCAAACCAAACTGCTTGCAGCTCTAACTGCCTTCTAACTACCACTTCTTCGGTTCAGTGAGATATGCTGGATTCTAAACGGAGAAGCTTCTCTGACGCTTTTTCACAGAGATTTTGAAACTGAAATCTCCCATGCTGTTTCCACCATAGCCAGCAATGGGCTTCCCCATAGAACTTGCCAACGTGAATTCCTACAGGCTAGATGTGAGAGGCACATTCTGCTGCTTCCTCCCTTAGAGTTAAACTAGCTTCTGAAAGCTCAACCTCCAGGGAGTCTGTTTGGCAGAGATATAGAACACACTTTTCCAAGCCTGTTGGAAGGCATTTGCACTTTCATTTCGCGTCTAATTTCCCAAACCAAACTGCTTGCAGCTCTAACTGCCTTCTAACTACCACTTCTTCGGTTCAGTGAGATATGCTGGATTCTAAACGGAGAAGCTTCTCTGACGCTTTTTCACAGAGATTTTGAAACTGAAATCTCCCATGCCGTTTCCACCAAAGGCAGCAATGGGCTTCCCCATAGAACTTGCCAACCTGAATTCCTACAGGCTAGATGTGAGAGGCACATTCTGCTGCTTCCTCCCTAAGAGTTAAGCTTGCTTCTGAAAGCTCAACCTCCGGGGAGTCTGTTTGGGAGAGATATAGAACACACTTTTCCAAGCCTGTTGGAAGGCCTTTGCAGTGTCATTTCGCATCTAATTTCCCAAACCAAACTGCTTGCAGCTCTAACTCCCTTCTAACTACCACTTCTTCGGTTCAGTGAGATATGCTGGATTCTAAACGGAGAAGCTTCTCTGACGCTTTTTCACAGAGATTTTGAAACTGAAATCTCCCATGCCGTTTCCACCATAGGCAGCAATGGGCTTCCCCATAGAACTTGCCAACCTGAATTCCTACAGGCTAGATGTGAGAGGCACATTCTGCTGCTTCCTCCCTTAGAGTTAAACTTGCTTCTGAAAGCTCAACCTCCGGGGAGTTTGTTTGGCAGAGATATAGAACACACTTTTCCAAGCCTGTTGGAAGGCATTTGCAGTTTCATTTCGCGTCTAATTTCCCAAACCAAACTGCTTGCAGCTCTAACTCCCTTCTAACTACCACTTCTTCGGTTCAGTGAGATATGCTGGATTCTAAACGGAGAAGCTTCTCTGACGCTTTTTCACAGAGATTTTGAAACTGAAATCTCCCATGCCGTTTCCACCATAGGCAGCAATGGGCTTCCCCATAGAACTTGCCAACCTGAATTCCTACAGGCTAGATGTGAGAGGCACATTCTGCTGCTTCCTCCCTAAGAGTTAAGCTTGCTTCTGAAAGCTCAACCTCCGGGGAGTCTGTTTGGCAGAGATATAGAACACACTTTTCCAAGCCTGTTGGAAGGCCTTTGCAGTGTCATTTCGCATCTAATTTCCCAAACCAAACTGCTTGCAGCTCTAACTCCCTTCTAACTACCACTTCTTCGGTTCAGTGAGATATGCTGGATTCTAAACGGAGAAGCTTCTCTGACGCTTTTTCACAGAGATTTTGAAACTGAAATCTCCCATGCCGTTTCCACCATAGGCAGCAATGGGCTTCCCCATAGAACTTGCCAACCTGAATTCCTACAGGCTAGATGTGAGAGGCACATTCTGCTGCTTCCTCCCTTAGAGTTAAACTTGCTTCTGAAAGCTGAACCTCCGGGGAGTTTGTTTGGCAGAGATATAGAACACACTTTTCCAAGCCTGTTGGAAGGCATTTGCAGTTTCATTTCGCGTCTAATTTCCCAAACCAAACTGCTTGCAGCTCTAACTCCCTTCTAACTACCACTTCTTCGGTTCAGTGAGATATGCTGGATTCTAAACGGAGAAGCTTCTCTGACGCTTTTTCACAGAGATTTTGAAACTGAAATCTCCCATGCCGTTTCCACCATAGGCAGCAATGGGCTTCCCCATAGAACTTGCCAACCTGAATTCCTACAGGCTAGATGTGAGAGGCACATTCTGCTGCTTCCTCCCTTAGAGTTAAACTTGCTTCTGAAAGCTCAACCTCCGGGGAGTTTGTTTGGCAGAGATATAGAACACACTTTTCCAAGCCTGTTGGAAGGCATTTGCAGTTTCATTTCGCGTCTAATTTCCCAAACCAAACTGCTTGCAGCTCTAACTGCCTTCTAACTACCACTTCTTCGGTTCAGTGAGATATGCTGGATTCTAAACGGAGAAGCTTCTCTGACGCTTTTTCACAGAGATTTTGAAACTGAAATTTCCAAACCCGTTTCCAACGAAGGCGCCAATGGGCTTCCCCATAGAACTTGCCAACCTGAATTCCTACAGGCTAGATGTGAGAGGCACATTCTGCTGCTTCCTCCCTTAGAGTTAAACTAGCTTCTGAAAGCTCAACCTCCGGGGAGTTTGTTTGGCAGAGATATAGAACACACTTTTCCAAGCCTGTTGGAAGGCATTTGCAGTTTCATTTCGCGTCTAATTTCCCAAACCAAACTGCTTGCAGCTCTAACTCCCTTCTAACTACCACTTCTTCGGTTCAGGGAGATATGCTGGATTCTAAACGGAGAAGCTTCTCTGACGCTTTTTCACAGAGATTTTGAAACTGAAATCTCCCATGCCGTTTCCACCATAGCCAGCAATGGGCTTCCCCATAGAACTTGCCAACCTGAATTCCTACAGGCTAGATGTGAGAGGCACATTCTGCTGCTTCCTCCCTAAGAGTTAAGCTTGCTTCTGAAAGCTCAACCTCCGGGGAGTCTGTTTGGCAGAGATATAGAACACACTTTTCCAAGCCTGTTGGAAGGCCTTTGCAGTGTCATTTCGCATCTAATTTCCCAAACCAAACTGCTTGCAGCTCTAATTCCCTTCTAACTACCACTTCTTCGGTTCAGTGAGATATGCTGGATTCTAAACGGAGAAGCTTCTCTGACGCTTTTTCACAGAGATTTTGAAACTGAAATCTCCCATGCCGTTTCCACCATAGGCAGCAATGGGCTTCCCCATAGAACTTGCCAACCTGAATTCCTACAGGCTAGATGTGAGAGGCACATTCTGCTGCTTCCTCCCTTAGAGTTAAACTTGCTTCTGAAAGCTCAACCTCCGGGGAGTTTGTTTGGCAGAGATATAGAACACACTTTTCCAAGCCTGTTGGAAGGCATTTGCAGTTTCATTTCGCGTCTAATTTCCCAAACCAAACTGCTTGCAGCTCTAACTGCCTTCTAACTACCACTTCTTCGGTTCAGTGAGATATGCTGGATTCTAAACGGAGAAGCTTCTCTGACGCTTTTTCACAGAGATTGTGAAACTGAAATCTCCCATGCCGTTTCCACCATAGGCAGCAATGGGCTTCCCCATAGAACTTGCCAACCTGAATTCCTACAGGCTAGATGTGAGAGGCACATTCTGCTGCTTCCTCCCTTAGACTTAAACTTGCTTCTGAAAGCTCAACCTCCGGGGAGTTTGTTTGGCAGAGATATAGAACACACTTTTCCAAGCCTGTTGGAAGGCATTTGCAGTTTCATTTCGCGTCTAATTTCCCAAACCAAACTGCTTGCAGCTCTAACTCCCTTCTAACTACCACTTCTTCGGTTCAGTGAGATATGCTGGATTCTAAACGGAGAAGCTTCTCTGACGCTTTTTCACAGAGATTTTGAAACTGAAATCTCCCATGCCGTTTCCACCATAGGCAGCAATGGGCTTCCCCATAGAACTTGCCAACCTGAATTCCTACAGGCTAGATGTGAGAGGCACATTCTGCTGCTTCCTCCCTTAGAGTTAAACTTGCTTCTGAAAGCTCAACCTCCGGGGAGTTTGTTTGGCAGAGATATAGAACACACTTTTCCAAGCCTGTTGGAAGGCATTTGCAGTTGCATTTCGCGTCTAATTTCCCAAACCAAACTGCTTGCAGCTCTAACTGCCTTCTAACTACCACTTCTTCGGTTCAGTGAGATAAGCTGGATTCTAAACGGAGAAGCTTCTCTGACGCTTTTTCACAGAGATTTTGAAACTGAAATTTCCAAACCCGTTTCCAACGAAGGCGCCAATGGGCTTCCCCATAGAACTTGCCAACCTGAATTACTACAGGCTAGATGTGAGAGGCACATTCTGCTGCTTCCACCCTTAGAGTTAAACTAGCTTCTGAAAGCTCAACCTCCAGGGAGTCTGTTTGGCAGAGATATAGAACACACTTTTCCAAGCCTGTTGGAAGGCATTTGCAGTTTCATTTCGCGTCTAATTTCCCAAACCAAACTGCTTGCAGCTCTAACTGCCTTCAAACTACCACTTCTTCGGTTCAGTGAGATATGCTGGATTCTAAACGGAGAAGCTTCTCTGACGCTTTTTCACAGAGATTTTGAAACTGAAATTTCCAAACCCGTTTCCAACGAAGGCGCCAATGGGCTTCCCCATAGAACTTGCCAACCTGAATTACTACAGGCTAGATGTGAGAGGCACATTCTGCTGCTTCCACCCTTAGAGTTAAACTAGCTTCTGAAAGCTCAACCTCCAGGGAGTCTGTTTGGCAGAGATATAGAACACACTTTTCCAAGCCTGTTGGAAGGCATTTGCAGTTTCATTTCGCGTCTAATTTCCCAAACCAAACTGCTTGCAGCTCTAACTCCCTTCTAACTACCAATTCTTCGGTTCAGTGAGATATGCTGGATTCTAAACGGAGAAGCTTCTCTGACGCTTTTTCACAGAGATTTTGAAACTGAAATTTCCAAACCCGTTTCCAACGAAGGCGCCAATGGGCTTCCCCATAGAACTTGCCAACCTGAATTCCTACAGGCTAGATGTGAGAGGCACATTCTGCTGTTTCCTCACTTAGAGTTAAACTAGCTTCTGAAAGCTCAACCTCCGGGGAGTTTGTTTGGCAGAGATATAGAACACACTTTTCCAAGCCTGTTGGAAGGCATTTGCAGTTTCATTTCGCGTCTAATTTCCCAAACCAAACTGCTTGCAGCTCTAACTGCCTTCTAACTACCACTTCTTCGGTTCAGTGAGATATGCTGGATTCTAAACGGAGAAGCTTCTCTGATGCTTTTTCACAGAGATTTTGAAACTGAAATCTCCCATGCTGTTTCCACCATAGCCAGCAATGGGCTTCCCCATAGAACTTGCCAACGTGAATTCCTACAGGCTAGATGTGAGAGGCACATTCTGCTGCTTCCTCCCTTAGAGTTAAACTAGCTTCTGAAAGCTCAACCTCCAGGGAGTCTGTTTGGCAGAGATATAGAACACACTTTTCCAAGCCTGTTGGAAGGCATTTGCACTTTCATTTCGCGTCTAATTTCCCAAACCAAACTGCTTGCAGCTCTAACTGCCTTCTAACTACCACTTCTTCGGTTCAGTGAGATATGCTGGATTCTAAACGGAGAAGCTTCTCTGACGCTTTTTCACAGAGATTTTGAAACTGAAATTTCCAAACCCGTTTCCAACGAAGGCGCCAGTGGGCTTCCCCATAGAACTTGCCAACCTGAATTCCTACAGGCTAGATGTGAGAGGCACATTCTGCTGTTTCCTCACTTAGAGTTAAACTAGCTTCTGAAAGCTCAACCTCCGGGGAGTTTGTTTGGCAGAGATATAGAACACACTTTTCCAAGCCTGTTGGAAGGCATTTGCAGTTTCATTTCGCGTCTAATTTCCCAAACCAAACTGCTTGCAGCTCTAACTCCCTTCTAACTACCAATTCTTCGGTTCAGTGAGATATGCTGGATTCTAAACGGAGAAGCTTCTCTGACGCTTTTTCACAGAGATTTTGAAACTGAAATTTCCAAAACCCGTTTCCAACGAAGGCGCCAATGGGCTTCCCCATAGAACTTGCCAACCTGAATTCCTACAGGCTAGATGTGAGAGGCACATTCTGCTGCTTCCTCCCTTAGAGTTAAACTAGCTTCTGAAAGCTCAACCTCCGGGGAGTTTGTTTGGCAGAGATATAGAACACACTTTTCCAAGCCTGTTGGAAGGCATTTGCAGTTTCATTTCGCGTCTAATTTCCCAAACCAAACTGCTTGCAGCTCTAACTGCCTTCTAACTACCACTTCTTCGGTTCAGTGAGATATGCTGGATTCTAAACGGAGAAGCTTCTCTGACGCTTTTTCACAGAGATTTTGAAACTGAAATCTCCCATGCCGTTTCCACCATAGGCAGCAATGGGCTTCCCCATAGAACTTGCCAACCTGAATTCCTACAGGCTAGATGTGAGAGGCACATTCTGCTGCTTCCTCCCTAAGAGTTAAGCTTGCTTCTGAAAGCTCAACCTCCGGGGAGTCTGTTTGGCAGAGATATAGAACACACTTTTCCAAGCCTGTTGGAAGGCCTTTGCAGTGTCATTTCGCATCTAATTTCCCAAACCAAACTGCTTGCAGCTCTAACTCCCTTCTAACTACCACTTCTTCGGTTCAGTGAGATATGCTGGATTCTAAACGGAGAAGCTTCTCTGACGCTTTTTCACAGAGATTTTGAAACTGAAATCTCCCATGCCGTTTCCACCATAGGCAGCAATGGGCTTCCCCATAGAACTTGCCAACCTGAATTCCTACAGGCTAGATGTGAGAGGCACATTCTGCTGCTTCCTCCCTTAGAGTTAAACTTGCTTCTGAAAGCTCAACCTCCGGGGAGTTTGTTTGGCAGAGATATAGAACACACTTTTCCAAGCCTGTTGGAAGGCATTTGCAGTTTCATTTCGCGTCTAATTTCCCAAACCAAACTGCTTGCAGCTCTAACTCCCTTCTAACTACCACTTCTTCGGTTCAGTGAGATATGCTGGATTCTAAACGGAGAAGCTTCTCTGACGCTTTTTCACAGAGATTTTGAAACTGAAATTTCCAAACCCGTTTCCAACGAAGGCGCCAATGGGCTTCCCCATAGAACTTGCCAACCTGAATTCCTACAGGCTAGATGTGAGAGGCACATTCTGCTGCTTCCTCCCTTAGAGTTAAACTAGCTTCTGAAAGCTCAACCTCCGGGGAGTTTGTTTGGCAGAGATATAGAACACACTTTTCCAAGCCTGTTGGAAGGCATTTGCAGTTTCATTTCGCGTCTAATTTCCCAAACCAAACTGCTTGCAGCTCTAACTCCCTTCTAACTACCACTTCTTCGGTTCAGGGAGATATGCTGGATTCTAAACGGAGAAGCTTCTCTGACGCTTTTTCACAGAGATTTTGAAACTGAAATCTCCCATGCCGTTTCCACCATAGCCAGCAATGGGCTTCCCCATAGAACTTGCCAACCTGAATTCCTACAGGCTAGATGTGAGAGGCACATTCTGCTGCTTCCTCCCTAAGAGTTAAGCTTGCTTCTGAAAGCTCAACCTCCGGGGAGTCTGTTTGGCAGAGATATAGAACACACTTTTCCAAGCCTGTTGGAAGGCCTTTGCAGTGTCATTTCGCATCTAATTTCCCAAACCAAACTGCTTGCAGCTCTAATTCCCTTCTAACTACCACTTCTTCGGTTCAGTGAGATATGCTGGATTCTAAACGGAGAAGCTTCTCTGACGCTTTTTCACAGAGATTTTGAAACTGAAATCTCCCATGCCGTTTCCACCATAGGCAGCAATGGGCTTCCCCATAGAACTTGCCAACCTGAATTCCTACAGGCTAGATGTGAGAGGCACATTCTGCTGCTTCCTCCCTTAGACTTAAACTTGCTTCTGAAAGCTCAACCTCCGGGGAGTTTGTTTGGCAGAGATATAGAACACACTTTTCCAAGCCTGTTGGAAGGCATTTGCAGTTTCATTTCGCGTCTAATTTCCCAAACCAAACTGCTTGCAGCTCTAACTGCCTTCTAACTACCACTTCTTCGGTTCAGTGAGATATGCTGGATTCTAAACGGAGAAGCTTCTCTGACGCTTTTTCACAGAGATTTTGAAACTGAAATCTCCCATGCCGTTTCCACCATAGGCAGCAATGGGCTTCCCCATAGAACTTGCCAACCTGAATTCCTACAGGCTAGATGTGAGAGGCACATTCTGCTGCTTCCTCCCTTAGAGTTAAACTTGCTTCTGAAAGCTCAACCTCCGGGGAGTTTGTTTGGCAGAGATATAGAACACACTTTTCCAAGGCTGTTGGAAGGCATTTGCAGTTTCATTTCGCGTCTAATTTCCCAAACCAAACTGCTTGCAGCTCTAACTCCCTTCTAACTACCACTTCTTCGGTTCAGTGAGATATGCTGGATTCTAAACGGAGAAGCTTCTCTGACGCTTTTTCACAGAGATTTTGAAACTGAAATCTCCCATGCCGTTTCCACCATAGGCAGCAATGGGCTTCCCCATAGAACTTGCCAACCTGAATTCCTACAGGCTAGATGTGAGAGGCACATTCTGCTGCTTCCTCCCTTAGAGTTAAACTTGCTTCTGAAAGCTCAACCTCCGGGGAGTTTGTTTGGCAGAGATATAGAACACACTTTTCCAAGCCTGTTGGAAGGCATTTGCAGTTTCATTTCGCGTCTAATTTCCCAAACCAAACTGCTTGCAGCTCTAACTGCCTTCTAACTACCACTTCTTCGGTTCAGTGAGATATGCTGGATTCTAAACGGAGAAGCTTCTCTGACGCTTTTTCACAGAGATTTTGAAACTGAAATTTCCAAACCCGTTTCCAACGAAGGCGCCAATGGGCTTCCCCATAGAACTTGCCAACCTGAATTACTACAGGCTAGATGTGAGAGGCACATTCTGCTGCTTCCACCCTTAGAGTTAAACTAGCTTCTGAAAGCTCAACCTCCGGGGAGTTTGTTTGGCAGAGATATAGAACACACTTTTCCAAGCCTGTTGGAAGGCATTTGCAGTTTCATTTCGCGTCTAATTTCCCAAACCAAACTGCTTGCAGCTCTAACTGCCTTCTAACTACCACTTCTTCGGTTCAGTGAGATATGCTGGATTCTAAACGGAGAAGCTTCTCTGACGCTTTTTCACAGAGATTTTGAAACTGAAATCTCCCATGCTGTTTCCACCATAGCCAGCAATGGGCTTCCCCATAGAACTTGCCAACGTGAATTCCTACAGGCTAGATGTGAGAGGCACATTCTGCTGCTTCCTCCCTTAGAGTTAAACTAGCTTCTGAAAGCTCAACCTCCAGGGAGTCTGTTTGGCAGAGATATAGAACACACTTTTCCAAGCCTGTTGGAAGGCATTTGCACTTTCATTTCGCGTCTAATTTCCCAAACCAAACTGCTTGCAGCTCTAACTGCCTTCTAACTACCACTTCTTCGGTTCAGTGAGATATGCTGGATTCTAAACGGAGAAGCTTCTCTGACGCTTTTTCACAGAGATTTTGAAACTGAAATCTCCCATGCCGTTTCCACCATAGGCAGCAATGGGCTTCCCCATAGAACTTGCCAACCTGAATTCCTACAGGCTAGATGTGAGAGGCACATTCTGCTGCTTCCTCCCTTAGAGTTAAACTTGCTTCTGAAAGCTCAACCTCCGGGGAGTTTGTTTGGCAGAGATATAGAACACACTTTTCCAAGCCTGTTGGAAGGCATTTGCAGTTTCATTTCGCGTCTAATTTCCCAAACCAAACTGCTTGCAGCTCTAACTCCCTTCTAACTACCACTTCTTCGGTTCAGTGAGATATGCTGGATTCTAAACGGAGAAGCTTCTCTGACGCTTTTTCACAGAGATTTTGAAACTGAAATCTCCCATGCCGTTTCCACCATAGGCAGCAATGGGCTTCCCCATAGAACTTGCCAACCTGAATTCCTACAGGCTAGATGTGAGAGGCACATTCTGCTGCTCCCTCCCTAAGAGTTAAGCTTGCTTCTGAAAGCTCAACCTCCGGGGAGTCTGTTTGGCAGAGATATAGAACACACTTTTCCAAGCCTGTTGGAAGGCCTTTGCAGTGTCATTTCGCATCTAATTTCCCAAACCAAACTGCTTGCAGCTCTAACTCCCTTCTAACTACCACTTCTTCGGTTCAGTGAGATATGCTGGATTCTAAACGGAGAAGCTTCTCTGACGCTTTTTCACAGAGATTTTGAAACTGAAATCTCCCATGCCGTTTCCACCATAGGCAGCAATGGGCTTCCCCATAGAACTTGCCAACCTGAATTCCTACAGGCTAGATGTGAGAGGCACATTCTGCTGCTTCCTCCCTTAGAGTTAAACTTGCTTCTGAAAGCTGAACCTCCGGGGAGTTTGTTTGGCAGAGATATAGAACACACTTTTCCAAGCCTGTTGGAAGGCATTTGCAGTTTCATTTCGCGTCTAATTTCCCAAACCAAACTGCTTGCAGCTCTAACTCCCTTCTAACTACCACTTCTTCGGTTCAGTGAGATATGCTGGATTCTAAACGGAGAAGCTTCTCTGACGCTTTTTCACAGAGATTTTGAAACTGAAATCTCCCATGCCGTTTCCACCATAGGCAGCAATGGGCTTCCCCATAGAACTTGCCAACCTGAATTCCTACAGGCTAGATGTGAGAGGCACATTCTGCTGCTTCCTCCCTTAGAGTTAAACTTGCTTCTGAAAGCTCAACCTCCGGGGAGTTTGTTTGGCAGAGATATAGAACACACTTTTCCAAGCCTGTTGGAAGGCATTTGCAGTTTCATTTCGCGTCTAATTTCCCAAACCAAACTGCTTGCAGCTCTAACTGCCTTCTAACTACCACTTCTTCGGTTCAGTGAGATATGCTGGATTCTAAACGGAGAAGCTTCTCTGACGCTTTTTCACAGAGATTTTGAAACTGAAATTTCCAAACCCGTTTCCAACGAAGGCGCCAATGGGCTTCCCCATAGAACTTGCCAACCTGAATTCCTACAGGCTAGATGTGAGAGGCACATTCTGCTGCTTCCTCCCTTAGAGTTAAACTAGCTTCTGAAAGCTCAACCTCCGGGGAGTTTGTTTGGCAGAGATATAGAACACACTTTTCCAAGCCTGTTGGAAGGCATTTGCAGTTTCATTTCGCGTCTAATTTCCCAAACCAAACTGCTTGCAGCTCTAACTCCCTTCTAACTACCACTTCTTCGGTTCAGGGAGATATGCTGGATTCTAAACGGAGAAGCTTCTCTGACGCTTTTTCACAGAGATTTTGAAACTGAAATCTCCCATGCCGTTTCCACCATAGCCAGCAATGGGCTTCCCCATAGAACTTGCCAACCTGAATTCCTACAGGCTAGATGTGAGAGGCACATTCTGCTGCTTCCTCCCTAAGAGTTAAGCTTGCTTCTGAAAGCTCAACCTCCGGGGAGTCTGTTTGGCAGAGATATAGAACACACTTTTCCAAGCCTGTTGGAAGGCCTTTGCAGTGTCATTTCGCATCTAATTTCCCAAACCAAACTGCTTGCAGCTCTAATTCCCTTCTAACTACCACTTCTTCGGTTCAGTGAGATATGCTGGATTCTAAACGGAGAAGCTTCTCTGACGCTTTTTCACAGAGATTTTGAAACTGAAATCTCCCATGCCGTTTCCACCATAGGCAGCAATGGGCTTCCCCATAGAACTTGCCAACCTGAATTCCTACAGGCTAGATGTGAGAGGCACATTCTGCTGCTTCCTCCCTTAGAGTTAAACTTGCTTCTGAAAGCTCAACCTCCGGGGAGTTTGTTTGGCAGAGATATAGAACACACTTTTCCAAGCCTGTTGGAAGGCATTTGCAGTTTCATTTCGCGTCTAATTTCCCAAACCAAACTGCTTGCAGCTCTAACTGCCTTCTAACTACCACTTCTTCGGTTCAGTGAGATATGCTGGATTCTAAACGGAGAAGCTTCTCTGACGCTTTTTCACAGAGATTTTGAAACTGAAATCTCCCATGCCGTTTCCACCATAGGCAGCAATGGGCTTCCCCATAGAACTTGCCAACCTGAATTCCTACAGGCTAGATGTGAGAGGCACATTCTGCTGCTTCCTCCCTTAGAGTTAAACTTGCTTCTGAAAGCTCAACCTCCGGGGAGTTTGTTTGGCAGAGATATAGAACACACTTTTCCAAGCCTGTTGGAAGGCATTTGCAGTTTCATTTCGCGTCTAATTTCCCAAACCAAACTGCTTGCAGCTCTAACTCCCTTCTAACTACCACTTCTTCGGTTCAGTGAGATATGCTGGATTCTAAACGGAGAAGCTTCTCTGACGCTTTTTCACAGAGATTTTGAAACTGAAATCTCCCATGCCGTTTCCACCATAGGCAGCAATGGGCTTCCCCATAGAACTTGCCAACCTGAATTCCTACAGGCTAGATGTGAGAGGCACATTCTGCTGCTTCCTCCCTTAGAGTTAAACTTGCTTCTGAAAGCTCAACCTCCGGGGAGTTTGTTTGGCAGAGATATAGAACACACTTTTCCAAGCCTGTTGGAAGGCATTTGCAGTTTCATTTCGCGTCTAATTTCCCAAACCAAACTGCTTGCAGCTCTAACTGCCTTCTAACTACCACTTCTTCGGTTCAGTGAGATATGCTGGATTCTAAACGGAGAAGCTTCTCTGACGCTTTTTCACAGAGATTTTGAAACTGAAATTTCCAAACCCGTTTCCAACGAAGGCGCCAATGGGCTTCCCCATAGAACTTGCCAACCTGAATTACTACAGGCTAGATGTGAGAGGCACATTCTGCTGCTTCCACCCTTAGAGTTAAACTAGCTTCTGAAAGCTCAACCTCCAGGGAGTCTGTTTGGCAGAGATATAGAACACACTTTTCCAAGCCTGTTGGAAGGCATTTGCAGTTTCATTTCGCGTCTAATTTCCCAAACCAAACTGCTTGCAGCTCTAACTGCCTTCTAACTACCACTTCTTCGGTTCAGTGAGATATGCTGGATTCTAAACGGAGAAGCTTCTCTGACGCTTTTTCACAGAGATTTTGAAACTGAAATTTCCAAACCCGTTTCCAACGAAGGCGCCAATGGGCTTCCCCATAGAACTTGCCAACCTGAATTACTACAGGCTAAATGTGAGAGGCACATTCTGCTGCTTCCACCCTTAGAGTTAAACTAGCTTCTGAAAGCTCAACCTCCAGGGAGTCTGTTTGGCAGAGATATAGAACACACTTTTCCAAGCCTGTTGGAAGGCATTTGCAGTTTCATTTCGCGTCTAATTTCCCAAACCAAACTGCTTGCAGCTCTAACTCCCTTCTAACTACCAATTCTTCGGTTCAGTGAGATATGCTGGATTCTAAACGGAGAAGCTTCTCTGACGCTTTTTCACAGAGATTTTGAAACTGAAATTTCCAAACCCGTTTCCAACGAAGGCGCCAATGGGCTTCCCCATAGAACTTGCCAACCTGAATTCCTACAGGCTAGATGTGAGAGGCACATTCTGCTGTTTCCTCACTTAGAGTTAAACTAGCTTCTGAAAGCTCAACCTCCGGGGAGTTTGTTTGGCAGAGATATAGAACACACTTTTCCAAGCCTGTTGGAAGGCATTTGCAGTTTCATTTCGCGTCTAATTTCCCAAACCAAACTGCTTGCAGCTCTAACTGCCTTCTAACTATCACTTCTTCGGTTCAGTGAGATATGCTGGATTCTAAACGGAGAAGCTTCTCTGACGCTTTTTCACAGAGATTTTGAAACTGAAATCTCCCATGCTGTTTCCACCATAGCCAGCAATGGGCTTCCCCATAGAACTTGCCAACCTGAATTCCTACAGGCTAGATGTGAGAGGCACATTCTGCTGCTTCCTCCCTTAGAGTTAAACTAGCTTCTGAAAGCTCAACCTCCAGGGAGTCTGTTTGGCAGAGATATAGAACACACTTTTCCAAGCCTGTTGGAAGGCATTTGCACTTTCATTTCGCGTCTAATTTCCCAAACCAAACTGCTTGCAGCTCTAACTGCCTTCTAACTACCACTTCTTCGGTTCAGTGAGATATGCTGGATTCTAAACGGAGAAGCTTCTCTGACGCTTTTTCACAGAGATTTTGAAACTGAAATTTCCAAACCCGTTTCCAACGAAGGCGCCAGTGGGCTTCCCCATAGAACTTGCCAACCTGAATTCCTACAGGCTAGATGTGAGAGGCACATTCTGCTGTTTCCTCACTTAGAGTTAAACTAGCTTCTGAAAGCTCAACCTCCGGGGAGTTTGTTTGGCAGAGATATAGAACACACTTTTCCAAGCCTGTTGGAAGGCATTTGCACTTTCATTTCGCGTCTAATTTCCCAAACCAAACTGCTTGCAGCTCTAACTCCCTTCTAACTACCAATTCTTCGGTTCAGTGAGATATGCTGGATTCTAAACGGAGAAGCTTCTCTGACGCTTTTTCACAGAGATTTTGAAACTGAAATTTCCAAACCCGTTTCCAACGAAGGCGCCAATGGGCTTCCCCATAGAACTTGCCAACCTGAATTCCTACAGGCTAGATGTGAGAGGCACATTCTGCTGCTTCCTCCCTTAGAGTTAAACTAGCTTCTGAAAGCTCAACCTCCGGGGAGTTTGTTTGGCAGAGATATAGAACACACTTTTCCAAGCCTGTTGGAAGGCATTTGCAGTTTCATTTCGCGTCTAATTTCCCAAACCAAACTGCTTGCAGCTCTAACTGCCTTCTAACTACCACTTCTTCGGTTCAGTGAGATATGCTGGATTCTAAACGGAGAAGCTTCTCTGACGCTTTTTCACAGAGATTTTGAAACTCAAATCTCCCATGCCGTTTCCACCATAGGCAGCAATGGGCTTCCCCATAGAACTTGCCAACCTGAATTCCTACAGGCTAGATGTGAGAGGCACATTCTGCTGCTTCCTCCCTAAGAGTTAAGCTTGCTTCTGAAAGCTCAACCTCCGGGGAGTCTGTTTGGCAGAGATATAGAACACACTTTTCCAAGCCTGTTGGAAGGCCTTTGCAGTGTCATTTCGCATCTAATTTCCCAAACCAAACTGCTTGCAGCTCTAACTCCCTTCTAACTACCACTTCTTCGGTTCAGTGAGATATGCTGGATTCTAAACGGAGAAGCTTCTCTGACGCTTTTTCACAGAGATTTTGAAACTGAAATCTCCCATGCCGTTTCCACCATAGGCAGCAATGGGCTTCCCCATAGAACTTGCCAACCTGAATTCCTACAGGCTAGATGTGAGAGGCACATTCTGCTGCTTCCTCCCTTAGAGTTAAACTTGCTTCTGAAAGCTCAACCTCCGGGGAGTTTGTTTGGCAGAGATATAGAACACACTTTTCCAAGCCTGTTGGAAGGCATTTGCAGTTTCATTTCGCGTCTAATTTCCCAAACCAAACTGCTTGCAGCTCTAACTGCCTTCTAACTACCACTTCTTCGGTTCAGTGAGATATGCTGGATTCTAAACGGAGAAGCTTCTCTGACGCTTTTTCACAGAGATTTTGAAACTGAAATCTCCCATGCCGTTTCCACCATAGGCAGCAATGGGCTTCCCCATAGAACTTGCCAACCTGAATTCCTACAGGCTAGATGTGAGAGGCACATTCTGCTGCTTCCTCCCTTAGAGTTAAACTTGCTTCTGAAAGCTCAACCTCCGGGGAGTTTGTTTGGCAGAGATATAGAACACACTTTTCCAAGCCTGTTGGAAGGCATTTGCAGTTTCATTTCGCGTCTAATTTCCCAAACCAAACTGCTTGCAGCTCTAACTCCCTTCTAACTACCAATTCTTCGGTTCAGTGAGATATGCTGGATTCTAAACGGAGAAGCTTCTCTGACGCTTTTTCACAGAGATTTTGAAACTGAAATTTCCAAACCCGTTTCCAACGAAGGCGCCAATGGGCTTCCCCATAGAACTTGCCAACCTGAATTCCTACAGGCTAGATGTGAGAGGCACATTCTGCTGCTTCCTCCCTTAGAGTTAAACTAGCTTCTGAAAGCTCAACCTCCGGGGAGTTTGTTTGGCAGAGATATAGAACACACTTTTCCAAGCCTGTTGGAAGGCATTTGCAGTTTCATTTCGCGTCTAATTTTCCAAACCAAACTGCTTGCAGCTCTAACTCCCTTCTAACTACCACTTCTTCGGTTCAGGGAGATATGCTGGATTCTAAACGGAGAAGCTTCTCTGACGCTTTTTCACAGAGATTTTGAAACTGAAATCTCCCATGCCGTTTCCACCATAGGCAGCAATGGGCTTCCCCATAGAACTTGCCAACCTGAATTCCTACAGGCTAGATGTGAGAGGCACATTCTGCTGCTTCCTCCCTTAGAGTTAAACTTGCTTCTGAAAGCTCAACCTCCGGGGAGTTTGTTTGGCAGAGATATAGAACACACTTTTCCAAGCCTGTTGGAAGGCATTTGCAGTTTCATTTCGCGTCTAATTTCCCAAACCAAACTGCTTGCAGCTCTAACTCCCTTCTAACTACCACTTCTTCGGTTCAGTGAGATATGCTGGATTCTAAACGGAGAAGCTTCTCTGACGCTTTTTCACAGAGATTTTGAAACTGAAATCTCCCATGCCGTTTCCACCATAGGCAGCAATGGGCTTCCCCATAGAACTTGCCAACCTGAATTCCTACAGGCTAGATGTGAGAGGCACATTCTGCTGCTTCCTCCCTTAGAGTTAAACTTGCTTCTGAAAGCTCAACCTCCGGGGAGTTTGTTTGGCAGAGATATAGAACACACTTTTCCAAGCCTGTTGGAAGGCATTTGCAGTTTCATTTCGCGTCTAATTTCCCAAACCAAACTGCTTGCAGCTCTAACTGCCTTCTAACTACCACTTCTTCGGTTCAGTGAGATATGCTGGATTCTAAACGGAGAAGCTTCTCTGACGCTTTTTCACAGAGATTTTGAAACTGAAATTTCCAAACCCGTTTCCAACGAAGGCGCCAATGGGCTTCCCCATAGAACTTGCCAACCTGAATTCCTACAGGCTAGATGTGAGAGGCACATTCTGCTGCTTCCTCCCTTAGAGTTAAACTAGCTTCTGAAAGCTCAACCTCCGGGGAGTTTGTTTGGCAGAGATATAGAACACACTTTTCCAAGCCTGTTGGAAGGCATTTGCAGTTTCATTTCGCGTCTAATTTCCCAAACCAAACTGCTTGCAGCTCTAACTCCCTTCTAACTACCACTTCTTCGGTTCAGGGAGATATGCTGGATTCTAAACGGAGAAGCTTCTCTGACGCTTTTTCACAGAGATTTTGAAACTGAAATCTCCCATGCCGTTTCCACCATAGGCAGCAATGGGCTTCCCCATAGAACTCGCCAACCTGAATTCCTACAGGCTAGATGTGAGAGGCACATTCTGCTGCTTCCTCCCTAACAGTTAAGCTTGCTTCTGAAAGCTCAACCTCCGGGGAGTCTGTTTGGCAGAGATATAGAACACACTTTTCCAAGCCTGTTGGAAGGCCTTTGCAGTGTCATTTCGCATCTAATTTCCCAAACCAAACTGCTTGCAGCTCTAACTCCCTTCTAACTACCACTTCTTCGGTTCAGTGAGATATGCTGGATTCTAAACGGAGAAGCTTCTCTGACGCTTTTTCACAGAGATTTTGAAACTGAAATCTCCCATGCCGTTTCCACCATAGGCAGCAATGGGCTTCCCCATAGAACTTGCCAACCTGAATTCCTACAGTCTAGATGTGAGAGGCACATTCTGCTGCTTCCTCCCTTAGAGTTAAACTTGCTTCTGAAAGCTCAACCTCCGGGGAGTTTGTTTGGCAGAGATATAGAACACACTTTTCCAAGCCTGTTGGAAGGCATTTGCAGTTTCATTTCGCGTCTAATTTCCCAAACCAAACTGCTTGCAGCTCTAACTGCCTTCTAACTACCACTTCTTCGGTTCAGTGAGATATGCTGGATTCTAAACGGAGAAGCTTCTCTGACGCTTTTTCACAGAGATTTTGAAACTGAAATCTCCCATGCCGTTTCCACCATAGGCAGCAATGGGCTTCCCCATAGAACTTGCCAACCTGAATTCCTACAGGCTAGATGTGAGAGGCACATTCTGCTGCTTCCTCCCTTAGAGTTAAACTTGCTTCTGAAAGCTCAACCTCCGGGGAGTTTGTTTGGCAGAGATATAGAACACACTTTTCCAAGCCTGTTGGAAGGCATTTGCAGTTTCATTTCGCGTCTAATTTCCCAAACCAAACTGCTTGCAGCTCTAACTCCCTTCTAACTACCACTTCTTCGGTTCAGTGAGATATGCTGGATTCTAAACGGAGAAGCTTCTCTGACGCTTTTTCACAGAGATTTTGAAACTGAAATCTCCCATGCCGTTTCCACCATAGGCAGCAATGGGCTTCCCCATAGAACTTGCCAACCTGAATTCCTACAGGCTAGATGTGAGAGGCACATTCTGCTGCTTCCTCCCTTAGAGTTAAACTTGCTTCTGAAAGCTCAACCTCCGGGGAGTTTGTTTGGCAGAGATATAGAACACACTTTTCCAAGCCTGTTGGAAGGCATTTGCAGTTTCATTTCGCGTCTAATTTCCCAAACCAAACTGCTTGCAGCTCTAACTCCCTTCTAACTACCACTTCTTCGGTTCAGGGAGATATGCTGGATTCTAAACGGAGAAGCTTCTCTGACGCTTTTTCACAGAGATTTTGAAACTGAAATCTCCCATGCCGTTTCCACCATAGGCAGCAATGGGCTTCCCCATAGAACTTGCCAACCTGAATTCCTACAGGCTAGATGTGAGAGGCACATTCTGCTGCTTCCTCCCTTAGAGTTAAACTTGCTTCTGAAAGCTCAACCTCCGGGGAGTTTGTTTGGCAGAGATATAGAACACACTTTTCCAAGCCTGTTGGAAGGCATTTGCAGTTTCATTTCGCGTCTAATTTCCCAAACCAAACTGCTTGCAGCTCTAACTGCCTTCTAACTACCACTTCTTCGGTTCAGTGAGATATGCTGGATTCTAAACGGAGAAGCTTCTCTGATGCTTTTTCACAGAGATTTTGAAACTGAAATCTCCCATGCCGTTTCCACCATAGGCAGCAATGGGCTTCCCCATAGAACTTGCCAACCTGAATTCCTACAGGCTAGATGTGAGAGGCACATTCTGCTGCTTCCTCCCTTAGAGTTAAACTTGCTTCTGAAAGCTCAACCTCCGGGGAGTTTGTTTGGCAGAGATATAGAACACACTTTTCCAAGCCTGTTGGAAGGCATTTGCAGTTTCATTTCGCGTCTAATTTCCCAAACCAAACTGCTTGCAGCTCTAACTCCCTTCTAACTACCAATTCTTCGGTTCAGTGAGATATGCTGGATTCTAAACGGAGAAGCTTCTCTGACGCTTTTTCACAGAGATTTTGAAACTGAAATTTCCAAACCCGTTTCCAACGAAGGCGCCAATGGGCTTCCCCATAGAACTTGCCAACCTGAATTCCTACAGGCTAGATGTGAGAGGCACATTCTGCTGCTTCCTCCCTTAGAGTTAAACTAGCTTCTGAAAGCTCAACCTCCGGGGAGTTTGTTTGGCAGAGATATAGAACACACTTTTCCAAGCCTGTTGGAAGGCATTTGCAGTTTCATTTCGCGTCTAATTTCCCAAACCAAACTGCTTGCAGCTCTAACTCCCTTCTAACTACCACTTCTTCGGTTCAGGGAGATATGCTGGATTCTAAACGGAGAAGCTTCTCTGACGCTTTTTCACAGAGATTTTGAAACTGAAATCTCCCATGCCGTTTCCACCATAGGCAGCAATGGGCTTCCCCATAGAACTTGCCAACCTGAATTCCTACAGGCTAGATGTGAGAGGCACATTCTGCTGCTTCCTCCCTTAGAGTTAAACTTGCTTCTGAAAGCTCAACCTCCGGGGAGTTTGTTTGGCAGAGATATAGAACACACTTTTCCAAGCCTGTTGGAAGGCATTTGCAGTTTCATTTCGCGTCTAATTTCCCAAACCAAACTGCTTGCAGCTCTAACTCCCTTCTAACTACCACTTCTTCGGTTCAGTGAGATATGCTGGATTCTAAACGGAGAAGCTTCTCTGACGCTTTTTCACAGAGATTTTGAAACTGAAATCTCCCATGCCGTTTCCACCATAGGCAGCAATGGGCTTCCCCATAGAACTTGCCAACCTGAATTCCTACAGGCTAGATGTGAGAGGCACATTCTGCTGCTTCCTCCCTTAGAGTTAAACTTGCTTCTGAAAGCTCAACCTCCGGGGAGTTTGTTTGGCAGAGATATAGAACACACTTTTACAAGCCTGTTGGAAGGCATTTGCAGTTTCATTTCGCGTCTAATTTCCCAAACCAAACTGCTTGCAGCTCTAACTGCCTTCTAACTACCACTTCTTCGGTTCAGTGAGATATGCTGGATTCTAAACGGAGAAGCTTCTCTGACGCTTTTTCACAGAGATTTTGAAACTGAAATTTCCAAACCCGTTTCCAACGAAGGCGCCAGTGGGCTTCCCCATAGAACTTGCCAACCTGAATTCCTACAGGCTAGATGTGAGAGGCACATTCTGCTGCTTCCTCCCTTAGAGTTAAACTAGCTTCTGAAAGCTCAACCTCCGGGGAGTTTGTTTGGCAGAGATATAGAACACACTTTTCCAAGCCTGTTGGAAGGCATTTGCAGTTTCATTTCGCGTCTAATTTCCCAAACCAAACTGCTTGCAGCTCTAACTCCCTTCTAACTACCACTTCTTCGGTTCAGGGAGATATGCTGGATTCTAAACGGAGAAGCTTCTCTGACGCTTTTTCACAGAGATTTTGAAACTGAAATCTCCCATGCCGTTTCCACCATAGGCAGCAATGGGCTTCCCCATAGAACTCGCCAACCTGAATTCCTACAGGCTAGATGTGAGAGGCACATTCTGCTGCTTCCTCCCTAACAGTTAAGCTTGCTTCTGAAAGCTCAACCTCCGGGGAGTCTGTTTGGCAGAGATATAGAACACACTTTTCCAAGCCTGTTGGAAGGCCTTTGCAGTGTCATTTCGCATCTAATTTCCCAAACCAAACTGCTTGCAGCTCTAACTCCCTTCTAACTACCACTTCTTCGGTTCAGTGAGATATGCTGGATTCTAAACGGAGAAGCTTCTCTGACGCTTTTTCACAGAGATTTTGAAACTGAAATCTCCCATGCCGTTTCCACCATAGGCAGCAATGGGCTTCCCCATAGAACTTGCCAACCTGAATTCCTACAGTCTAGATGTGAGAGGCACATTCTGCTGCTTCCTCCCTTAGAGTTAAACTTGCTTCTGAAAGCTCAACCTCCGGGGAGTTTGTTTGGCAGAGATATAGAACACACTTTTCCAAGCCTGTTGGAAGGCATTTGCAGTTTCATTTCGCGTCTAATTTCCCAAACCAAACTGCTTGCAGCTCTAACTGCCTTCTAACTACCACTTCTTCGGTTCAGTGAGATATGCTGGATTCTAAACGGAGAAGCTTCTCTGACGCTTTTTCACAGAGATTTTGAAACTGAAATCTCCCATGCCGTTTCCACCATAGGCAGCAATGGGCTTCCCCATAGAACTTGCCAACCTGAATTCCTACAGGCTAGATGTGAGAGGCACATTCTGCTGCTTCCTCCCTTAGAGTTAAACTTGCTTCTGAAAGCTCAACCTCCGGGGAGTTTGTTTGGCAGAGATATAGAACACACTTTTCCAAGCCTGTTGGAAGGCATTTGCAGTTTCATTTCGCGTCTAATTTCCCAAACCAAACTGCTTGCAGCTCTAACTCCCTTCTAACTACCACTTCTTCGGTTCAGTGAGATATGCTGGATTCTAAACGGAGAAGCTTCTCTGACGCTTTTTCACAGAGATTTTGAAACTGAAATCTCCCATGCCGTTTCCACCATAGGCAGCAATGGGCTTCCCCATAGAACTTGCCAACCTGAATTCCTACAGGCTAGATGTGAGAGGCACATTCTGCTGCTTCCTCCCTTAGAGTTAAACTTGCTTCTGAAAGCTCAACCTCCGGGGAGTTTGTTTGGCAGAGATATAGAACACACTTTTCCAAGCCTGTTGGAAGGCATTTGCAGTTTCATTTCGCGTCTAATTTCCCAAACCAAACTGCTTGCAGCTCTAACTCCCTTCTAACTACCACTTCTTCGGTTCAGGGAGATATGCTGGATTCTAAACGGAGAAGCTTCTCTGACGCTTTTTCACAGAGATTTTGAAACTGAAATCTCCCATGCCGTTTCCACCATAGGCAGCAATGGGCTTCCCCATAGAACTTGCCAACCTGAATTCCTACAGGCTAGATGTGAGAGGCACATTCTGCTGCTTCCTCCCTTAGAGTTAAACTTGCTTCTGAAAGCTCAACCTCCGGGGAGTTTGTTTGGCAGAGATATAGAACACACTTTTCCAAGCCTGTTGGAAGGCATTTGCAGTTTCATTTCGCGTCTAATTTCCCAAACCAAACTGCTTGCAGCTCTAACTGCCTTCTAACTACCACTTCTTCGGTTCAGTGAGATATGCTGGATTCTAAACGGAGAAGCTTCTCTGATGCTTTTTCACAGAGATTTTGAAACTGAAATCTCCCATGCCGTTTCCACCATAGGCAGCAATGGGCTTCCCCATAGAACTTGCCAACCTGAATTCCTACAGGCTAGATGTGAGAGGCACATTCTGCTGCTTCCTCCCTTAGAGTTAAACTTGCTTCTGAAAGCTCAACCTCCGGGGAGTTTGTTTGGCAGAGATATAGAACACACTTTTCCAAGCCTGTTGGAAGGCATTTGCAGTTTCATTTCGCGTCTAATTTCCCAAACCAAACTGCTTGCAGCTCTAACTCCCTTCTAACTACCAATTCTTCGGTTCAGTGAGATATGCTGGATTCTAAACGGAGAAGCTTCTCTGACGCTTTTTCACAGAGATTTTGAAACTGAAATTTCCAAACCCGTTTCCAACGAAGGCGCCAATGGGCTTCCCCATAGAACTTGCCAACCTGAATTCCTACAGGCTAGATGTGAGAGGCACATTCTGCTGCTTCCTCCCTTAGAGTTAAACTAGCTTCTGAAAGCTCAACCTCCGGGGAGTTTGTTTGGCAGAGATATAGAACACACTTTTCCAAGCCTGTTGGAAGGCATTTGCAGTTTCATTTCGCGTCTAATTTCCCAAACCAAACTGCTTGCAGCTCTAACTCCCTTCTAACTACCACTTCTTCGGTTCAGGGAGATATGCTGGATTCTAAACGGAGAAGCTTCTCTGACGCTTTTTCACAGAGATTTTGAAACTGAAATCTCCCATGCCGTTTCCACCATAGGCAGCAATGGGCTTCCCCATAGAACTTGCCAACCTGAATTCCTACAGGCTAGATGTGAGAGACACATTCTGCTGCTTCCTCCCTTAGAGTTAAACTTGCTTCTGAAAGCTCAACCTCCGGGGAGTTTGTTTGGCAGAGATATAGAACACACTTTTCCAAGCCTGTTGGAAGGCATTTGCAGTTTCATTTCGCGTCTAATTTCCCAAACCAAACTGCTTGCAGCTCTAACTCCCTTCTAACTACCACTTCTTCGGTTCAGTGAGATATGCTGGATTCTAAACGGAGAAGCTTCTCTGACGCTTTTTCACAGAGATTTTGAAACTGAAATCTCCCATGCCGTTTCCACCATAGGCAGCAATGGGCTTCCCCATAGAACTTGCCAACCTGAATTCCTACAGGCTAGATGTGAGAGGCACATTCTGCTGCTTCCTCCCTTAGAGTTAAACTTGCTTCTGAAAGCTCAACCTCCGGGGAGTTTGTTTGGCAGAGATATAGAACACACTTTTACAAGCCTGTTGGAAGGCATTTGCAGTTTCATTTCGCGTCTAATTTCCCAAACCAAACTGCTTGCAGCTCTAACTGCCTTCTAACTACCACTTCTTCGGTTCAGTGAGATATGCTGGATTCTAAACGGAGAAGCTTCTCTGACGCTTTTTCACAGAGATTTTGAAACTGAAATTTCCAAACCCGTTTCCAACGAAGGCGCCAGTGGGCTTCCCCATAGAACTTGCCAACCTGAATTCCTACAGGCTAGATGTGAGAGGCACATTCTGCTGTTTCCTCACTTAGAGTTAAACTAGCTTCTGAAAGCTCAACCTCCGGGGAGTTTGTTTGGCAGAGATATAGAACACACTTTTCCAAGCCTGTTGGAAGGCATTTGCAGTTTCATTTCGCGTCTAATTTCCCAAACCAAACTGCTTGCAGCTCTAACTCCCTTCTAACTACCAATTCTTCGGTTCAGTGAGATATGCTGGATTCTAAACGGAGAAGCTTCTCTGACGCTTTTTCACAGAGATTTTGAAACTGAAATTTCCAAACCCGTTTCCAACGAAGGTGCCAATGGGCTTCCCCATAGAACTTGCCAACCTGAATTCCTATAGGCTAGATGTGAGAGGCACATTCTGCTGCTTCCTCCCTTAGAGTTAAACTAGCTTCTGAAAGCTCAACCTCCGGGGAGTTTGTTTGGCAGAGATATAGAACACACTTTTCCAAGCCTGTTGGAAGGCATTTGCAGTTTCATTTCGCGTCTAATTTCCCAAACCAAACTGCTTGCAGCTCTAACTGCCTTCTAACTACCACTTCTTCGGTTCAGTGAGATATGCTGGATTCTAAACGGAGAAGCTTCTCTGACGCTTTTTCACAGAGATTTTGAAACTCAAATCTCCCATGCCGTTTCCACCATAGGCAGCAATGGGCTTCCCCATAGAACTTGCCAACCTGAATTCCTACAGGCTAGATGTGAGAGGCACATTCTGCTGCTTCCTCCCTAAGAGTTAAGCTTGCTTCTGAAAGCTCAACCTCCGGGGAGTCTGTTTGGCAGAGATATAGAACACACTTTTCCAAGCCTGTTGGAAGGCCTTTGCAGTGTCATTTCGCATCTAATTTCCAAAACCAAACTGCTTGCAGCTCTAACTCCCTTCTAACTACCACTTCTTCGGTTCAGTGAGATATGCTGGATTCTAAACGGAGAAGCTTCTCTGACGCTTTTTCACAGAGATTTTGAAACTGAAATCTCCCATGCCGTTTCCACCATAGGCAGCAATGGGCTTCCCCATAGAACTTGCCAACCTGAATTCCTACAGGCTAGATGTGAGAGGCACATTCTGCTGCTTCCTCCCTTAGAGTTAAACTTGCTTCTGAAAGCTCAACCTCCGGGGAGTTTGTTTGGCAGAGATATAGAACACACTTTTCCAAGCCTGTTGGAAGGCATTTGCAGTTTCATTTCGCGTCTAATTTCCCAAACCAAACTGCTTGCAGCTCTAACTGCCTTCTAACTACCACTTCTTCGGTTCAGTGAGATATGCTGGATTCTAAACGGAGAAGCTTCTCTGACGCTTTTTCACAGAGATTTTGAAACTGAAATCTCCCATGCCGTTTCCACCATAGGCAGCAATGGGCTTCCCCATAGAACTTGCCAACCTGAATTCCTACAGGCTAGATGTGAGAGGCACATTCTGCTGCTTCCTCCCTTAGAGTTAAACTTGCTTCTGAAAGCTCAACCTCCGGGGAGTTTGTTTGGCAGAGATATAGAACACACTTTTCCAAGCCTGTTGGAAGGCATTTGCAGTTTCATTTCGCGTCTAATTTCCCAAACCAAACTGCTTGCAGCTCTAACTCCCTTCTAACTACCAATTCTTCGGTTCAGTGAGATATGCTGGATTCTAAACGGAGAAGCTTCTCTGACGCTTTTTCACAGAGATTTTGAAACTGAAATTTCCAAACCCGTTTCCAACGAAGGCGCCAATGGGCTTCCCCATAGAACTTGCCAACCTGAATTCCTACAGGCTAGATGTGAGAGGCACATTCTGCTGCTTCCTCCCTTAGAGTTAAACTTGCTTCTGAAAGCTCAACCTCCGGGGAGTTTGTTTGGCAGAGATATAGAACACACTTTTCCAAGCCTGTTGGAAGGCATTTGCAGTTTCATTTCGCGTCTAATTTCCCAAACCAAACTGCTTGCAGCTCTAACTCCCTTCTAACTACCACTTCTTCGGTTCAGGGAGATATGCTGGATTCTAAACGGAGAAGCTTCTCTGACGCTTTTTCACAGAGATTTTGAAACTGAAATCTCCCATGCCGTTTCCACCATAGGCAGCAATGGGCTTCCCCATAGAACTTGCCAACCTGAATTCCTACAGGCTAGATGTGAGAGGCACATTCTGCTGCTTCCTCCCTTAGAGTTAAACTTGCTTCTGAAAGCTCAACCTCCGGGGAGTTTGTTTGGCAGAGATATAGAACACACTTTTCCAAGCCTGTTGGAAGGCATTTGCAGTTTCATTTCGCGTCTAATTTCCCAAACCAAACTGCTTGCAGCTCTAACTCCCTTCTAACTACCACTTCTTCGGTTCAGTGAGATATGCTGGATTCTAAACGGAGAAGCTTCTCTGACGCTTTTTCACAGAGATTTTGAAACTGAAATCTCCCATGCCGTTTCCACCATAGGCAGCAATGGGCTTCACCATAGAACTTGCCAACCTGAATTCCTACAGGCTAGATGTGAGAGGCACATTCTGCTGCTTCCTCCCTTAGAGTTAAACTTGCTTCTGAAAGCTCAACCTCCGGGGAGTTTGTTTGGCAGAGATATAGAACACACTTTTCCAAGCCTGTTGGAAGGCATTTGCAGTTTCATTTCGCGTCTAATTTCCCAAACCAAACTGCTTGCAGCTCTAACTCCCTTCTAACTACCACTTCTTCGGTTCAGTGAGATATGCTGGATTCTAAACGGAGAAGCTTCTCTGACGCTTTTTCACAGAGATTTTGAAACTGAAATCTCCCATGCCGTTTCCACCATAGGCAGCAATGGGCTTCCCCATAGAACTTGCCAACCTGAATTCCTACAGGCTAGATGTGAGAGGCACATTCTGCTGCTTCCTCCCTTAGAGTTAAACTAGCTTCTGAAAGCTCAACCTCCGGGGAGTTTGTTTGGCAGAGATATAGAACACACTTTTCCAAGCCTGTTGGAAGGCATTTGCAGTTTCATTTCGCGTCTAATTTCCCAAACCAAACTGCTTGCAGCTCTAACTCCCTTCTAACTACCACTTCTTCGGTTCAGGGAGATATGCTGGATTCTAAACGGAGAAGCTTCTCTGACGCTTTTTCACAGAAATTTTGAAACTGAAATCTCCCATGCCGTTTCCACCATAGGCAGCAATGGGCTTCCCCATAGAACTCGCCAACCTGAATTCCTACAGGCTAGATGTGAGAGGCACATTCTGCTGCTTCCTCCCTAACAGTTAAGCTTGCTTCTGAAAGCTCAACCTCCGGGGAGTCTGTTTGGCAGAGATATAGAACACACTTTTCCAAGCCTGTTGGAAGGCCTTTGCAGTGTCATTTCGCATCTAATTTCCCAAACCAAACTGCTTGCAGCTCTAACTCCCTTCTAACTACCACTTCTTCGGTTCAGTGAGATATGCTGGATTCTAAACGGAGAAGCTTCTCTGACGCTTTTTCACAGAGATTTTGAAACTGAAATCTCCCATGCCGTTTCCACCATAGGCAGCAATGGGCTTCCCCATAGAACTTGCCAACCTGAATTCCTACAGGCTAGATGTGAGAGGCACATTCTGCTGCTTCCTCCCTTAGAGTTAAACTTGCTTCTGAAAGCTCAACCTCCGGGGAGTTTGTTTGGCAGAGATATAGAACACACTTTTCCAAGCCTGTTGGAAGGCATTTGCAGTTTCATTTCGCGTCTAATTTCCCAAACCAAACTGCTTGCAGCTCTAACTGCCTTCTAACTACCACTTCTTCGGTTCAGTGAGATATGCTGGATTCTAAACGGAGAAGCTTCTCTGACGCTTTTTCACAGAGATTTTGAAACTGAAATCTCCCATGCCGTTTCCACCATAGGCAGCAATGGGCTTCCCCATAGAACTTGCCAACCTGAATTCCTACAGGCTAGATGTGAGAGGCACATTCTGCTGCTTCCTCCCTTAGAGTTAAACTTGCTTCTGAAAGCTCAACCTCCGGGGAGTTTGTTTGGCAGAGATATAGAACACACTTTTCCAAGCCTGTTGGAAGGCATTTGCAGTTTCATTTCGCGTCTAATTTCCCAAACCAAACTGCTTGCAGCTCTAACTCCCTTCTAACTACCACTTCTTCGGTTCAGTGAGATATGCTGGATTCTAAACGGAGAAGCTTCTCTGACGCTTTTTCACAGAGATTTTGAAACTGAAATCTCCCATGCCGTTTCCACCATAGGCAGCAATGGGCTTCCCCATAGAACTTGCCAACCTGAATTCCTACAGGCTAGATGTGAGAGGCACATTCTGCTGCTTCCTCCCTTAGAGTTAAACTTGCTTCTGAAAGCTCAACCTCCGGGGAGTTTGTTTGGCAGAGATATAGAACACACTTTTCCAAGCCTGTTGGAAGGCATTTGCAGTTTCATTTCGCGTCTAATTTCCCAAACCAAACTGCTTGCAGCTCTAACTGCCTTCTAACTACCACTTCTTCGGTTCAGTGAGATATGCTGGATTCTAAACGGAGAAGCTTCTCTGACGCTTTTCAACAGAGATTTTGAAACTGAAATCTCCCATGCCGTTTCCACCATAGGCAGCAATGGGCTTCCCCATAGAACTTGCCAACCTGAATTCCTACAGGCTAGATGTGAGAGGCACATTCTGCTGCTTCCTCCCTTAGAGTTAAACTTGCTTCTGAAAGCTCAACCTCCGGGGAGTTTGTTTGGCAGAGATATAGAACACACTTTTCCAAGCCTGTTGGAAGGCATTTGCAGTTTCATTTCGCGTCTAATTTCCCAAACCAAACTGCTTGCAGCTCTAACTCCCTTCTAACTACCACTTCTTCGGTTCAGTGAGATATGCTGGATTCTAAACGGAGAAGCTTCTCTGACGCTTTTTCACAGAGATTTTGAAACTGAAATCTCCCATGCCGTTTCCACCATAGGCAGCAATGGGCTTCCCCATAGAACTTGCCAACCTGAATTCCTACAGGCTAGATGTGAGAGGCACATTCTGCTGCTTCCTCCCTTAGAGTTAAACTTGCTTCTGAAAGCTCAACCACCGGGGAGTTTGTTTGGCAGAGATATAGAACACACTTTTCCAAGCCTGTTGGAAGGCATTTGCAGTTTCATTTCGCGTCTAATTTCCCAAACCAAACTGCTTGCAGCTCTAACTCCCTTCTAACTACCAATTCTTCGGTTCAGTGAGATATGCTGGATTCTAAACGGAGAAGCTTCTCTGACGCTTTTTCACAGAGATTTTGAAACTGAAATTTCCAAACCCGTTTCCAACGAAGGCGCCAATGGGCTTCCCCATAGAACTTGCCAACCTGAATTCCTACAGGCTAGATGTGAGAGGCACATTCTGCTGCTTCCTCCCTTAGAGTTAAACTAGCTTCTGAAAGCTCAACCTCCGGGGAGTTTGTTTGGCAGAGATATAGAACACACTTTTCCAAGCCTGTTGGAAGGCATTTGCAGTTTCATTTCGCGTCTAATTTCCCAAACCAAACTGCTTGCAGCTCTAACTGCCTTCTAACTACCACTTCTTCGGTTCAGTGAGATATGCTGGATTCTAAACGGAGAAGCTTCTCTGACGCTTTTTCACAGAGATTTTGAAACTCAAATCTCCCATGCCGTTTCCACCATAGGCAGCAATGGGCTTCCCCATAGAACTTGCCAACCTGAATTCCTACAGGCTAGATGTGAGAGGCACATTCTGCTGCTTCCTCCCTAAGAGTTAAGCTTGCTTCTGAAAGCTCAACCTCCGGGGAGTCTGTTTGGCAGAGATATAGAACACACTTTTCCAAGCCTGTTGGAAGGCCTTTGCAGTGTCATTTCGCATCTAATTTCCCAAACCAAACTGCTTGCAGCTCTAACTCCCTTCTAACTACCACTTCTTCGGTTCAGTGAGATATGCTGGATTCTAAACGGAGAAGCTTCTCTGACGCTTTTTCACAGAGATTTTGAAACTGAAATCTCCCATGCCGTTTCCACCATAGGCAGCAATGGGCTTCCCCATAGAACTTGCCAACCTGAATTCCTACAGGCTAGATGTGAGAGGCACATTCTGCTGCTTCCTCCCTTAGAGTTAAACTTGCTTCTGAAAGCTCAACCTCCGGGGAGTTTGTTTGGCAGAGATATAGAACACACTTTTCCAAGCCTGTTGGAAGGCCTTTGCAGTTTCATTTCGCGTCTAATTTCCCAAACCAAACTGCTTGCAGCTCTAACTGCCTTCTAACTACCACTTCTTCGGTTCAGTGAGATATGCTGGATTCTAAACGGAGAAGCTTCTCTGATGCTTTTTCACAGAGATTTTGAAACTGAAATCTCCCATGCCGTTTCCACCATAGGCAGCAATGGGCTTCCCCATAGAACTTGCCAACGTGAATTCCTACAGGCTAGATGTGAGAGGCACATTCTGCTGCTTCCTCCCTTAGAGTTAAACTTGCTTCTGAAAGCTCAACCTCCGGGGAGTTTGTTTGGCAGAGATATAGAACACACTTTTCCAAGCCTGTTGGAAGGCATTTGCAGTTTCATTTCGCGTCTAATTTCCCAAACCAAACTGCTTGCAGCTCTAACTCCCTTCTAACTACCAATTCTTCGGTTCAGTGAGATATGCTGGATTCTAAACGGAGAAGCTTCTCTGACGCTTTTTCACAGAGATTTTGAAACTGAAATTTCCAAACCCGTTTCCAACGAAGGCGCCAATGGGCTTCCCCATAGAACTTGCCAACCTGAATTCCTACAGGCTAGATGTGAGAGGCACATTCTGCTGCTTCCTCCCTTAGAGTTAAACTAGCTTCTGAAAGCTCAACCTCCGGGGAGTTTGTTTGGCAGAGATATAGAACACACTTTTCCAAGCCTGTTGGAAGGCATTTGCAGTTTCATTTCGCGTCTAATTTCCCAAACCAAACTGCTTGCAGCTCTAACTCCCTTCTAACTACCACTTCTTCGGTTCAGGGAGATATGCTGGATTCTAAACGGAGAAGCTTCTCTGACGCTTTTTCACAGAGATTTTGAAACTGAAATCTCCCATGCCGTTTCCACCATAGGCAGCAATGGGCTTCCCCATAGAACTTGCCAACCTGAATTCCTACAGGCTAGATGTGAGAGGCACATTCTGCTGCTTCCTCCCTTAGAGTTAAACTTGCTTCTGAAAGCTCAACCTCCGGGGAGTTTGTTTGGCATTGATATAGAACACACTTTTCCAAGCCTGTTGGAAGGCATTTGCAGTTTCATTTCGCGTCTAATTTCCCAAACCAAACTGCTTGCAGCTCTAACTCCCTTCTAACTACCACTTCTTCGGTTCAGTGAGATATGCTGGATTCTAAACGGAGAAGCTTCTCTGACGCTTTTTCACAGAGATTTTGAAACTGAAATCTCCCATGCCGTTTCCACCATAGGCAGCAATGGGCTTCCCCATAGAACTTGCCAACCTGAATTCCTACAGGCTAGATGTGAGAGGCACATTCTGCTGCTTCCTCCCTTAGAGTTAAACTTGCTTCTGAAAGCTCAACCTCCGGGGAGTTTGTTTGGCAGAGATATAGAACACACTTTTCCAAGCCTGTTGGAAGGCATTTGCAGTTTCATTTCGCGTCTAATTTCCCAAACCAAACTGCTTGCAGCTCTAACTGCCTTCTAACTACCACTTCTTCGGTTCAGTGAGATATGCTGGATTCTAAACGGAGAAGCTTCTCTGACGCTTTTTCACAGAGATTTTGAAACTGAAATTTCCAAACCCGTTTCCAACGAAGGCGCCAATGGGCTTCCCCATAGAACTTGCCAACCTGAATTCCTACAGGCTAGATGTGAGAGGCACATTCTGCTGCTTCCTCCCTTAGAGTTAAACTAGCTTCTGAAAGCTCAACCTCCGGGGAGTTTGTTTGGCAGAGATATAGAACACACTTTTCCAAGCCTGTTGGAAGGCATTTGCAGTTTCATTTCGCGTCTAATTTCCCAAACCAAACTGCTTGCAGCTCTAACTCCCTTCTAACTACCACTTCTTCGGTTCAGGGAGATATGCTGGATTCTAAACGGAGAAGCTTCTCTGACGCTTTTTCACAGAGATTTTGAAACTGAAATCTCCCATGCCGTTTCCACCATAGGCAGCAATGGGCTTCCCCATAGAACTTGCCAACCTGAATTCCTACAGGCTAGATGTGAGAGGCACATTCTGCTGCTTCCTCCCTAACAGTTAAGCTTGCTTCTGAAAGCTCAACCTCCGGGGAGTCTGTTTGGCAGAGATATAGAACACACTTTTCCAAGCCTGTTGGAAGGCCTTTGCAGTGTCATTTCGCATCTAATTTCCCAAACCAAACTGCTTGCAGCTCTAACTCCCTTCTAACTACCACTTCTTCGGTTCAGTGAGATATGCTGGATTCTAAACGGAGAAGCTTCTCTGACGCTTTTTCACAGAGATTTTGAAACTGAAATCTCCCATGCCGTTTCCACCATAGGCAGCAATGGGCTTCCCCATAGAACTTGCCAACCTGAATTCCTACAGGCTAGATGTGAGAGGCACATTCTGCTGCTTCCTCCCTTAGAGTTAAACTTGCTTCTGAAAGCTCAACCTCCGGGGAGTTTGTTTGGCAGAGATATAGAACACACTTTTCCAAGCCTGTTGGAAGGCATTTGCAGTTTCATTTCGCGTCTAATTTCCCAAACCAAACTGCTTGCAGCTCTAACTGCCTTCTAACTACCACTTCTTCGGTTCAGTGAGATATGCTGGATTCTAAACGGAGAAGCTTCTCTGACGCTTTTTCACAGAGATTTTGAAACTGAAATCTCCCATGCCGTTTCCACCATAGGCAGCAATGGGCTTCCCCATAGAACTTGCCAACCTGAATTCCTACAGGCTAGATGTGAGAGGCACATTCTGCTGCTTCCTCCCTTAGAGTTAAACTTGCTTCTGAAAGCTCAACCTCCGGGGAGTTTGTTTGGCAGAGATATAGAACACACTTTTCCAAGCCTGTTGGAAGGCATTTGCAGTTTCATTTCGCGTCTAATTTCCCAAACCAAACTGCTTGCAGCTCTAACTCCCTTCTAACTACCACTTCTTCGGTTCAGGGAGATATGCTGGATTCTAAACGGAGAAGCTTCTCTGACGCTTTTTCACAGAGATTTTGAAACTGAAATCTCCCATGCCGTTTCCACCATAGGCAGCAATGGGCTTCCCCATAGAACTTGCCAACCTGAATTCCTACAGGCTAGATGTGAGAGGCACATTCTGCTGCTTCCTCCCTTAGAGTTAAACTTGCTTCTGAAAGCTCAACCTCCGGGGAGTTTGTTTGGCAGAGATATAGAACACACTTTTCCAAGCCTGTTGGAAGGCATTTGCAGTTTCATTTCGCGTCTAATTTCCCAAACGAAACTGCTTGCAGCTCTAACTCCCTTCTAACTACCACTTCTTCGGTTCAGGGAGATATGCTGGATTCTAAACGGAGAAGCTTCTCTGACGCTTTTTCACAGAGATTTTGAAACTGAAATCTCCCATGCCGTTTCCACCATAGGCAGCAATGGGCTTCCCCATAGAACTTGCCAACCTGAATTCCTACAGGCTAGATGTGAGAGGCACATTCTGCTGCTTCCTCCCTTAGAGTTAAACTTGCTTCTGAAAGCTCAACCTCCGGGGAGTTTGTTTGGCAGAGATATAGAACACACTTTTCCAAGCCTGTTGGAAGGCATGTGCAGTTTCATTTCGCGTCTAATTTCCCAAACCAAACTGCTTGCAGCTCTAACTCCCTTCTAACTACCAATTCTTCGGTTCAGTGAGATATGCTGGATTCTAAACGGAGAAGCTTCTCTGACGCTTTTTCACAGAGATTTTGAAACTGAAATCTCCCATGCTGTTTCCACCATAGCCAGCAATGGGCTTCCCCATAGAACTTGCCAACGTGAATTCCTACAGGCTAGATGTGAGAGGCACATTCTGCTGCTTCCTCCCTTAGAGTTAAACTAGCTTCTGAAAGCTCAACCTCCAGGGAGTCTGTTTGGCAGAGATATAGAACACACTTTTCCAAGCCTGTTGGAAGGCATTTGCACTTTCATTTCGCGTCTAATTTCCCAAACCAAACTGCTTGCAGCTCTAACTCCCTTCTAACTACCACTTCTTCGGTTCAGTGAGATATGCTGGATTCTAAACGGAGAAGCTTCTCTGACGCTTTTTCACAGAGATTTTGAAACTGAAATCTCCCATGCCGTTTCCACCATAGGCAGCAATGGGCTTCCCCATAGAACTTGCCAACCTGAATTCCTACAGGCGAGATGTGAGAGGCACATTCTGCTGCTTCCTCCCTAAGAGTTAAGCTTGCTTCTGAAAGCTCAACCTCCGGGGAGTCTGTTTGGCAGAGATATAGAACACACTTTTCCAAGCCTGTTGGAAGGCCTTTGCAGTGTCATTTCGCATCTAATTTCCCAAACCAAACTGCTTGCAGCTCTAACTCCCTTCTAACTACCACTTCTTCGGTTCAGGGAGATATGCTGGATTCTAAACGGAGAAGCTTCTCTGACGCTTTTTCACAGAGATTTTGAAACTGAAATCTCCCATGCCGTTTCCACCATAGGCAGCAATGGGCTTCCCCATAGAACTTGCCAACCTGAATTCCTACAGGCTAGATGTGAGAGGCACATTCTGCTGCTTCCTCCCTTAGAGTTAAACTTGCTTCTGAAAGCTCAACCTCCGGGGAGTTTGTTTGGCAGAGATATAGAACACACTTTTCCAAGCCTGTTGGAAGGCATTTGCAGTTTCATTTCGCGTCTAATTTCCCAAACCAAACTGCTTGCAGCTCTAACTCCCTTCTAACTACCACTTCTTCGGTTCAGTGAGATATGCTGGATTCTAAACGGAGAAGCTTCTCTGACGCTTTTTCACAGAGATTTTGAAACTGAAATCTCCCATGCCGTTTCCACCATAGGCAGCAATGGGCTTCCCCATAGAACTTGCCAACCTGAATTCCTACAGGCTAGATGTGAGAGGCACATTCTGCTGCTTCCTCCCTTAGAGTTAAACTTGCTTCTGAAAGCTCAACCTCCGGGGAGTTTGTTTGGCAGAGATATAGAACACACTTTTCCAAGCCTGTTGGAAGGCATTTGCAGTTTCATTTCGCGTCTAATTTCCCAAACCAAACTGCTTGCAGCTCTAACTCCCTTCTAACTACCACTTCTTCGGTTCAGGGAGATATGCTGGATTCTAAACGGAGAAGCTTCTCTGACGCTTTTCCACAGAGATTTTGAAACTGAAATCTCCCATGCCGTTTCCACCATAGGCAGCAATGGGCTTCCCCATAGAACTTGCCAACCTGAATTCCTACAGGCTAGATGTGAGAGGCACATTCTGCTGCTTCCTCCCTTAGAGTTAAACTTGCTTCTGAAAGCTCAACCTCCGGGGAGTTTGTTTGGCAGAGATATAGAACACACTTTTCCAAGCCTGTTGGAAGGCATTTGCAGTTTCATTTCGCGTCTAATTTCCCAAACCAAACTGCTTGCAGCTCTAACTCCCTTCTAACTACCACTTCTTCGGTTCAGTGAGATATGCTGGATTCTAAACGGAGAAGCTTCTCTGACGCTTTTTCACAGAGATTTTGAAACTGAAATCTCCCATGCCGTTTCCACCATAGGCAGCAATGGGCTTCCCCATAGAACTTGCCAACCTGAATTCCTACAGGCTAGATGTGAGAGGCACATTCTGCTGCTTCCTCCCTTAGAGTTAAACTTGCTTCTGAAAGCTCAACCTCCGGGGAGTTTGTTTGGCAGAGATATAGAACACACTTTTCCAAGCCTGTTGGAAGGCATTTGCAGTTTCATTTCGCGTCTAATTTCCCAAACCAAACTGCTTGCAGCTCTAACTCCCTTCTAACTACCACTTCTTCGGTTCAGGGAGATATGCTGGATTCTAAACGGAGAAGCTTCTCTGACGCTTTTTCACAGAGATTTTGAAACTGAAATCTCCCATGCCGTTTCCACCATAGGCAGCAATGGGCTTCCCCATAGAACTTGCCAACCTGAATTCCTACAGGCTAGATGTGAGAGGCACATTCTGCTGCTTCCTCCCTTAGAGTTAAACTTGCTTCTGAAAGCTCAACCTCCGGGGAGTTTGTTTGGCAGAGATATAGAACACACTTTTCCAAGCCTGTTGGAAGGCATTTGCAGTTTCATTTCGCGTCTAATTTCCCAAACCAAACTGCTTGCAGCTCTAACTCCCTTCTAACTACCACTTCTTCGGTTCAGGGAGATATGCTGGATTCTAAACGGAGAAGCTTCTCTGACGCTTTTTCACAGAGATTTTGAAACTGAAATTTCCAAACCCGTTTCCAACGAAGGCGCCAATGGGCTTCCCCATAGAACTTGCCAACCTGAATTCCTACAGGCTAGATGTGAGAGGCACATTCTGCTGCTTCCTCCCTTAGAGTTAAACTAGCTTCTGAAAGCTCAACCTCCGGGGAGTTTGTTTGGCAGAGATATAGAACACACTTTTCCAAGCCTGTTGGAAGGCATTTGCAGTTTCATTTCGCGTCTAATTTCCCAAACCAAACTGCTTGCAGCTCTAACTCCCTTCTAACTACCACTTCTTCGGTTCAGGGAGATATGCTGGATTCTAAACGGAGAAGCTTCTCTGACGCTTTTTCACAGAGATTTTGAAACTGAAATCTCCCATGCCGTTTCCACCATAGGCAGCAATGGGCTTCCCCATAGAACTTGCCAACCTGAATTCCTACAGGCTAGATGTGAGAGGCACATTCTGCTGCTTCCTCCCTAACAGTTAAGCTTGCTTCTGAAAGCTCAACCTCCGGGGACTCTGTTTGGCAGAGATATAGAACACACTTTTCCAAGCCTGTTGGAAGGCCTTTGCAGTGTCATTTCGCATCTAATTTCCCAAACCAAACTGCTTGCAGCTCTAACTCCCTTCTAACTACCACTTCTTCGGTTCAGTGAGATATGCTGGATTCTAAACGGAGAAGCTTCTCTGACGCTTTTTCACAGAGATTTTGAAACTGAAATTTCCAAACCCGTTTCCAACGAAGGCGCCAATGGGCTTCCCCATAGAACTTGCCAACCTGAATTCCTACAGGCTAGATGTGAGAGGCACATTCTGCTGCTTCCTCCCTTAGAGTTAAACTAGCTTCTGAAAGCTCAACCTCCGGGGAGTTTGTTTGGCAGAGATATAGAACACACTTTTCCAAGCCTGTTGGAAGGCATTTGCAGTTTCATTTCGCGTCTAATTTCCCAAACCAAACTGCTTGCAGCTCTAACTCCCTTCTAACTACCACTTCTTCGGTTCAGTGAGATATGCTGGATTCTAAACGGAGAAGCTTCTCTGACGCTTTTTCACAGAGATTTTGAAACTGAAATTTCCAAACCCGTTTCCAACGAAGGCGCCAGTGGGCTTCCCCATAGAACTTGCCAACCTGAATTCCTACAGGCTAGATGTGAGAGGCACATTCTGCTGTTTCCTCACTTAGAGTTAAACTAGCTTCTGAAAGCTCAACCTCCGGGGAGTTTGTTTGGCAGAGATATAGAACACACTTTTCCAAGCCTGTTGGAAGGCATTTGCAGTTTCATTTCGCGTCTAATTTCCCAAACCAAACTGCTTGCAGCTCTAACTGCCTTCTAACTACCACTTCTTCGGTTCAGTGAGATATGCTGGATTCTAAACGGAGAAGCTTCTCTGACGCTTTTTCACAGAGATTTTGAAACTGAAATCTCCCATGCTGTTTCCACCATAGCCAGCAATGGGCTTCCCCATAGAACTTGCCAACGTGAATTCCTACAGGCTAGATGTGAGAGGCACATTCTGCTGCTTCCTCCCTTAGAGTTAAACTAGCTTCTGAAAGCTCAACCTCCAGGGAGTCTGTTTGGCAGAGATATAGAACACACTTTTCCAAGCCTGTTGGAAGGCATTTGCACTTTCATTTCGCGTCTAATTTCCCAAACCAAACTGCTTGCAGCTCTAACTGCCTTCTAACTACCACTTCTTCGGTTCAGTGAGATATGCTGGATTCTAAACGGAGAAGCTTCTCTGACGCTTTTTCACAGAGATTTTGAAACTGAAATCTCCCATGCCGTTTCCACCATAGGCAGCAATGGGCTTCCCCATAGAACTTGCCAACCTGAATTCCTACAGGCTAGATGTGAGAGGCACATTCTGCTGCTTCCTCCCTAAGAGTTAAGCTTGCTTCTGAAAGCTCAACCTCCGGGGAGTCTGTTTGGCAGAGATATAGAACACACTTTTCCAAGCCTGTTGGAAGGCCTTTGCAGTGTCATTTCGCATCTAATTTCCCAAACCAAACTGCTTGCAGCTCTAACTCCCTTCTAACTACCACTTCTTCGGTTCAGTGAGATATGCTGGATTCTAAACGGAGAAGCTTCTCTGACGCTTTTTCACAGAGATTTTGAAACTGAAATTTCCAAACCCGTTTCCAACGAAGGCGCCAATGGGCTTCCCCATAGAACTTGCCAACCTGAATTCCTACAGGCTAGATGTGAGAGGCACATTCTGCTGCTTCCTCCCTTAGAGTTAAACTAGCTTCTGAAAGCTCAACCTCCAGGGAGTCTGTTTGGCAGAGATATAGAACACACTTTTCCAAGCCTGTTGGAAGGCATTTGCACTTTCATTTCGCGTCTAATTTCCCAAACCAAACTGCTTGCAGCTCTAACTGCCTTCTAACTACCACTTCTTCGGTTCAGTGAGATATGCTGGATTCTAAACGGAGAAGCTTCTCTGACGCTTTTTCACAGAGATTTTGAAACTGAAATCTCCCATGCCGTTTCCACCATAGGCAGCAATGGGCTTCCCCATAGAACTTGCCAACCTGAATTCCTACAGGCTAGATGTGAGAGGCACATTCTGCTGCTTCCTCCCTAAGAGTTAAGCTTGCTTCTGAAAGCTCAACCTCCGGGGAGTCTGTTTGGCAGAGATATAGAACACACTTTTCCAAGCCTGTTGGAAGGCCTTTGCAGTGTCATTTCGCATCTAATTTCCCAAACCAAACTGCTTGCAGCTCTAACTCCCTTCTAACTACCACTTCTTCGGTTCAGTGAGATATGCTGGATTCTAAACGGAGAAGCTTCTCTGACGCTTTTTCACAGAGATTTTGAAACTGAAATCTCCCATGCCGTTTCCACCATAGGCAGCAATGGGCTTCCCCATAGAACTTGCCAACCTGAATTCCTACAGGCTAGATGTGAGAGGCACATTCTGCTGCTTCCTCCCTTAGAGTTAAACTTGCTTCTGAAAGCTCAACCTCCGGGGAGTTTGTTTGGCAGAGATATAGAACACACTTTTCCAAGCCTGTTGGAAGGCATTTGCAGTTTCATTTCGCGTCTAATTTCCCAAACCAAACTGCTTGCAGCTCTAACTCCCTTCTAACTACCACTTCTTCGGTTCAGTGAGATATGCTGGATTCTAAACGGAGAAGCTTCTCTGACGCTTTTTCACAGAGATTTTGAAACTGAAATCTCCCATGCCGTTTCCACCATAGGCAGCAATGGGCTTCCCCATAGAACTTGCCAACCTGAATTCCTACAGGCTAGATGTGAGAGGCACATTCTGCTGCTTCCTCCCTAAGAGTTAAGCTTGCTTCTGAAAGCTCAACCTCCGGGGAGTCTGTTTGGCAGAGATATAGAACACACTTTTCCAAGCCTGTTGGAAGGCCTTTGCAGTGTCATTTCGCATCTAATTTCCCAAACCAAACTGCTTGCAGCTCTAACTCCCTTCTAACTACCACTTCTTCGGTTCAGTGAGATATGCTGGATTCTAAACGGAGAAGCTTCTCTGACGCTTTTTCACAGAGATTTTGAAACTGAAATTTCCAAACCCGTTTCCAAGGAAGGCGCCAATGGGCTTCCCCATAGAACTTGCCAACCTGAATTCCTACAGGCTAGATGTGAGAGGCACATTCTGCTGCTTCCTCCCTTAGAGTTAAACTAGCTTCTGAAAGCTCAACTTCCAGGGAGTCTGTTTGGCAGAGATATAGAACACACTTTTCCAAGCCTGTTGGAAGGCATTTGCAGTTTCATTTCGCGTCTAATTTCCCAAACCAAACTGCTTGCAGCTCTAACTGCCTTCTAACTACCACTTCTTCGGTTCAGTGAGATATGCTGGATTCTAAACGGAGAAGCTTCTCTGACGCTTTTTCACAGAGATTTTGAAACTGAAATTTCCAAACCCGTTTCCAACGAAGGCGCCAATGGGCTTCCCCATAGAACTTGCCAACCTGAATTCCTACAGGCTAGATGTGAGAGGCACATTCTGCTGCTTCCTCCCTTAGAGTTAAACTAGCTTCTGAAAGCTCAACCTCCGGGGAGTTTGTTTGGCAGAGATATAGAACACACTTTTCCAAGCCTGTTGGAAGGCATTTGCAGTTTCATTTCGCGTCTAATTTCCCAAACCAAACTGCTTGCAGCTCTAACTCCCTTCTAACTACCACTTCTTCGGTTCAGGGAGATATGCTGGATTCTAAACGGAGAAGCTTCTCTGACGCTTTTTCACAGAGATTTTGAAACTGAAATCTCCCATGCCGTTTCCACCATAGGCAGCAATGGGCTTCCCCATAGAACTTGCCAACCTGAATTCCTACAGGCTAGATGTGAGAGGCACATTCTGCTGCTTCCTCCCTAACAGTTAAGCTTGCTTCTGAAAGCTCAACCTCCGGGGACTCTGTTTGGCAGAGATATAGAACACACTTTTCCAAGCCTGTTGGAAGGCCTTTGCAGTGTCATTTCGCATCTAATTTCCCAAACCAAACTGCTTGCAGCTCTAACTCCCTTCTAACTACCACTTCTTCGGTTCAGTGAGATATGCTGGATTCTAAACGGAGAAGCTTCTCTGACGCTTTTTCACAGAGATTTTGAAACTGAAATTTCCAAACCCGTTTCCAACGAAGGCGCCAATGGGCTTCCCCATAGAACTTGCCAACCTGAATTCCTACAGGCTAGATGTGAGAGGCACATTCTGCTGCTTCCTCCCTTAGAGTTAAACTTGCTTCTGAAAGCTCAACCTCCGGGGAGTTTGTTTGGCAGAGATATAGAACACACTTTTCCAAGCCTGTTGGAAGGCATTTGCAGTTTCATTTCGCGTCTAATTTCCCAAACCAAACTGCTTGCAGCTCTAACTGCCTTCTAACTACCACTTCTTCGGTTCAGTGAGATATGCTGGATTCTAAACGGAGAAGCTTCTCTGACGCTTTTTCACAGAGATTTTGAAACTGAAATTTCCAAACCCGTTTCCAACGAAGGCGCCAATGGGCTTCCCCATAGAACTTGCCAACCTGAATTCCTACAGGCTAGATGTGAGAGGCACATTCTGCTGCTTCCTCCCTTAGAGTTAAACTAGCTTCTGAAAGCTCAACCTCCGGGGAGTTTGTTTGGCAGAGATATAGAACACACTTTTCCAAGCCTGTTGGAAGGCATTTGCAGTTTCATTTCGCGTCTAATTTCCCAAACCAAACTGCTTGCAGCTCTAACTCCCTTCTAACTACCACTTCTTCGGTTCAGGGAGATATGCTGGATTCTAAACGGAGAAGCTTCTCTGACGCTTTTTCACAGAGATTTTGAAACTGAAATCTCCCATGCCGTTTCCACCATAGGCAGCAATGGGCTTCCCCATAGAACTTGCCAACCTGAATTCCTACAGGCTAGATGTGAGAGGCACATTCTGCTGCTTCCTCCCTAACAGTTAAGCTAGCTTCTGAAAGCTCAACCTCCGGGGACTCTGTTTGGCAGAGATATAGAACACACTTTTCCAAGCCTGTTGGAAGGCCTTTGCAGTGTCATTTCGCATCTAATTTCCCAAACCAAACTGCTTGCAGCTCTAACTCCCTTCTAACTACCACTTCTTCGGTTCAGTGAGATATGCTGGATTCTAAACGGAGAAGCTTCTCTGACGCTTTTTCACAGAGATTTTGAAACTGAAATTTCCAAACCCGTTTCCAACGAAGGCGCCAATGGGCTTCCCCATAGAACTTGCCAACCTGAATTCCTACAGGCTAGATGTGAGAGGCACATTCTGCTGCTTCCTCCCTTAGAGTTAAACTAGCTTCTGAAAGCTCAACCTCCGGGGAGTTTGTTTGGCAGAGATATAGAACACACTTTTCCAAGCCTGTTGGAAGGCATTTGCAGTTTCATTTCGCGTCTAATTTCCCAAACCAAACTGCTTGCAGCTCTAACTCCCTTCTAACTACCACTTCTTCGGTTCAGTGAGATATGCTGGATTCTAAACGGAGAAGCTTCTCTGACGCTTTTTCACAGAGATTTTGAAACTGAAATTTCCAAACCCGTTTCCAACGAAGGCGCCAGTGGGCTTCCCCATAGAACTTGCCAACCTGAATTCCTACAGGCTAGATGTGAGAGGCACATTCTGCTGTTTCCTCACTTAGAGTTAAACTAGCTTCTGAAAGCTCAACCTCCGGGGAGTTTGTTTGGCAGAGATATAGAACACACTTTTCCAAGCCTGTTGGAAGGCATTTGCAGTTTCATTTCGCGTCTAATTTCCCAAACCAAACTGCTTGCAGCTCTAACTGCCTTCTAACTACCACTTCTTCGGTTCAGTGAGATATGCTGGATTCTAAACGGAGAAGCTTCTCTGACGCTTTTTCACATAGATTTTGAAACTGAAATCTCCCATGCTGTTTCCACCATAGCCAGCAATGGGCTTCCCCATAGAACTTGCCAACGTGAATTCCTACAGGCTAGATGTGAGAGGCACATTCTGCTGCTTCCTCCCTTAGAGTTAAACTAGCTTCTGAAAGCTCAACCTCCAGGGAGTCTGTTTGGCAGAGATATAGAACACACTTTTCCAAGCCTGTTGGAAGGCATTTGCTCTTTCATTTCGCGTCTAATTTCCCAAACCAAACTGCTTGCAGCTCTAACTGCCTTCTAACTACCACTTCTTCGGTTCAGTGAGATATGCTGGATTCTAAACGGAGAAGCTTCTCTGACGCTTTTTCACAGAGATTTTGAAACTGAAATCTCCCATGCCGTTTCCACCATAGGCAGCAATGGGCTTCCCCATAGAACTTGCCAACCTGAATTCCTACAGGCTAGATGTGAGAGGCACATTCTGCTGCTTCCTCCCTAAGAGTTAAGCTTGCTTCTGAAAGCTCAACCTCCGGGGAGTCTGTTTGGCAGAGATATAGAACACACTTTTCCAAGCCTGTTGGAAGGCCTTTGCAGTGTCATTTCGCATCTAATTTCCCAAACCAAACTGCTTGCAGCTCTAACTCCCTTCTAACTACCACTTCTTCGGTTCAGTGAGATATGCTGGATTCTAAACGGAGAAGCTTCTCTGACGCTTTTTCACAGAGATTTTGAAACTGAAATCTCCCATGCCGTTTCCACCATAGGCAGCAATGGGCTTCCCCATAGAACTTGCCAACCTGAATTCCTACAGGCTAGATGTGAGAGGCACATTCTGCTGCTTCCTCCCTTAGAGTTAAACTTGCTTCTGAAAGCTGAACCTCCGGGGAGTTTGTTTGGCAGAGATATAGAACACACTTTTCCAAGCCTGTTGGAAGGCATTTGCAGTTTCATTTCGCGTCTAATTTCCCAAACCAAACTGCTTGCAGCTCTAACTCCCTTCTAACTACCACTTCTTCGGTTCAGTGAGATATGCTGGATTCTAAACGGAGAAGCTTCTCTGACGCTTTTTCACAGAGATTTTGAAACTGAAATCTCCCATGCCGTTTCCACCATAGGCAGCAATGGGCTTCCCCATAGAACTTGCCAACCTGAATTCCTACAGGCTAGATGTGAGAGGCACATTCTGCTGCTTCCTCCCTAAGAGTTAAGCTTGCTTCTGAAAGCTCAACCTCCGGGGAGTCTGTTTGGCAGAGATATAGAACACACTTTTCCAAGCCTGTTGGAAGGCCTTTGCAGTGTCATTTCGCATCTAATTTCCCAAACCAAACTGCTTGCAGCTCTAACTCCCTTCTAACTACCACTTCTTCGGTTCAGTGAGATATGCTGGATTCTAAACGGAGAAGCTTCTCTGACGCTTTTTCACAGAGATTTTGAAACTGAAATCTCCCATGCCGTTTCCACCATAGGCAGCAATGGGCTTCCCCATAGAACTTGCCAACCTGAATTCCTACAGGCTAGATGTGAGAGGCACATTCTGCTGCTTCCTCCCTTAGAGTTAAACTTGCTTCTGAAAGCTGAACCTCCGGGGAGTTTGTTTGGCAGAGATATAGAACACACTTTTCCAAGCCTGTTGGAAGGCATTTGCAGTTTCATTTCGCGTCTAATTTCCCAAACCAAACTGCTTGCAGCTCTAACTCCCTTCTAACTACCACTTCTTCGGTTCAGTGAGATATGCTGGATTCTAAACGGAGAAGCTTCTCTGACGCTTTTTCACAGAGATTTTGAAACTGAAATCTCCCATGCCGTTTCCACCATAGGCAGCAATGGGCTTCCCCATAGAACTTGCCAACCTGAATTCCTACAGGCTAGATGTGAGAGGCACATTCTGCTGCTTCCTCCCTTAGAGTTAAACTTGCTTCTGAAAGCTGAACCTCCGGGGAGTTTGTTTGGCAGAGATATAGAACACACTTTTCCAAGCCTGTTGGAAGGCATTTGCAGTTTCATTTCGCGTCTAATTTCCCAAACCAAACTGCTTGCAGCTCTAACTGCCTTCTAACTACCACTTCTTCGGTTCAGTGAGATATGCTGGATTCTAAACGGAGAAGCTTCTCTGACGCTTTTTCACAGAGATTTTGAAACTGAAATTTCCAAACCCGTTTCCAACGAAGGCGCCAATGGGCTTCCCCATAGAACTTGCCAACCTGAATTCCTACAGGCTAGATGTGAGAGGCACATTCTGCTGCTTCCTCCCTTAGAGTTAAACTAGCTTCTGAAAGCTCAACCTCCGGGGAGTTTGTTTGGCAGAGATATAGAACACACTTTTCCAAGCCTGTTGGAAGGCATTTGCAGTTTCATTTCGCGTCTAATTTCCCAAACCAAACTGCTTGCAGCTCTAACTCCCTTCTAACTACCACTTCTTCGGTTCAGGGAGATATGCTGGATTCTAAACGGAGAAGCTTCTCTGACGCTTTTTCACAGAGATTTTGAAACTGAAATCTCCCATGCCGTTTCCACCATAGCCAGCAATGGGCTTCCCCATAGAACTTGCCAACCTGAATTCCTACAGGCTAGATGTGAGAGGCACATTCTGCTGCTTCCTCCCTAAGAGTTAAGCTTGCTTCTGAAAGCTCAACCTCCGGGGAGTCTGTTTGGCAGAGATATAGAACACACTTTTCCAAGCCTGTTGGAAGGCCTTTGCAGTGTCATTTCGCATCTAATTTCCCAAACCAAACTGCTTGCAGCTCTAATTCCCTTCTAACTACCACTTCTTCGGTTCAGTGAGATATGCTGGATTCTAAACGGAGAAGCTTCTCTGACGCTTTTTCACAGAGATTTTGAAACTGAAATCTCCCATGCCGTTTCCACCATAGGCAGCAATGGGCTTCCCCATAGAACTTGCCAACCTGAATTCCTACAGGCTAGATGTGAGAGGCACATTCTGCTGCTTCCTCCCTTAGAGTTAAACTTGCTTCTGAAAGCTCAACCTCCGGGGAGTTTGTTTGGCAGAGATATAGAACACACTTTTCCAAGCCTGTTGGAAGGCATTTGCAGTTTCATTTCGCGTCTAATTTCCCAAACCAAACTGCTTGCAGCTCTAACTGCCTTCTAACTACCACTTCTTCGGTTCAGTGAGATATGCTGGATTCTAAACGGAGAAGCTTCTCTGACGCTTTTTCACAGAGATTTTGAAACTGAAATCTCCCATGCCGTTTCCACCATAGGCAGCAATGGGCTTCCCCATAGAACTTGCCAACCTGAATTCCTACAGGCTAGATGTGAGAGGCACATTCTGCTGCTTCCTCCCTTAGAGTTAAACTTGCTTCTGAAAGCTCAACCTCCGGGGAGTTTGTTTGGCAGAGATATAGAACACACTTTTCCAAGCCTGTTGGAAGGCATTTGCAGTTTCATTTCGCGTCTAATTTCCCAAACCAAACTGCTTGCAGCTCTAACTCCCTTCTAACTACCACTTCTTCGGTTCAGTGAGATATGCTGGATTCTAAACGGAGAAGCTTCTCTGACGCTTTTTCACAGAGATTTTGAAACTGAAATCTCCCATGCCGTTTCCACCATAGGCAGCAATGGGCTTCCCCATAGAACTTGCCAACCTGAATTCCTACAGGCTAGATGTGAGAGGCACATTCTGCTGCTTCCTCCCTTAGAGTTAAACTTGCTTCTGAAAGCTCAACCTCCGGGGAGTTTGTTTGGCAGAGATATAGAACACACTTTTCCAAGCCTGTTGGAAGGCATTTGCAGTTGCATTTCGCGTCTAATTTCCCAAACCAAACTGCTTGCAGCTCTAACTGCCTTCTAACTACCACTTCTTCGGTTCAGTGAGATATGCTGGATTCTAAACGGAGAAGCTTCTCTGACGCTTTTTCACAGAGATTTTGAAACTGAAATTTCCAAACCCGTTTCCAACGAAGGCGCCAATGGGCTTCCCCATAGAACTTGCCAACCTGAATTACTACAGGCTAGATGTGAGAGGCACATTCTGCTGCTTCCACCCTTAGAGTTAAACTAGCTTCTGAAAGCTCAACCTCCAGGGAGTCTGTTTGGCAGAGATATAGAACACACTTTTCCAAGCCTGTTGGAAGGCATTTGCAGTTTCATTTCGCGTCTAATTTCCCAAACCAAACTGCTTGCAGCTCTAACTGCCTTCAAACTACCACTTCTTCGGTTCAGTGAGATATGCTGGATTCTAAACGGAGAAGCTTCTCTGACGCTTTTTCACAGAGATTTTGAAACTGAAATTTCCAAACCCGTTTCCAACGAAGGCGCCAATGGGCTTCCCCATAGAACTTGCCAACCTGAATTACTACAGGCTAGATGTGAGAGGCACATTCTGCTGCTTCCACCCTTAGAGTTAAACTAGCTTCTGAAAGCTCAACCTCCAGGGAGTCTGTTTGGCAGAGATATAGAACACACTTTTCCAAGCCTGTTGGAAGGCATTTGCAGTTTCATTTCGCGTCTAATTTCCCAAACCAAACTGCTTGCAGCTCTAACTCCCTTCTAACTACCAATTCTTCGGTTCAGTGAGATATGCTGGATTCTAAACGGAGAAGCTTCTCTGACGCTTTTTCACAGAGATTTTGAAACTGAAATTTCCAAACCCGTTTCCAACGAAGGCGCCAATGGGCTTCCCCATAGAACTTGCCAACCTGAATTCCTACAGGCTAGATGTGAGAGGCACATTCTGCTGTTTCCTCACTTAGAGTTAAACTAGCTTCTGAAAGCTCAACCTCCGGGGAGTTTGTTTGGCAGAGATATAGAACACACTTTTCCAAGCCTGTTGGAAGGCATTTGCAGTTTCATTTCGCGTCTAATTTCCCAAACCAAACTGCTTGCAGCTCTAACTGCCTTCTAACTACCACTTCTTCGGTTCAGTGAGATATGCTGGATTCTAAACGGAGAAGCTTCTCTGACGCTTTTTCACAGAGATTTTGAAACTGAAATCTCCCATGCTGTTTCCACCATAGCCAGCAATGGGCTTCCCCATAGAACTTGCCAACGTGAATTCCTACAGGCTAGATGTGAGAGGCACATTCTGCTGCTTCCTCCCTTAGAGTTAAACTAGCTTCTGAAAGCTCAACCTCCAGGGAGTCTGTTTGGCAGAGATATAGAACACACTTTTCCAAGCCTGTTGGAAGGCATTTGCACTTTCATTTCGCGTCTAATTTCCCAAACCAAACTGCTTGCAGCTCTAACTGCCTTCTAACTACCACTTCTTCGGTTCAGTGAGATATGCTGGATTCTAAACGGAGAAGCTTCTCTGACGCTTTTTCACAGAGATTTTGAAACTGAAATTTCCAAACCCGTTTCCAACGAAGGCGCCAGTGGGCTTCCCCATAGAACTTGCCAACCTGAATTCCTACAGGCTAGATGTGAGAGGCACATTCTGCTGTTTCCTCACTTAGAGTTAAACTAGCTTCTGAAAGCTCAACCTCCGGGGAGTTTGTTTGGCAGAGATATAGAACACACTTTTCCAAGCCTGTTGGAAGGCATTTGCAGTTTCATTTCGCGTCTAATTTCCCAAACCAAACTGCTTGCAGCTCTAACTCCCTTCTAACTACCAATTCTTCGGTTCCGTGAGATATGCTGGATTCTAAACGGAGAAGCTTCTCTGACGCTTTTTCACAGAGATTTTGAAACTGAAATTTCCAAAACCCGTTTCCAACGAAGGCGCCAATGGGCTTCCCCATAGAACTTGCCAACCTGAATTCCTACAGGCTAGATGTGAGAGGCACATTCTGCTGCTTCCTCCCTTAGAGTTAAACTAGCTTCTGAAAGCTCAACCTCCGGGGAGTTCGTTTGGCAGAGATATAGAACACACTTTTCCAAGCCTGTTGGAAGGCATTTGCAGTTTCATTTCGCGTCTAATTTCCCAAACCAAACTGCTTGCAGCTCTAACTGCCTTCTAACTACCACTTCTTCGGTTCAGTGAGATATGCTGGATTCTAAACGGAGAAGCTTCTCTGACGCTTTTTCACAGAGATTTTGAAACTCAAATCTCCCATGCCGTTTCCACCATAGGCAGCAATGGGCTTCCCCATAGAACTTGCCAACCTGAATTCCTACAGGCTAGATGTGAGAGGCACATTCTGCTGCTTCCTCCCTAAGAGTTAAGCTTGCTTCTGAAAGCTCAACCTCCGGGGAGTCTGTTTGGCAGAGATATAGAACACACTTTTCCAAGCCTGTTGGAAGGCCTTTGCAGTGTCATTTCGCATCTAATTTCCCAAACCAAACTGCTTGCAGCTCTAACTCCCTTCTAACTACCACTTCTTCGGTTCAGTGAGATATGCTGGATTCTAAACGGAGAAGCTTCTCTGACGCTTTTTCACAGAGATTTTGAAACTGAAATCTCCCATGCCGTTTCCACCATAGGCAGCAATGGGCTTCCCCATAGAACTTGCCAACCTGAATTCCTACAGGCTAGATGTGAGAGGCACATTCTGCTGCTTCCTCCCTTAGAGTTAAACTTGCTTCTGAAAGCTCAACCTCCGGGGAGTTTGTTTGGCAGAGATATAGAACACACGTTTCCAAGCCTGTTGGAAGGCATTTGCAGTTTCATTTCGCGTCTAATTTCCCAAACCAAACTGCTTGCAGCTCTAACTGCCTTCTAACTACCACTTCTTCGGTTCAGTGAGATATGCTGGATTCTAAACGGAGAAGCTTCTCTGACGCTTTTTCACAGAGATTTTGAAACTGAAATTTCCAAACCCGTTTCCAACGAAGGCGCCAATGGGCTTCCCCATAGAACTTGCCAACCTGAATTCCTACAGGCTAGATGTGAGAGGCACATTCTGCTGCTTCCTCCCTTAGAGTTAAACTAGCTTCTGAAAGCTCAACCTCCGGGGAGTTTGTTTGGCAGAGATATAGAACACACTTTTCCAAGCCTGTTGGAAGGCATTTGCAGTTTCATTTCGCGTCTAATTTCCCAAACCAAACTGCTTGCAGCTCTAACTCCCTTCTAACTACCACTTCTTCGGTTCAGGGAGATATGCTGGATTCTAAACGGAGAAGCTTCTCTGACGCTTTTTCACAGAGATTTTGAAACTGAAATCTCCCATGCCGTTTCCACCATAGGCAGCAATGGGCTTCCCCATAGAACTTGCCAACCTGAATTCCTACAGGCTAGATGTGAGAGGCACATTCTGCTGCTTCCTCCCTAACAGTTAAGCTTGCTTCTGAAAGCTCAACCTCCGGGGACTCTGTTTGGCAGAGATATAGAACACACTTTTCCAAGCCTGTTGGAAGGCCTTTGCAGTGTCATTTCGCATCTAATTTCCCAAACCAAACTGCTTGCAGCTCTAACTCCCTTCTAACTACCACTTCTTCGGTTCAGTGAGATATGCTGGATTCTAAACGGAGAAGCTTCTCTGACGCTTTTTCACAGAGATTTTGAAACTGAAATTTCCAAACCCGTTTCCAACGAAGGCGCCAATGGGCTTCCCCATAGAACTTGCCAACCTGAATTCCTACAGGCTAGATGTGAGAGGCACATTCTGCTGCTTCCTCCCTTAGAGTTAAACTTGCTTCTGAAAGCTCAACCTCCGGGGAGTTTGTTTGGCAGAGATATAGAACACACTTTTCCAAGCCTGTTGGAAGGCATTTGCAGTTTCATTTCGCGTCTAATTTCCCAAACCAAACTGCTTGCAGCTCTAACTCCCTTCTAACTACCACTTCTTCGGTTCAGTGAGATATGCTGGATTCTAAACGGAGAAGCTTCTCTGACGCTTTTTCACAGAGATTTTGAAACTGAAATCTCCCATGCCGTTTCCACCATAGGCAGCAATGGGCTTCCCCATAGAACTTGCCAACCTGAATTCCTACAGGCTAGATGTGAGAGGCACATTCTGCTGCTTCCACCCTTAGAGTTAAACTAGCTTCTGAAAGCTCAACCTCCAGGGAGTCTGTTTGGCAGAGATATAGAACACACTTTTCCAAGCCTGTTGGAAGGCATTTGCAGTTTCATTTCGCGTCTAATTTCCCAAACCAAACTGCTTGCAGCTCTAACTGCCTTCAAACTACCACTTCTTCGGTTCAGTGAGATATGCTGGATTCTAAACGGAGAAGCTTCTCTGACGCTTTTTCACAGAGATTTTGAAACTGAAATTTCCAAACCCGTTTCCAACGAAGGCGCCAATGGGCTTCCCCATAGAACTTGCCAACCTGAATTACTACAGGCTAGATGTGAGAGGCACATTCTGCTGCTTCCACCCTTAGAGTTAAACTAGCTTCTGAAAGCTCAACCTCCAGGGAGTCTGTTTGGCAGAGATATAGAACACACTTTTCCAAGCCTGTTGGAAGGCATTTGCAGTTTCATTTCGCGTCTAATTTCCCAAACCAAACTGCTTGCAGCTCTAACTCCCTTCTAACTACCAATTCTTCGGTTCAGTGAGATATGCTGGATTCTAAACGGAGAAGCTTCTCTGACGCTTTTTCACAGAGATTTTGAAACTGAAATTTCCAAACCCGTTTCCAACGAAGGCGCCAATGGGCTTCCCCATAGAACTTGCCAACCTGAATTCCTACAGGCTAGATGTGAGAGGCACATTCTGCTGTTTCCTCACTTAGAGTTAAACTAGCTTCTGAAAGCTCAACCTCCGGGGAGTTTGTTTGGCAGAGATATAGAACACACTTTTCCAAGCCTGTTGGAAGGCATTTGCAGTTTCATTTCGCGTCTAATTTCCCAAACCAAACTGCTTGCAGCTCTAACTGCCTTCTAACTACCACTTCTTCGGTTCAGTGAGATATGCTGGATTCTAAACGGAGAAGCTTCTCTGACGCTTTTTCACAGAGATTTTGAAACTGAAATCTCCCATGCTGTTTCCACCATAGCCAGCAATGGGCTTCCCCATAGAACTTGCCAACGTGAATTCCTACAGGCTAGATGTGAGAGGCACATTCTGCTGCTTCCTCCCTTAGAGTTAAACTAGCTTCTGAAAGCTCAACCTCCAGGGAGTCTGTTTGGCAGAGATATAGAACACACTTTTCCAAGCCTGTTGGAAGGCATTTGCACTTTCATTTCGCGTCTAATTTCCCAAACCAAACTGCTTGCAGCTCTAACTGCCTTCTAACTACCACTTCTTCGGTTCAGTGAGATATGCTGGATTCTAAACGGAGAAGCTTCTCTGACGCTTTTTCACAGAGATTTTGAAAGTGAAATTTCCAAACCCGTTTCCAACGAAGGCGCCAGTGGGCTTCCCCATAGAACTTGCCAACCTGAATTCCTACAGGCTAGATGTGAGAGGCACATTCTGCTGTTTCCTCACTTAGAGTTAAACTAGCTTCTGAAAGCTCAACCTCCGGGGAGTTTGTTTGGCAGAGATATAGAACACACTTTTCCAAGCCTGTTGGAAGGCATTTGCAGTTTCATTTCGCGTCTAATTTCCCAAACCAAACTGCTTGCAGCTCTAACTCCCTTCTAACTACCAATTCTTCGGTTCAGTGAGATATGCTGGATTCTAAACGGAGAAGCTTCTCTGACGCTTTTTCACAGAGATTTTGAAACTGAAATTTCCAAAACCCGTTTCCAACGAAGGCGCCAATGGGCTTCCCCATAGAACTTGCCAACCTGAATTCCTACAGGCTAGATGTGAGAGGCACATTCTGCTGCTTCCTCCCTTAGAGTTAAACTAGCTTCTGAAAGCTCAACCTCCGGGGAGTTTGTTTGGCAGAGATATAGAACACACTTTTCCAAGCCTGTTGGAAGGCATTTGCAGTTTCATTTCGCGTCTAATTTCCCAAACCAAACTGCTTGCAGCTCTAACTGCCTTCTAACTACCACTTCTTCGGTTCAGTGAGATATGCTGGATTCTAAACGGAGAAGCTTCTCTGACGCTTTTTCACAGAGATTTTGAAACTCAAATCTCCCATGCCGTTTCCACCATAGGCAGCAATGGGCTTCCCCATAGAACTTGCCAACCTGAATTCCTACAGGCTAGATGTGAGAGGCACATTCTGCTGCTTCCTCCCTAAGAGTTAAGCTTGCTTCTGAAAGCTCAACCTCCGGGGAGTCTGTTTGGCAGAGATATAGAACACACTTTTCCAAGCCTGTTGGAAGGCCTTTGCAGTGTCATTTCGCATCTAATTTCCCAAACCAAACTGCTTGCAGCTCTAACTCCCTTCTAACTACCACTTCTTCGGTTCAGTGAGATATGCTGGATTCTAAACGGAGAAGCTTCTCTGACGCTTTTTCACAGAGATTTTGAAACTGAAATCTCCCATGCCGTTTCCACCATAGGCAGCAATGGGCTTCCCCATAGAACTTGCCAACCTGAATTCCTACAGGCTAGATGTGAGAGGCACATTCTGCTGCTTCCTCCCTTAGAGTTAAACTTGCTTCTGAAAGCTCAACCTCCGGGGAGTTTGTTTGGCAGAGATATAGAACACACTTTTCCAAGCCTGTTGGAAGGCATTTGCAGTTTCATTTCGCGTCTAATTTCCCAAACCAAACTGCTTGCAGCTCTAACTGCCTTCTAACTACCACTTCTTCGGTTCAGTGAGATATGCTGGATTCTAAACGGAGAAGCTTCTCTGACGCTTTTTCACAGAGATTTTGAAACTGAAATTTCCAAACCCGTTTCCAACGAAGGCGCCAATGGGCTTCCCCATAGAACTTGCCAACCTGAATTCCTACAGGCTAGATGTGAGAGGCACATTCTGCTGCTTCCTCCCTTAGAGTTAAACTAGCTTCTGAAAGCTCAACCTCCGGGGAGTTTGTTTGGCAGAGATATAGAACACACTTTTCCAAGCCTGTTGGAAGGCATTTGCAGTTTCATTTCGCGTCTAATTTCCCAAACCAAACTGCTTGCAGCTCTAACTCCCTTCTAACTACCACTTCTTCGGTTCAGGGAGATATGCTGGATTCTAAACGGAGAAGCTTCTCTGACGCTTTTTCACAGAGATTTTGAAACTGAAATCTCCCATGCCGTTTCCACCATAGCCAGCAATGGGCTTCCCCATAGAACTTGCCAACCTGAATTCCTACAGGCTAGATGTGAGAGGCACATTCTGCTGCTTCCTCCCTAAGAGTTAAGCTTGCTTCTGAAAGCTCAACCTCCGGGGAGTCTGTTTGGCAGAGATATAGAACACACTTTTCCAAGCCTGTTGGAAGGCCTTTGCAGTGTCATTTCGCATCTAATTTCCCAAACCAAACTGCTTGCAGCTCTAATTCCCTTCTAACTACCACTTCTTCGGTTCAGTGAGATATGCTGGATTCTAAACGGAGAAGCTTCTCTGACGCTTTTTCACAGAGATTTTGAAACTGAAATCTCCCATGCCGTTTCCACCATAGGCAGCAATGGGCTTCCCCATAGAACTTGCCAACCTGAATTCCTACAGGCTAGATGTGAGAGGCACATTCTGCTGCTTCCTCCCTTAGAGTTATACTTGCTTCTGAAAGCTCAACCTCCGGGGAGTTTGTTTGGCAGAGATATAGAACACACTTTTCCAAGCCTGTTGGAAGGCATTTGCAGTTTCATTTCGCGTCTAATTTCCCAAACCAAACTGCTTGCAGCTCTAACTGCCTTCTAACTACCACTTCTTCGGTTCAGTGAGATATGCTGGATTCTAAACGGAGAAGCTTCTCTGACGCTTTTTCACAGAGATTTTGAAACTGAAATCTCCCATGCCGTTTCCACCATAGGCAGCAATGGGCTTCCCCATAGAACTTGCCAACCTGAATTCCTACAGGCTAGATGTGAGAGGCACATTCTGCTGCTTCCTCCCTTAGAGTTAAACTTGCTTCTGAAAGCTCAACCTCCGGGGAGTTTGTTTGGCAGAGATATAGAACACACTTTTCCAAGCCTGTTGGAAGGCATTTGCAGTTTCATTTCGCGTCTAATTTCCCAAACCAAACTGCTTGCAGCTCTAACTGCCTTCTAACTACCACTTCTTCGGTTCAGTGAGATATGCTGGATTCTAAACGGAGAAGCTTCTCTGACGCTTTTTCACAGAGATTTTGAAACTGAAATCTCCCATGCCGTTTCCACCATAGGCAGCAATGGGCTTCCCCATAGAACTTGCCAACCTGAATTCCTACAGGCTAGATGTGAGAGGCACATTCTGCTGCTTCCTCCCTTAGAGTTAAACTTGCTTCTGAAAGCTCAACCTCCGGGGAGTTTGTTTGGCAGAGATATAGAACACACTTTTCCAAGCCTGTTGGAAGGCATTTGCAGTTTCATTTCGCGTCTAATTTCCCAAACCAAACTGCTTGCAGCTCTAACTGCCTTCTAACTACCACTTCTTCGGTTCAGTGAGATATGCTGGATTCTAAACGGAGAAGCTTCTCTGACGCTTTTTCACAGAGATTTTGAAACTGAAATTTCCAAACCCGTTTCCAACGAAGGCGCCAATGGGCTTCCCCATAGAACTTGCCAACCTGAATTCCTACAGGCTAGATGTGAGAGGCACATTCTGCTGCTTCCTCCCTTAGAGTTAAACTAGCTTCTGAAAGCTCAACCTCCGGGGAGTTTGTTTGGCAGAGATATAGAACACACTTTTCCAAGCCTGTTGGAAGGCATTTGCAGTTTCATTTCGCGTCTAATTTCCCAAACCAAACTGCTTGCAGCTCTAACTCCCTTCTAACTACCACTTCTTCGGTTCAGGGAGATATGCTGGATTCTAAACGGAGAAGCTTCTCTGACGCTTTTTCACAGAGATTTTGAAACTGAAATCTCCCATGCCGTTTCCACCATAGCCAGCAATGGGCTTCCCCATAGAACTTGCCAACCTGAATTCCTACAGGCTAGATGTGAGAGGCACATTCTGCTGCTTCCTCCCTAAGAGTTAAGCTTGCTTCTGAAAGCTCAACCTCCGGGGAGTCTGTTTGGCAGAGATATAGAACACACTTTTCCAAGCCTGTTGGAAGGCCTTTGCAGTGTCATTTCGCATCTAATTTCCCAAACCAAACTGCTTGCAGCTCTAATTCCCTTCTAACTACCACTTCTTCGGTTCAGTGAGATATGCTGGATTCTAAACGGAGAAGCTTCTCTGACGCTTTTTCACAGAGATTTTGAAACTGAAATCTCCCATGCCGTTTCCACCATAGGCAGCAATGGGCTTCCCCATAGAACTTGCCAACCTGAATTCCTACAGGCTAGATGTGAGAGGCACATTCTGCTGCTTCCTCCCTTAGAGTTAAACTTGCTTCTGAAAGCTCAACCTCCGGGGAGTTTGTTTGGCAGAGATATAGAACACACTTTTCCAAGCCTGTTGGAAGGCATTTGCAGTTTCATTTCGCGTCTAATTTCCCAAACCAAACTGCTTGCAGCTCTAACTGCCTTCTAACTACCACTTCTTCGGTTCAGTGAGATATGCTGGATTCTAAACGGAGAAGCTTCTCTGACGCTTTTTCACAGAGATTTTGAAACTGAAATCTCCCATGCCGTTTCCACCATAGGCAGCAATGGGCTTCCCCATAGAACTTGCCAACCTGAATTCCTACAGGCTAGATGTGAGAGGCACATTCTGCTGCTTCCTCCCTTAGAGTTAAACTTGCTTCTGAAAGCTCAACCTCCGGGGAGTTTGTTTGGCAGAGATATAGAACACACTTTTCCAAGCCTGTTGGAAGGCATTTGCAGTTTCATTTCGCGTCTAATTTCCCAAACCAAACTGCTTGCAGCTCTAACTCCCTTCTAACTACCACTTCTTCGGTTCAGTGAGATATGCTGGATTCTAAACGGAGAAGCTTCTCTGACGCTTTTTCACAGAGATTTTGAAACTGAAATCTCCCATGCCGTTTCCACCATAGGCAGCAATGGGCTTCCCCATAGAACTTGCCAACCTGAATTCCTACAGGCTAGATGTGAGAGGCACATTCTGCTGCTTCCTCCCTTAGAGTTAAACTTGCTTCTGAAAGCTCAACCTCCGGGGAGTTTGTTTGGCAGAGATATAGAACACACTTTTCCAAGCCTGTTGGAAGGCATTTGCAGTTTCATTTCGCGTCTAATTTCCCAAACCAAACTGCTTGCAGCTCTAACTGCCTTCTAACTACCACTTCTTCGGTTCAGTGAGATATGCTGGATTCTAAACGGAGAAGCTTCTCTGACGCTTTTTCACAGAGATTTTGAAACTGAAATTTCCAAACCCGTTTCCAACGAAGGCGCCAATGGGCTTCCCCATAGAACTTGCCAACCTGAATTACTACAGGCTAGATGTGAGAGGCACATTCTGCTGCTTCCACCCTTAGAGTTAAACTAGCTTCTGAAAGCTCAACCTCCGGGGAGTTTGTTTGGCAGAGATATAGAACACACTTTTCCAAGCCTGTTGGAAGGCATTTGCAGTTTCATTTCGCGTCTAATTTCCCAAACCAAACTGCTTGCAGCTCTAACTGCCTTCTAACTACCACTTCTTCGGTTCAGTGAGATATGCTGGATTCTAAAGGGAGAAGCTTCTCTGACGCTTTTTCACAGAGATTTTGAAACTGAAATCTCCCATGCTGTTTCCACCATAGCCAGCAATGGGCTTCCCCATAGAACTTGCCAACGTGAATTCCTACAGGCTAGATGTGAGAGGCACATTCTGCTGCTTCCTCCCTTAGAGTTAAACTAGCTTCTGAAAGCTCAACCTCCAGGGAGTCTGTTTGGCAGAGATATAGAACACACTTTTCCAAGCCTGTTGGAAGGCATTTGCACTTTCATTTCGCGTCTAATTTCCCAAACCAAACTGCTTGCAGCTCTAACTGCCTTCTAACTACCACTTCTTCGGTTCAGTGAGATATGCTGGATTCTAAACGGAGAAGCTTCTCTGACGCTTTTTCACAGAGATTTTGAAACTGAAATCTCCCATGCCGTTTCCACCATAGGCAGCAATGGGCTTCCCCATAGAACTTGCCAACCTGAATTCCTACAGGCTAGATGTGAGAGGCACATTCTGCTGCTTCCTCCCTAAGAGTTAAGCTTGCTTCTGAAAGCTCAACCTCCGGGGAGTCTGTTTGGCAGAGATATAGAACACACTTTTCCAAGCCTGTTGGAAGGCCTTTGCAGTGTCATTTCGCATCTAATTTCCCAAACCAAACTGCTTGCAGCTCTAACTCCCTTCTAACTACCACTTCTTCGGTTCAGTGAGATATGCTGGATTCTAAACGGAGAAGCTTCTCTGACGCTTTTTCACAGAGATTTTGAAACTGAAATCTCCCATGCCGTTTCCACCATAGGCAGCAATGGGCTTCCCCATAGAACTTGCCAAACTGAATTCCTACAGGCTAGATGTGAGAGGCACATTCTGCTGCTTCCTCCCTTAGAGTTAAACTTGCTTCTGAAAGCTGAACCTCCGGGGAGTTTGTTTGGCAGAGATATAGAACACACTTTTCCAAGCCTGTTGGAAGGCATTTGCAGTTTCATTTCGCGTCTAATTTCCCAAACCAAACTGCTTGCAGCTCTAACTCCCTTCTAACTACCACTTCTTCGGTTCAGTGAGATATGCTGGATTCTAAACGGAGAAGCTTCTCTGACGCTTTTTCACAGAGATTTTGAAACTGAAATCTCCCATGCCGTTTCCACCATAGGCAGCAATGGGCTTCCCCATAGAACTTGCCAACCTGAATTCCTACAGGCTAGATGTGAGAGGCACATTCTGCTGCTTCCTCCCTTAGAGTTAAACTTGCTTCTGAAAGCTCAACCTCCGGGGAGTTTGTTTGGCAGAGATATAGAACACACTTTTCCAAGCCTGTTGGAAGGCATTTGCAGTTTCATTTCGCGTCTAATTTCCCAAACCAAACTGCTTGCAGCTCTAACTGCTTTCTAACTACCACTTCTTCGGTTCAGTGAGATATGCTGGATTCTAAACGGAGAAGCTTCTCTGACGCTTTTTCACAGAGATTTTGAAACTGAAATTTCCAAACCCGTTTCCAACGAAGGCGCCAATGGGCTTCCCCATAGAACTTGCCAACCTGAATTCCTACAGGCTAGATGTGAGAGGCACATTCTGCTGCTTCCTCCCTTAGAGTTAAACTAGCTTCTGAAAGCTCAACCTCCGGGGAGTTTGTTTGGCAGAGATATAGAACACACTTTTCCAAGCCTGTTGGAAGGCATTTGCAGTTTCATTTCGCGTCTAATTTCCCAAACCAAACTGCTTGCAGCTCTAACTCCCTTCTAACTACCACTTCTTCGGTTCAGGGAGATATGCTGGATTCTAAACGGAGAAGCTTCTCTGACGCTTTTTCACAGAGATTTTGAAACTGAAATCTCCCATGCCGTTTCCACCATAGCCAGCAATGGGCTTCCCCATAGAACTTGCCAACCTGAATTCCTACAGGCTAGATGTGAGAGGCACATTCTGCTGCTTCCTCCCTAAGAGTTAAGCTTGCTTCTGAAAGCTCAACCTCCGGGGAGTCTGTTTGGCAGAGATATAGAACACACTTTTCCAAGCCTGTTGGAAGGCCTTTGCAGTGTCATTTCGCATCTAATTTCCCAAACCAAACTGCTTGCAGCTCTAATTCCCTTCTAACTACCACTTCTTCGGTTCAGTGAGATATGCTGGATTCTAAACGGAGAAGCTTCTCTGACGCTTTTTCACAGAGATTTTGAAACTGAAATCTCCCATGCCGTTTCCACCATAGGCAGCAATGGGCTTCCCCATAGAACTTGCCAACCTGAATTCCTACAGGCTAGATGTGAGAGGCACATTCTGCTGCTTCCTCCCTTAGAGTTAAACTTGCTTCTGAAAGCTCAACCTCCGGGGAGTTTGTTTGGCAGAGATATAGAACACACTTTTCCAAGCCTGTTGGAAGGCATTTGCAGTTTCATTTCGCGTCTAATTTCCCAAACCAAACTGCTTGCAGCTCTAACTGCCTTCTAACTACCACTTCTTCGGTTCAGTGAGATATGCTGGATTCTAAACGGAGAAGCTTCTCTGACGCTTTTTCACAGAGATTTTGAAACTGAAATCTCCCATGCCGTTTCCACCATAGGCAGCAATGGGCTTCCCCATAGAACTTGCCAACCTGAATTCCTACAGGCTAGATGTGAGAGGCACATTCTGCTGCTTCCTCCCTTAGAGTTAAACTTGCTTCTGAAAGCTCAACCTCCGGGGAGTTTGTTTGGCAGAGATATAGAACACACTTTTCCAAGCCTGTTGGAAGGCATTTGCAGTTTCATTTCGCGTCTAATTTCCCAAACCAAACTGCTTGCAGCTCTAACTCCCTTCTAACTACCACTTCTTTGGTTCAGTGAGATATGCTGGATTCTAAACGGAGAAGCTTCTCTGACGCTTTTTCACAGAGATTTTGAAACTGAAATCTCCCATGCCGTTTCCACCATAGGCAGCAATGGGCTTCCCCATAGAACTTGCCAACCTGAATTCCTACAGGCTAGATGTGAGAGGCACATTCTGCTGCTTCCTCCCTTAGAGTTAAACTTGCTTCTGAAAGCTCAACCTCCGGGGAGTTTGTTTGGCAGAGATATAGAACACACTTTTCCAAGCCTGTTGGAAGGCATTTGCAGTTTCATTTCGCGTCTAATTTCCCAAACCAAACTGCTTGCAGCTCTAACTGCCTTCTAACTACCACTTCTTCGGTTCAGTGAGATATGCTGGATTCTAAACGGAGAAGCTTCTCTGACGCTTTTTCACAGAGATTTTGAAACTGAAATTTCCAAACCCGTTTCCAACGAAGGCGCCAATGGGCTTCCCCATAGAACTTGCCAACCTGAATTACTACAGGCTAGATGTGAGAGGCACATTCTGCTGCTTCCACCCTTAGAGTTAAACTAGCTTCTGAAAGCTCAACCTCCAGGGAGTCTGTTTGGCAGAGATATAGAACACACTTTTCCAAGCCTGTTGGAAGGCATTTGCAGTTTCATTTCGCGTCTAATTTCCCAAACCAAACTGCTTGCAGCTCTAACTGCCTTCTAACTACCACTTCTTCGGTTCAGTGAGATATGCTGGATTCTAAACGGAGAAGCTTCTCTGACGCTTTTTCACAGAGATTTTGAAACTGAAATTTCCAAACCCGTTTCCAACGAAGGCGCCAATGGGCTTCCCCATAGAACTTGCCAACCTGAATTACTACAGGCTAGATGTGAGAGGCACATTCTACTGCTTCCACCCTTAGAGTTAAACTAGCTTCTGAAAGCTCAACCTCCAGGGAGTCTGTTTGGCAGAGATATAGAACACACTTTTCCAAGCCTGTTGGAAGGCATTTGCAGTTTCATTTCGCGTCTAATTTCCCAAACCAAACTGCTTGCAGCTCTAACTCCCTTCTAACTACCAATTCTTCGGTTCAGTGAGATATGCTGGATTCTAAACGGAGAAGCTTCTCTGACGCTTTTTCACAGAGATTTTGAAACTGAAATTTCCAAACCCGTTTCCAACGAAGGCGCCAATGGGCTTCCCCATAGAACTTGCCAACCTGAATTCCTACAGGCTAGATGTGAGAGGCACATTCTGCTGTTTCCTCACTTAGAGTTAAACTAGCTTCTGAAAGCTCAACCTCCGGGGAGTTTGTTTGGCAGAGATATAGAACACACTTTTCCAAGCCTGTTGGAAGGCATTTGCAGTTTCATTTCGCGTCTAATTTCCCAAACCAAACTGCTTGCAGCTCTAACTGCCTTCTAACTATCACTTCTTCGGTTCAGTGAGATATGCTGGATTCTAAACGGAGAAGCTTCTCTGACGCTTTTTCACAGAGATTTTGAAACTGAAATCTCCCATGCTGTTTCCACCATAGCCAGCAATGGGCTTCCCCATAGAACTTGCCAACCTGAATTCCTACAGGCTAGATGTGAGAGGCACATTCTGCTGCTTCCTCCCTTAGAGTTAAACTAGCTTCTGAAAGCTCAACCTCCAGGGAGTCTGTTTGGCAGAGATATAGAACACACTTTTCCAAGCCTGTTGGAAGGCATTTGCACTTTCATTTCGCGTCTAATTTCCCAAACCAAACTGCTTGCAGCTCTAACTGCCTTCTAACTACCACTTCTTCGGTTCAGTGAGATATGCTGGATTCTAAACGGAGAAGCTTCTCTGACGCTTTTTCACAGAGATTTTGAAACTGAAATTTCCAAACCCGTTTCCAACGAAGGCGCCAGTGGGCTTCCCCATATAACTTGCCAACCTGAATTCCTACAGGCTAGATGTGAGAGGCACATTCTGCTGTTTCCTCACTTAGAGTTAAACTAGCTTCTGAAAGCTCAACCTCCGGGGAGTTTGTTTGGCAGAGATATAGAACACACTTTTCCAAGCCTGTTGGAAGGCATTTGCAGTTTCATTTCGCGTCTAATTTCCCAAACCAAACTGCTTGCAGCTCTAACTCCCTTCTAACTACCAATTCTTCGGTTCAGTGAGATATGCTGGATTCTAAACGGAGAAGCTTCTCTGACGCTTTTTCACAGAGATTTTGAAACTGAAATTTCCAAACCCGTTTCCAACGAAGGCGCCAATGGGCTTCCCCATAGAACTTGCCAACCTGAATTCCTACAGGCTAGATGTGAGAGGCACATTCTGCTGCTTCCTCCCTTAGAGTTAAACTAGCTTCTGAAAGCTCAACCTCCGGGGAGTTTGTTTGGCAGAGATATAGAACACACTTTTCCAAGCCTGTTGGAAGGCATTTGCAGTTTCATTTCGCGTCTAATTTCCCAAACCAAACTGCTTGCAGCTCTAACTGCCTTCTAACTACCACTTCTTCGGTTCAGTGAGATATGCTGGATTCTAAACGGAGAAGCTTCTCTGACGCTTTTTCACAGAGATTTTGAAACTCAAATCTCCCATGCCGTTTCCACCATAGGCAGCAATGGGCTTCCCCATAGAACTTGCCAACCTGAATTCCTACAGGCTAGATGTGAGAGGCACATTCTGCTGCTTCCTCCCTAAGAGTTAAGCTTGCTTCTGAAAGCTCCACCTCCGGGGAGTCTGTTTGGCAGAGATATAGAACACACTTTTCCAAGCCTGTTGGAAGGCCTTTGCAGTGTCATTTCGCATCTAATTTCCCAAACCAAACTGCTTGCAGCTCTAACTCCCTTCTAACTACCACTTCTTCGGTTCAGTGAGATATGCTGGATTCTAAACGGAGAAGCTTCTCTGACGCTTTTTCACAGAGATTTTGAAACTGAAATCTCCCATGCCGTTTCCACCATAGGCAGCAATGGGCTTCCCCATAGAACTTGCCAACCTGAATTCCTACAGGCTAGATGTGAGAGGCACATTCTGCTGCTTCCTCCCTTAGAGTTAAACTTGCTTCTGAAAGCTCAACCTCCGGGGAGTTTGTTTGGCAGAGATATAGAACACACTTTTCCAAGCCTGTTGGAAGGCATTTGCAGTTTCATTTCGCGTCTAATTTCCCAAACCAAACTGCTTGCAGCTCTAACTGCCTTCTAACTACCACTTCTTCGGTTCAGTGAGATATGCTGGATTCTAAACGGAGAAGCTTCTCTGACGCTTTTTCACAGAGATTTTGAAACTGAAATCTCCCATGCCGTTTCCACCATAGGCAGCAATGGGCTTCCCCATAGAACTTGCCAACCTGAATTCCTACAGGCTAGATGTGAGAGGCACATTCTGCTGCTTCCTCCCTTAGAGTTAAACTTGCTTCTGAAAGCTCAACCTCCGGGGAGTTTGTTTGGCAGAGATATAGAACACACTTTTCCAAGCCTGTTGGAAGGCATTTGCAGTTTCATTTCGCGTCTAATTTCCCAAACCAAACTGCTTGCAGCTCTAACTCCCTTCTAACTACCAATTCTTCGGTTCAGTGAGATATGCTGGATTCTAAACGGAGAAGCTTCTCTGACGCTTTTTCACAGAGATTTTGAAACTGAAATTTCCAAACCCGTTTCCAACGAAGGCGCCAATGGGCTTCCCCATAGAACTTGCCAACCTGAATTCCTACAGGCTAGATGTGAGAGGCACATTCTGCTGCTTCCTCCCTTAGAGTTAAACTAGCTTCTGAAAGCTCAACCTCCGGGGAGTTTGTTTGGCAGAGATATAGAACACACTTTTCCAAGCCTGTTGGAAGGCATTTGCAGTTTCATTTCGCGTCTAATTTTCCAAACCAAACTGCTTGCAGCTCTAACTCCCTTCTAACTACCACTTCTTCGGTTCAGGGAGATATGCTGGATTCTAAACGGAGAAGCTTCTCTGACGCTTTTTCACAGAGATTTTGAAACTGAAATCTCCCATGCCGTTTCCACCATAGGCAGCAATGGGCTTCCCCATAGAACTTGCCAACCTGAATTCCTACAGGCTAGATGTGAGAGGCACATTCTGCTGCTTCCTCCCTTAGAGTTAAACTTGCTTCTGAAAGCTCAACCTCCGGGGAGTTTGTTTGGCAGAGATATAGAACACACTTTTCCAAGCCTGTTGGAAGGCATTTGCAGTTTCATTTCGCGTCTAATTTCCCAAACCAAACTGCTTGCAGCTCTAACTCCCTTCTAACTACCACTTCTTCGGTTCAGTGAGATATGCTGGATTCTAAACGGAGAAGCTTCTCTGACGCTTTTTCACAGAGATTTTGAAACTGAAATCTCCCATGCCGTTTCCACCATAGGCAGCAATGGGCTTCCCCATAGAACTTGCCAACCTGAATTCCTACAGGCTAGATGTGAGAGGCACATTCTGCTGCTTCCTCCCTTAGAGTTAAACTTGCTTCTGAAAGCTCAACCTCCGGGGAGTTTGTTTGGCAGAGATATAGAACACACTTTTCCAAGCCTGTTGGAAGGCATTTGCAGTTTCATTTCGCGTCTAATTTCCCAAACCAAACTGCTTGCAGCTCTAACTGCCTTCTAACTACCACTTCTTCGGTTCAGTGAGATATGCTGGATTCTAAACGGAGAAGCTTCTCTGACGCTTTTTCACAGAGATTTTGAAACTGAAATTTCCAAACCCGTTTCCAACGAAGGCGCCAATGGGCTTCCCCATAGAACTTGCCAACCTGAATTCCTACAGGCTAGATGTGAGAGGCACATTCTGCTGCTTCCTCCCTTAGAGTTAAACTAGCTTCTGAAAGCTCAACCTCCGGGGAGTTTGTTTGGCAGAGATATAGAACACACTTTTCCAAGCCTGTTGGAAGGCATTTGCAGTTTCATTTCGCGTCTAATTTCCCAAACCAAACTGCTTGCAGCTCTAACTCCCTTCTAACTACCACTTCTTCGGTTCAGGGAGATATGCTGGATTCTAAACGGAGAAGCTTCTCTGACGCTTTTTCACAGAGATTTTGAAACTGAAATCTCCCATGCCGTTTCCACCATAGGCAGCAATGGGCTTCCCCATAGAACTCGCCAACCTGAATTCCTACAGGCTAGATGTGAGAGGCACATTCTGCTGCTTCCTCCCTAACAGTTAAGCTTGCTTCTGAAAGCTCAACCTCCGGGGAGTCTGTTTGGCAGAGATATAGAACACACTTTTCCAAGCCTGTTGGAAGGCCTTTGCAGTGTCATTTCGCATCTAATTTCCCAAACCAAACTGCTTGCAGCTCTAACTCCCTTCTAACTACCACTTCTTCGGTTCAGTGAGATATGCTGGATTCTAAACGGAGAAGCTTCTCTGACGCTTTTTCACAGAGATTTTGAAACTGAAATCTCCCATGCCGTTTCCACCATAGGCAGCAATGGGCTTCCCCATAGAACTTGCCAACCTGAATTCCCACAGTCTAGATGTGAGAGGCACATTCTGCTGCTTCCTCCCTTAGAGTTAAACTTGCTTCTGAAAGCTCAACCTCCGGGGAGTTTGTTTGGCAGAGATATAGAACACACTTTTCCAAGCCTGTTGGAAGGCATTTGCAGTTTCATTTCGCGTCTAATTTCCCAAACCAAACTGCTTGCAGCTCTAACTGCCTTCTAACTACCACTTCTTCGGTTCAGTGAGATATGCTGGATTCTAAACGGAGAAGCTTCTCTGACGCTTTTTCACAGAGATTTTGAAACTGAAATCTCCCATGCCGTTTCCACCATAGGCAGCAATGGGCTTCCCCATAGAACTTGCCAACCTGAATTCCTACAGGCTAGATGTGAGAGGCACATTCTGCTGCTTCCTCCCTTAGAGTTAAACTTGCTTCTGAAAGCTCAACCTCCGGGGAGTTTGTTTGGCAGAGATATAGAACACACTTTTCCAAGCCTGTTGGAAGGCATTTGCAGTTTCATTTCGCGTCTAATTTCCCAAACCAAACTGCTTGCAGCTCTAACTGCCTTCTAACTACCACTTCTTCGGTTCAGTGAGATATGCTGGATTCTAAACGGAGAAGCTTCTCTGACGCTTTTTCACAGAGATTTTGAAACTGAAATCTCCCATGCCGTTTCCACCATAGGCAGCAATGGGCTTCCCCATAGAACTTGCCAACCTGAATTCCTACAGGCTAGATGTGAGAGGCACATTCTGCTGCTTCCTCCCTTAGAGTTAAACTTGCTTCTGAAAGCTCAACCTCCGGGGAGTTTGTTTGGCAGAGATATAGAACACACTTTTCCAAGCCTGTTGGAAGGCATTTGCAGTTTCATTTCGCGTCTAATTTCCCAAACCAAACTGCTTGCAGCTCTAACTCCCTTCTAACTACCACTTCTTCGGTTCAGGGAGATATGCTGGATTCTAAACGGAGAAGCTTCTCTGACGCTTTTTCACAGAGATTTTGAAACTGAAATCTCCCATGCCGTTTCCACCATAGGCAGCAATGGGCTTCCCCATAGAACTTGCCAACCTGAATTCCTACAGGCTAGATGTGAGAGGCACATTCTGCTGCTTCCTCCCTTAGAGTTAAACTTGCTTCTGAAAGCTCAACCACCGGGGAGTTTGTTTGGCAGAGATATAGAACACACTTTTCCAAGCCTGTTGGAAGGCATTTGCAGTTTCATTTCGCGTCTAATTTCCCAAACCAAACTGCTTGCAGCTCTAACTCCCTTCTAACTACCAATTCTTCGGTTCAGTGAGATATGCTGGATTCTAAACGGAGAAGCTTCTCTGACGCTTTTTCACAGAGATTTTGAAACTGAAATTTCCAAACCCGTTTCCAACGAAGGCGCCAATGGGCTTCCCCATAGAACTTGCCAACCTGAATTCCTACAGGCTAGATGTGAGAGGCACATTCTGCTGCTTCCTCCCTTAGAGTTAAACTAGCTTCTGAAAGCTCAACCTCCGGGGAGTTTGTTTGGCAGAGATATAGAACACACTTTTCCAAGCCTGTTGGAAGGCATTTGCAGTTTCATTTCGCGTCTAATTTCCCAAACCAAACTGCTTGCAGCTCTAACTGCCTTCTAACTACCACTTCTTCGGTTCAGTGAGATATGCTGGATTCTAAACGGAGAAGCTTCTCTGACGCTTTTTCACAGAGATTTTGAAACTCAAATCTCCCATGCCGTTTCCACCATAGGCAGCAATGGGCTTCCCCATAGAACTTGCCAACCTGAATTCCTACAGGCTAGATGTGAGAGGCACATTCTGCTGCTTCCTCCCTTAGAGTTAAACTTGCTTCTGAAAGCTCAACCTCCGGGGAGTTTGTTTGGCAGAGATATAGAACACACTTTTCCAAGCCTGTTGGAAGGCATTTGCAGTTTCATTTCGCGTCTAATTTCCCAAACCAAACTGCTTGCAGCTCTAACTGCCTTCTAACTACCACTTCTTCGGTTCAGTGAGATATGCTGGATTCTAAACGGAGAAGCTTCTCTGACGCTTTTTCACAGAGATTTTGAAACTGAAATCTCCCATGCCGTTTCCACCATAGGCAGCAATGGGCTTCCCCATAGAACTTGCCAACCTGAATTCCTACAGGCTAGATGTGAGAGGCACATTCTGCTGCTTCCTCCCTTAGAGTTAAACTAGCTTCTGAAAGCTCAACCTCCGGGGAGTTTGTTTGGCAGAGATATAGAACACACTTTTCCAAGCCTGTTGGAAGGCATTTGCAGTTTCATTTCGCGTCTAATTTTCCAAACCAAACTGCTTGCAGCTCTAACTCCCTTCTAACTACCACTTCTTCGGTTCAGGGAGATATGCTGGATTCTAAACGGAGAAGCTTCTCTGACGCTTTTTCACAGAGATTTTGAAACTGAAATCTCCCATGCCGTTTCCACCATAGGCAGCAATGGGCTTCCCCATAGAACTTGCCAACCTGAATTCCTACAGGCTAGATGTGAGAGGCACATTCTGCTGCTTCCTCCCTTAGAGTTAAACTTGCTTCTGAAAGCTCAACCTCCGGGGAGTTTGTTTGGCAGAGATATAGAACACACTTTTCCAAGCCTGTTGGAAGGCATTTGCAGTTTCATTTCGCGTCTAATTTCCCAAACCAAACTGCTTGCAGCTCTAACTCCCTTCTAACTACCACTTCTTCGGTTCAGTGAGATATGCTGGATTCTAAACGGAGAAGCTTCTCTGACGCTTTTTCACAGAGATTTTGAAACTGAAATCTCCCATGCCGTTTCCACCATAGGCAGCAATGGGCTTCCCCATAGAACTTGCCAACCTGAATTCCTACAGGCTAGATGTGAGAGGCACATTCTGCTGCTTCCTCCCTTAGAGTTAAACTTGCTTCTGAAAGCTCAACCTCCGGGGAGTTTGTTTGGCAGAGATATAGAACACACTTTTCCAAGCCTGTTGGAAGGCATTTGCAGTTTCATTTCGCGTCTAATTTCCCAAACCAAACTGCTTGCAGCTCTAACTGCCTTCTAACTACCACTTCTTCGGTTCAGTGAGATATGCTGGATTCTAAACGGAGAAGCTTCTCTGACGCTTTTTCACAGAGATTTTGAAACTGAAATTTCCAAACCCGTTTCCAACGAAGGCGCCAATGGGCTTCCCCATAGAACTTGCCAACCTGAATTCCTACAGGCTAGATGTGAGAGGCACATTCTGCTGCTTCCTCCCTTAGAGTTAAACTAGCTTCTGAAAGCTCAACCTCCGGGGAGTTTGTTTGGCAGAGATATAGAACACACTTTTCCAAGCCTGTTGGAAGGCATTTGCAGTTTCATTTCGCGTCTAATTTCCCAAACCAAACTGCTTGCAGCTCTAACTCCCTTCTAACTACCACTTCTTCGGTTCAGGGAGATATGCTGGATTCTAAACGGAGAAGCTTCTCTGACGCTTTTTCACAGAGATTTTGAAACTGAAATCTCCCATGCCGTTTCCACCATAGGCAGCAATGGGCTTCCCCATAGAACTCGCCAACCTGAATTCCTACAGGCTAGATGTGAGAGGCACATTCTGCTGCTTCCTCCCTAACAGTTAAGCTTGCTTCTGAAAGCTCAACCTCCGGGGAGTCTGTTTGGCAGAGATATAGAACACACTTTTCCAAGCCTGTTGGAAGGCCTTTGCAGTGTCATTTCGCATCTAATTTCCCAAACCAAACTGCTTGCAGCTCTAACTCCCTTCTAACTACCACTTCTTCGGTTCAGTGAGATATGCTGGATTCTAAACGGAGAAGCTTCTCTGACGCTTTTTCACAGAGATTTTGAAACTGAAATCTCCCATGCCGTTTCCACCATAGGCAGCAATGGGCTTCCCCATAGAACTTGCCAACCTGAATTCCCACAGTCTAGATGTGAGAGGCACATTCTGCTGCTTCCTCCCTTAGAGTTAAACTTGCTTCTGAAAGCTCAACCTCCGGGGAGTTTGTTTGGCAGAGATATAGAACACACTTTTCCAAGCCTGTTGGAAGGCATTTGCAGTTTCATTTCGCGTCTAATTTCCCAAACCAAACTGCTTGCAGCTCTAACTGCCTTCTAACTACCACTTCTTCGGTTCAGTGAGATATGCTGGATTCTAAACGGAGAAGCTTCTCTGACGCTTTTTCACAGAGATTTTGAAACTGAAATCTCCCATGCCGTTTCCACCATAGGCAGCAATGGGCTTCCCCATAGAACTTGCCAACCTGAATTCCTACAGGCTAGATGTGAGAGGCACATTCTGCTGCTTCCTCCCTTAGAGTTAAACTTGCTTCTGAAAGCTCAACCTCCGGGGAGTTTGTTTGGCAGAGATATAGAACACACTTTTCCAAGCCTGTTGGAAGGCATTTGCAGTTTCATTTCGCGTCTAATTTCCCAAACCAAACTGCTTGCAGCTCTAACTGCCTTCTAACTACCACTTCTTCGGTTCAGTGAGATATGCTGGATTCTAAACGGAGAAGCTTCTCTGACGCTTTTTCACAGAGATTTTGAAACTGAAATCTCCCATGCCGTTTCCACCATAGGCAGCAATGGGCTTCCCCATAGAACTTGCCAACCTGAATTCCTACAGGCTAGATGTGAGAGGCACATTCTGCTGCTTCCTCCCTTAGAGTTAAACTTGCTTCTGAAAGCTCAACCTCCGGGGAGTTTGTTTGGCAGAGATATAGAACACACTTTTCCAAGCCTGTTGGAAGGCATTTGCAGTTTCATTTCGCGTCTAATTTCCCAAACCAAACTGCTTGCAGCTCTAACTCCCTTCTAACTACCACTTCTTCGGTTCAGGGAGATATGCTGGATTCTAAACGGAGAAGCTTCTCTGACGCTTTTTCACAGAGATTTTGAAACTGAAATCTCCCATGCCGTTTCCACCATAGGCAGCAATGGGCTTCCCCATAGAACTTGCCAACCTGAATTCCTACAGGCTAGATGTGAGAGGCACATTCTGCTGCTTCCTCCCTTAGAGTTAAACTTGCTTCTGAAAGCTCAACCACCGGGGAGTTTGTTTGGCAGAGATATAGAACACACTTTTCCAAGCCTGTTGGAAGGCATTTGCAGTTTCATTTCGCGTCTAATTTCCCAAACCAAACTGCTTGCAGCTCTAACTCCCTTCTAACTACCAATTCTTCGGTTCAGTGAGATATGCTGGATTCTAAACGGAGAAGCTTCTCTGACGCTTTTTCACAGAGATTTTGAAACTGAAATTTCCAAACCCGTTTCCAACGAAGGCGCCAATGGGCTTCCCCATAGAACTTGCCAACCTGAATTCCTACAGGCTAGATGTGAGAGGCACATTCTGCTGCTTCCTCCCTTAGAGTTAAACTAGCTTCTGAAAGCTCAACCTCCGGGGAGTTTGTTTGGCAGAGATATAGAACATACTTTTCCAAGCCTGTTGGAAGGCATTTGCAGTTTCATTTCGCGTCTAATTTCCCAAACCAAACTGCTTGCAGCTCTAACTGCCTTCTAACTACCACTTCTTCGGTTCAGTGAGATATGCTGGATTCTAAACGGAGAAGCTTCTCTGACGCTTTTTCACAGAGATTTTGAAACTCAAATCTCCCATGCCGTTTCCACCATAGGCAGCAATGGGCTTCCCCATAGAACTTGCCAACCTGAATTCCTACAGGCTAGATGTGAGAGGCACATTCTGCTGCTTCCTCCCTTAGAGTTAAACTTGCTTCTGAAAGCTCAACCTCCGGGGAGTTTGTTTGGCAGAGATATAGAACACACTTTTCCAAGCCTGTTGGAAGGCATTTGCAGTTTCATTTCGCGTCTAATTTCCCAAACCAAACTGCTTGCAGCTCTAACTGCCTTCTAACTACCACTTCTTCGGTTCAGTGAGATATGCTGGATTCTAAACGGAGAAGCTTCTCTGACGCTTTTTCACAGAGATTTTGAAACTGAAATCTCCCATGCCGTTTCCACCATAGGCAGCAATGGGCTTCCCCATAGAACTTGCCAACCTGAATTCCTACAGGCTAGATGTGAGAGGCACATTCTGCTGCTTCCTCCCTTAGAGTTAAACTTGCTTCTGAAAGCTCAACCTCCGGGGAGTTTGTTTGGCAGAGATATAGAACACACTTTTCCAAGCCTGTTGGAAGGCATTTGCAGTTTCATTTCGCGTCTAATCTCCCAAACCAAACTGCTTGCAGCTCTAACTGCCTTCTAACTACCACTTCTTCGGTTCAGTGAGATATGCTGGATTCTAAACGGAGAAGCTTCTCTGACGCTTTTTCACAGAGATTTTGAAACTGAAATTTCCAAACCCGTTTCCAACGAAGGCGCCAATGGGCTTCCCCATAGAACTTGCCAACCTGAATTCCTACAGGCTAGATGTGAGAGGCACATTCTGCTGCTTCCTCCCTTAGAGTTAAACTAGCTTCTGAAAGCTCAACCTCCGGGGAGTTTGTTTGGCAGAGATATAGAACACACTTTTCCAAGCCTGTTGGAAGGCATTTGCAGTTTCATTTCGCGTCTAATTTCCCAAACCAAACTGCTTGCAGCTCTAACTCCCTTCTAACTACCACTTCTTCGGTTCAGGGAGATATGCTGGATTCTAAACGGAGAAGCTTCTCTGACGCTTTTTCACAGAGATTTTGAAACTGAAATCTCCCATGCCGTTTCCACCATAGGCAGCAATGGGCTTCCCCATAGAACTTGCCAACCTGAATTCCTACAGGCTAGATGTGAGAGGCACATTCTGCTGCTTCCTCCCTAACAGTTAAGCTTGCTTCTGAAAGCTCAACCTCCGGGGACTCTGTTTGGCAGAGATATAGAACACACTTTTCCAAGCCTGTTGGAAGGCCTTTGCAGTGTCATTTCGCATCTAATTTCCCAAACCAAACTGCTTGCAGCTCTAACTCCCTTCTAACTACCACTTCTTCGGTTCAGTGAGATATGCTGGATTCTAAACGGAGAAGCTTCTCTGACGCTTTTTCACAGAGATTTTGAAACTGAAATTTCCAAACCCGTTTCCAACGAAGGCGCCAATGGGCTTCCCCATAGAACTTGCCAACCTGAATTCCTACAGGCTAGATGTGAGAGGCACATTCTGCTGCTTCCTCCCTTAGAGTTAAACTAGCTTCTGAAAGCTCAACCTCCGGGGAGTTTGTTTGGCAGAGATATAGAACACACTTTTCCAAGCCTGTTGGAAGGCATTTGCAGTTTCATTTCGCGTCTAATTTCCCAAACCAAACTGCTTGCAGCTCTAACTCCCTTCTAACTACCACTTCTTCGGTTCAGTGAGATATGCTGGATTCTAAACGGAGAAGCTTCTCTGACGCTTTTTCACAGAGATTTTGAAACTGAAATTTCCAAACCCGTTTCCAACGAAGGCGCCAGTGGGCTTCCCCATAGAACTTGCCAACCTGAATTCCTACAGGCTAGATGTGAGAGGCACATTCTGCTGTTTCCTCACTTAGAGTTAAACTAGCTTCTGAAAGCTCAACCTCCGGGGAGTTTGTTTGGCAGAGATATAGAACACACTTTTCCAAGCCTGTTGGAAGGCATTTGCAGTTTCATTTCGCGTCTAATTTCCCAAACCAAACTGCTTGCAGCTCTAACTGCCTTCTAACTACCACTTCTTCGGTTCAGTGAGATATGCTGGATTCTAAACGGAGAAGCTTCTCTGACGCTTTTTCACAGAGATTTTGAAACTGAAATCTCCCATGCTGTTTCCACCATAGCCAGCAATGGGCTTCCCCATAGAACTTGCCAACGTGAATTCCTACAGGCTAGATGTGAGAGGCACATTCTGCTGCTTCCTCCCTTAGAGTTAAACTAGCTTCTGAAAGCTCAACCTCCAGGGAGTCTGTTTGGCAGAGATATAGAACACACTTTTCCAAGCCTGTTGGAAGGCATTTGCACTTTCATTTCGCGTCTAATTTCCCAAACCAAACTGCTTGCAGCTCTAACTGCCTTCTAACTACCACTTCTTCGGTTCAGTGAGATATGCTGGATTCTAAACGGAGAAGCTTCTCTGACGCTTTTTCACAGAGATTTTGAAACTGAAATCTCCCATGCCGTTTCCACCAAAGGCAGCAATGGGCTTCCCCATAGAACTTGCCAACCTGAATTCCTACAGGCTAGATGTGAGAGGCACATTCTGCTGCTTCCTCCCTAAGAGTTAAGCTTGCTTCTGAAAGCTCAACCTCCGGGGAGTCTGTTTGGGAGAGATATAGAACACACTTTTCCAAGCCTGTTGGAAGGCCTTTGCAGTGTCATTTCGCATCTAATTTCCCAAACCAAACTGCTTGCAGCTCTAACTCCCTTCTAACTACCACTTCTTCGGTTCAGTGAGATATGCTGGATTCTAAACGGAGAAGCTTCTCTGACGCTTTTTCACAGAGATTTTGAAACTGAAATCTCCCATGCCGTTTCCACCATAGGCAGCAATGGGCTTCCCCATAGAACTTGCCAACCTGAATTCCTACAGGCTAGATGTGAGAGGCACATTCTGCTGCTTCCTCCCTTAGAGTTAAACTTGCTTCTGAAAGCTCAACCTCCGGGGAGTTTGTTTGGCAGAGATATAGAACACACTTTTCCAAGCCTGTTGGAAGGCATTTGCAGTTTCATTTCGCGTCTAATTTCCCAAACCAAACTGCTTGCAGCTCTAACTCCCTTCTAACTACCACTTCTTCGGTTCAGTGAGATATGCTGGATTCTAAACGGAGAAGCTTCTCTGACGCTTTTTCACAGAGATTTTGAAACTGAAATCTCCCATGCCGTTTCCACCATAGGCAGCAATGGGCTTCCCCATAGAACTTGCCAACCTGAATTCCTACAGGCTAGATGTGAGAGGCACATTCTGCTGCTTCCTCCCTAAGAGTTAAGCTTGCTTCTGAAAGCTCAACCTCCGGGGAGTCTGTTTGGCAGAGATATAGAACACACTTTTCCAAGCCTGTTGGAAGGCCTTTGCAGTGTCATTTCGCATCTAATTTCCCAAACCAAACTGCTTGCAGCTCTAACTCCCTTCTAACTACCACTTCTTCGGTTCAGTGAGATATGCTGGATTCTAAACGGAGAAGCTTCTCTGACGCTTTTTCACAGAGATTTTGAAACTGAAATCTCCCATGCCGTTTCCACCATAGGCAGCAATGGGCTTCCCCATAGAACTTGCCAACCTGAATTCCTACAGGCTAGATGTGAGAGGCACATTCTGCTGCTTCCTCCCTTAGAGTTAAACTTGCTTCTGAAAGCTGAACCTCCGGGGAGTTTGTTTGGCAGAGATATAGAACACACTTTTCCAAGCCTGTTGGAAGGCATTTGCAGTTTCATTTCGCGTCTAATTTCCCAAACCAAACTGCTTGCAGCTCTAACTCCCTTCTAACTACCACTTCTTCGGTTCAGTGAGATATGCTGGATTCTAAACGGAGAAGCTTCTCTGACGCTTTTTCACAGAGATTTTGAAACTGAAATCTCCCATGCCGTTTCCACCATAGGCAGCAATGGGCTTCCCCATAGAACTTGCCAACCTGAATTCCTACAGGCTAGATGTGAGAGGCACATTCTGCTGCTTCCTCCCTTAGAGTTAAACTTGCTTCTGAAAGCTCAACCTCCGGGGAGTTTGTTTGGCAGAGATATAGAACACACTTTTCCAAGCCTGTTGGAAGGCATTTGCAGTTTCATTTCGCGTCTAATTTCCCAAACCAAACTGCTTGCAGCTCTAACTGCCTTCTAACTACCACTTCTTCGGTTCAGTGAGATATGCTGGATTCTAAACGGAGAAGCTTCTCTGACGCTTTTTCACAGAGATTTTGAAACTGAAATTTCCAAACCCGTTTCCAACGAAGGCGCCAATGGGCTTCCCCATAGAACTTGCCAACCTGAATTCCTACAGGCTAGATGTGAGAGGCACATTCTGCTGCTTCCTCCCTTAGAGTTAAACTAGCTTCTGAAAGCTCAACCTCCGGGGAGTTTGTTTGGCAGAGATATAGAACACACTTTTCCAAGCCTGTTGGAAGGCATTTGCAGTTTCATTTCGCGTCTAATTTCCCAAACCAAACTGCTTGCAGCTCTAACTCCCTTCTAACTACCACTTCTTCGGTTCAGGGAGATATGCTGGATTCTAAACGGAGAAGCTTCTCTGACGCTTTTTCACAGAGATTTTGAAACTGAAATCTCCCATGCCGTTTCCACCATAGCCAGCAATGGGCTTCCCCATAGAACTTGCCAACCTGAATTCCTACAGGCTAGATGTGAGAGGCACATTCTGCTGCTTCCTCCCTAAGAGTTAAGCTTGCTTCTGAAAGCTCAACCTCCGGGGAGTCTGTTTGGCAGAGATATAGAACACACTTTTCCAAGCCTGTTGGAAGGCCTTTGCAGTGTCATTTCGCATCTAATTTCCCAAACCAAACTGCTTGCAGCTCTAATTCCCTTCTAACTACCACTTCTTCGGTTCAGTGAGATATGCTGGATTCTAAACGGAGAAGCTTCTCTGACGCTTTTTCACAGAGATTTTGAAACTGAAATCTCCCATGCCGTTTCCACCATAGGCAGCAATGGGCTTCCCCATAGAACTTGCCAACCTGAATTCCTACAGGCTAGATGTGAGAGGCACATTCTGCTGCTTCCTCCCTTAGAGTTAAACTTGCTTCTGAAAGCTCAACCTCCGGGGAGTTTGTTTGGCAGAGATATAGAACACACTTTTCCAAGCCTGTTGGAAGGCATTTGCAGTTTCATTTCGCGTCTAATTTCCCAAACCAAACTGCTTGCAGCTCTAACTGCCTTCTAACTACCACTTCTTCGGTTCAGTGAGATATGCTGGATTCTAAACGGAGAAGCTTCTCTGACGCTTTTTCACAGAGATTGTGAAACTGAAATCTCCCATGCCGTTTCCACCATAGGCAGCAATGGGCTTCCCCATAGAACTTGCCAACCTGAATTCCTACAGGCTAGATGTGAGAGGCACATTCTGCTGCTTCCTCCCTTAGACTTAAACTTGCTTCTGAAAGCTCAACCTCCGGGGAGTTTGTTTGGCAGAGATATAGAACACACTTTTCCAAGCCTGTTGGAAGGCATTTGCAGTTTCATTTCGCGTCTAATTTCCCAAACCAAACTGCTTGCAGCTCTAACTCCCTTCTAACTACCACTTCTTCGGTTCAGTGAGATATGCTGGATTCTAAACGGAGAAGCTTCTCTGACGCTTTTTCACAGAGATTTTGAAACTGAAATCTCCCATGCCGTTTCCACCATAGGCAGCAATGGGCTTCCCCATAGAACTTGCCAACCTGAATTCCTACAGGCTAGATGTGAGAGGCACATTCTGCTGCTTCCTCCCTTAGAGTTAAACTTGCTTCTGAAAGCTCAACCTCCGGGGAGTTTGTTTGGCAGAGATATAGAACACACTTTTCCAAGCCTGTTGGAAGGCATTTGCAGTTGCATTTCGCGTCTAATTTCCCAAACCAAACTGCTTGCAGCTCTAACTGCCTTCTAACTACCACTTCTTCGGTTCAGTGAGATAAGCTGGATTCTAAACGGAGAAGCTTCTCTGACGCTTTTTCACAGAGATTTTGAAACTGAAATTTCCAAACCCGTTTCCAACGAAGGCGCCAATGGGCTTCCCCATAGAACTTGCCAACCTGAATTACTACAGGCTAGATGTGAGAGGCACATTCTGCTGCTTCCACCCTTAGAGTTAAACTAGCTTCTGAAAGCTCAACCTCCAGGGAGTCTGTTTGGCAGAGATATAGAACACACTTTTCCAAGCCTGTTGGAAGGCATTTGCAGTTTCATTTCGCGTCTAATTTCCCAAACCAAACTGCTTGCAGCTCTAACTGCCTTCAAACTACCACTTCTTCGGTTCAGTGAGATATGCTGGATTCTAAACGGAGAAGCTTCTCTGACGCTTTTTCACAGAGATTTTGAAACTGAAATTTCCAAACCCGTTTCCAACGAAGGCGCCAATGGGCTTCCCCATAGAACTTGCCAACCTGAATTACTACAGGCTAGATGTGAGAGGCACATTCTGCTGCTTCCACCCTTAGAGTTAAACTAGCTTCTGAAAGCTCAACCTCCAGGGAGTCTGTTTGGCAGAGATATAGAACACACTTTTCCAAGCCTGTTGGAAGGCATTTGCAGTTTCATTTCGCGTCTAATTTCCCAAACCAAACTGCTTGCAGCTCTAACTCCCTTCTAACTACCAATTCTTCGGTTCAGTGAGATATGCTGGATTCTAAACGGAGAAGCTTCTCTGACGCTTTTTCACAGAGATTTTGAAACTGAAATTTCCAAACCCGTTTCCAACGAAGGCGCCAATGGGCTTCCCCATAGAACTTGCCAACCTGAATTCCTACAGGCTAGATGTGAGAGGCACATTCTGCTGTTTCCTCACTTAGAGTTAAACTAGCTTCTGAAAGCTCAACCTCCGGGGAGTTTGTTTGGCAGAGATATAGAACACACTTTTCCAAGCCTGTTGGAAGGCATTTGCAGTTTCATTTCGCGTCTAATTTCCCAAACCAAACTGCTTGCAGCTCTAACTGCCTTCTAACTACCACTTCTTCGGTTCAGTGAGATATGCTGGATTCTAAACGGAGAAGCTTCTCTGATGCTTTTTCACAGAGATTTTGAAACTGAAATCTCCCATGCTGTTTCCACCATAGCCAGCAATGGGCTTCCCCATAGAACTTGCCAACGTGAATTCCTACAGGCTAGATGTGAGAGGCACATTCTGCTGCTTCCTCCCTTAGAGTTAAACTAGCTTCTGAAAGCTCAACCTCCAGGGAGTCTGTTTGGCAGAGATATAGAACACACTTTTCCAAGCCTGTTGGAAGGCATTTGCACTTTCATTTCGCGTCTAATTTCCCAAACCAAACTGCTTGCAGCTCTAACTGCCTTCTAACTACCACTTCTTCGGTTCAGTGAGATATGCTGGATTCTAAACGGAGAAGCTTCTCTGACGCTTTTTCACAGAGATTTTGAAACTGAAATTTCCAAACCCGTTTCCAACGAAGGCGCCAGTGGGCTTCCCCATAGAACTTGCCAACCTGAATTCCTACAGGCTAGATGTGAGAGGCACATTCTGCTGTTTCCTCACTTAGAGTTAAACTAGCTTCTGAAAGCTCAACCTCCGGGGAGTTTGTTTGGCAGAGATATAGAACACACTTTTCCAAGCCTGTTGGAAGGCATTTGCAGTTTCATTTCGCGTCTAATTTCCCAAACCAAACTGCTTGCAGCTCTAACTCCCTTCTAACTACCAATTCTTCGGTTCAGTGAGATATGCTGGATTCTAAACGGAGAAGCTTCTCTGACGCTTTTTCACAGAGATTTTGAAACTGAAATTTCCAAAACCCGTTTCCAACGAAGGCGCCAATGGGCTTCCCCATAGAACTTGCCAACCTGAATTCCTACAGGCTAGATGTGAGAGGCACATTCTGCTGCTTCCTCCCTTAGAGTTAAACTAGCTTCTGAAAGCTCAACCTCCGGGGAGTTTGTTTGGCAGAGATATAGAACACACTTTTCCAAGCCTGTTGGAAGGCATTTGCAGTTTCATTTCGCGTCTAATTTCCCAAACCAAACTGCTTGCAGCTCTAACTGCCTTCTAACTACCACTTCTTCGGTTCAGTGAGATATGCTGGATTCTAAACGGAGAAGCTTCTCTGACGCTTTTTCACAGAGATTTTGAAACTGAAATCTCCCATGCCGTTTCCACCATAGGCAGCAATGGGCTTCCCCATAGAACTTGCCAACCTGAATTCCTACAGGCTAGATGTGAGAGGCACATTCTGCTGCTTCCTCCCTAAGAGTTAAGCTTGCTTCTGAAAGCTCAACCTCCGGGGAGTCTGTTTGGCAGAGATATAGAACACACTTTTCCAAGCCTGTTGGAAGGCCTTTGCAGTGTCATTTCGCATCTAATTTCCCAAACCAAACTGCTTGCAGCTCTAACTCCCTTCTAACTACCACTTCTTCGGTTCAGTGAGATATGCTGGATTCTAAACGGAGAAGCTTCTCTGACGCTTTTTCACAGAGATTTTGAAACTGAAATCTCCCATGCCGTTTCCACCATAGGCAGCAATGGGCTTCCCCATAGAACTTGCCAACCTGAATTCCTACAGGCTAGATGTGAGAGGCACATTCTGCTGCTTCCTCCCTTAGAGTTAAACTTGCTTCTGAAAGCTCAACCTCCGGGGAGTTTGTTTGGCAGAGATATAGAACACACTTTTCCAAGCCTGTTGGAAGGCATTTGCAGTTTCATTTCGCGTCTAATTTCCCAAACCAAACTGCTTGCAGCTCTAACTCCCTTCTAACTACCACTTCTTCGGTTCAGTGAGATATGCTGGATTCTAAACGGAGAAGCTTCTCTGACGCTTTTTCACAGAGATTTTGAAACTGAAATTTCCAAACCCGTTTCCAACGAAGGCGCCAATGGGCTTCCCCATAGAACTTGCCAACCTGAATTCCTACAGGCTAGATGTGAGAGGCACATTCTGCTGCTTCCTCCCTTAGAGTTAAACTAGCTTCTGAAAGCTCAACCTCCGGGGAGTTTGTTTGGCAGAGATATAGAACACACTTTTCCAAGCCTGTTGGAAGGCATTTGCAGTTTCATTTCGCGTCTAATTTCCCAAACCAAACTGCTTGCAGCTCTAACTCCCTTCTAACTACCACTTCTTCGGTTCAGGGAGATATGCTGGATTCTAAACGGAGAAGCTTCTCTGACGCTTTTTCACAGAGATTTTGAAACTGAAATCTCCCATGCCGTTTCCACCATAGCCAGCAATGGGCTTCCCCATAGAACTTGCCAACCTGAATTCCTACAGGCTAGATGTGAGAGGCACATTCTGCTGCTTCCTCCCTAAGAGTTAAGCTTGCTTCTGAAAGCTCAACCTCCGGGGAGTCTGTTTGGCAGAGATATAGAACACACTTTTCCAAGCCTGTTGGAAGGCCTTTGCAGTGTCATTTCGCATCTAATTTCCCAAACCAAACTGCTTGCAGCTCTAATTCCCTTCTAACTACCACTTCTTCGGTTCAGTGAGATATGCTGGATTCTAAACGGAGAAGCTTCTCTGACGCTTTTTCACAGAGATTTTGAAACTGAAATCTCCCATGCCGTTTCCACCATAGGCAGCAATGGGCTTCCCCATAGAACTTGCCAACCTGAATTCCTACAGGCTAGATGTGAGAGGCACATTCTGCTGCTTCCTCCCTTAGACTTAAACTTGCTTCTGAAAGCTCAACCTCCGGGGAGTTTGTTTGGCAGAGATATAGAACACACTTTTCCAAGCCTGTTGGAAGGCATTTGCAGTTTCATTTCGCGTCTAATTTCCCAAACCAAACTGCTTGCAGCTCTAACTGCCTTCTAACTACCACTTCTTCGGTTCAGTGAGATATGCTGGATTCTAAACGGAGAAGCTTCTCTGACGCTTTTTCACAGAGATTTTGAAACTGAAATCTCCCATGCCGTTTCCACCATAGGCAGCAATGGGCTTCCCCATAGAACTTGCCAACCTGAATTCCTACAGGCTAGATGTGAGAGGCACATTCTGCTGCTTCCTCCCTTAGAGTTAAACTTGCTTCTGAAAGCTCAACCTCCGGGGAGTTTGTTTGGCAGAGATATAGAACACACTTTTCCAAGGCTGTTGGAAGGCATTTGCAGTTTCATTTCGCGTCTAATTTCCCAAACCAAACTGCTTGCAGCTCTAACTCCCTTCTAACTACCACTTCTTCGGTTCAGTGAGATATGCTGGATTCTAAACGGAGAAGCTTCTCTGACGCTTTTTCACAGAGATTTTGAAACTGAAATCTCCCATGCCGTTTCCACCATAGGCAGCAATGGGCTTCCCCATAGAACTTGCCAACCTGAATTCCTACAGGCTAGATGTGAGAGGCACATTCTGCTGCTTCCTCCCTTAGAGTTAAACTTGCTTCTGAAAGCTCAACCTCCGGGGAGTTTGTTTGGCAGAGATATAGAACACACTTTTCCAAGCCTGTTGGAAGGCATTTGCAGTTTCATTTCGCGTCTAATTTCCCAAACCAAACTGCTTGCAGCTCTAACTGCCTTCTAACTACCACTTCTTCGGTTCAGTGAGATATGCTGGATTCTAAACGGAGAAGCTTCTCTGACGCTTTTTCACAGAGATTTTGAAACTGAAATTTCCAAACCCGTTTCCAACGAAGGCGCCAATGGGCTTCCCCATAGAACTTGCCAACCTGAATTACTACAGGCTAGATGTGAGAGGCACATTCTGCTGCTTCCACCCTTAGAGTTAAACTAGCTTCTGAAAGCTCAACCTCCGGGGAGTTTGTTTGGCAGAGATATAGAACACACTTTTCCAAGCCTGTTGGAAGGCATTTGCAGTTTCATTTCGCGTCTAATTTCCCAAACCAAACTGCTTGCAGCTCTAACTGCCTTCTAACTACCACTTCTTCGGTTCAGTGAGATATGCTGGATTCTAAACGGAGAAGCTTCTCTGACGCTTTTTCACAGAGATTTTGAAACTGAAATCTCCCATGCTGTTTCCACCATAGCCAGCAATGGGCTTCCCCATAGAACTTGCCAACGTGAATTCCTACAGGCTAGATGTGAGAGGCACATTCTGCTGCTTCCTCCCTTAGAGTTAAACTAGCTTCTGAAAGCTCAACCTCCAGGGAGTCTGTTTGGCAGAGATATAGAACACACTTTTCCAAGCCTGTTGGAAGGCATTTGCACTTTCATTTCGCGTCTAATTTCCCAAACCAAACTGCTTGCAGCTCTAACTGCCTTCTAACTACCACTTCTTCGGTTCAGTGAGATATGCTGGATTCTAAACGGAGAAGCTTCTCTGACGCTTTTTCACAGAGATTTTGAAACTGAAATCTCCCATGCCGTTTCCACCATAGGCAGCAATGGGCTTCCCCATAGAACTTGCCAACCTGAATTCCTACAGGCTAGATGTGAGAGGCACATTCTGCTGCTTCCTCCCTTAGAGTTAAACTTGCTTCTGAAAGCTCAACCTCCGGGGAGTTTGTTTGGCAGAGATATAGAACACACTTTTCCAAGCCTGTTGGAAGGCATTTGCAGTTTCATTTCGCGTCTAATTTCCCAAACCAAACTGCTTGCAGCTCTAACTCCCTTCTAACTACCACTTCTTCGGTTCAGTGAGATATGCTGGATTCTAAACGGAGAAGCTTCTCTGACGCTTTTTCACAGAGATTTTGAAACTGAAATCTCCCATGCCGTTTCCACCATAGGCAGCAATGGGCTTCCCCATAGAACTTGCCAACCTGAATTCCTACAGGCTAGATGTGAGAGGCACATTCTGCTGCTCCCTCCCTAAGAGTTAAGCTTGCTTCTGAAAGCTCAACCTCCGGGGAGTCTGTTTGGCAGAGATATAGAACACACTTTTCCAAGCCTGTTGGAAGGCCTTTGCAGTGTCATTTCGCATCTAATTTCCCAAACCAAACTGCTTGCAGCTCTAACTCCCTTCTAACTACCACTTCTTCGGTTCAGTGAGATATGCTGGATTCTAAACGGAGAAGCTTCTCTGACGCTTTTTCACAGAGATTTTGAAACTGAAATCTCCCATGCCGTTTCCACCATAGGCAGCAATGGGCTTCCCCATAGAACTTGCCAACCTGAATTCCTACAGGCTAGATGTGAGAGGCACATTCTGCTGCTTCCTCCCTTAGAGTTAAACTTGCTTCTGAAAGCTGAACCTCCGGGGAGTTTGTTTGGCAGAGATATAGAACACACTTTTCCAAGCCTGTTGGAAGGCATTTGCAGTTTCATTTCGCGTCTAATTTCCCAAACCAAACTGCTTGCAGCTCTAACTCCCTTCTAACTACCACTTCTTCGGTTCAGTGAGATATGCTGGATTCTAAACGGAGAAGCTTCTCTGACGCTTTTTCACAGAGATTTTGAAACTGAAATCTCCCATGCCGTTTCCACCATAGGCAGCAATGGGCTTCCCCATAGAACTTGCCAACCTGAATTCCTACAGGCTAGATGTGAGAGGCACATTCTGCTGCTTCCTCCCTTAGAGTTAAACTTGCTTCTGAAAGCTCAACCTCCGGGGAGTTTGTTTGGCAGAGATATAGAACACACTTTTCCAAGCCTGTTGGAAGGCATTTGCAGTTTCATTTCGCGTCTAATTTCCCAAACCAAACTGCTTGCAGCTCTAACTGCCTTCTAACTACCACTTCTTCGGTTCAGTGAGATATGCTGGATTCTAAACGGAGAAGCTTCTCTGACGCTTTTTCACAGAGATTTTGAAACTGAAATTTCCAAACCCGTTTCCAACGAAGGCGCCAATGGGCTTCCCCATAGAACTTGCCAACCTGAATTCCTACAGGCTAGATGTGAGAGGCACATTCTGCTGCTTCCTCCCTTAGAGTTAAACTAGCTTCTGAAAGCTCAACCTCCGGGGAGTTTGTTTGGCAGAGATATAGAACACACTTTTCCAAGCCTGTTGGAAGGCATTTGCAGTTTCATTTCGCGTCTAATTTCCCAAACCAAACTGCTTGCAGCTCTAACTCCCTTCTAACTACCACTTCTTCGGTTCAGGGAGATATGCTGGATTCTAAACGGAGAAGCTTCTCTGACGCTTTTTCACAGAGATTTTGAAACTGAAATCTCCCATGCCGTTTCCACCATAGCCAGCAATGGGCTTCCCCATAGAACTTGCCAACCTGAATTCCTACAGGCTAGATGTGAGAGGCACATTCTGCTGCTTCCTCCCTAAGAGTTAAGCTTGCTTCTGAAAGCTCAACCTCCGGGGAGTCTGTTTGGCAGAGATATAGAACACACTTTTCCAAGCCTGTTGGAAGGCCTTTGCAGTGTCATTTCGCATCTAATTTCCCAAACCAAACTGCTTGCAGCTCTAATTCCCTTCTAACTACCACTTCTTCGGTTCAGTGAGATATGCTGGATTCTAAACGGAGAAGCTTCTCTGACGCTTTTTCACAGAGATTTTGAAACTGAAATCTCCCATGCCGTTTCCACCATAGGCAGCAATGGGCTTCCCCATAGAACTTGCCAACCTGAATTCCTACAGGCTAGATGTGAGAGGCACATTCTGCTGCTTCCTCCCTTAGAGTTAAACTTGCTTCTGAAAGCTCAACCTCCGGGGAGTTTGTTTGGCAGAGATATAGAACACACTTTTCCAAGCCTGTTGGAAGGCATTTGCAGTTTCATTTCGCGTCTAATTTCCCAAACCAAACTGCTTGCAGCTCTAACTGCCTTCTAACTACCACTTCTTCGGTTCAGTGAGATATGCTGGATTCTAAACGGAGAAGCTTCTCTGACGCTTTTTCACAGAGATTTTGAAACTGAAATCTCCCATGCCGTTTCCACCATAGGCAGCAATGGGCTTCCCCATAGAACTTGCCAACCTGAATTCCTACAGGCTAGATGTGAGAGGCACATTCTGCTGCTTCCTCCCTTAGAGTTAAACTTGCTTCTGAAAGCTCAACCTCCGGGGAGTTTGTTTGGCAGAGATATAGAACACACTTTTCCAAGCCTGTTGGAAGGCATTTGCAGTTTCATTTCGCGTCTAATTTCCCAAACCAAACTGCTTGCAGCTCTAACTCCCTTCTAACTACCACTTCTTCGGTTCAGTGAGATATGCTGGATTCTAAACGGAGAAGCTTCTCTGACGCTTTTTCACAGAGATTTTGAAACTGAAATCTCCCATGCCGTTTCCACCATAGGCAGCAATGGGCTTCCCCATAGAACTTGCCAACCTGAATTCCTACAGGCTAGATGTGAGAGGCACATTCTGCTGCTTCCTCCCTTAGAGTTAAACTTGCTTCTGAAAGCTCAACCTCCGGGGAGTTTGTTTGGCAGAGATATAGAACACACTTTTCCAAGCCTGTTGGAAGGCATTTGCAGTTTCATTTCGCGTCTAATTTCCCAAACCAAACTGCTTGCAGCTCTAACTGCCTTCTAACTACCACTTCTTCGGTTCAGTGAGATATGCTGGATTCTAAACGGAGAAGCTTCTCTGACGCTTTTTCACAGAGATTTTGAAACTGAAATTTCCAAACCCGTTTCCAACGAAGGCGCCAATGGGCTTCCCCATAGAACTTGCCAACCTGAATTACTACAGGCTAGATGTGAGAGGCACATTCTGCTGCTTCCACCCTTAGAGTTAAACTAGCTTCTGAAAGCTCAACCTCCAGGGAGTCTGTTTGGCAGAGATATAGAACACACTTTTCCAAGCCTGTTGGAAGGCATTTGCAGTTTCATTTCGCGTCTAATTTCCCAAACCAAACTGCTTGCAGCTCTAACTGCCTTCTAACTACCACTTCTTCGGTTCAGTGAGATATGCTGGATTCTAAACGGAGAAGCTTCTCTGACGCTTTTTCACAGAGATTTTGAAACTGAAATTTCCAAACCCGTTTCCAACGAAGGCGCCAATGGGCTTCCCCATAGAACTTGCCAACCTGAATTACTACAGGCTAAATGTGAGAGGCACATTCTGCTGCTTCCACCCTTAGAGTTAAACTAGCTTCTGAAAGCTCAACCTCCAGGGAGTCTGTTTGGCAGAGATATAGAACACACTTTTCCAAGCCTGTTGGAAGGCATTTGCAGTTTCATTTCGCGTCTAATTTCCCAAACCAAACTGCTTGCAGCTCTAACTCCCTTCTAACTACCAATTCTTCGGTTCAGTGAGATATGCTGGATTCTAAACGGAGAAGCTTCTCTGACGCTTTTTCACAGAGATTTTGAAACTGAAATTTCCAAACCCGTTTCCAACGAAGGCGCCAATGGGCTTCCCCATAGAACTTGCCAACCTGAATTCCTACAGGCTAGATGTGAGAGGCACATTCTGCTGTTTCCTCACTTAGAGTTAAACTAGCTTCTGAAAGCTCAACCTCCGGGGAGTTTGTTTGGCAGAGATATAGAACACACTTTTCCAAGCCTGTTGGAAGGCATTTGCAGTTTCATTTCGCGTCTAATTTCCCAAACCAAACTGCTTGCAGCTCTAACTGCCTTCTAACTATCACTTCTTCGGTTCAGTGAGATATGCTGGATTCTAAACGGAGAAGCTTCTCTGACGCTTTTTCACAGAGATTTTGAAACTGAAATCTCCCATGCTGTTTCCACCATAGCCAGCAATGGGCTTCCCCATAGAACTTGCCAACCTGAATTCCTACAGGCTAGATGTGAGAGGCACATTCTGCTGCTTCCTCCCTTAGAGTTAAACTAGCTTCTGAAAGCTCAACCTCCAGGGAGTCTGTTTGGCAGAGATATAGAACACACTTTTCCAAGCCTGTTGGAAGGCATTTGCACTTTCATTTCGCGTCTAATTTCCCAAACCAAACTGCTTGCAGCTCTAACTGCCTTCTAACTACCACTTCTTCGGTTCAGTGAGATATGCTGGATTCTAAACGGAGAAGCTTCTCTGACGCTTTTTCACAGAGATTTTGAAACTGAAATTTCCAAACCCGTTTCCAACGAAGGCGCCAGTGGGCTTCCCCATAGAACTTGCCAACCTGAATTCCTACAGGCTAGATGTGAGAGGCACATTCTGCTGTTTCCTCACTTAGAGTTAAACTAGCTTCTGAAAGCTCAACCTCCGGGGAGTTTGTTTGGCAGAGATATAGAACACACTTTTCCAAGCCTGTTGGAAGGCATTTGCACTTTCATTTCGCGTCTAATTTCCCAAACCAAACTGCTTGCAGCTCTAACTCCCTTCTAACTACCAATTCTTCGGTTCAGTGAGATATGCTGGATTCTAAACGGAGAAGCTTCTCTGACGCTTTTTCACAGAGATTTTGAAACTGAAATTTCCAAACCCGTTTCCAACGAAGGCGCCAATGGGCTTCCCCATAGAACTTGCCAACCTGAATTCCTACAGGCTAGATGTGAGAGGCACATTCTGCTGCTTCCTCCCTTAGAGTTAAACTAGCTTCTGAAAGCTCAACCTCCGGGGAGTTTGTTTGGCAGAGATATAGAACACACTTTTCCAAGCCTGTTGGAAGGCATTTGCAGTTTCATTTCGCGTCTAATTTCCCAAACCAAACTGCTTGCAGCTCTAACTGCCTTCTAACTACCACTTCTTCGGTTCAGTGAGATATGCTGGATTCTAAACGGAGAAGCTTCTCTGACGCTTTTTCACAGAGATTTTGAAACTCAAATCTCCCATGCCGTTTCCACCATAGGCAGCAATGGGCTTCCCCATAGAACTTGCCAACCTGAATTCCTACAGGCTAGATGTGAGAGGCACATTCTGCTGCTTCCTCCCTAAGAGTTAAGCTTGCTTCTGAAAGCTCAACCTCCGGGGAGTCTGTTTGGCAGAGATATAGAACACACTTTTCCAAGCCTGTTGGAAGGCCTTTGCAGTGTCATTTCGCATCTAATTTCCCAAACCAAACTGCTTGCAGCTCTAACTCCCTTCTAACTACCACTTCTTCGGTTCAGTGAGATATGCTGGATTCTAAACGGAGAAGCTTCTCTGACGCTTTTTCACAGAGATTTTGAAACTGAAATCTCCCATGCCGTTTCCACCATAGGCAGCAATGGGCTTCCCCATAGAACTTGCCAACCTGAATTCCTACAGGCTAGATGTGAGAGGCACATTCTGCTGCTTCCTCCCTTAGAGTTAAACTTGCTTCTGAAAGCTCAACCTCCGGGGAGTTTGTTTGGCAGAGATATAGAACACACTTTTCCAAGCCTGTTGGAAGGCATTTGCAGTTTCATTTCGCGTCTAATTTCCCAAACCAAACTGCTTGCAGCTCTAACTGCCTTCTAACTACCACTTCTTCGGTTCAGTGAGATATGCTGGATTCTAAACGGAGAAGCTTCTCTGACGCTTTTTCACAGAGATTTTGAAACTGAAATCTCCCATGCCGTTTCCACCATAGGCAGCAATGGGCTTCCCCATAGAACTTGCCAACCTGAATTCCTACAGGCTAGATGTGAGAGGCACATTCTGCTGCTTCCTCCCTTAGAGTTAAACTTGCTTCTGAAAGCTCAACCTCCGGGGAGTTTGTTTGGCAGAGATATAGAACACACTTTTCCAAGCCTGTTGGAAGGCATTTGCAGTTTCATTTCGCGTCTAATTTCCCAAACCAAACTGCTTGCAGCTCTAACTCCCTTCTAACTACCAATTCTTCGGTTCAGTGAGATATGCTGGATTCTAAACGGAGAAGCTTCTCTGACGCTTTTTCACAGAGATTTTGAAACTGAAATTTCCAAACCCGTTTCCAACGAAGGCGCCAATGGGCTTCCCCATAGAACTTGCCAACCTGAATTCCTACAGGCTAGATGTGAGAGGCACATTCTGCTGCTTCCTCCCTTAGAGTTAAACTAGCTTCTGAAAGCTCAACCTCCGGGGAGTTTGTTTGGCAGAGATATAGAACACACTTTTCCAAGCCTGTTGGAAGGCATTTGCAGTTTCATTTCGCGTCTAATTTTCCAAACCAAACTGCTTGCAGCTCTAACTCCCTTCTAACTACCACTTCTTCGGTTCAGGGAGATATGCTGGATTCTAAACGGAGAAGCTTCTCTGACGCTTTTTCACAGAGATTTTGAAACTGAAATCTCCCATGCCGTTTCCACCATAGGCAGCAATGGGCTTCCCCATAGAACTTGCCAACCTGAATTCCTACAGGCTAGATGTGAGAGGCACATTCTGCTGCTTCCTCCCTTAGAGTTAAACTTGCTTCTGAAAGCTCAACCTCCGGGGAGTTTGTTTGGCAGAGATATAGAACACACTTTTCCAAGCCTGTTGGAAGGCATTTGCAGTTTCATTTCGCGTCTAATTTCCCAAACCAAACTGCTTGCAGCTCTAACTCCCTTCTAACTACCACTTCTTCGGTTCAGTGAGATATGCTGGATTCTAAACGGAGAAGCTTCTCTGACGCTTTTTCACAGAGATTTTGAAACTGAAATCTCCCATGCCGTTTCCACCATAGGCAGCAATGGGCTTCCCCATAGAACTTGCCAACCTGAATTCCTACAGGCTAGATGTGAGAGGCACATTCTGCTGCTTCCTCCCTTAGAGTTAAACTTGCTTCTGAAAGCTCAACCTCCGGGGAGTTTGTTTGGCAGAGATATAGAACACACTTTTCCAAGCCTGTTGGAAGGCATTTGCAGTTTCATTTCGCGTCTAATTTCCCAAACCAAACTGCTTGCAGCTCTAACTGCCTTCTAACTACCACTTCTTCGGTTCAGTGAGATATGCTGGATTCTAAACGGAGAAGCTTCTCTGACGCTTTTTCACAGAGATTTTGAAACTGAAATTTCCAAACCCGTTTCCAACGAAGGCGCCAATGGGCTTCCCCATAGAACTTGCCAACCTGAATTCCTACAGGCTAGATGTGAGAGGCACATTCTGCTGCTTCCTCCCTTAGAGTTAAACTAGCTTCTGAAAGCTCAACCTCCGGGGAGTTTGTTTGGCAGAGATATAGAACACACTTTTCCAAGCCTGTTGGAAGGCATTTGCAGTTTCATTTCGCGTCTAATTTCCCAAACCAAACTGCTTGCAGCTCTAACTCCCTTCTAACTACCACTTCTTCGGTTCAGGGAGATATGCTGGATTCTAAACGGAGAAGCTTCTCTGACGCTTTTTCACAGAGATTTTGAAACTGAAATCTCCCATGCCGTTTCCACCATAGGCAGCAATGGGCTTCCCCATAGAACTCGCCAACCTGAATTCCTACAGGCTAGATGTGAGAGGCACATTCTGCTGCTTCCTCCCTAACAGTTAAGCTTGCTTCTGAAAGCTCAACCTCCGGGGAGTCTGTTTGGCAGAGATATAGAACACACTTTTCCAAGCCTGTTGGAAGGCCTTTGCAGTGTCATTTCGCATCTAATTTCCCAAACCAAACTGCTTGCAGCTCTAACTCCCTTCTAACTACCACTTCTTCGGTTCAGTGAGATATGCTGGATTCTAAACGGAGAAGCTTCTCTGACGCTTTTTCACAGAGATTTTGAAACTGAAATCTCCCATGCCGTTTCCACCATAGGCAGCAATGGGCTTCCCCATAGAACTTGCCAACCTGAATTCCTACAGTCTAGATGTGAGAGGCACATTCTGCTGCTTCCTCCCTTAGAGTTAAACTTGCTTCTGAAAGCTCAACCTCCGGGGAGTTTGTTTGGCAGAGATATAGAACACACTTTTCCAAGCCTGTTGGAAGGCATTTGCAGTTTCATTTCGCGTCTAATTTCCCAAACCAAACTGCTTGCAGCTCTAACTGCCTTCTAACTACCACTTCTTCGGTTCAGTGAGATATGCTGGATTCTAAACGGAGAAGCTTCTCTGACGCTTTTTCACAGAGATTTTGAAACTGAAATCTCCCATGCCGTTTCCACCATAGGCAGCAATGGGCTTCCCCATAGAACTTGCCAACCTGAATTCCTACAGGCTAGATGTGAGAGGCACATTCTGCTGCTTCCTCCCTTAGAGTTAAACTTGCTTCTGAAAGCTCAACCTCCGGGGAGTTTGTTTGGCAGAGATATAGAACACACTTTTCCAAGCCTGTTGGAAGGCATTTGCAGTTTCATTTCGCGTCTAATTTCCCAAACCAAACTGCTTGCAGCTCTAACTCCCTTCTAACTACCACTTCTTCGGTTCAGTGAGATATGCTGGATTCTAAACGGAGAAGCTTCTCTGACGCTTTTTCACAGAGATTTTGAAACTGAAATCTCCCATGCCGTTTCCACCATAGGCAGCAATGGGCTTCCCCATAGAACTTGCCAACCTGAATTCCTACAGGCTAGATGTGAGAGGCACATTCTGCTGCTTCCTCCCTTAGAGTTAAACTTGCTTCTGAAAGCTCAACCTCCGGGGAGTTTGTTTGGCAGAGATATAGAACACACTTTTCCAAGCCTGTTGGAAGGCATTTGCAGTTTCATTTCGCGTCTAATTTCCCAAACCAAACTGCTTGCAGCTCTAACTCCCTTCTAACTACCACTTCTTCGGTTCAGGGAGATATGCTGGATTCTAAACGGAGAAGCTTCTCTGACGCTTTTTCACAGAGATTTTGAAACTGAAATCTCCCATGCCGTTTCCACCATAGGCAGCAATGGGCTTCCCCATAGAACTTGCCAACCTGAATTCCTACAGGCTAGATGTGAGAGGCACATTCTGCTGCTTCCTCCCTTAGAGTTAAACTTGCTTCTGAAAGCTCAACCTCCGGGGAGTTTGTTTGGCAGAGATATAGAACACACTTTTCCAAGCCTGTTGGAAGGCATTTGCAGTTTCATTTCGCGTCTAATTTCCCAAACCAAACTGCTTGCAGCTCTAACTGCCTTCTAACTACCACTTCTTCGGTTCAGTGAGATATGCTGGATTCTAAACGGAGAAGCTTCTCTGATGCTTTTTCACAGAGATTTTGAAACTGAAATCTCCCATGCCGTTTCCACCATAGGCAGCAATGGGCTTCCCCATAGAACTTGCCAACCTGAATTCCTACAGGCTAGATGTGAGAGGCACATTCTGCTGCTTCCTCCCTTAGAGTTAAACTTGCTTCTGAAAGCTCAACCTCCGGGGAGTTTGTTTGGCAGAGATATAGAACACACTTTTCCAAGCCTGTTGGAAGGCATTTGCAGTTTCATTTCGCGTCTAATTTCCCAAACCAAACTGCTTGCAGCTCTAACTCCCTTCTAACTACCAATTCTTCGGTTCAGTGAGATATGCTGGATTCTAAACGGAGAAGCTTCTCTGACGCTTTTTCACAGAGATTTTGAAACTGAAATTTCCAAACCCGTTTCCAACGAAGGCGCCAATGGGCTTCCCCATAGAACTTGCCAACCTGAATTCCTACAGGCTAGATGTGAGAGGCACATTCTGCTGCTTCCTCCCTTAGAGTTAAACTAGCTTCTGAAAGCTCAACCTCCGGGGAGTTTGTTTGGCAGAGATATAGAACACACTTTTCCAAGCCTGTTGGAAGGCATTTGCAGTTTCATTTCGCGTCTAATTTCCCAAACCAAACTGCTTGCAGCTCTAACTCCCTTCTAACTACCACTTCTTCGGTTCAGGGAGATATGCTGGATTCTAAACGGAGAAGCTTCTCTGACGCTTTTTCACAGAGATTTTGAAACTGAAATCTCCCATGCCGTTTCCACCATAGGCAGCAATGGGCTTCCCCATAGAACTTGCCAACCTGAATTCCTACAGGCTAGATGTGAGAGGCACATTCTGCTGCTTCCTCCCTTAGAGTTAAACTTGCTTCTGAAAGCTCAACCTCCGGGGAGTTTGTTTGGCAGAGATATAGAACACACTTTTCCAAGCCTGTTGGAAGGCATTTGCAGTTTCATTTCGCGTCTAATTTCCCAAACCAAACTGCTTGCAGCTCTAACTCCCTTCTAACTACCACTTCTTCGGTTCAGTGAGATATGCTGGATTCTAAACGGAGAAGCTTCTCTGACGCTTTTTCACAGAGATTTTGAAACTGAAATCTCCCATGCCGTTTCCACCATAGGCAGCAATGGGCTTCCCCATAGAACTTGCCAACCTGAATTCCTACAGGCTAGATGTGAGAGGCACATTCTGCTGCTTCCTCCCTTAGAGTTAAACTTGCTTCTGAAAGCTCAACCTCCGGGGAGTTTGTTTGGCAGAGATATAGAACACACTTTTACAAGCCTGTTGGAAGGCATTTGCAGTTTCATTTCGCGTCTAATTTCCCAAACCAAACTGCTTGCAGCTCTAACTGCCTTCTAACTACCACTTCTTCGGTTCAGTGAGATATGCTGGATTCTAAACGGAGAAGCTTCTCTGACGCTTTTTCACAGAGATTTTGAAACTGAAATTTCCAAACCCGTTTCCAACGAAGGCGCCAGTGGGCTTCCCCATAGAACTTGCCAACCTGAATTCCTACAGGCTAGATGTGAGAGGCACATTCTGCTGCTTCCTCCCTTAGAGTTAAACTAGCTTCTGAAAGCTCAACCTCCGGGGAGTTTGTTTGGCAGAGATATAGAACACACTTTTCCAAGCCTGTTGGAAGGCATTTGCAGTTTCATTTCGCGTCTAATTTCCCAAACCAAACTGCTTGCAGCTCTAACTCCCTTCTAACTACCACTTCTTCGGTTCAGGGAGATATGCTGGATTCTAAACGGAGAAGCTTCTCTGACGCTTTTTCACAGAGATTTTGAAACTGAAATCTCCCATGCCGTTTCCACCATAGGCAGCAATGGGCTTCCCCATAGAACTCGCCAACCTGAATTCCTACAGGCTAGATGTGAGAGGCACATTCTGCTGCTTCCTCCCTAACAGTTAAGCTTGCTTCTGAAAGCTCAACCTCCGGGGAGTCTGTTTGGCAGAGATATAGAACACACTTTTCCAAGCCTGTTGGAAGGCCTTTGCAGTGTCATTTCGCATCTAATTTCCCAAACCAAACTGCTTGCAGCTCTAACTCCCTTCTAACTACCACTTCTTCGGTTCAGTGAGATATGCTGGATTCTAAACGGAGAAGCTTCTCTGACGCTTTTTCACAGAGATTTTGAAACTGAAATCTCCCATGCCGTTTCCACCATAGGCAGCAATGGGCTTCCCCATAGAACTTGCCAACCTGAATTCCTACAGTCTAGATGTGAGAGGCACATTCTGCTGCTTCCTCCCTTAGAGTTAAACTTGCTTCTGAAAGCTCAACCTCCGGGGAGTTTGTTTGGCAGAGATATAGAACACACTTTTCCAAGCCTGTTGGAAGGCATTTGCAGTTTCATTTCGCGTCTAATTTCCCAAACCAAACTGCTTGCAGCTCTAACTGCCTTCTAACTACCACTTCTTCGGTTCAGTGAGATATGCTGGATTCTAAACGGAGAAGCTTCTCTGACGCTTTTTCACAGAGATTTTGAAACTGAAATCTCCCATGCCGTTTCCACCATAGGCAGCAATGGGCTTCCCCATAGAACTTGCCAACCTGAATTCCTACAGGCTAGATGTGAGAGGCACATTCTGCTGCTTCCTCCCTTAGAGTTAAACTTGCTTCTGAAAGCTCAACCTCCGGGGAGTTTGTTTGGCAGAGATATAGAACACACTTTTCCAAGCCTGTTGGAAGGCATTTGCAGTTTCATTTCGCGTCTAATTTCCCAAACCAAACTGCTTGCAGCTCTAACTCCCTTCTAACTACCACTTCTTCGGTTCAGTGAGATATGCTGGATTCTAAACGGAGAAGCTTCTCTGACGCTTTTTCACAGAGATTTTGAAACTGAAATCTCCCATGCCGTTTCCACCATAGGCAGCAATGGGCTTCCCCATAGAACTTGCCAACCTGAATTCCTACAGGCTAGATGTGAGAGGCACATTCTGCTGCTTCCTCCCTTAGAGTTAAACTTGCTTCTGAAAGCTCAACCTCCGGGGAGTTTGTTTGGCAGAGATATAGAACACACTTTTCCAAGCCTGTTGGAAGGCATTTGCAGTTTCATTTCGCGTCTAATTTCCCAAACCAAACTGCTTGCAGCTCTAACTCCCTTCTAACTACCACTTCTTCGGTTCAGGGAGATATGCTGGATTCTAAACGGAGAAGCTTCTCTGACGCTTTTTCACAGAGATTTTGAAACTGAAATCTCCCATGCCGTTTCCACCATAGGCAGCAATGGGCTTCCCCATAGAACTTGCCAACCTGAATTCCTACAGGCTAGATGTGAGAGGCACATTCTGCTGCTTCCTCCCTTAGAGTTAAACTTGCTTCTGAAAGCTCAACCTCCGGGGAGTTTGTTTGGCAGAGATATAGAACACACTTTTCCAAGCCTGTTGGAAGGCATTTGCAGTTTCATTTCGCGTCTAATTTCCCAAACCAAACTGCTTGCAGCTCTAACTGCCTTCTAACTACCACTTCTTCGGTTCAGTGAGATATGCTGGATTCTAAACGGAGAAGCTTCTCTGATGCTTTTTCACAGAGATTTTGAAACTGAAATCTCCCATGCCGTTTCCACCATAGGCAGCAATGGGCTTCCCCATAGAACTTGCCAACCTGAATTCCTACAGGCTAGATGTGAGAGGCACATTCTGCTGCTTCCTCCCTTAGAGTTAAACTTGCTTCTGAAAGCTCAACCTCCGGGGAGTTTGTTTGGCAGAGATATAGAACACACTTTTCCAAGCCTGTTGGAAGGCATTTGCAGTTTCATTTCGCGTCTAATTTCCCAAACCAAACTGCTTGCAGCTCTAACTCCCTTCTAACTACCAATTCTTCGGTTCAGTGAGATATGCTGGATTCTAAACGGAGAAGCTTCTCTGACGCTTTTTCACAGAGATTTTGAAACTGAAATTTCCAAACCCGTTTCCAACGAAGGCGCCAATGGGCTTCCCCATAGAACTTGCCAACCTGAATTCCTACAGGCTAGATGTGAGAGGCACATTCTGCTGCTTCCTCCCTTAGAGTTAAACTAGCTTCTGAAAGCTCAACCTCCGGGGAGTTTGTTTGGCAGAGATATAGAACACACTTTTCCAAGCCTGTTGGAAGGCATTTGCAGTTTCATTTCGCGTCTAATTTCCCAAACCAAACTGCTTGCAGCTCTAACTCCCTTCTAACTACCACTTCTTCGGTTCAGGGAGATATGCTGGATTCTAAACGGAGAAGCTTCTCTGACGCTTTTTCACAGAGATTTTGAAACTGAAATCTCCCATGCCGTTTCCACCATAGGCAGCAATGGGCTTCCCCATAGAACTTGCCAACCTGAATTCCTACAGGCTAGATGTGAGAGACACATTCTGCTGCTTCCTCCCTTAGAGTTAAACTTGCTTCTGAAAGCTCAACCTCCGGGGAGTTTGTTTGGCAGAGATATAGAACACACTTTTCCAAGCCTGTTGGAAGGCATTTGCAGTTTCATTTCGCGTCTAATTTCCCAAACCAAACTGCTTGCAGCTCTAACTCCCTTCTAACTACCACTTCTTCGGTTCAGTGAGATATGCTGGATTCTAAACGGAGAAGCTTCTCTGACGCTTTTTCACAGAGATTTTGAAACTGAAATCTCCCATGCCGTTTCCACCATAGGCAGCAATGGGCTTCCCCATAGAACTTGCCAACCTGAATTCCTACAGGCTAGATGTGAGAGGCACATTCTGCTGCTTCCTCCCTTAGAGTTAAACTTGCTTCTGAAAGCTCAACCTCCGGGGAGTTTGTTTGGCAGAGATATAGAACACACTTTTACAAGCCTGTTGGAAGGCATTTGCAGTTTCATTTCGCGTCTAATTTCCCAAACCAAACTGCTTGCAGCTCTAACTGCCTTCTAACTACCACTTCTTCGGTTCAGTGAGATATGCTGGATTCTAAACGGAGAAGCTTCTCTGACGCTTTTTCACAGAGATTTTGAAACTGAAATTTCCAAACCCGTTTCCAACGAAGGCGCCAGTGGGCTTCCCCATAGAACTTGCCAACCTGAATTCCTACAGGCTAGATGTGAGAGGCACATTCTGCTGTTTCCTCACTTAGAGTTAAACTAGCTTCTGAAAGCTCAACCTCCGGGGAGTTTGTTTGGCAGAGATATAGAACACACTTTTCCAAGCCTGTTGGAAGGCATTTGCAGTTTCATTTCGCGTCTAATTTCCCAAACCAAACTGCTTGCAGCTCTAACTCCCTTCTAACTACCAATTCTTCGGTTCAGTGAGATATGCTGGATTCTAAACGGAGAAGCTTCTCTGACGCTTTTTCACAGAGATTTTGAAACTGAAATTTCCAAACCCGTTTCCAACGAAGGTGCCAATGGGCTTCCCCATAGAACTTGCCAACCTGAATTCCTATAGGCTAGATGTGAGAGGCACATTCTGCTGCTTCCTCCCTTAGAGTTAAACTAGCTTCTGAAAGCTCAACCTCCGGGGAGTTTGTTTGGCAGAGATATAGAACACACTTTTCCAAGCCTGTTGGAAGGCATTTGCAGTTTCATTTCGCGTCTAATTTCCCAAACCAAACTGCTTGCAGCTCTAACTGCCTTCTAACTACCACTTCTTCGGTTCAGTGAGATATGCTGGATTCTAAACGGAGAAGCTTCTCTGACGCTTTTTCACAGAGATTTTGAAACTCAAATCTCCCATGCCGTTTCCACCATAGGCAGCAATGGGCTTCCCCATAGAACTTGCCAACCTGAATTCCTACAGGCTAGATGTGAGAGGCACATTCTGCTGCTTCCTCCCTAAGAGTTAAGCTTGCTTCTGAAAGCTCAACCTCCGGGGAGTCTGTTTGGCAGAGATATAGAACACACTTTTCCAAGCCTGTTGGAAGGCCTTTGCAGTGTCATTTCGCATCTAATTTCCAAAACCAAACTGCTTGCAGCTCTAACTCCCTTCTAACTACCACTTCTTCGGTTCAGTGAGATATGCTGGATTCTAAACGGAGAAGCTTCTCTGACGCTTTTTCACAGAGATTTTGAAACTGAAATCTCCCATGCCGTTTCCACCATAGGCAGCAATGGGCTTCCCCATAGAACTTGCCAACCTGAATTCCTACAGGCTAGATGTGAGAGGCACATTCTGCTGCTTCCTCCCTTAGAGTTAAACTTGCTTCTGAAAGCTCAACCTCCGGGGAGTTTGTTTGGCAGAGATATAGAACACACTTTTCCAAGCCTGTTGGAAGGCATTTGCAGTTTCATTTCGCGTCTAATTTCCCAAACCAAACTGCTTGCAGCTCTAACTGCCTTCTAACTACCACTTCTTCGGTTCAGTGAGATATGCTGGATTCTAAACGGAGAAGCTTCTCTGACGCTTTTTCACAGAGATTTTGAAACTGAAATCTCCCATGCCGTTTCCACCATAGGCAGCAATGGGCTTCCCCATAGAACTTGCCAACCTGAATTCCTACAGGCTAGATGTGAGAGGCACATTCTGCTGCTTCCTCCCTTAGAGTTAAACTTGCTTCTGAAAGCTCAACCTCCGGGGAGTTTGTTTGGCAGAGATATAGAACACACTTTTCCAAGCCTGTTGGAAGGCATTTGCAGTTTCATTTCGCGTCTAATTTCCCAAACCAAACTGCTTGCAGCTCTAACTCCCTTCTAACTACCAATTCTTCGGTTCAGTGAGATATGCTGGATTCTAAACGGAGAAGCTTCTCTGACGCTTTTTCACAGAGATTTTGAAACTGAAATTTCCAAACCCGTTTCCAACGAAGGCGCCAATGGGCTTCCCCATAGAACTTGCCAACCTGAATTCCTACAGGCTAGATGTGAGAGGCACATTCTGCTGCTTCCTCCCTTAGAGTTAAACTTGCTTCTGAAAGCTCAACCTCCGGGGAGTTTGTTTGGCAGAGATATAGAACACACTTTTCCAAGCCTGTTGGAAGGCATTTGCAGTTTCATTTCGCGTCTAATTTCCCAAACCAAACTGCTTGCAGCTCTAACTCCCTTCTAACTACCACTTCTTCGGTTCAGGGAGATATGCTGGATTCTAAACGGAGAAGCTTCTCTGACGCTTTTTCACAGAGATTTTGAAACTGAAATCTCCCATGCCGTTTCCACCATAGGCAGCAATGGGCTTCCCCATAGAACTTGCCAACCTGAATTCCTACAGGCTAGATGTGAGAGGCACATTCTGCTGCTTCCTCCCTTAGAGTTAAACTTGCTTCTGAAAGCTCAACCTCCGGGGAGTTTGTTTGGCAGAGATATAGAACACACTTTTCCAAGCCTGTTGGAAGGCATTTGCAGTTTCATTTCGCGTCTAATTTCCCAAACCAAACTGCTTGCAGCTCTAACTCCCTTCTAACTACCACTTCTTCGGTTCAGTGAGATATGCTGGATTCTAAACGGAGAAGCTTCTCTGACGCTTTTTCACAGAGATTTTGAAACTGAAATCTCCCATGCCGTTTCCACCATAGGCAGCAATGGGCTTCACCATAGAACTTGCCAACCTGAATTCCTACAGGCTAGATGTGAGAGGCACATTCTGCTGCTTCCTCCCTTAGAGTTAAACTTGCTTCTGAAAGCTCAACCTCCGGGGAGTTTGTTTGGCAGAGATATAGAACACACTTTTCCAAGCCTGTTGGAAGGCATTTGCAGTTTCATTTCGCGTCTAATTTCCCAAACCAAACTGCTTGCAGCTCTAACTCCCTTCTAACTACCACTTCTTCGGTTCAGTGAGATATGCTGGATTCTAAACGGAGAAGCTTCTCTGACGCTTTTTCACAGAGATTTTGAAACTGAAATCTCCCATGCCGTTTCCACCATAGGCAGCAATGGGCTTCCCCATAGAACTTGCCAACCTGAATTCCTACAGGCTAGATGTGAGAGGCACATTCTGCTGCTTCCTCCCTTAGAGTTAAACTAGCTTCTGAAAGCTCAACCTCCGGGGAGTTTGTTTGGCAGAGATATAGAACACACTTTTCCAAGCCTGTTGGAAGGCATTTGCAGTTTCATTTCGCGTCTAATTTCCCAAACCAAACTGCTTGCAGCTCTAACTCCCTTCTAACTACCACTTCTTCGGTTCAGGGAGATATGCTGGATTCTAAACGGAGAAGCTTCTCTGACGCTTTTTCACAGAAATTTTGAAACTGAAATCTCCCATGCCGTTTCCACCATAGGCAGCAATGGGCTTCCCCATAGAACTCGCCAACCTGAATTCCTACAGGCTAGATGTGAGAGGCACATTCTGCTGCTTCCTCCCTAACAGTTAAGCTTGCTTCTGAAAGCTCAACCTCCGGGGAGTCTGTTTGGCAGAGATATAGAACACACTTTTCCAAGCCTGTTGGAAGGCCTTTGCAGTGTCATTTCGCATCTAATTTCCCAAACCAAACTGCTTGCAGCTCTAACTCCCTTCTAACTACCACTTCTTCGGTTCAGTGAGATATGCTGGATTCTAAACGGAGAAGCTTCTCTGACGCTTTTTCACAGAGATTTTGAAACTGAAATCTCCCATGCCGTTTCCACCATAGGCAGCAATGGGCTTCCCCATAGAACTTGCCAACCTGAATTCCTACAGGCTAGATGTGAGAGGCACATTCTGCTGCTTCCTCCCTTAGAGTTAAACTTGCTTCTGAAAGCTCAACCTCCGGGGAGTTTGTTTGGCAGAGATATAGAACACACTTTTCCAAGCCTGTTGGAAGGCATTTGCAGTTTCATTTCGCGTCTAATTTCCCAAACCAAACTGCTTGCAGCTCTAACTGCCTTCTAACTACCACTTCTTCGGTTCAGTGAGATATGCTGGATTCTAAACGGAGAAGCTTCTCTGACGCTTTTTCACAGAGATTTTGAAACTGAAATCTCCCATGCCGTTTCCACCATAGGCAGCAATGGGCTTCCCCATAGAACTTGCCAACCTGAATTCCTACAGGCTAGATGTGAGAGGCACATTCTGCTGCTTCCTCCCTTAGAGTTAAACTTGCTTCTGAAAGCTCAACCTCCGGGGAGTTTGTTTGGCAGAGATATAGAACACACTTTTCCAAGCCTGTTGGAAGGCATTTGCAGTTTCATTTCGCGTCTAATTTCCCAAACCAAACTGCTTGCAGCTCTAACTCCCTTCTAACTACCACTTCTTCGGTTCAGTGAGATATGCTGGATTCTAAACGGAGAAGCTTCTCTGACGCTTTTTCACAGAGATTTTGAAACTGAAATCTCCCATGCCGTTTCCACCATAGGCAGCAATGGGCTTCCCCATAGAACTTGCCAACCTGAATTCCTACAGGCTAGATGTGAGAGGCACATTCTGCTGCTTCCTCCCTTAGAGTTAAACTTGCTTCTGAAAGCTCAACCTCCGGGGAGTTTGTTTGGCAGAGATATAGAACACACTTTTCCAAGCCTGTTGGAAGGCATTTGCAGTTTCATTTCGCGTCTAATTTCCCAAACCAAACTGCTTGCAGCTCTAACTGCCTTCTAACTACCACTTCTTCGGTTCAGTGAGATATGCTGGATTCTAAACGGAGAAGCTTCTCTGACGCTTTTCAACAGAGATTTTGAAACTGAAATCTCCCATGCCGTTTCCACCATAGGCAGCAATGGGCTTCCCCATAGAACTTGCCAACCTGAATTCCTACAGGCTAGATGTGAGAGGCACATTCTGCTGCTTCCTCCCTTAGAGTTAAACTTGCTTCTGAAAGCTCAACCTCCGGGGAGTTTGTTTGGCAGAGATATAGAACACACTTTTCCAAGCCTGTTGGAAGGCATTTGCAGTTTCATTTCGCGTCTAATTTCCCAAACCAAACTGCTTGCAGCTCTAACTCCCTTCTAACTACCACTTCTTCGGTTCAGTGAGATATGCTGGATTCTAAACGGAGAAGCTTCTCTGACGCTTTTTCACAGAGATTTTGAAACTGAAATCTCCCATGCCGTTTCCACCATAGGCAGCAATGGGCTTCCCCATAGAACTTGCCAACCTGAATTCCTACAGGCTAGATGTGAGAGGCACATTCTGCTGCTTCCTCCCTTAGAGTTAAACTTGCTTCTGAAAGCTCAACCACCGGGGAGTTTGTTTGGCAGAGATATAGAACACACTTTTCCAAGCCTGTTGGAAGGCATTTGCAGTTTCATTTCGCGTCTAATTTCCCAAACCAAACTGCTTGCAGCTCTAACTCCCTTCTAACTACCAATTCTTCGGTTCAGTGAGATATGCTGGATTCTAAACGGAGAAGCTTCTCTGACGCTTTTTCACAGAGATTTTGAAACTGAAATTTCCAAACCCGTTTCCAACGAAGGCGCCAATGGGCTTCCCCATAGAACTTGCCAACCTGAATTCCTACAGGCTAGATGTGAGAGGCACATTCTGCTGCTTCCTCCCTTAGAGTTAAACTAGCTTCTGAAAGCTCAACCTCCGGGGAGTTTGTTTGGCAGAGATATAGAACACACTTTTCCAAGCCTGTTGGAAGGCATTTGCAGTTTCATTTCGCGTCTAATTTCCCAAACCAAACTGCTTGCAGCTCTAACTGCCTTCTAACTACCACTTCTTCGGTTCAGTGAGATATGCTGGATTCTAAACGGAGAAGCTTCTCTGACGCTTTTTCACAGAGATTTTGAAACTCAAATCTCCCATGCCGTTTCCACCATAGGCAGCAATGGGCTTCCCCATAGAACTTGCCAACCTGAATTCCTACAGGCTAGATGTGAGAGGCACATTCTGCTGCTTCCTCCCTAAGAGTTAAGCTTGCTTCTGAAAGCTCAACCTCCGGGGAGTCTGTTTGGCAGAGATATAGAACACACTTTTCCAAGCCTGTTGGAAGGCCTTTGCAGTGTCATTTCGCATCTAATTTCCCAAACCAAACTGCTTGCAGCTCTAACTCCCTTCTAACTACCACTTCTTCGGTTCAGTGAGATATGCTGGATTCTAAACGGAGAAGCTTCTCTGACGCTTTTTCACAGAGATTTTGAAACTGAAATCTCCCATGCCGTTTCCACCATAGGCAGCAATGGGCTTCCCCATAGAACTTGCCAACCTGAATTCCTACAGGCTAGATGTGAGAGGCACATTCTGCTGCTTCCTCCCTTAGAGTTAAACTTGCTTCTGAAAGCTCAACCTCCGGGGAGTTTGTTTGGCAGAGATATAGAACACACTTTTCCAAGCCTGTTGGAAGGCCTTTGCAGTTTCATTTCGCGTCTAATTTCCCAAACCAAACTGCTTGCAGCTCTAACTGCCTTCTAACTACCACTTCTTCGGTTCAGTGAGATATGCTGGATTCTAAACGGAGAAGCTTCTCTGATGCTTTTTCACAGAGATTTTGAAACTGAAATCTCCCATGCCGTTTCCACCATAGGCAGCAATGGGCTTCCCCATAGAACTTGCCAACGTGAATTCCTACAGGCTAGATGTGAGAGGCACATTCTGCTGCTTCCTCCCTTAGAGTTAAACTTGCTTCTGAAAGCTCAACCTCCGGGGAGTTTGTTTGGCAGAGATATAGAACACACTTTTCCAAGCCTGTTGGAAGGCATTTGCAGTTTCATTTCGCGTCTAATTTCCCAAACCAAACTGCTTGCAGCTCTAACTCCCTTCTAACTACCAATTCTTCGGTTCAGTGAGATATGCTGGATTCTAAACGGAGAAGCTTCTCTGACGCTTTTTCACAGAGATTTTGAAACTGAAATTTCCAAACCCGTTTCCAACGAAGGCGCCAATGGGCTTCCCCATAGAACTTGCCAACCTGAATTCCTACAGGCTAGATGTGAGAGGCACATTCTGCTGCTTCCTCCCTTAGAGTTAAACTAGCTTCTGAAAGCTCAACCTCCGGGGAGTTTGTTTGGCAGAGATATAGAACACACTTTTCCAAGCCTGTTGGAAGGCATTTGCAGTTTCATTTCGCGTCTAATTTCCCAAACCAAACTGCTTGCAGCTCTAACTCCCTTCTAACTACCACTTCTTCGGTTCAGGGAGATATGCTGGATTCTAAACGGAGAAGCTTCTCTGACGCTTTTTCACAGAGATTTTGAAACTGAAATCTCCCATGCCGTTTCCACCATAGGCAGCAATGGGCTTCCCCATAGAACTTGCCAACCTGAATTCCTACAGGCTAGATGTGAGAGGCACATTCTGCTGCTTCCTCCCTTAGAGTTAAACTTGCTTCTGAAAGCTCAACCTCCGGGGAGTTTGTTTGGCATTGATATAGAACACACTTTTCCAAGCCTGTTGGAAGGCATTTGCAGTTTCATTTCGCGTCTAATTTCCCAAACCAAACTGCTTGCAGCTCTAACTCCCTTCTAACTACCACTTCTTCGGTTCAGTGAGATATGCTGGATTCTAAACGGAGAAGCTTCTCTGACGCTTTTTCACAGAGATTTTGAAACTGAAATCTCCCATGCCGTTTCCACCATAGGCAGCAATGGGCTTCCCCATAGAACTTGCCAACCTGAATTCCTACAGGCTAGATGTGAGAGGCACATTCTGCTGCTTCCTCCCTTAGAGTTAAACTTGCTTCTGAAAGCTCAACCTCCGGGGAGTTTGTTTGGCAGAGATATAGAACACACTTTTCCAAGCCTGTTGGAAGGCATTTGCAGTTTCATTTCGCGTCTAATTTCCCAAACCAAACTGCTTGCAGCTCTAACTGCCTTCTAACTACCACTTCTTCGGTTCAGTGAGATATGCTGGATTCTAAACGGAGAAGCTTCTCTGACGCTTTTTCACAGAGATTTTGAAACTGAAATTTCCAAACCCGTTTCCAACGAAGGCGCCAATGGGCTTCCCCATAGAACTTGCCAACCTGAATTCCTACAGGCTAGATGTGAGAGGCACATTCTGCTGCTTCCTCCCTTAGAGTTAAACTAGCTTCTGAAAGCTCAACCTCCGGGGAGTTTGTTTGGCAGAGATATAGAACACACTTTTCCAAGCCTGTTGGAAGGCATTTGCAGTTTCATTTCGCGTCTAATTTCCCAAACCAAACTGCTTGCAGCTCTAACTCCCTTCTAACTACCACTTCTTCGGTTCAGGGAGATATGCTGGATTCTAAACGGAGAAGCTTCTCTGACGCTTTTTCACAGAGATTTTGAAACTGAAATCTCCCATGCCGTTTCCACCATAGGCAGCAATGGGCTTCCCCATAGAACTTGCCAACCTGAATTCCTACAGGCTAGATGTGAGAGGCACATTCTGCTGCTTCCTCCCTAACAGTTAAGCTTGCTTCTGAAAGCTCAACCTCCGGGGAGTCTGTTTGGCAGAGATATAGAACACACTTTTCCAAGCCTGTTGGAAGGCCTTTGCAGTGTCATTTCGCATCTAATTTCCCAAACCAAACTGCTTGCAGCTCTAACTCCCTTCTAACTACCACTTCTTCGGTTCAGTGAGATATGCTGGATTCTAAACGGAGAAGCTTCTCTGACGCTTTTTCACAGAGATTTTGAAACTGAAATCTCCCATGCCGTTTCCACCATAGGCAGCAATGGGCTTCCCCATAGAACTTGCCAACCTGAATTCCTACAGGCTAGATGTGAGAGGCACATTCTGCTGCTTCCTCCCTTAGAGTTAAACTTGCTTCTGAAAGCTCAACCTCCGGGGAGTTTGTTTGGCAGAGATATAGAACACACTTTTCCAAGCCTGTTGGAAGGCATTTGCAGTTTCATTTCGCGTCTAATTTCCCAAACCAAACTGCTTGCAGCTCTAACTGCCTTCTAACTACCACTTCTTCGGTTCAGTGAGATATGCTGGATTCTAAACGGAGAAGCTTCTCTGACGCTTTTTCACAGAGATTTTGAAACTGAAATCTCCCATGCCGTTTCCACCATAGGCAGCAATGGGCTTCCCCATAGAACTTGCCAACCTGAATTCCTACAGGCTAGATGTGAGAGGCACATTCTGCTGCTTCCTCCCTTAGAGTTAAACTTGCTTCTGAAAGCTCAACCTCCGGGGAGTTTGTTTGGCAGAGATATAGAACACACTTTTCCAAGCCTGTTGGAAGGCATTTGCAGTTTCATTTCGCGTCTAATTTCCCAAACCAAACTGCTTGCAGCTCTAACTCCCTTCTAACTACCACTTCTTCGGTTCAGGGAGATATGCTGGATTCTAAACGGAGAAGCTTCTCTGACGCTTTTTCACAGAGATTTTGAAACTGAAATCTCCCATGCCGTTTCCACCATAGGCAGCAATGGGCTTCCCCATAGAACTTGCCAACCTGAATTCCTACAGGCTAGATGTGAGAGGCACATTCTGCTGCTTCCTCCCTTAGAGTTAAACTTGCTTCTGAAAGCTCAACCTCCGGGGAGTTTGTTTGGCAGAGATATAGAACACACTTTTCCAAGCCTGTTGGAAGGCATTTGCAGTTTCATTTCGCGTCTAATTTCCCAAACGAAACTGCTTGCAGCTCTAACTCCCTTCTAACTACCACTTCTTCGGTTCAGGGAGATATGCTGGATTCTAAACGGAGAAGCTTCTCTGACGCTTTTTCACAGAGATTTTGAAACTGAAATCTCCCATGCCGTTTCCACCATAGGCAGCAATGGGCTTCCCCATAGAACTTGCCAACCTGAATTCCTACAGGCTAGATGTGAGAGGCACATTCTGCTGCTTCCTCCCTTAGAGTTAAACTTGCTTCTGAAAGCTCAACCTCCGGGGAGTTTGTTTGGCAGAGATATAGAACACACTTTTCCAAGCCTGTTGGAAGGCATGTGCAGTTTCATTTCGCGTCTAATTTCCCAAACCAAACTGCTTGCAGCTCTAACTCCCTTCTAACTACCAATTCTTCGGTTCAGTGAGATATGCTGGATTCTAAACGGAGAAGCTTCTCTGACGCTTTTTCACAGAGATTTTGAAACTGAAATCTCCCATGCTGTTTCCACCATAGCCAGCAATGGGCTTCCCCATAGAACTTGCCAACGTGAATTCCTACAGGCTAGATGTGAGAGGCACATTCTGCTGCTTCCTCCCTTAGAGTTAAACTAGCTTCTGAAAGCTCAACCTCCAGGGAGTCTGTTTGGCAGAGATATAGAACACACTTTTCCAAGCCTGTTGGAAGGCATTTGCACTTTCATTTCGCGTCTAATTTCCCAAACCAAACTGCTTGCAGCTCTAACTCCCTTCTAACTACCACTTCTTCGGTTCAGTGAGATATGCTGGATTCTAAACGGAGAAGCTTCTCTGACGCTTTTTCACAGAGATTTTGAAACTGAAATCTCCCATGCCGTTTCCACCATAGGCAGCAATGGGCTTCCCCATAGAACTTGCCAACCTGAATTCCTACAGGCGAGATGTGAGAGGCACATTCTGCTGCTTCCTCCCTAAGAGTTAAGCTTGCTTCTGAAAGCTCAACCTCCGGGGAGTCTGTTTGGCAGAGATATAGAACACACTTTTCCAAGCCTGTTGGAAGGCCTTTGCAGTGTCATTTCGCATCTAATTTCCCAAACCAAACTGCTTGCAGCTCTAACTCCCTTCTAACTACCACTTCTTCGGTTCAGGGAGATATGCTGGATTCTAAACGGAGAAGCTTCTCTGACGCTTTTTCACAGAGATTTTGAAACTGAAATCTCCCATGCCGTTTCCACCATAGGCAGCAATGGGCTTCCCCATAGAACTTGCCAACCTGAATTCCTACAGGCTAGATGTGAGAGGCACATTCTGCTGCTTCCTCCCTTAGAGTTAAACTTGCTTCTGAAAGCTCAACCTCCGGGGAGTTTGTTTGGCAGAGATATAGAACACACTTTTCCAACCCTGTTGGAAGGCATTTGCAGTTTCATTTCGCGTCTAATTTCCGAAACCAAACTGCTTGCAGCTCTAACTCCCTTCTAACTACCACTTCTTCGGTTCAGTGAGATATGCTGGATTCTAAACGGAGAAGCTTCTCTGACGCTTTTTCACAGAGATTTTGAAACTGAAATCTCCCATGCTGTTTCCACCATAGGCAGCAATGGGCTTCCCCATAGAACTTGCCAACCTGAATTCCTACAGGCTAGATGTGAGAGGCACATTCTGCTGCTTCCTCCCTTAGAGTTAAACTTGCTTCTGAAAGCTCAACCTCCGGGGAGTTTGTTTGGCAGAGATATAGAACACACTTTTCCAAGCCTGTTGGAAGGCATTTGCAGTTTCATTTCGCGTCTAATTTCCCAAACCAAACTGCTTGCAGCTCTAACTCCCTTCTAACTACCAATTCTTCGGTTCAGTGAGATATGCTGGATTCTAAACGGAGAAGCTTCTCTGACGCTTTTTCACAGAGATTTTGAAACTGAAATTTCCAAACCCGTTTCCAACGAAGGCGCCAGTGGGCTTCCCCATAGAACTTGCCAACCTGAATTCCTACAGGCTAGATGTGAGAGGCACATTCTGCTGTTTCCTCACTTAGAGTTAAACTAGCTTCTGAAAGCTCAACCTCCGGGGAGTTTGTTTGGCAGAGATATAGAACACAGTTTTCCAAGCCTGTTGGAAGGCATTTGCAGTTTCATTTCGCGTCTAATTTCCCAAACCAAACTGCTTGCAGCTCTAACTGCCTTCTAACTACCACTTCTTCGGTTCAGTGAGATATGCTGGATTCTAAACGGAGAAGCTTCTCTGACGCTTTTTCACAGAGATTTTGAAACTGAAATCTCCCATGCTGTTTCCACCATAGCCAGCAATGGGCTTCCCCATAGAACTTGCCAACGTGAATTCCTACAGGCTAGATGTGAGAGGCACATTCTGCTGCTTCCTCCCTTAGAGTTAAACTAGCTTCTGAAAGCTCAACCTCCAGGGAGTCTGTTTGGCAGAGATATAGAACACACTTTTCCAAGCCTGTTGGAAGGCATTTGCAGTTTCATTTCGCGTCTAATTTCCCAAACCAAACTGCTTGCAGCTCTAACTGCCTTCTAACTACCACTTCTTCGGTTCAGTGAGATATGCTGGATTCTAAACGGAGAAGCTTCTCTGACGCTTTTTCACAGAGATTTTGAAACTGAAATCTCCCATGCCGTTTCCACCATAGGCAGCAATGGGCTTCCCCATAGAACTTGCCAACCTGAATTCCTACAGGCTAGATGTGAGAGGCACATTCTGCTGCTTCCTCCCTTAGAGTTAAACTTGCTTCTGAAAGCTCAACCTCCGGGGAGTTTGTTTGGCAGAGATATAGAACACACTTTTCCAAGCCTGTTGGAAGGCATTTGCAGTTTCATTTCGCGTCTAATTTCCCAAACCAAACTGCTTGCAGCTCTAACTCCCTTCTAACTACCACTTCTTCGGTTCAGGGAGATATGCTGGATTCTAAACGGAGAAGCTTCTCTGACGCTTTTTCACAGAGATTTTGAAACTGAAATCTCCCATGCCGTTTCCACCATAGGCAGCAATGGGCTTCCCCATAGAACTTGCCAACCTGAATTCCTACAGGCTAGATGTGAGAGGCACATTCTGCTGCTTCCTCCCTTAGAGTTAAACTTGCTTCTGAAAGCTCAACCTCCGGGGAGTTTGTTTGGCAGAGATATAGAACACACTTTTCCAAGCCTGTTGGAAGGCATTTGCAGTTTCATTTCGCGTCTAATTTCCCAAACCAAACTGCTTGCAGCTCTAACTCCCTTCTAACTACCACTTCTTCGGTTCAGGGAGATATGCTGGATTCTAAACGGAGAAGCTTCTCTGACGCTTTTTCACAGAGATTTTGAAACTGAAATCTCCCATGCCGTTTCCACCATAGGCAGCAATGGGCTTCCCCATAGAACTTGCCAACCTGAATTCCTACAGGCTAGATGTGAGAGGCACATTCTGCTGCTTCCTCCCTTAGAGTTAAACTTGCTTCTGAAAGCTCAACCTCCGGGGAGTTTGTTTGGCAGAGATATAGAACACACTTTTCCAAGCCTGTTGGAAGGCATGTGCAGTTTCATTTCGCGTCTAATTTCCCAAACCAAACTGCTTGCAGCTCTAACTCCCTTCTAACTACCAATTCTTCGGTTCAGTGAGATATGCTGGATTCTAAACGGAGAAGCTTCTCTGACGCTTTTTCACAGAGATTTTGAAACTGAAATCTCCCATGCTGTTTCCACCATAGCCAGCAATGGGCTTCCCCATAGAACTTGCCAACGTGAATTCCTACAGGCTAGATGTGAGAGGCACATTCTGCTGCTTCCTCCCTTAGAGTTAAACTAGCTTCTGAAAGCTCAACCTCCAGGGAGTCTGTTTGGCAGAGATATAGAACACACTTTTCCAAGCCTGTTGGAAGGCATTTGCACTTTCATTTCGCGTCTAATTTCCCAAACCAAACTGCTTGCAGCTCTAACTCCCTTCTAACTACCACTTCTTCGGTTCAGTGAGATATGCTGGATTCTAAACGGAGAAGCTTCTCTGACGCTTTTTCACAGAGATTTTGAAACTCAAATCTCCCATGCCGTTTCCACCATAGGCAGCAATGGGCTTCCCCATAGAACTTGCCAACCTGAATTCCTACAGGCTAGATGTGAGAGGCACATTCTGCTGCTTCCTCCCTAAGAGTTAAGCTTGCTTCTGAAAGCTCAACCTCCGGGGAGTCTGTTTGGCAGAGATATAGAACACACTTTTCCAAGCCTGTTGGAAGGCCTTTGCAGTGTCATTTCGCATCTAATTTCCCAAACCAAACTGCTTGCAGCTCTAACTCCCTTCTAACTACCACTTCTTCGGTTCAGTGAGATATGCTGGATTCTAAACGGAGAAGCTTCTCTGACGCTTTTTCACAGAGATTTTGAAACTGAAATCTCCCATGCCGTTTCCACCATAGGCAGCAATGGGCTTCCCCATAGAACTTGCCAACCTGAATTCCTACAGGCTAGATGTGAGAGGCACATTCTGCTGCTTCCTCCCTTAGAGTTAAACTTGCTTCTGAAAGCTCAACCTCCGGGGAGTTTGTTTGGCAGAGATATAGAACACACTTTTCCAACCCTGTTGGAAGGCATTTGCAGTTTCATTTCGCGTCTAATTTCCGAAACCAAACTGCTTGCAGCTCTAACTCCCTTCTAACTACCACTTCTTCGGTTCAGTGAGATATGCTGGATTCTAAACGGAGAAGCTTCTCTGACGCTTTTTCACAGAGATTTTGAAACTGAAATCTCCCATGCTGTTTCCACCATAGGCAGCAATGGGCTTCCCCATAGAACTTGCCAACCTGAATTCCTACAGGCTAGATGTGAGAGGCACATTCTGCTGCTTCCTCCCTTAGAGTTAAACTTGCTTCTGAAAGCTCAACCTCCGGGGAGTTTGTTTGGCAGAGATATAGAACACACTTTTCCAAGCCTGTTGGAAGGCATTTGCAGTTTCATTTCGCGTCTAATTTCCCAAACCAAACTGCTTGCAGCTCTAACTCCCTTCTAACTACCAATTCTTCGGTTCAGTGAGATATGCTGGATTCTAAACGGAGAAGCTTCTCTGACGCTTTTTCACAGAGATTTTGAAACTGAAATTTCCAAACCCGTTTCCAACGAAGGCGCCAATGGGCTTCCCCATAGAACTTGCCAACCTGAATTCCTACAGGCTAGATGTGAGAGGCACATTCTGCTGTTTCCTCACTTAGAGTTAAACTAGCTTCTGAAAGCTCAACCTCCGGGGAGTTTGTTTGGCAGAGATATAGAACACAGTTTTCCAAGCCTGTTGGAAGGCATTTGCAGGTTCATTTCGCGTCTAATTTCCCAAACCAAACTGCTTGCAGCTCTAACTGCCTTCTAACTACCACTTCTTCGGTTCAGTGAGATATGCTGGATTCTAAACGGAGAAGCTTCTCTGACGCTTTTTCACAGAGATTTTGAAACTGAAATCTCCCATGCTGTTTCCACCATAGCCAGCAATGGGCTTCCCCATAGAACTTGCCAACGTGAATTCCTACAGGCTAGATGTGAGAGGCACATTCTGCTGCTTCCTCCCTTAGAGTTAAACTAGCTTCTGAAAGCTCAACCTCCAGGGAGTCTGTTTGGCAGAGATATAGAACACACTTTTCCAAGCCTGTTGGAAGGCATTTGCACTTTCATTTCGCGTCTAATTTCCCAAACCAAACTGCTTGCAGCTCTAACTGCCTTCTAACTACCACTTCTTCGGTTCAGTGAGATATGCTGGATTCTAAACGGAGAAGCTTCTCTGACGCTTTTTCACAGAGATTTTGAAACTGAAATCTCCCATGCCGTTTCCACCATAGGCAGCAATGGGCTTCCCCATAGAACTTGCCAACCTGAATTCCTACAGGCTAGATGTGAGAGGCACATTCTGCTGCTTCCTCCCTTAGAGTTAAACTTGCTTCTGAAAGCTCAACCTCCGGGGAGTTTGTTTGGCAGAGATATAGAACACACTTTTCCAAGCCTGTTGGAAGGCATTTGCAGTTTCATTTCGCGTCTAATTTCCCAAACCAAACTGCTTGCAGCTCTAACTGCCTTCTAACTACCACTTCTTCGGTTTAGTGAGATATGCTGGATTCTAAACGGAGAAGCTTCTCTGACGCTTTTTCACAGAGATTTTGAAACTGAAATTTCCAAACCCGTTTCCAACGAAGGCGCCAATGGGCTTCCCCATAGAACTTGCCAACCTGAATTCCTACAGGCTAGATGTGAGAGGCACATTCTGCTGCTTCCTCCCTTAGAGTTAAACTAGCTTCTGAAAGCTCAACCTCCGGGGAGTTTGTTTGGCAGAGATATAGAACACACTTTTCCAAGCCTGTTGGAAGGCATTTGCAGTTTCATTTCGCGTCTAATTTCCCAAACCAAACTGCTTGCAGCTCTAACTCCCTTCTAACTACCACTTCTTCGGTTCAGGGAGATATGCTGGATTCTAAACGGAGAAGCTTCTCTGACGCTTTTTCACAGAGATTTTGAAACTGAAATCTCCCATGCCGTTTCCACCATAGGCAGCAATGGGCTTCCCCATAGAACTTGCCAACCTGAATTCCTACAGGCTAGATGTGAGAGGCACATTCTGCTGCTTCCTCCCTAACAGTTAAGCTTGCTTCTGAAAGCTCAACCTCCGGGGAGTCTGTTTGGCAGAGATATAGAACACACTTTTCCAAGCCTGTTGGAAGGCCTTTGCAGTGTCATTTCGCATCTAATTTCCCAAACCAAACTGCTTGCAGCTCTAACTCCCTTCTAACTACCACTTCTTCGGTTCAGTGAGATATGCTGGATTCTAAACGGAGAAGCTTCTCTGACGCTTTTTCACAGAGATTTTGAAACTGAAATCTCCCATGCCGTTTCCACCATAGGCAGCAATGGGCTTCCCCATAGAACTTGCCAACCTGAATTCCTACAGGCTAGATGTGAGAGGCACATTCTGCTGCTTCCTACCTTAGAGTTAAACTTGCTTCTGAAAGCTCAACCTCTGGGGAGTTTGTTTGGCAGAGATATAGAACACACTTTTCCAAGCCTGTTGGAAGGCATTTGCAGTTTCATTTCGCGTCTAATTTCCCAAACCAAACTGCTTGCAGCTCTAACTCCCTTCTAACTACCACTTCTTCGGTTCAGTGAGATATGCTGGATTCTAAACGGAGAAGCTTCTCTGACGCTTTTTCACAGAGATTTTGAAACTGAAATTTCCAAACCCGTTTCCAACGAAGGCGCCAATGGGCTTCCCCATAGAACTTGCCAACCTGAATTACTACAGGCTACATGTGAGAGGCACATTCTGCTGCTTCCACCCTTAGAGTTAAACTAGCTTCTGAAAGCTCAACCTCCAGGGAGTCTGTTTCGCAGAGATATAGAACACACTTTTCCAAGACTGTTGGAAGGCATTTGCAGTTTCATTTCGCGTCTAATTTCCCAAACCAAACTGCTTGCAGCTCTAACTCCCTTCTAACTACCAATTCTTCGGTTCAGTGAGATATGCTGGATTCTAAACGGAGAAGCTTCTCTGACGCTTTTTCACAGAGATTTTGAAACTGAAATTTCCAAACCCGTTTCCAACGAAGGCGCCAATGGGCTTCCCCATAGAACTTGCCAACCTGAATTCCTACAGGCTAGATGTGAGAGGCACATTCTGCTGTTTCCTCACTTAGAGTTAAACTAGCTTCTGAAAGCTCAACCTCCGGGGAGTTTGTTTGGCAGAGATATAGAACACACTTTTCCAAGCCTGTTGGAAGGCATTTGCAGTTTCATTTCGCGTCTAATTTCCCAAACCAAACTGCTTGCAGCTCTAACTCCCTTCTAACTACCAATTCTTCGGTTCAGTGAGATATGCTGGATTCTAAACGGAGAAGCTTCTCTGACGCTTTTTCACAGAGATTTTGAAACTGAAATTTCCAAACCCGTTTCCAACGAAGGCGCCAATGGGCTTCCCCATAGAACTTGCCAACCTGAATTCCTACAGGCTAGATGTGAGAGGCATATTCTGCTGTTTCCTCACTTAGAGTTAAACTAGGTTCTGAAAGCTCAACCTCCGGGGAGTTTGTTTGGCAGAGATATAGAACACACTTTTCCAAGCCTGTTGGAAGGCATTTGCAGTTTCATTTCGCGTCTAATTTCCCAAACCAAACTGCTTGCAGCTCTAACTGCCTTCTAACTACCACTTCTTCGGTTCAGTGAGATATGCTGGATTCTAAACGGAGAAGCTTCTCTGACGCTTTTTCACAGAGATTTTGAAACTGAAATCTCCCATGCTGTTTCCACCATAGCCAGCAATGGGCTTCCCCATAGAACTTGCCAACGTGAATTCCTACAGGCTAGATGTGAGAGGCACATTCTGCTGCTTCCTCCCTTAGAGTTAAACTAGCTTCTGAAAGCTCAACCTCCAGGGTCTCTGTTTGGCAGAGATATAGAACACACTTTTCCAAGCCTGTTGGAAGGCATTTGCACTTTCATTTCGCGTCTAATTTCCCAAACCAAACTGCTTGCAGCTCTAACTGCCTTCTAACTACCACTTCTTCGGTTCAGTGAGATATGCTGGATTCTAAACGGAGAAGCTTCTCTGACGCTTTTTCACAGAGATTTTGAAACTCAAATCTCCCATGCCGTTTCCACCATAGGCAGCAATGGGCTTCCCCATAGAACTTGCCAACCTGAATTCCTACAGGCTAGATGTGAGAGGCACATTCTGCTGCTTCCTCCCTAAGAGTTAAGCTTGCTTCTGAAAGCTCAACCTCCGGGGAGTCTGTTTGGCAGAGATATAGAACACACTTTTCCAAGCCTGTTGGAAGGCCTTTGCAGTGTCATTTCGCATCTAATTTCCCAAACCAAACTGCTTGCAGCTCTAACTCCCTTCTAACTACCACTTCTTCGGTTCAGTGAGATATGCTGGATTCTAAACGGAGAAGCTTCTCTGACGCTTTTTCACAGAGATTTTGAAACTGAAATCTCCCATGCCGTTTCCACCATAGGCAGCAATGGGCTTCCCCATAGAACTTGCCAACCTGAATTCCTACAGGCTAGATGTGAGAGGCACATTCTGCTGCTTCCTCCCTTAGAGTTAAACTTGCTTCTGAAAGCTCAACCTCCGGGGAGTTTGTTTGGCAGAGATATAGAAAACACTTTTCCAAGCCTGTAGGAAGGCATTTGCAGTTTCATTTCGCGTCTAATTTCCCAAACCAAACTGCTTGCAGCTCTAACTGCCTTCTAACTACCACTTCTTCGGTTCAGTGAGATATGCTGGATTCTAAACGGAGAAGCTTCTCTGACGCTTTTTCACAGAGATTTTGAAACTGAAATCTCCCATGCCGTTTCCACCATAGGCAGCAATGGGCTTCCCCATAGAACTTGCCAACCTGAATTCCTACAGGCTAGATGTGAGAGGCACATTCTGCTGCTTCCTCCCTTAGAGTTAAACTAGCTTCTGAAAGCTCAACCTCCGGGGAGTTTGTTTGGCAGAGATATAGAACACACTTTTCCAAGCCTGTTGGAAGGCATTTGCAGTTTCATTTCGCGTCTAATTTCCCAAACCAAACTGCTTGCAGCTCTAACTCCCTTCTAACTACCACTTCTTCGGTTCAGGGAGATATGCTGGATTCTAAACGGAGAAGCTTCTCTGACGCTTTTTCACAGAGATTTTGAAACTGAAATCTCCCATGCCGTTTCCACCATAGGCAGCAATGGGCTTCCCCATAGAACTTGCCAACCTGAATTCCTACAGGCTAGATGTGAGAGGCACATTCTGCTGCTTCCTCCCTTAGAGTTAAACTAGCTTCTGAAAGCTCAACCTCCGGGGAGTTTGTTTGGCAGAGATATAGAACACACTTTTCCAAGCCTGTTGGAAGGCATTTGCAGTTTCATTTCGCGTCTAATTTCCCAAACCAAACTGCTTGCAGCTCTAACTCCCTTCTAACTACCACTTCTTCGGTTCAGGGAGATATGCTGGATTCTAAACGGAGAAGCTTCTCTGACGCTTTTTCACAGAGATTTTGAAACTGAAATCTCCCATGCCGTTTCCACCATAGGCAGCAATGGGCTTCCCCATAGAACTTGCCAACCTGAATTCCTACAGGCTAGATGTGAGAGGCACATTCTGCTGCTTCCTCCCTAACAGTTAAGCTTGCTTCTGAAAGCTCAACCTCCGGGGAGTCTGTTTGGCAGAGATATAGAACACACTTTTCCAAGCCTGTTGGAAGGCCTTTGCAGTGTCATTTCGCATCTAATTTCCCAAACCAAACTGCTTGCAGCTCTAACTCCCTTCTAACTACCACTTCTTCGGTTCAGTGAGATATGCTGGATTCTAAACGGAGAAGCTTCTCTGACGCTTTTTCACAGAGATTTTGAAACTGAAATCTCCCATGCCGTTTCCACCATAGGCAGCAATGGGCTTCCCCATAGAACTTGCCAACCTGAATTCCTACAGGCTAGATGTGAGAGGCACATTCTGCTGCTTCCTCCCTTAGAGTTAAACTTGCTTCTGAAAGCTCAACCTCCGGGGAGTTTGTTTGGCAGAGATATAGAACACACTTTTCCAAGCCTGTTGGAAGGCATTTGCAGTTTCATTTCGCGTCTAATTTCCCAAACCAAACTGCTTGCAGCTCTAACTCCCTTCTAACTACCACTTCTTCGGTTCAGTGAGATATGCTGGATTCTAAACGGAGAAGCTTCTCTGACGCTTTTTCACAGAGATTTTGAAACTGAAATCTCCCATGCCGTTTCCACCATAGGCAGCAATGGGCTTCCCCATAGAACTTGCCAACCTGAATTACTACAGGCTAGATGTGAGAGGCACATTCTGCTGCTTCCTCCCTTAGAGTTAAACTTGCTTCTGAAAGCTCAACCTCCGGGGAGTTTGTTTGGCAGAGATATAGAACACACTTTTCCAAGCCTGTTGGAAGGCATTTGCAGTTTCATTTCGCGTCTAATTTCCCAAACCAAACTGCTTGCAGCTCTAACTCCCTTCTAACTACCACTTCTTCGGTTCAGTGAGATATGCTGGATTCTAAACGGAGAAGCTTCTCTGACGCTTTTTCACAGAGATTTTGAAACTGAAATTTCCAAACCCGTTTCCAACGAAGGCGCCAATGGGCTTCCCCATAGAACTTGCCAACCTGAATTCCTACAGGCTAGATGTGAGAGGCACATTCTGCTGCTTCCTCCCTTAGAGTTAAACTAGCTTCTGAAAGCTCAACCTCCGGGGAGTTTGTTTGGCAGAGATATAGAACACACTTTTCCAAGCCTGTTGGAAGGCATTTGCAGTTTCATTTCGCGTCTAATTTCCCAAACCAAACTGCTTGCAGCTCTAACTCCCTTCTAACTACCACTTCTTCGGTTCAGGGAGATATGCTGGATTCTAAACGGAGAAGCTTCTCTGACGCTTTTTCACAGAGATTTTGAAACTGAAATCTCCCATGCCGTTTCCACCATAGGCAGCAATGGGCTTCCCCATAGAACTTGCCAACTTGAATTCCTACAGGCTAGATGTGAGAGGCACATTCAGCTGCTTCCTCCCTTAGAGTTAAACTTGCTTCTGAAAGCTCAACCTCCGGGGAGTTTGTTTGGCAGAGATATAGAACACACTTTTCCAAGCCTGTTGGAAGGCATTTGCAGTTTCATTTCGCGTCTAATTTCCCAAACCAAACTGCTTGCAGCTCTAACTCCCTTCTAACTACCAATTCTTCGGTTCAGTGAGATATGCTGGATTCTAAACGGAGAAGCTTCTCTGACGCTTTTTCACAGAGATTTTGAAACTGAAATTTCCAAACCCGTTTCCAACGAAGGCGCCAATGGGCTTCCCCATAGAACTTGCCAACCTGAATTCCTACAGGCTAGATGTGAGAGGCACATTCTGCTGCTTCCTCCCTTAGAGTTAAACTAGCTTCTGAAAGCTCAACCTCCGGGGAGTTTGTTTGGCAGAGATATAGAACACACTTTTCCAAGCCTGATGGAAGGCATTTGCAGTTTCATTTCGCGTCTAATTTCCCAAACCAAACTGCTTGCAGCTCTAACTCCCTTCTAACTACCACTTCTTTGGTTCAGGGAGATATGCTGGATTCTAAACGGAGAAGCTTCTCTGACGCTTTTTCACAGAGATTTTGAAACTGAAATCTCCCATGCCGTTTCCACCATAGGCAGCAATGGGCTTCCCCATAGAACTTGCCAACCTGAATTCCTACAGGCTAGATGTGAGAGGCACATTCTGCTGCTTCCTCCCTAACAGTTAAGCTTGCTTCTGAAAGCTCAACCTCCGGGGACTCTGTTTGGCAGAGATATAGAACACACTTTTCCAAGCCTGTTGAAAGGCCTTTGCAGTGTCATTTCGCATCTAATTTCCCAAACCAAACTGCTTGCAGCTCTAACTCCCTTCTAACTACCACTTCTTCGGTTCAGTGAGATATGCTGGATTCTAAACGGAGAAGCTTCTCTGACGCTTTTTCACAGAGATTTTGAAACTGAAATTTCCAAACCCGTTTCCAACGAAGGCGCCAATGGGCTTCCCCATAGAACTTGCCAACCTGAATTCCTACAGGCTAGATGTGAGAGGCACATTCTGCTGCTTCCTCCCTTAGAGTTAAACTAGCTTCTGAAAGCTCAACCTCCGGGGAGTTTGTTTGGCAGAGATATAGAACACACTTTTCCAAGCCTGTTGGAAGGCATTTGCAGTTTCATTTCGCGTCTAATTTCCCAAACCAAACTGCTTGCAGCTCTAACTCCCTTCTAACTACCACTTCTTCGGTTCAGTGAGATATGCTGGCTTCTAAACGGAGAAGCTTCTCTGACGCTTTTTCACAGAGATTTTGAAACTGAAATCTCCCATGCCGTTTCCACCATAGGCAGCAATGGGCTTCCCCATAGAACTTGCCAACCTGAATTCCTACAGGCTAGATGTGAGAGGCACATTCTGCTGCTTCCTCCCTTAGAGTTAAACTTGCTTCTGAAAGCTCAACCTCCGGGGAGTTTGTTTGGCAGAGATATAGAACACACTTTTCCAAGCCTGTTGGAAGGCATGTGCAGTTTCATTTCGCGTCTAATTTCCCAAACCAAACTGCTTGCAGCTCTAACTCCCTTCTAACTACCAATTCTTCGGTTCAGTGAGATATGCTGGATTCTAAACGGAGAAGCTTCTCTGACGCTTTTTCACAGAGATTTTGAAACTGATATCTCCCTTGCTGTTTCCACCATAGCCAGCAATGGGCTTCCCCATAGAACTTGCCAACGTGAATTCCTACAGGCTAGATGTGAGAGGCACATTCTGCTGCTTCCTCCCTTAGAGTTAAACTAGCTTCTGAAAGCTCAACCTCCAGGGAGTCTGTTTGGCAGAGATATAGAACACACTTTTCCAAGCCTGTTGGAAGGCATTTGCACTTTCATTTCGCGTCTAATTTCCCAAACCAAACTGCTTGCAGCTCTAACTGCCTTCTAACTACCACTTCTTCTTTTCAGTGAGATATGCTGGATTCTAAACGGAGAAGCTTCTCTGACGCTTTTTCACAGAGATTTTGAAACTGAAATCTCCCATGCCGTTTCCACCATAGGCAGCAATGGGCTTCCCCATAGAACTTGCCAACCTGAATTCCTACAGGCTAGATGTGAGAGGCACATTCTGCTGCTTCCTCCCTAACAGTTAAGCTTGCTTCTGAAAGCTCAACCTCCGGGGAGTCTGTTTGGCAGAGATATAGAACACACTTTTCCAAGCCTGTTGGATGGCCTTTGCAGTGTCATTTCGCATCTAATTTCCCAAACCTAACTGCTTGCAGCTCTAACTCCCTTCTAACTACCACTTCTTCGGTTCAGTGAGATATGCTGGATTCTAAACGGAGAAGCTTCTCTGACGCTTTTTCACAGAGATTTTGAAACTGAAATTTCCAAACCCGTTTCCAACGAAGGCGCCAATGGGCTTCCCCATAGAACTTGCCAACCTGAATTCCTACAGGCTAGATGTGAGAGGCACATTCTGCTGCTTCCTCCCTAACAGTTAAGCTTGCTTCTGAAAGCTCAACCTCCGGGGAGTCTGTTTGGCAGAGATATAGAACACACTTTTCCAAGCCTGTTGGAAGGCCTTTGCAGTGTCATTTCGCATCTAATTTCCCAAACCAAACTGCTTGCAGCTCTAACTCCCTTCTAACTACCACTTCTTCGGTTCAGTGAGATATGCTGGATTCTAAACGGAGAAGCTTCTCTGACGCTTTTTCACAGAGATTTTGAAACTGAAATCTCCCATGCCGTTTCCACCATAGGCAGCAATGGGCTTCCCCATAGAACTTGCCAACCTGAATTCCTACAGGCTAGATGTGAGAGGCACATTCTGCTGCTTCCTCCCTTAGAGTTAAACTTGCTTCTGAAAGCTCAACCTCCGGGGAGTTTGTTTGGCAGAGATATAGAACACACTTTTCCAACCCTGTTGGAAGGCATTTGCAGTTTCATTTCGCGTCTAATTTCCGAAACCAAACTGCTTGCAGCTCTAACTCCCTTCTAACTACCACTTCTTCGGTTCAGTGAGATATGCTGGATTCTAAACGGAGAAGCTTCTCTGACGCTTTTTCACAGAGATTTTGAAACTGAAATCTCCCATGCTGTTTCCACCATAGGCAGCAATGGGCTTCCCCATAGAACTTGCCAACCTGAATTCCTACAGGCTAGATGTGAGAGGCACATTCTGCTGCTTCCTCCCTAAGAGTTAAACTTGCTTCTGAAAGCTCAACCTCCGGGGAGTTTGTTTGGCAGAGATATAGAACACACTTTTCCAACCCTGTTGGAAGGCATTTGCAGTTTCATTTCGCGTCTAATTTCCCAAACCAAACTGCTTGCAGCTCTAACTCCCTTCTAACTACCACTTCTTCGGTTCAGTGAGATATGCTGGATTCTAAACGGAGAAGCTTCTCTGACGCTTTTTCACAGAGATTTTGAAACTGAAATCTCCCATGCCGTTTCCACCATAGGCAGCAAAGGGCTTCCCCATAGAACTTGCCAACCTGAATTCCTACAGGCTAGATGTGAGAGGCACATTCTGCTGTTTCCTCACTTAGAGTTAAACTAGCTTCTGAAAGCTCAACCTCCGGGGAGTTTGTTTGGCAGAGATATAGAACACACTTTTCCAAGCCTGTTGGAAGGCATTTGCAGTTGCATTTCGCGTCTAATTTCCCAAACCAAACTGCTTGCAGCTCTAACTGCCTTCTAACTACCACTTCTTCGGTTCAGTGAGATATGCTGGATTCTAAACGGAGAAGCTTCTCTGACGCTTTTTCACAGAGATTTTGAAACTGAAATCTCCCATGCTGTTTCCACCATAGCCAGCAATGGGCTTCCCCATAGAACTTGCCAACCTGAATTCCTACAGGCTAGATGTGAGAGGCACATTCTGCTGCTTCATCCCTTAGAGTTAAACTAGCTTCTGAAAGCTCAACCTCCAGGGAGTCTGTTTGGCAGAGATATAGAACACACTTTTCCAAGCCTGTTGGAAGGCATTTGCAGGTTCATTTCGCGTCTAATTTCCCAAACCAAACTGCTTGCAGCTCTAACTGCCTTCTAACTACCACTTCTTAGTTCAGTGAGATATGCTGGATTCTAAACGGAGAAGCTTCTCTGACGCTTTTTCACAGAGATTTTGAAACTGAAATCTCCCATGCCGTTTCCACCATAGGCAGCAATGGGCTTCCCCATAGAACTTGCCAACCTGAATTCCTACAGGCTAGATGTGAGAGGCACATTCTGCTGCTTCCTCCCTAAGAGTTAAGCTTGCTTCTGAAAGCTCAACCTCCGGGGAGTCTGTTTGGCAGAGATATAGAACACACTTTTCCAAGCCTGTTGGAAGGCCTTTGCAGTGTCATTTCGCATCTAATTTCCCAAACCAAACTGCTTGCAGCTCTAACTCCCTTCTAACTACCAATTCTTCGGTTCAGTGAGATATGCTGGATTCTAAACGGAGAAGCTTCTCTGACGCTTTTTCACAGAGATTTTGAAACTGAAATTTCCAAACCCGTTTCCAACGAAGGCGCCAATGGGCTTCCCCATAGAACTTGCCAACCTGAATTCCTACAGGCTAGATGTGAGAGGCACATTCTGCTGCTTCCTCCCTTAGAGTTAAACTTGCTTCTGAAAGCTCAACCTCCGGGGAGTTTGTTTGGCAGAGATATAGAACACACTTTTCCAACCCTGTTGGAAGGCATTTGCAGTTTCATTTCGCGTCTAATTTCCCAAACCAAACTGCTTGCAGCTCTAACTCCCTTCTAACTACCACTTCTTCGGTTCAGTGAGATATGCTGGATTCTAAACGGAGAAGCTTCTCTGACGCTTTTTCACAGAGATTTTGAAACTGAAATCTCCCATGCCGTTTCCACCATAGGCAGCAATGGGCTTCCCCATAGAACTTGCCAACCTGAATTCCTACAGGCTAGATGTGAGAGGCACATTCTGCTGCTTCCTCCCTTAGAGTTAAACTTGCTTCTGAAAGCTCAACCTCCGGGGAGTTTGTTTGGCAGAGATATAGAACACACTTTTCCAAGCCTGTTGGAAGGCATTTGCAGTTTCATTTCGCGTCTAATTTCCCAAACCAAACTGCTTGCAGCTCTAACTCCCTTCTAACTACCACTTCTTCGGTTCAGTGAGATATGCTGGATTCTAAACGGAGAAGCTTCTCTGACGCTTTTTCACAGAGATTTTGAAACTGAAATCTCCCATGCCGTTTCCACCATAGGCAGCAATGGGCTTCCCCATAGAACTTGCCAACCTGAATTCCTACAGTCTAGATGTGAGAGGCACATTCTGCTGCTTCCTCCCTAACAGTTAAGCTTGCTTCTGAAAGCTCAACCTCCGGGGACTCTGTTTGGCAGAGATATAGAACACACTTTTCCAAGCCTGTTGAAAGGCCTTTGCAGTGTCATTTCGCATCTAATTTCCCAAACCAAACTGCTTGCAGCTCTAACTCCCTTCTAACTACCACTTCTTCGGTTCAGTGAGATATGCTGGATTCTAAACGGAGAAGCTTCTCTGACGCTTTTTCACAGAGATTTTGAAACTGAAATTTCCAAACCCGTTTCCAACGAAGGCGCCAATGGGCTTCCCCATAGAACTTGCCAACCTGAATTCCTACAGGCTAGATGTGAGAGGCACATTCTGCTGCTTCCTCCCTTAGAGTTAAACTAGCTTCTGAAAGCTCAACCTCCGGGGAGTTTGTTTGGCAGAGATATAGAACACACTTTTCCAAGCCTGTTGGAAGGCATTTGCAGTTTCATTTCGCGTCTAATTTCCCAAACCAAACTGCTAGCAGCTCTAACTCCCTTCTAACTACCACTTCTTCGGTTCAGTGAGATATGCTGGATTCTAAACGGAGAAGCTTCTCTGACGCTTTTTCACAGAGATTTTGAAACTGAAATCTCCCATGCCGTTTCCACCATAGGCAGCAATGGGCTTCCCCATAGAACTTGCCAACCTGAATTCCTACAGGCTAGATATGAGAGGCACATTCTGCTGCTTCCTCCCTTAGGGTTAAACTTGCTTCTGAAAGCTCAACCTCCGGGGAGTTTGTTTGGCAGAGATATAGAACACACTTTTCCAAGCCTGTTGGAAGGCATGTGCAGTTTCATTTCGCGTCTAATTTCCCAAACCAAACTGCTTGCAGCTCTAACTCCCTTCTAACTACCAATTCTTCGGTTCAGTGAGATATGCTGGATTCTAAACGGAGAAGCTTCTCTGACGCTTTTTCACAGAGATTTTGAAACTGATATCTCCCTTGCTGTTTCCACCATAGCCAGCAATGGGCTTCCCCATAGAACTTGCCAACGTGAATTCCTACAGGCTAGATGTGAGAGGCACATTCTGCTGCTTCCTCCCTTAGAGTTAAACTAGCTTCTGAAAGCTCAACCTCCAGGGAGTCTGTTTGGCAGAGATATAGAACACACTTTTCCAAGCCTGTTGGAAGGCATTTGCACTTTCATTTCGCGTCTAATTTCCCAAACCAAACTGCTTGCAGCTCTAACTGCCTTCTAACTACCACTTCTTCTTTTCAGTGAGATATGCTGGATTCTAAACGGAGAAGCTTCTCTGACGCTTTTTCACAGAGATTTTGAAACTGAAATCTCCCATGCCGTTTCCACCATAGGCAGCAATGGGCTTCCCCATAGAACTTGCCAACCTGAATTCCTACAGGCTAGATGTGAGAGGCACATTCTGCTGCTTCCTCCCTAAGAGTTAAGCTTGCTTCTGAAAGCTCAACCTCCGGGGAGTCTGTTTGGCAGAGATATAGAACACACTTTTCCAAGCCTGTTGGAAGGCCTTTGCAGTGTCATTTCGCATCTAATTTCCCAAACCAAACTGCTTGCAGCTCTAACTCCCTTCTAACTACCACTTCTTCGGTTCAGTGAGATATGCTGGATTCTAAACGGAGAAGCTTCTCTGACGCTTTTTCACAGAGATTTTGAAACTGAAATTTCCAAACCCGTTTCCAACGAAGGCGCCAATGGGCTTCCCCATAGAACTTGCCAACCTGAATTCCTACAGGCTAGATGTGAGAGGCACATTCTGCTGCTTCCTCCCTTAGAGTTAAACTTGCTTCTGAAAGCTCAACCTCCGGGGAGTTTGTTTGGCAGAGATATAGAACACACTTTTCCAACCCTGTTGGAAGGCATTTGCAGTTTCATTTCGCGTCTAATTTCCGAAACCAAACTGCTTGCAGCTCTAACTCCCTTCTAACTACCACTTCTTCGGTTCAGTGAGATATGCTGGATTCTAAACGGAGAAGCTTCTCTGACGCTTTTTCACAGAGATTTTGAAACTGAAATCTCCCATGCTGTTTCCACCATAGGCAGCAATGGGCTTCCCCATAGAACTTGCCAACCTGAATTCCTACAGGCTAGATGTGAGAGGCACATTCTGCTGCTTCCTCCCTAAGAGTTAAACTTGCTTCTGAAAGCTCAACCTCCGGGGAGTTTGTTTGGCAGAGATATAGAACACACTTTTCCAACCCTGTTGGAAGGCATTTGCAGTTTCATTTCGCGTCTAATTTCCCAAACCAAACTGCTTGCAGCTCTAACTCCCTTCTAACTACCACTTCTTCGGTTCAGTGAGATATGCTGGATTCCAAACGGAGAAGCTTCTCTGACGCTTTTTCACAGAGATTTTGAAACTGAAATCTCCCATGCCGTTTCCACCATAGGCAGCAAAGGGCTTCCCCATAGAACTTGCCAACCTGAATTCCTACAGGCTAGATGTGAGAGGCACATTCTGCTGTTTCCTCACTTAGAGTTAAACTAGCTTCTGAAAGCTCAACCTCCGGGGAGTTTGTTTGGCAGAGATATAGAACACACTTTTCCAAGCCTGTTGGAAGGCATTTGCAGTTGCATTTCGCGTCTAATTTCCCAAACCAAACTGCTTGCAGCTCTAACTGCCTTCTAACTACCACTTCTTCGGTTCAGTGAGATATGCTGGATTCTAAACGGAGAAGCTTCTCTGACGCTTTTTCACAGAGATTTTGAAACTGAAATCTCCCATGCTGTTTCCACCATAGCCAGCAATGGGCTTCCCCATAGAACTTGCCAACCTGAATTCCTACAGGCTAGATGTGAGAGGCACATTCTGCTGCTTCATCCCTTAGAGTTAAACTAGCTTCTGAAAGCTCAACCTCCGGGGAGTCTGTTTGGCAGAGATATAGAACACACTTTTCCAAGCCTGTTGGAAGGCATTTGCACTTTCATTTCGCGTCTAATTTCCCAAACCAAACTGCTTGCAGCTCTAACTGCCTTCTAACTACCACTTCTTCGGTTCAGTGAGATATGCTGGATTCTAAACGGAGAAGCTTCTCTGACGCTTTTTCACAGAGATTTTGAAACTGAAATCTCCCATGCCGTTTCCACCATAGGCAGCAATGGGCTTCCCCATAGAACTTGCCAACCTGAATTCCTACAGGCTAGATGTGAGAGGCACATTCTGCTGCTTCCTCCCTAAGAGTTAAGCTTGCTTCTGAAAGCTCAACCTCCGGGGAGTCTGTTTGGCAGAGATATAGAACACACTTTTCCAAGCCTGTTGGAAGGCCTTTGCAGTGTCATTTCGCATCTAATTTCCCAAACCAAACTGCTTGCAGCTCTAACTCCCTTCTAACTACCAATTCTTCGGTTCAGTGAGATATGCTGGATTCTAAACGGAGAAGCTTCTCTGACGCTTTTTCACAGAGATTTTGAAACTGAAATTTCCAAACCCGTTTCCAACGAAGGCGCCAATGGGCTTCCCCATAGAACTTGCCAACCTGAATTCCTACAGGCTAGATGTGAGAGGCACATTCTGCTGCTTCCTCCCTTAGAGTTAAACTTGCTTCTGAAAGCTCAACCTCCGGGGAGTTTGTTTGGCAGAGATATAGAACACACTTTTCCAACCCTGTTGGAAGGCATTTGCAGTTTCATTTCGCGTCTAATTTCCCAAACCAAACTGCTTGCAGCTCTAACTCCCTTCTAACTACCACTTCTTCGGTTCAGTGAGATATGCTGGATTCTAAACGGAGAAGCTTCTCTGACGCTTTTTCACAGAGATTTTGAAACTGAAATTTCCAAACCCGTTTCCAACGAAGGCGCCAATGGGCTTCCCCATAGAACTTGCCAACCTGAATTACTACAGGCTAGATGTGAGAGGCACATTCTGCTGCTTCCACCCTTAGAGTTAAACTAGCTTCTGAAAGCTCAACCTCCAGGGAGTCTGTTTCGCAGAGATATAGAACACACTTTTCCAAGACTGTTGGAAGGCATTTGCAGTTTCATTTCGCGTCTAATTTCCCAAACCAAACTGCTTGCAGCTCTAACTCCCTTCTAACTACCAATTCTTCGGTTCAGTGAGATATGCTGGATTCTAAACGGAGAAGCTTCTCTGACGCTTTTTCACAGAGATTTTGAAACTGAAATTTCCAAACCCGTTTCCAACGAAGGCGCCAATGGGCTTCCCCATAGAACTTGCCAACCTGAATTCCTACAGGCTAGATGTGAGAGGCACATTCTGCTGTTTCCTCACTTAGAGTTAAACTAGCTTCTGAAAGCTCAACCTCCGGGGAGTTTGTTTGGCAGAGATATAGAACACACTTTTCCAAGCCTGTTGGAAGGCATTTGCAGTTTCATTTCGCGTCTAATTTCCCAAACCAAACTGCTTGCAGCTCTAACTCCCTTCTAACTACCAATTCTTCGGTTCAGTGAGATATGCTGGATTCTAAACGGAGAAGCTTCTCTGACGCTTTTTCACAGAGATTTTGAAACTGAAATTTCCAAACCCGTTTCCAACGAAGGCGCCAATGGGCTTCCCCATAGAACTTGCCAACCTGAATTCCTACAGGCTAGATGTGAGAGGCACATTCTGCTGTTTCCTCACTTAGAGTTAAACTAGGTTCTGAAAGCTCAACCTCCGGGGAGTTTGTTTGGCAGAGATATAGAACACACTTTTCCAAGCCTGTTGGAAGGCATTTGCAGTTTCATTTCGCGTCTAATTTCCCAAACCAAACTGCTTGCAGCTCTAACTGCCTTCTAACTACCACTTCTTCGGTTCAGTGAGATATGCTGGATTCTAAACGGAGAAGCTTCTCTGACGCTTTTTCACAGAGATTTTGAAACTGAAATCTCCCATGCTGTTTCCACCATAGCCAGCAATGGGCTTCCCCATAGAACTTGCCAACGTGAATTCCTACAGGCTAGATGTGAGAGGCACATTCTGCTGCTTCCTCCCTTAGAGTTAAACTAGCTTCTGAAAGCTCAACCTCCAGGGAGTCTGTTTGGCAGAGATATAGAACACACTTTTCCAAGCCTGTTGGAAGGCATTTGCACTTTCATTTCGCGTCTAATTTCCCAAACCAAACTGCTTGCAGCTCTAACTGCCTTCTAACTACCACTTCTTCGGTTCAGTGAGATATGCTGGATTCTAAACGGAGAAGCTTCTCTGACGCTTTTTCACAGAGATTTTGAAACTCAAATCTCCCATGCCGTTTCCACCATAGGCAGCAATGGGCTTCCCCATAGAACTTGCCAACCTGAATTCCTACAGGCTAGATGTGAGAGGCACATTCTGCTGCTTCCTCCCTAAGAGTTAAGCTTGCTTCTGAAAGCTCAACCTCCGGGGAGTCTGTTTGGCAGAGATATAGAACACACTTTTCCAAGCCTGTTGGAAGGCCTTTGCAGTGTCATTTCGCATCTAATTTCCCAAACCAAACTGCTTGCAGCTCTAACTCCCTTCTAACTACCACTTCTTCGGTTCAGTGAGATATGCTGGATTCTAAACGGAGAAGCTTCTCTGACGCTTTTTCACAGAGATTTTGAAACTGAAATCTCCCATGCCGTTTCCACCATAGGCAGCAATGGGCTTCCCCATAGAACTTGCCAACCTGAATTCCTACAGGCTAGATGTGAGAGGCACATTCTGCTGCTTCCTCCCTTAGAGTTAAACTTGCTTCTGAAAGCTCAACCTCCGGGGAGTTTGTTTGGCAGAGATATAGAAAACACTTTTCCAAGCCTGTTGGAAGGCATTTGCAGTTTCATTTCGCGTCTAATTTCCCAAACCAAACTGCTTGAAGCTCTAACTGCCTTCTAACTACCACTTCTTCGGTTCAGTGAGATATGCTGGATTCTAAACGGAGAAGCTTCTCTGACGCTTTTTCACAGAGATTTTGAAACTGAAATCTCCCATGCCGTTTCCACCATAGGCAGCAATGGGCTTCCCCATAGAACTTGCCAACCTGAATTCCTACAGGCTAGATGTGAGAGGCACATTCTGCTGCTTCCTCCCTTAGAGTTAAACTTGCTTCTGAAAGCTCAACCTCCGGGGAGTTTGTTTGGCAGAGATATAGAACACACTTTTCCAAGCCTGTTGGAAGGCATTTGCAGTTTCATTTCGCGTCTAATTTCCCAAACCAAACTGCTTGCAGCTCTAACTCCCTTCTAACTACCAATTCTTCGGTTCAGTGAGATATGCTGGATTCTAAACGGAGAAGCTTCTCTGACGCTTTTTCACAGAGATTTTGAAACTGAAATTTCCAAACCCGTTTCCAACGAAGGCGCCAATGGGCTTCCCCATAGAACTTGCCAACCTGAATTCCTACAGGCTAGATGTGAGAGGCACATTCTGCTGCTTCCTCCCTTAGAGTTAAACTAGCTTCTGAAAGCTCAACCTCCGGGGAGTTTGTTTGGCAGAGATATAGAACACACTTTTCCAAGCCTGTTGGAAGGCATTTGCAGTTTCATTTCGCGTCTAATTTCCCAAACCAAACTGCTTGCAGCTCTAACTCCCTTCTAACTACCACTTCTTCGGTTCAGTGAGATATGCTGGATTCTAAACGGAGAAGCTTCTCTGACGCTTTTTCACAGAGATTTTGAAACTGAAATCTCCCATGCCGTTTCCACCATAGGCAGCAATGGGCTTCCCCATAGAACTTGCCAACCTGAATTCCTACAGGCTAGATGTGAGAGGCACATTCTGCTGCTTCCTCCCTTAGAGTTAAACTTGCTTCTGAAAGCTCAACCTCCGGGGAGTTTGTTTGGCAGAGATATAGAACACACTTTTCCAAGCCTGTTGGAAGGCATTTGCAGTTTCATTTCGCGTCTAATTTCCCAAACCAAACTGCTTGCAGCTCTAACTCCCTTCTAACTACCACTTCTTCGGTTCAGTGAGATATGCTGGATTCTAAACGGAGAAGCTTCTCTGACGCTTTTTCACAGAGATTTTGAAACTGAAATCTCCCATGCCGTTTCCACCATAGGCAGCAATGGGCTTCCCCATAGAACTTGCCAACCTGAATTCCTACAGGCTAGATGTGAGAGGCACATTCTGCTGCTTCCTCCCTTAGAGTTAAACTTGCTTCTGAAAGCTCAACCTCCGGGGAGTTTGTTTGGCAGAGATATAGAACACACTTTTCCAAGCCTGTTGGAAGGCATTTGCAGTTTCATTTCGCGTCTAATTTCCCAAACCAAACTGCTTGCAGCTCTAACTCCCTTCTAACTACCACTTCTTCGGTTCAGTGAGATATGCTGGATTCTAAACGGAGAAGCTTCTCTGACGCTTTTTCACAGAGATTTTGAAACTGAAATTTCCAAACCCGTTTCCAACGAAGGCGCCAATGGGCTTCCCCATAGAACTTGCCAACCTGAATTCCTACAGGCTAGATGTGAGAGGCACATTCTGCTGCTTCCTCCCTTAGAGTTAAACTAGCTTCTGAAAGCTCAACCTCCGGGGAGTTTGTTTGGCAGAGATATAGAACACACTTTTCCAAGCCTGTTGGAAGGCATTTGCAGTTTCATTTCGCGTCTAATTTCCCAAACCAAACTGCTTGCAGCTCTAACTCCCTTCTAACTACCACTTCTTCGGTTCAGGGAGATATGCTGGATTCTAAACGGAGAAGCTTCTCTGACGCTTTTTCACAGAGATTTTGAAACTGAAATCTCCCATGCCGTTTCCACCATAGGCAGCAATGGGCTTCCCCATAGAACTTGCCAACCTGAATTCCTACAGGCTAGATGTGAGAGGCACATTCAGCTGCTTCCTCCCTTAGAGTTAAACTTGCTTCTGAAAGCTCAACCTCCGGGGAGTTTGTTTGGCAGAGATATAGAACACACTTTTCCAAGCCTGTTGGAAGGCATTTGCAGTTTCATTTCGCGTCTAATTTCCCAAACCAAACTGCTTGCAGCTCTAACTCCCTTCTAACTACCAATTCTTCGGTTCAGTGAGATATGCTGGATTCTAAACGGAGAAGCTTCTCTGACGCTTTTTCACAGAGATTTTGAAACTGAAATTTCCAAACCCGTTTCCAACGAAGGCGCCAATGGGCTTCCCCATAGAACTTGCCAACCTGAATTCCTACAGGCTAGATGTGAGAGGCACATTCTGCTGCTTCCTCCCTTAGAGTTAAACTAGCTTCTGAAAGCTCAACCTCCGGGGAGTTTGTTTGGCAGAGATATAGAACACACTTTTCCAAGCCTGATGGAAGGCATTTGCAGTTTCATTTCGCGTCTAATTTCCCAAACCAAACTGCTTGCAGCTCTAACTCCCTTCTAGCTACCACTTCTTCGGTTCAGGGAGATATGCTGGATTCTAAACGGAGAAGCTTCTCTGACGCTTTTTCACAGAGATTTTGAAACTGAAATCTCCCATGCCGTTTCCACCATAGGCAGCAATGGGCTTCCCCATAGAACTTGCCAACCTGAATTCCTACAGGCTAGATGTGAGAGGCACATTCTGCTGCTTCCTCCCTAACAGTTAAGCTTGCTTCTGAAAGCTCAACCTCCGGGGACTCTGTTTGGCAGAGATATAGAACACACTTTTCCAAGCCTGTTGAAAGGCCTTTGCAGTGTCATTTCGCATCTAATTTCCCAAACCAAACTGCTTGCAGCTCTAACTCCCTTCTAACTACCACTTCTTCGGTTCAGTGAGATATGCTGGATTCTAAACGGAGAAGCTTCTCTGACGCTTTTTCACAGAGATTTTGAAACTGATATCTCCCTTGCTGTTTCCACCATAGCCAGCAATGGGCTTCCCCATAGAACTTGCCAACGTGAATTCCTACAGGCTAGATGTGAGAGGCACATTCTGCTGCTTCCTCCCTTAGAGTTAAACTAGCTTCTGAAAGCTCAACCTCCAGGGAGTCTGTTTGGCAGAGATATAGAACACACTTTTCCAAGCCTGTTGGAAGGCATTTGCACTTTCATTTCGCGTCTAATTTCCCAAACCAAACTGCTTGCAGCTCTAACTGCCTTCTAACTACCACTTCTTCTTTTCAGTGAGATATGCTGGATTCTAAACGGAGAAGCTTCTCTGACGCTTTTTCACAGAGATTTTGAAACTGAAATCTCCCATGCCGTTTCCACCATAGGCAGCAATGGGCTTCCCCATAGAACTTGCCAACCTGAATTCCTACAGGCTAGATGTGAGAGGCACATTCTGCTGCTTCCTCCCTAAGAGTTAAGCTTGCTTCTGAAAGCTCAACCTCCGGGGAGTCTGTTTGGCAGAGATATAGAACACACTTTTCCAAGCCTGTTGGAAGGCCTTTGCAGTGTCATTTCGCATCTAATTTCCCAAACCAAACTGCTTGCAGCTCTAACTCCCTTCTAACTACCACTTCTTCGGTTCAGTGAGATATGCTGGATTCTAAACGGAGAAGCTTCTCTGACGCTTTTTCACAGAGATTTTGAAACTGAAATTTCCAAACCCGTTTCCAACGAAGGCGCCAATGGGCTTCCCCATAGAACTTGCCAACCTGAATTCCTACAGGCTAGATGTGAGAGGCACATTCTGCTGCTTCCTCCCTTAGAGTTAAACTAGCTTCTGAAAGCTCAACCTCCAGGGAGTCTGTTTGGCAGAGATATAGAACACACTTTTCCAAGCCTGTTGGAAGGCATTTGCACTTTCATTTCGCGTCTAATTTCCCAAACCAAACTGCTTGCAGCTCTAACTGCCTTCTAACTACCACTTCTTCGGTTCAGTGAGATATGCTGGATTCTAAACGGAGAAGCTTCTCTGACGCTTTTTCACAGAGATTTTGAAACTCAAATCTCCCATGCCGTTTCCACCATAGGCAGCAATGGGCTTCCCCATAGAACTTGCCAACCTGAATTCCTACAGGCTAGATGTGAGAGGCACATTCTGCTGCTTCCTCCCTAAGAGTTAAGCTTGCTTCTGAAAGCTCAACCTCCGGGGAGTCTGTTTGGCAGAGATATAGAACACACTTTTCCAAGCCTGTTGGAAGGCCTTTGCAGTGTCATTTCGCATCTAATTTCCCAAACCAAACTGCTTGCAGCTCTAACTCCCTTCTAACTACCACTTCTTCGGTTCAGGGAGATATGCTGGATTCTAAACGGAGAAGCTTCTCTGACGCTTTTTCACAGAGATTTTGAAACTGAAATCTCCCATGCCGTTTCCACCATAGGCAGCAATGGGCTTCCCCATAGAACTTGCCAACCTGAATTCCTACAGGCTAGATGTGAGAGGCACATTCTGCTGCTTCCTCCCTTAGAGTTAAACTTGCTTCTGAAAGCTCAACCTCCGGGGAGTTTGTTTGGCAGAGATATAGAACACACTTTTCCAACCCTGTTGGAAGGCATTTGCAGTTTCATTTCGCGTCTAATTTCCGAAACCAAACTGCTTGCAGCTCTAACTCCCTTCTAACTACCACTTCTTCGGTTCAGTGAGATATGCTGGATTCTAAACGGAGAAGCTTCTCTGACGCTTTTTCACAGAGATTTTGAAACTGAAATCTCCCATGCTGTTTCCACCATAGGCAGCAATGGGCTTCCCCATAGAACTTGCCAACCTGAATTCCTACAGGCTAGATGTGAGAGGCACAGTCTGCTGCTTCCTCCCTTAGAGTTAAACTTGCTTCTGAAAGCTCAACCTCCGGGGAGTTTGTTTGGCAGAGATATAGAACACACTTTTCCAACCCTGTTGGAAGGCATTTGCAGTTTCATTTCGGGTCTAATTTCCCAAACCAAACTGCTTGCAGCTCTAACTCCCTTCTAACTACCACTTCTTCGGTTCAGTGAGATATGCTGGATTCTAAACGGAGAAGCTTCTCTGACGCTTTTTCACAGAGATTTTGAAACTGAAATCTCCCATGCCGTTTCCACCATAGGCAGCAAAGGGCTTCCCCATAGAACTTGCCAACCTGAATTCCTACAGGCTAGATGTGAGAGGCACATTCTGCTGTTTCCTCACTTAGAGTTAAACTAGCTTCTGAAAGCTCAACCTCCGGGGAGTTTGTTTGGCAGAGATATAGAACACACTTTTCCAAGCCTGTTGGAAGGCATTTGCAGTTGCATTTCGCGTCTAATTTCCCAAACCAAACTGCTTGCAGCTCTAACTGCCTTCTAACTACCACTTCTTCGGTTCAGTGAGATATGCTGGATTCTAAACGGAGAAGCTTCTCTGACGCTTTTTCACAGAGATTTTGAAACTGAAATCTCCCATGCTGTTTCCACCATAGCCAGCAATGGGCTTCCCCATAGAACTTGCCAACCTGAATTCCTACAGGCTAGATGTGAGAGGCACATTCTGCTGCTTCATCCCTTAGAGTTAAACTAGCTTCTGAAAGCTCAACCTCCAGGGAGTCTGTTTGGCAGAGATATAGAACACACTTTTCCAAGCCTGTTGGAAGGCATTTGCACTTTCATTTCGCGTCTAATTTCCCAAACCAAACTGCTTGCAGCTCTAACTGCCTTCTAACTACCACTTCTTCGGTTCAGTGAGATATGCTGGATTCTAAACGGAGAAGCTTCTCTGACGCTTTTTCACAGAGATTTTGAAACTGAAATCTCCCATGCCGTTTCCACCATAGGCAGCAATGGGCTTCCCCATAGAACTTGCCAACCTGAATTCCTACAGGCTAGATGTGAGAGGCACATTCTGCTGCTTCCTCCCTAAGAGTTAAGCTTGCTTCTGAAAGCTCAACCTCCGGGGAGTCTGTTTGGCAGAGATATAGAACACACTTTTCCAAGCCTGTTGGAAGGCCTTTGCAGTGTCATTTCGCATCTAATTTCCCAAACCAAACTGCTTGCAGCTCTAACTCCCTTCTAACTACCAATTCTTCGGTTCAGTGAGATATGCTGGATTCTAAACGGAGAAGCTTCTCTGACGCTTTTTCACAGAGATTTTGAAACTGAAATTTCCAAACCCGTTTCCAACGAAGGCGCCAATGGGCTTCCCCATAGAACTTGCCAACCTGAATTCCTACAGGCTAGATGTGAGAGGCACATTCTGCTGCTTCCTCCCTTAGAGTTAAACTAGCTTCTGAATGCTCAACCTCCAGGGAGTCTGTTTGGCAGAGATATAGAACACACTTTTCCAAGCCTGTTGGAAGGCATTTGCACTTTCATTTCGCGTCTAATTTCCCAAACCAAACTGCTTGCAGCTCTAACTGCCTTCTAACTACCACTTCTTCGGTTCAGTGAGATATGCTGGATTCTAAACGGAGAAGCTTCTCTGACGCTTTTTCACAGAGATTTTGAAACTGAAATCTCCCATGCCGTTTCCACCATAGGCAGCAATGGGCTTCCCCATAGAACTTGCCAACCTGAATTCCTACAGGCTAGATGTGAGAGGCACATTCTGCTGCTTCCTCCCTAAGAGTTAACCTTGCTTCTGAAAGCTCAACCTCCGGGGAGTCTGTTTGGCAGAGATATAGAACACACTTTTCCAAGCCTGTTGGAAGGCATTTGCAGTTTCATTTCGCGTCTAATTTCCCAAACCAAACTGCTTGCAGCTCTAACTCCCTTCTAAGTACCACTTCTTCGGTTCAGTGAGATATGCTGGATTCTAAACGGAGAAGCTTCTCTGACGCTTTTTCACAGAGATTTTGAAACGGAAATCTCCCATGCTGTTTCCACCATAGGCAGCAATGGGCTTCCCCATAGAACTTGCCAACCTGAATTCCTACAGGCTAGATGTGAGAGGCACATTCTGCTGCTTCCTCCCTTAGAGTTAAACTTGCTTCTGAAAGCTCAACCTCCGGGGAGTTTGTTTGGCAGAGATATAGAACACACTTTTCCAAGCCTGTTGGAAGGCATTTGCAGTTTCATTTCGCGTCTAATTTCCCAAACCAAACTGCTTGGAGCTCTAACTCCCTTCTAACTACCAATTCTTCGGTTCAGTGAGATATGCTGGATTCTAAACGGAGAAGCTTCTCTGACGCTTTTTCACAGAGATTTTGAAACTGAAATTTCCAAACCCGTTTCCAACGAAGGCGCCAGTGGGCTTCCCCATAGAACTTGCCAACCTGAATTCCTACAGGCTAGATGTGAGAGGCACATTCTGCTGTTTCCTCACTTAGAGTTAAACTAGCTTCTGAAAGCTCAACCTCCGGGGAGTTTGTTTGGCAGAGATATAGAACACACTTTTCCAAGCCTGTTGGAAGGCCTTTGCAGTGTTATTTCGCATCTAATTTCCCAAACCAAACTGCTTGCAGCTCTAACTCCCTTCTAACTACCACTTCTTCGGTTCAGTGAGATATGCTGGATTCTAAACGGAGAAGCTTCTCTGACGCTTTTTCACAGAGATTTTGAAACTGAAATCTCCCATGCCGTTTCCACCATAGGCAGCAATGGGCTTCCCCATAGAACTTGCCAACCTGAATTCCTACAGGCTAGATGTGAGAGGCACATTCTGCTGCTTCCTCCCTTAGAGTTAAACTTGCTTCTGAAAGCTCAACCTCCGGGGAGTTTGTTTGGCAGAGATATAGAACACACTTTTCCAAGCCTGTTGGAAGGCATTTGCAGTTTCATTTCGCGTCTAATTTCCCAAACCAAACTGCTTGCAGCGCTAACTCCCTTCTAACTACCACTTCTTCGGTTCAGTGAGATATGCTGGATTCTAAACGGAGAAGCTTCTCTGACGCTTTTTCACAGAGATTTTGAAACTGAAATCTCCCATGCCGTTTCCACCATAGGCAGCAATGGGCTTCCCCATAGAACTTGCCAACCTGAATTCCTAGAGGCTAGATGTGAGAGGCACATTCTGCTGCTTCCTCCCTAACAGTTAAGCTTGCTTCTGAAAGCTCAACCTCCGGGGAGTCTGTTTGGCAGAGATATAGAACACACTTTTCCAAGCCTGTTGGAAGGCCTTTGCAGTGTCATTTCGCATCTAATTTCCCAAACCAAACTGCTTGCAGCTCTAACTCCCTTCTAACTACCACTTCTTCGGTTCAGTGAGATATGCTGGATTCTAAACGGAGAAGCTTCTCTGACGCTTTTTCACAGAGATTTTGAAACTGAAATCTCCCATGCCGTTTCCACCATAGGCAGCAATGGGCTTCCCCATAGAACTTGCCAACCTGAATTCCTACAGGCTAGATGTGAGAGGCACATTCAGCTGCTTCCTCCCTTAGAGTTAAACTTGCTTCTGAAAGCTCAACCTCCGGGGAGTTTGTTTGGCAGAGATATAGAACACACTTTTCCAAGCCTGTTGGAAGGCATTTGCAGTTTCATTTCGCGTCTAATTTCCCAAACCAAACTGCTTGCAGCTCTAACTCCCTTCTAACTACCAATTCTTCGGTTCAGTGAGATATGCTGGATTCTAAACGGAGAAGCTTCTCTGACGCTTTTTCACAGAGATTTTGAAACTGAAATTTCCAAACCCGTTTCCAACGAAGGCGCCAATGGGCTTCCCCATAGAACTTGCCAACCTGAATTCCTACAGGCTAGATGTGAGAGGCACATTCTGCTGCTTCCTCCCTTAGAGTTAAACTAGCTTCTGAAAGCTCAACCTCCGGGGAGTTTGTTTGGCAGAGATATAGAACACACTTTTCCAAGCCTGATGGAAGGCATTTGCAGTTTCATTTCGCGTCTAATTTCCCAAACCAAACTGCTTGCAGCTCTAACTCCCTTCTAACTACCACTTCTTCGGTTCAGGGAGATATGCTGGATTCTAAACGGAGAAGCTTCTCTGACGCTTTTTCACAGAGATTTTGAAACTGAAATCTCCCATGCCGTTTCCACCATAGGCAGCAATGGGCTTCCCCATAGAACTTGCCAACCTGAATTCCTACAGGCTAGATGTGAGAGGCACATTCTGCTGCTTCCTCCCTAACAGTTAAGCTTGCTTCTGAAAGCTCAACCTCCGGGGACTCTGTTTGGCAGAGATATAGAACACAATTTTCCAAGCCTGTTGAAAGGCCTTTGCAGTGTCATTTCGCATCTAATTTCCCAAACCAAACTGCTTGCAGCTCTAACTCCCTTCTAACTACCACTTCTTCGGTTCAGTGAGATATGCTGGATTCTAAACGGAGAAGCTTCTCTGACGCTTTTTCACAGAGATTTTGAAACTGATATCTTCCTTGCTGTTTCCACCATAGCCAGCAATGGGCTTCCCCATAGAACTTGCCAACGTGAATTCCTACAGGCTAGATGTGAGAGGCACATTCTGCTGCTTCCTCCCTTAGAGTTAAACTAGCTTCTGAAAGCTCAACCTCCAGGGAGTCTGTTTGGCAGAGATATAGAACACACTTTTCCAAGCCTGTTGGAAGGCATTTGCACTTTCATTTCGCGTCTAATTTCCCAAACCAAACTGCTTGCAGCTCTAACTGCCTTCTAACTACCACTTCTTCTTTTCAGTGAGATATGCTGGATTCTAAACGGAGAAGCTTCTCTGACGCTTTTTCACAGAGATTTTGAAACTGAAATCTCCCATGCCGTTTCCACCATAGGCAGCAATGGGCTTCCCCATAGAACTTGCCAACCTGAATTCCTACAGGCTAGATGTGAGAGGCACATTCTGCTGCTTCCTCCCTAAGAGTTAAGCTTGCTTCTGAAAGCTCAACCTCCGGGGAGTCTGTTTGGCAGAGATATAGAACACACTTTTCCAAGCCTGTTGGAAGGCCTTTGCAGTGTCATTTCGCATCTAATTTCCCAAACCAAACTGCTTGCAGCTCTAACTCCCTTCTAACTACCACTTCTTCGGTTCAGTGAGATATGCTGGATTCTAAACGGAGAAGCTTCTCTGACGCTTTTTCACAGAGATTTTGAAACTGAAATTTCCAAACCCGTTTCCAACGAAGGCGCCAATGGGCTTCCCCATAGAACTTGCCAACCTGAATTCCTACAGGCTAGATGTGAGAGGCACATTCTGCTGCTTCCTCCCTTAGAGTTAAACTAGCTTCTGAAAGCTCAACCTCCAGGGAGTCTGTTTGGCAGAGATATAGAACACACTTTTCCAAGCCTGTTGGAAGGCATTTGCACTTTCATTTCGCGTCTAATTTCCCAAACCAAACTGCTTGCAGCTCTAACTGCCTTCTAACTACCACTTCTTCGGTTCAGTGAGATATGCTGGATTCTAAACGGAGAAGCTTCTCTGACGCTTTTTCACAGAGATTTTGAAACTCAAATCTCCCATGCCGTTTCCACCATAGGCAGCAATGGGCTTCCCCATAGAACTTGCCAACCTGAATTCCTACAGGCTAGATGTGAGAGGCACATTCTGCTGCTTCCTCCCTAAGAGTTAAGCTTGCTTCTGAAAGCTCAACCTCCGCGGAGTCTGTTTGGCAGAGATATAGAACACACTTTTCCAAGCCTGTTGGAAGGCCTTTGCAGTGTCATTTCGCATCTAATTTCCCAAACCAAACTGCTTGCAGCTCTAACTCCCTTCTAACTACCACTTCTTCGGTTCAGTGAGATATGCTGGATTCTAAACGGAGAAGCTTCTCTGACGCTTTTTCACAGAGATTTTGAAACTGAAATCTCCCATGCCGTTTCCACCATAGGCAGCAATGGGCTTCCCCATAGAACTTGCCAACCTGAATTCCTACAGGCTAGATGTGAGAGGCACATTCTGCTGCTTCCTCCCTTAGAGTTAAACTTGCTTCTGAAAGCTCAACCTCCGGGGAGTTTGTTTGGCAGAGATATAGAACACACTTTTCCAACCCTGTTGGAAGGCATTTGCAGTTGCATTTCGCGTCTAATTTCCCAAACCAAACTGCTTGCAGCTCTAACTGCCTTCTAACTACCACTTCTTCGGTTCAGTGAGATATGCTGGATTCTAAACGGAGAAGCTTCTCTGACGCTTTTTCACAGAGATTTTGAAACTGAAATCTCCCATGCTGTTTCCACCATAGCCAGCAATGGGCTTCCCCATAGAACTTGCCAACCTGAATTCCTACAGGCTAGATGTGAGAGGCACATTCTGCTGCTTCATCCCTTAGAGTTAAACTAGCTTCTGAAAGCTCAACCTCCAGGGAGTCTGTTTGGCAGAGATATAGAACACACTTTTCCAAGCCTGTTGGAAGGCATTTGCACTTTCATTTCGCGTCTAATTTCCCAAACCAAACTGCTTGCAGCTCTAACTGCCTTCTAACTACCACTTCTTCGGTTCAGTGAGATATGCTGGATTCTAAACGGAGAAGCTTCTCTGACGCTTTTTCACAGAGATTTTGAAACTGAAATCTCCCATGCCGTTTCCACCATAGGCAGCAATGGGCTTCCCCATAGAACTTGCCAACCTGAATTCCTACAGGCTAGATGTGAGAGGCACATTCTGCTGCTTCCTCCCTAAGAGTTAAGCTTGCTTCTGAAAGCTCAACCTCCGGGGAGTCTGTTTGGCAGAGATATAGAACACACTTTTCCAAGCCTGTTGGAAGGCCTTTGCAGTGTCATTTCGCATCTAATTTCCCAAACCAAACTGCTTGCAGCTCTAACTCCCTTCTAACTACCAATTCTTCGGTTCAGTGAGATATGCTGGATTCTAAACGGAGAAGCTTCTCTGACGCTTTTTCACAGAGATTTTGAAACTGAAATTTCCAAACCCGTTTCCAACGAAGGCGCCAATGGGCTTCCCCATAGAACTTGCCAACCTGAATTCCTACAGGCTAGATGTGAGAGGCACATTCTGCTGCTTCCTCCCTTAGAGTTAAACTAGCTTCTGAATGCTCAACCTCCAGGGAGTCTGTTTGGCAGAGATATAGAACACACTTTTCCAAGCCTGTTGGAAGGCATTTGCACTTTCATTTCGCGTCTAATTTCCCAAACCAAACTGCTTGCAGCTCTAACTGCCTTCTAACTACCACTTCTTCGGTTCAGTGAGATATGCTGGATTCTAAACGGAGAAGCTTCTCTGACGCTTTTTCACAGAGATTTTGAAACTGAAATCTCCCATGCCGTTTCCACCATAGGCAGCAATGGGCTTCCCCATAGAACTTGCCAACCTGAATTCCTACAGGCTAGATGTGAGAGGCACATTCTGCTGCTTCCTCCCTAAGAGTTAACCTTGCTTCTGAAAGCTCAACCTCCGGGGAGTCTGTTTGGCAGAGATATAGAACACACTTTTCCAAGCCTGTTGGAAGGCATTTGCAGTTTCATTTCGCGTCTAATTTCCCAAACCAAACTGCTTGCAGCTCTAACTCCCTTCTAAGTACCACTTCTTCGGTTCAGTGAGATATGCTGGATTCTAAACGGAGAAGCTTCTCTGACGCTTTTTCACAGAGATTTTGAAACGGAAATCTCCCATGCTGTTTCCACCATAGGCAGCAATGGGCTTCCCCATAGAACTTGCCAACCTGAATTCCTACAGGCTAGATGTGAGAGGCACATTCTCCTGCTTCCTCCCTTAGAGTTAAACTTGCTTCTGAAAGCTCAACCTCCGGGGAGTTTGTTTGGCAGAGATATAGAACACACTTTTCCAAGCCTGTTGGAAGGCATTTGCAGTTTCATTTCGCGTCTAATTTCCCAAACCAAACTGCTTGGAGCTCTAACTCCCTTCTAACTACCAATTCTTCGGTTCAGTGAGATATGCTGGATTCTAAACGGAGAAGCTTCTCTGACGCTTTTTCACAGAGATTTTGAAACTGAAATTTCCAAACCCGTTTCCAACGAAGGCGCCAGTGGGCTTCCCCATAGAACTTGCCAACCTGAATTCCTACAGGCTAGATGTGAGAGGCACATTCTGCTGTTTCCTCACTTAGAGTTAAACTAGCTTCTGAAAGCTCAACCTCCGGGGAGTTTGTTTGGCAGAGATATAGAACACACTTTTCCAAGCCTGTTGGAAGGCCTTTGCAGTGTTATTTCGCATCTAATTTCCCAAACCAAACTGCTTGCAGCTCTAACTCCCTTCTAACTACCACTTCTTCGGTTCAGTGAGATATGCTGGATTCTAAACGGAGAAGCTTCTCTGACGCTTTTTCACAGAGATTTTGAAACTGAAATCTCCCATGCCGTTTCCACCATAGGCAGCAATGGGCTTCCCCATAGAACTTGCCAACCTGAATTCCTACAGGCTAGATGTGAGAGGCACATTCTGCTGCTTCCTCCCTTAGAGTTAAACTTGCTTCTGAAAGCTCAACCTCCGGGGAGTTTGTTTGGCAGAGATATAGAACACACTTTTCCAAGCCTGTTGGAAGGCATTTGCAGTTTCATTTCGCGTCTAATTTCCCAAACCAAACTGCTTGCAGCTCTAACTCCCTTCTAACTACCACTTCTTCGGTTCAGTGAGATATGCTGGATTCTAAACGGAGAAGCTTCTCTGACGCTTTTTCACAGAGATTTTGAAACTGAAATTTCCAAACCCGTTTCCAACGAAGGCGCCAATGGGCTTCCCCATAGAACTTGCCAACCTGAATTCCTACAGGCTAGATGTGAGAGGCACATTCTGCTGCTTCCTCCCTTAGAGTTAAACTAGCTTCTGAAAGCTCAACCTCCGGGGAGTTTGTTTGGCAGAGATATAGAACAAACTTTCCCAAGCCTGTTGGAAGGCATTTGCAGTTTCATTTCGCGTCTAATTTCCCAAACCAAACAGCTTCCAGCTCTAACTCCCTTCTAACTACCACTTCTTCGGTTCAGTGAGATATGCTGGATTCTAAACGGAGAAGCTTCTCTGACGCTTTTTCACAGAGATTTTGAAACTGAAATTTCCAAACCCGTTTCCAACGAAGGCGCCAATGGGCTTCCCCATAGAACTTGCCAACCTGAATTCCTACAGGCTAGATGTGAGAGGCACATTCTGCTGCTTCCTCCCTTAGAGTTAAACTAGCTTCTGAAAGCTCAACCTCCGGGGAGTTTGTTTGGCAGAGATATAGAACACACTTTTCTAAGCCTGTTGGAAGGCATTTGCAGTTTCATTTCGCGTCTAATTCCCAAACCAAACTGCTTGCAGCTCTAACTCCCTTCTAACTAGCACTTCTTCGGTTCAGTGAGATATGCTGGATTCTAAACGGAGAAGCTTCTCTGACGCTTTTTCACAGAGATTTTGAAACTGAAATCTCCCATGCCGTTTCCACCATAGCCAGCAATGGGCTTCCCCATAGAACTTGCCAACCTGAATTCCTACAGGCTAGATGTGAGAGGCACATTCTGCTGCTTCCTCCCTAACAGTTAAGCTTGCTTCTGAAAGCTCAACCTCCGGGGAGTTTGTTTGGCAGAGATATAGAACACACTTTTCCAAGCCTGTTGGAAGGCATTTGCAGTTTCATTTCGCGTCTAATTTCCCAAACCAAACTGCTTGCAGCTCTAACTCCCTTCTAACAACCACTTCTTCGGTTCAGTGAGATATGCTGGATTCTAAACGGAGAAGCTTCTCTGACGCTTTTTCACAGAGATTTTGAAACTGAAATTTCCAAACCCGTTTCCAACGAAGGCGCCAATGGGCTTCCCCATAGAACTTGCCAACCTGAATTCCTACAGGCTAGATGTGAGAGGCACATTCTGCTGCTTCCTCCCTAAGAGTTAAGCTTGCTTCTGAAAGCTCAACCTCCGGGGAGTCTGTTTGGCAGAGATATAGAACACACTTTTCCAAGCCTGTTGGAAGGCCTTTGCAGTGTCATTTCGCATCTAATTTCCCAAACCAAACTGCTTGCAGCTCTAACTCCCTTCTAACTACCACTTCTTCGGTTCAGTGAGATATGCTGGATTCTAAACGGAGAAGCTTCTCTGACGCTTTTTCACAGAGATTTTGAAACTGAAATTTCCAAACCCGTTTCCAACGAAGGCGCCAATGGGCTTCCCCATAGAACTTGCCAACCTGAATTCCTACAGGCTAGATGTGAGAGGCACATTCTGCTGCTTCCTCCCTTAGAGTTAAACTAGCTTCTGAAAGCTCAACCTCCGGGGAGTTTGTTTGGCAGAGATATAGAACAAACTTTCCCAAGCCTGTTGGAAGGCATTTGCAGTTTCATTTCGCGTCTAATTTCCCAAACCAAACTGCTTGCAGCTCTAACTCCCTTCTAACTACCACTTCTTCTGTTCAGTGAGATATGCTGGATTCTAAACGGAGAAGCTTCTCTGACGCTTTTTCACAGAGATTTTGAAACTGAAATTTCCAAACCCGTTTCCAACGAAGGCGCCAATGGGCTTCCCCATAGAACTTGCCAACCTGAATTCCTACAGGCTAGATGTGAGAGGCACATTCTGCTGCTTCCTCCCTTAGAGTTAAACTAGCTTCTGAAAGCTCAACCTCCGGGGAGTTTGTTTGGCAGAGATATAGAACACACTTTTCCAAGCCTGTTGGAAGGCATTTGCAGTTTCATTTCGCGTCTAATTTCCCAAACCAAACTGCTTGCAGCTCTAACTCCCTTCTAACTACCACTTCTTCGGTTCAGTGAGATATGCTGGATTCTAAACGGAGAAGCTTCTCTGACGCTTTTTCACAGAGATTTTGAAACTGAAATCTCCCATGCCGTTTCCACCATAGGCAGCAATGGGCTTCCCCATAGAACTTGCCAACCTGAATTCCTACAGGCTAGATGTGAGAGGCACATTCTGCTGCTTCCTCCCTTAGAGTTAAACTAGCTTCTGAAAGCTCAACCTCCGGGGAGTTTGTTTGGCAGAGATATAGAACACACGTTCCCAAGTCTGTTGGAAGGCATTTGCAGTTTCATTTCGCGTCTAATTTCCCAAACCAAACTGCTTGCAGCTCTAACTCCCTTCTAACTACCACTTCTTCGGTTCAGTGAGATATGCTGGATTCTAAACGGAGAAGCTTCTCTGACGCTTTTTCACAGAGATTTTGAAACTGAAATCTCCCATGCCGTTTCCACCATAGGCAGCAATGGGCTTCCCCATAGAACTTGCCAACCTGAATTCCTACAGGCTAGATGTGAGAGGCACATTCTGCTGCTTCCTCCCTAAGAGTTAAGCTTGCTTCTGAAAGCTCAACCTCCGGGGAGTCTGTTTGGCAGAGATATAGAACACACTTTTCCAAGCCTGTTGGAAGGCCTTTGCAGTGTCATTTCGCATCTAATTTCCCAAACCAAACTGCTTGCAGCTCTAACTCCCTTCTAACTACCACTTCTTCGGTTCAGTGAGATATGCTGGATTCTAAACGGAGAAGCTTCTCTGACGCTTTTTCACAGAGATTTTGAAACTGAAATCTCCCATGCCGTTTCGAACGAAGGCGCCAATGGGCTTCCCCATAGAACTTGCCAACCTGAATTCCTACAGGCTAGATGTGAGAGGCACATTCTGCTGCTTCCTCCCTTAGAGTTAAACTAGCTTCTGAAAGCTCAACCTCCGGGGAGTTTGTTTGGCAGAGATATAGAACAAAATTTCCCAAGCCTGTTGGAAGGCATTTGCAGTTTCATTTCGCGTCTAATTTCCCAAACCAAACTGCTTGCAGCTCTAACTCCCTTCTAACTACCACTTCTTCGGTTCAGTGAGATATGCTGGATTCTAAACGGAGAAGCTTCTCTGACGCTTTTTCACAGAGATTTTGAAACTGAAATTTCCAAACCCGTTTCCAACGAAGGCGCCAATGGGCTTCCCCATAGAACTTGCCAACCTGAATTCCTACAGGCTAGATGTGAGAGGCACATTCTGCTGCTTCCTCCCTTAGAGTTAAAGTAGCTTCTGAAAGCTCAACCTCCGGGGAGTTTGTTTGGCAGAGATATAGAACACACTTTTCCAAGCCTGTTGGAAGGCATTTGCAGTTTCATTTCGCGTCTAATTTCCCAAACCAAACTGCTTGCAGCTCTAACTCCCTTCTAACTACCACTTCTTCGGTTCAGTGAGATATGCTGGATTCTAAACGGAGAAGCTTCTCTGACGCTTTTTCACAGAGATTTTGAAACTGAAATCTCCCATGCCGTTTCCACCATAGGCAGCAATGGGCTTCCCCATAGAACTTGCCAACCTGAATTCCTACAGGCTAGATGTGAGAGGCACATTCTGCTGCTTCCTCCCTTAGAGTTAAACTAGCTTCTGAAAGCTCAACCTCCGGGGAGTTTGTTTGGCAGAGATATAGAACACACTTTCCCAAGCCTGTTGGAAGGCATTTGCAGTTTCATTTCGCGTCTAATTTCCCAAACCAAACTGCTTGCAGCTCTAACTCCCTTCTAACTACCACTTCTTCGGTTCAGTGAGATATGCTGGATTCTAAACGGAGAAGCTTCTCTGACGCTTTTTCACAGAGATTTTGAAACTGAAATCTCCCATGCCGTTTCCACCATAGGCAGCAATGGGCTTCCCCATAGAACTTGCCAACCTGAATTCCTACAGGCTAGATGTGAGAGGCACATTCTGCTGCTTCCTCCCTTAGAGTTAAACTAGCTTCTGAAAGCTCAACCTCCGGGGAGTTTGTTTGGCAGAGATATAGAACACACTTTTCCAAGCCTGTTGGAAGGCATTTGCAGTTTCATTTCGCGTCTAATTTCCCAAACCAAACTGCTTGCAGCTCTAACTCCCTTCTAACTACCACTTCTTCGGTTCAGTGAGATATGCTGGATTCTAAACGGAGAAGCTTCTCTGACGCTTTTTCACAGAGATTTTGAAACTGAAGTTTCCAAACCCGTTTCCAACGAAGGCGACAAACGGCTTCCCAATAGAACTTGCCAACCTGAATTCCTACAGGCTAGATGTGAGAGGCACATTCTGCTGCTTCCTCCCTTAGAGTTAAACTAGCATCTGAAAGCTCAACCTCCGGGGAGTCTGTTTGGCAGAGATATAGAACACACTTTTCCAAGCCTGTTGGAAGGCATTTGCAGTGTCATTTCGCGTCTAATTTCCCAAACCAAACTGCTTGCAGCTCTAACTGCCTTCTAACTACCACTTCTTCGGTTCAGTGAGATATGCTGGATTCTAAACGGAGAAGCTTCTCTGACGCTTTTTCACAGAGATTTTGAAACTGAAATCTCCCATGCCGTTTCCACCATAGGCAGCAATGGGCTTCCCCATAGAACTTGCCAACCTGAATTCCTACAGGCTAGATGTGAGAGGCACATTCTGCTGCTTCCTCCCTAAGAGTTAAGCTTGCTTCTGAAAGCTCAACCTCCAGGGAGTCTGTTTGGCAGAGATATAGAACACACTTTTCCAAGCCTGTTGGAAGGCCTTTGCAGTGTCATTTCGCATCTAATTTCCCAAACCAAACTGCTTGCAGCTCTAACTCCCTTCTAACTACCACTTCTTCGGTTCAGTGAGATATGCTGGATTCTAAACGGAGAAGCTTCTCTGACGCTTTTTCACAGAGATTTTGAAACTGAAATCTCCCATGCCGTTTCCACCATAGGCAGCAATGGGCTTCCCCATAGAACTTGCCAACCTGAATTCCTACAGGCTAGATGTGAGAGGCACATTCTGCTGCTTCCTCCCTTAGAGTTAAACTTGCTTCTGAAAGCTCAACCTCCGGGGAGTTTGTTTGGCAGAGATATAGAACACACTTTTCCAAGCCTGTTGGAAGGCATTTGCAGTTTCATTTCGCGTCTAATTTCCCAAACCAAACTGCTTGCAGCTCTAACTCCCTTCTAACAACCACTTCTTCGGTTCAGTGAGATATGCTGGATTCTAAACGGAGAAGCTTCTCTGACGCTTTTTCACAGAGATTTTGAAACTGAAGTTTCCAAACCCGTTTCCAACGAAGGTGACAAACGGCTTCCCAATAGAACTTGCTAACCTGAATTCCTACAGGCTAGATGTGAGAGGCACATTCTGCTGCTTCCTCCCTTAGAGTTAAACTAGCATCTGAAAGCTCAACCTCCGGGGAGTCTGTTTGGCAGAGATATAGAACACACTTTTCCAAGCCTGTTGGAAGGCATTTGCAGTTTCATTTCGCGTCTAATTTCCCAAACCAAACTGCTTGCAGCTCTAACTGCCTTCTAACTACCACTTCTTCGGTTCAGTGAGATATGCTGGATTCTAAACGGAGAAGCTTCTCTGACTCTTTTTCACAGAGATTTTGAAACTGAAATCTCCCATGCCGTTTCCACCATAGGCAGCAATGGGCTTCCCCATAGAACTTGCCAACCTGAATTCCTACAGGCTAGATGTGAGAGGCACATTCTGCTGCTTCCTCCCTAAGAGTTAAGCTTGCTTCTGAAAGCTCAACCTCCAGGGAGTCTGTTTGGCAGAGATATAGAACACACTTTTCCAAGCCTGTTGGAAGGCCTTTGCAGTGTCATTTCGCATCTAATTTCCCAAACCAAACTGCTTGCAGCTCTAACTCCCTTCTAACTACCACTTCTTCGGTTCAGTGAGATATGCTGGATTCTAAACGGAGAAGCTTCTCTGACGCTTTTTCACAGAGATTTTGAAACTGAAATCTCCCATGCCGTTTCCACCATAGGCAGCAATGGGCTTCCCCATAGAACTTGCCAACCTGAATTCCTACAGGCTAGATGTGAGAGGCACATTCTGCTGCTTCCTCCCTTAGAGTTAAACTTGCTTCTGAAAGCTCAACCTCCGGGGAGTTTGTTTGGCAGAGATATAGAACACACTTTTCCAAGCCTGTTGGAAGGCATTTGCAGTTTCATTTCGCGTCTAATTACCCAAACCAAACTGCTTGCAGCTCTAACTCCCTTCTAACAACCACTTCTTCGGTTCAGTGAGATATGCTGGATTCTAAACGGAGAAGCTTCTCTGACGCTTTTTCACAGAGATTTTGAAACTGAAATTTCCAAACCCGTTTCCAACGAAGGCGCCAATGGGCTTCCCCATAGAACTTGCCAACCTGAATTCCTACAGGCTAGATGTGAGAGGCACATTCTGCTGCTTCCTCCCTTAGAGTTAAACTAGCTTCTGAAAGCTCAACCTCCGGGGAGTTTGTTTGGCAGAGATATAGAACACACTTTTCCAAGCCTGTTGGAAGGCATTTGCAGTTTCATTTCGCGTCTAATTTCCCAAACCAAACTGCTTGCAGCTCTAACTCCCTTCTAACTACCACTTCTTCGGTTCAGTGAGATATGCTGGATTCTAAACGGAGAAGCTTCTCTGACGCTTTTTCACAGAGATTTTGAAACTGAAATCTCCCATGCCGTTTCCACCATAGGCAGCAATGGGCTTCCCCATAGAACTTGCCAACCTGAATTCCTACAGGCTAGATGTGAGAGGCACATTCTGCTGCTTCCTCCCTTAGAGTTAAACTAGCTTCTGAAAGCTCAACCTCCGGGGAGTTTGTTTGGCAGAGATATAGAACACACTTTCCCAAGCCTGTTGGAAGGCATTTGCAGTTTCATTTCGCGTCTAATTTCCCAAACCAAACTGCTTGCAGCTCTAACTCCCTTCTAACTACCACTTCTTCGGTTCAGTGAGATATGCTGGATTCTAAACGGAGAAGCTTCTCTGACGCTTTTTCACAGAGATTTTGAAACTGAAATCTCCCATGCCGTTTCCACCATAGGCAGCAATGGGCTTCCCCATAGAACTTGCCAACCTGAATTCCTACAGGCTAGATGTGAGAGGCACATTCTGCTGCTTCCTCCCTAAGAGTTAAGCTTGCTTCTGAAAGCTCAACCTCCGGGGAGTTTGTTTGGCAGAGATATAGAACACACTTTTCCAAGCCTGTTGGAAGGCATTTGCAGTGTCATTTCGCGTCTAATTTCCCAAACCAAACTGCTTGCAGCTCTAACTCCCTTCTAACTACCACTTCTTCGGTTCAGTGAGATATGCTGGATTCTAAACGGAGAAGCTTCTCTGACGCTTTTTCACAGAGATTTTGAAACTGAAATCTCCCATGCCGTTTCCACCATAGGCAGCAATGGGCTTCCCCATAGAACTTGCGAACCTGAATTCCTACAGGCTAGATGTGAGAGGCACATTCTGCTGCTTCCTCCCTTAGAGTTAAACTAGCTTCTGAAAGCTCAACCTCCGGGGAGTTTGTTTGGCAGAGATGTAGAACACACTTTTCCAAGCCTGTTGGAAGGCATTTGCAGTTTCATTTCGCGTCTAATTTCCCAAACCAAACTGCTTGCAGCTCTAACTCCCTTCTAACTACCACTTCTTCGGTTCAGTGAGATATGCTGGATTCTAAACGGAGAAGCTTCTCTGACGCTTTTTCACAGAGATTTTGAAACTGAAATCTCCCATGCCGTTTCCACCATAGGCAGCAATGGGCTTCCCCATAGAACTTGCGAACCTGAATTCCTACAGGCTAGATGTGAGAGGCACATTCTGCTGCTTCCTCCCTTAGAGTTAAACTAGCTTCTGAAAGCTCAACCTCCGGGGAGTTTGTTTGGCAGAGATGTAGAACACACTTTTCCAAGCCTGTTGGAAGGCATTTGCAGTTTCATTTCGCGTCTAATTTCCCAAACCAAACTGCTTGCAGCTCTAACTCCCTTCTAACTACCACTTCTTCGGTTCAGTGAGATATGCTGGATTCTAAACGGAGAAGCTTCTCTGACGCTTTTTCACAGAGATTTTGAAACTGAAATCTCCCATGCCGTTTCCACCATAGGCAGCAATGGGCTTCCCCATAGAACTTGCGAACCTGAATTCCTACAGGCTAGATGTGAGAGGCACATTCTGCTGCTTCCTCCCTTAGAGTTAAACTAGCTTCTGAAAGCTCAACCTCCGGGGAGTTTGTTTGGCAGAGATGTAGAACACACTTTTCCAAGCCTGTTGGAAGGCATTTGCAGTTTCATTTCGCGTCTAATTTCCCAAACCAAACTGCTTGCAGCTCTAACTCCCTTCTAACTACCACTTCTTCGGTTCAGTGAGATATGCTGGATTCTAAACGGAGAAGCTTCTCTGACGCTTTTTCACAGAGATTTTGAAACTGAAGTTTCCAAACCCGTTTCCAACGAAGGCGGCAAACGGCTTCCCAATAGAACTTGCCAACCTGAATTCCTACAGGCTAGATGTGAGAGGCACATTCTGCTGCTTCCTCCCTTAGAGTTAAACTAGCATCTGAAAGCTCAACCTCCGGGGAGTCTGTTTGGCAGAGATATAGAACACACTTTTCCAAGCCTGTTGGAAGGCATTTGCAGTTTCATTTCGCGTCTAATTTCCCAAACCAAACTGCTTGCAGCTCTAACTGCCTTCTAACTACCACTTCTTCGGTTCAGTGAGATATGCTGGATTCTAAACGGAGAAGCTTCTCTGACTCTTTTTCACAGAGATTTTGAAACTGAAATCTCCCATGCCGTTTCCACCATAGGCAGCAATGGGCTTCCCCATAGAACTTGCCAACCTGAATTCCTACAGGCTAGATGTGAGAGGCACATTCTGCTGCTTCCTCCCTAAGAGTTAAGCTTGCTTCTGAAAGCTCAACCTCCAGGGAGTCTGTTTGGCAGAGATATAGAACACACTTTTCCAAGCCTGTTGGAAGGCCTTTGCAGTGTCATTTCGCATCTAATTTCCCAAACCAAACTGCTTGCAGCTCTAACTCCCTTCTAACTACCACTTCTTCGGTTCAGTGAGATATGCTGGATTCTAAACGGAGAAGCTTCTCTGACGCTTTTTCACAGAGATTTTGAAACTGAAATCTCCCATGCCGTTTCCACCATAGGCAGCAATGGGCTTCCCCATAGAACTTGCCAACCTGAATTCCTACAGGCTAGATGTGAGAGGCACATTCTGCTGCTTCCTCCCTTAGAGTTAAACTTGCTTCTGAAAGCTCAACCTCCGGGGAGTTTGTTTGGCAGAGATATAGAACACACTTTTCCAAGCCTGTTGGAAGGCATTTGCAGTTTCATTTCGCGTCTAATTTCCCAAACCAAACTGCTTGCAGCTCTAACTCCCTTCTAACAACCACTTCTTCGGTTCAGTGAGATATGCTGGATTCTAAACGGAGAAGCTTCTCTGACGCTTTTTCACAGAGATTTTGAAACTGAAATTTCCAAACCCGTTTCCAACGAAGGCGCCAATGGGCTTCCCCATAGAACTTGCCAACCTGAATTCCTACAGGCTAGATGTGAGAGGCACATTCTGCTGCTTCCTCCCTTAGAGTTAAACTAGCTTCTGAAAGCTCAACCTCCGGGGAGTTTGTTTGGCAGAGATATAGAACACACTTTTCCAAGCCTGTTGGAAGGCATTTGCAGTTTCATTTCGCGTCTAATTTCCCAAACCAAACTGCTTGCAGCTCTAACTCCCTTCTAACTACCACTTCTTCGGTTCAGTGAGATATGCTGGATTCTAAACGGAGAAGCTTCTCTGACGCTTTTTCACAGAGATTTTGAAACTGAAATCTCCCATGCCGTTTCCACCATAGGCAGCAATGGGCTTCCCCATAGAACTTGCCAACCTGAATTCCTACAGGCTAGATGTGAGAGGCACATTCTGCTGCTTCCTCCCTTAGAGTTAAACTAGCTTCTGAAAGCTCAACCTCCGGGGAGTTTGTTTGGCAGAGATATAGAACACACTTTTCCAAGCCTGTTGGAAGGCATTTGCAGTTTCATTTCGCGTCTAATTTCCCAAACCAAACTGCTTGCAGCTCTAACTCCCTTCTAACTACCACTTCTTCGGTTCAGTGAGATATGCTGGATTGTAAACGGAGAAGCTTCTCTGACGCTTTTTCACAGAGATTTTGAAACTGAAATTTCCAAACCCGTTTCCAACGAAGGCGACAAAGGGCTTCCCAATAGAACTTGCCAACCTGAATTCCTACAGGCTAGATGTGAGAGGCACATTCTGCTGCTTCCTCCCTTAGAGTTAAACTAGCATCTGAAAGCTCAACCTCCGGGGAGTCTGTTTGGCAGAGATATAGAACACACTTTTCCAAGCCTGTTGGAAGGCATTTGCAGTTTCATTTCGCGTCTAATTTCCCAAACCAAACTGCTTGCAGCTCTAACTGCCTTCTAACTACCACTTCTTCGGTTCAGTGAGATATGCTGGATTCTAAACGGAGAAGCTTCTCTGACGCTTTTTCACAGAGATTTTGAAACTGAAATCTCCCATGCCGTTTCCACCATAGGCAGCAATGGGCTTCCCCATAGAACTTGCCAACCTGAATTCCTACAGGCTAGATGTGAGAGGCACATTCTGCTGCTTCCTCCCTAAGAGTTAAGCTTGCTTCTGAAAGCTCAACCTCCAGGGAGTCTGTTTGGCAGAGATATAGAACACACTTTTCAAGCCTGTTGGAAGGCCTTTGCAGTGTCATTTCGCATCTAATTTCCCAAACCAAACTGCTTGCAGCTCTAACTCCCTTCTAACTACCACTTCTTCGGTTCAGTGAGATATGCTGGATTCTAAACGGAGAAGCTTCTCTGACGCTTTTTCACAGAGATTTTGAAACTGAAATCTCCCATGCCGTTTCCACCATAGGCAGCAATGGGCTTCCCCATAGAACTTGCCAACCTGAATTCCTACAGGCTAGATGTGAGAGGCACATTCTGCTGCTTCCTCCCTTAGAGTTAAACTTGCTTCTGAAAGCTCAACCTCCGGGGAGTTTGTTTGGCAGAGATATAGAACACACTTTTCCAAGCCTGTTGGAAGGCATTTGCAGTTTCATTTCGCGTCTAATTTCCCAAACCAAACTGCTTGCAGCTCTAACTCCCTTCTAACAACCACTTCTTCGGTTCAGTGAGATATGCTGGATTCTAAACGGAGAAGCTTCTCTGACGCTTTTTCACAGAGATTTTGAAACTGAAATTTCCAAACCCGTTTCCAACGAAGGCGCCAATGGGCTTCCCCATAGAACTTGCCAACCTGAATTCCTACAGGCTAGATGTGAGAGGCACATTCTGCTGCTTCCTCCCTAAGAGTTAAGCTTGCTTCTGAAAGCTCAACCTCCGGGGAGTCTGTTTGGCAGAGATATAGAACACACTTTTCCAAGCCTGTTGGAAGGCATTTGCAGTGTCATTTCGCATCTAATTTCCCAAACCAAACTGCTTGCAGCTCTAACTCCCTTCTAACTACCACTTCTTCGGTTCAGTGAGATATGCTGGATTCTAAACGGAGAAGCTTCTCTGACGCTTTTTCACAGAGATTTTGAAACTGAAATTTCCAAACCCGTTTCCAACGAAGGCGCCAATGGGCTTCCCCATAGAACTTGCCAACCTGAATTCCTACAGGCTAGATGTGAGAGGCACATTCTGCTGCTTCCTCCCTTAGAGTTAAACTAGCTTCTGAAAGCTCAACCTCCGGGGAGTTTGTTTGGCAGAGATATAGAACAAACTTTCCCAAGCCTGTTGGAAGGCATTTGCAGTTTCATTTCGCGTCTAATTTCCCAAACCAAACTGCTTGCAGCTCTAACTCCCTTCTAACTACCACTTCTTCTGTTCAGTGAGATATGCTGGATTCTAAACGGAGAAGCTTCTCTGACGCTTTTTCACAGAGATTTTGAAACTGAAATTTCCAAACCCGTTTCCAACGAAGGCGCCAATGGGCTTCCCCATAGAACTTGCCAACCTGAATTCCTACAGGCTAGATGTGAGAGGCACATTCTGCTGCTTCCTCCCTTAGAGTTAAACTAGCTTCTGAAAGCTCAACCTCCGGGGAGTTTGTTTGGCAGAGATATAGAACACACTTTTCCAAGCCTGTTGGAAGGCATTTGCAGTTTCATTTCGCGTCTAATTTCCCAAACCAAACTGCTTGCAGCTCTAACTCCCTTCTAACTACCACTTCTTCGGTTCAGTGAGATATGCTGGATTCTAAACGGAGAAGCTTCTCTGACGCTTTTTCACAGAGATTTTGAAACTGAAATCTCCCATGCCGTTTCCACCATAGGCAGCAATGGGCTTCCCCATAGAACTTGCCAACCTGAATTCCTACAGGCTAGATGTGAGAGGCACATTCTGCTGCTTCCTCCCTTAGAGTTAAACTAGCTTCTGAAAGCTCAACCTCCGGGGAGTTTGTTTGGCAGAGATATAGAACACACGTTCCCAAGCCTGTTGGAAGGCATTTGCAGTTTCATTTCGCGTCTAATTTCCCAAACCAAACTGCTTGCAGCTCTAACTCCCTTCTAACTACCACTTCTTCGGTTCAGTGAGATATGCTGGATTCTAAACGGAGAAGCTTCTCTGACGCTTTTTCACAGAGATTTTGAAACTGAAATCTCCCATGCCGTTTCCACCATAGGCAGCAATGGGCTTCCCCATAGAACTTGCCAACCTGAATTCCTACAGGCTAGATGTGAGAGGCACATTCTGCTGCTTCCTCCCTAAGAGTTAAGCTTGCTTCTGAAAGCTCAACCTCCGGGGAGTCTGTTTGGCAGAGATATAGAACACACTTTTCCAAGCCTGTTGGAAGGCCTTTGCAGTGTCATTTCGCGTCTAATTTCCCAAACCAAACTGCTTGCAGCTCTAACTGCCTTCTAACTACCACTTCTTCGGTTCAGTGAGATATGCTGGATTCTAAACGGAGAAGCTTCTCTGACGCTTTTTCACAGAGATTTTGAAACTGAAATCTCCCATGCCGTTTCCACCATAGGCAGCAATGGGCTTCCCCATAGAACTTGCCAACCTGAATTCCTACAGGCTAGATGTGAGAGGCACATTCTGCTGCTTCCTCCCTAAGAGTTAAGCTTGCTTCTGAAAGCTCAACCTCCGGGGAGTCTGTTTGGCAGAGATATAGAACACACTTTTCCAAGCCTGTTGGAAGGCCTTTGCAGTGTCATTTCGCATCTAATTTCCCAAACCAAACTGCTTGCACCTCTAACTCCCTTCTAACTACCACTTCTTCGGTTCAGTGAGATATGCTGGATTCTAAACGGAGAAGCTTCTCTGACGCTTTTTCACAGAGATTTTGAAACTGAAATTTCCAAACCCGTTTCCAACGAAGGCGCCAATGGGCTTCCCCATAGAACTTGCCAACCTGAATTCCTACAGGCTAGATGTGAGAGGCACATTCTGCTGCTTCCTCCCTTAGAGTTAAAGTAGCTTCTGAAAGCTCAACCTCCGGGGAGTTTGTTTGGCAGAGATATAGAACACACTTTTCCAAGCCTGTTGGAAGGCATTTGCAGTTTCATTTCGCGTCTAATTTCCCAAACCAAACTGCTTGCAGCTCTAACTCCCTTCTAACTACCACTTCTTCGGTTCAGTGAGATATGCTGGATTCTAAACGGAGAAGCTTCTCTGACGCTTTTTCACAGAGATTTTGAAACTGAAATCTCCCATGCCGTTTCCACCATAGGCAGCAATGGGCTTCCCCATAGAACTTGCCAACCTGAATTCCTACAGGCTAGATGTGAGAGGCACATTCTGCTGCTTCCTCCCTTAGAGTTAAACTAGCTTCTGAAAGCTCAACCTCCGGGGAGTTTGTTTGGCAGAGATATAGAACACACTTTCCCAAGCCTGTTGGAAGGCATTTGCAGTTTCATTTCGCGTCTAATTTCCCAAACCAAACTGCTTGCAGCTCTAACTCCCTTCTAACTACCACTTCTTCGGTTCAGTGAGATATGCTGGATTCTAAACGGAGAAGCTTCTCTGACGCTTTTTCACAGAGATTTTGAAACTGAAATCTCCCATGCCGTTTCCACCATAGGCAGCAATGGGCTTCCCCATAGAACTTGACAACCGGAATTCCTACAGGCTAGATGTGAGAGGCACATTCTGCTGCTTCCGCCCTAAGAGTTAAGCTTGCTTCTGAAAGCTCAACCTCCGGGGAGTCTGTTTGGCAGAGATATAGAACACACTTTCCCAAGCCTGTTGGAAAGCCTTTGCAGTGTCATTTCGCATCTAATTTCCCAAACCAAACTGCTTGCAGCTCTAACTCCCTTCTAACTACCACTTCTTCGGTTCAGTGAGATATGCTGGATTCTAAACGGAGAAGCTTCTCTGACGCTTTTTCACAGAGATTTTGAAACTGAAATCTCCCATGCCGTTTCCACCATAGGCAGCAATGGGCTTCCCCATAGAACTTGCCAACCTGAATTCCTACAGGCTAGATGTGAGAGGCACATTCTGCTGCTTCCTCCCTTAGAGTTAAACTTGCTTCTGAAAGCTCAACCTCCGGGGAGTTTGTTTGGCAGAGATATAGAACACACTTTTCCAAGCCTGTTGGAAGGCATTTGCAGTTTCATTTCGCGTCTAATTTCCCAAACCAAACTGCTTGCAGCTCTAACTCCCTTCTAACTACCACTTCTTCGGTTCAGTGAGATATGCTGGATTCTAAACGGAGAAGCTTCTCTGACGCTTTTTCACAGAGATTTTGAAACTGAAATTTCCAAACCCGTTTCCAACGAAGGCGCCAATGGGCTTCCCCATAGAACTTGCCAACCTGAATTCCTACAGGCTAGATGTGAGAGGCACATTCTGCTGCTTCCTCCCTTAGAGTTAAACTAGCTTCTGAAAGCTCAACCTCCGGGGAGTTTGTATGGCAGAGATATAGAACACACTTTTCCAAGCCTGTTGGAAGGCATTTGCAGTTTCATTTCGCGTCTAATTTCCCAAACCAAACTGCTTGCAGCTCTAACTCCCTTCTAACTACCACTTCTTCGGTTCAGTGAGATATGCTGGATTCTAAACGGAGAAGCTTCTCTGACGCTTTTTCACAGAGATTTTGAAACTGAAATCTCCCATGCCGTTTCCACCATAGGCAGCAATGGGCTTCCCCATAGAACTTGCCAACCTGAATTCCTACAGGCTAGATGTGAGAGGCACATTCTGCTGCTTCCTCCCTAACAGTTAAGCTTGCTTCTGAAAGCTCAACCTCCGGGGAGTTTGTTTGGCAGAGATATAGAACACACTTTTCCAAGCCTGTTGGAAGGCATTTGCAGTTTCATTTCGCGTCTAATTTCCCAAACCAAACTGCTTGCAGCTCTAACTGCCTTCTAACTACCACTTCTTCGGTTCAGTGAGATATGCTGGATTCTAAACGGAGAAGCTTCTCTGACGCTTTTTCACAGAGATTTTGAAACTGAAATCTCCCATGCCGTTTCCACCATAGGCAGCAATGGGCTTCCCCATAGAACTTGCCAACCTGAATTCCTACAGGCTAGATGTGAGAGGCACATTCTGCTGCTTCCTCCCTAAGATTTAAGCTTGCTTCTGAAAGCTCAACCTCCGGGGAGTTTGTTTGGCAGAGATATAGAACACACTTTTCCAAGCCTGTTGGAAGGCATTTGCAGTTTCATTTCGCGTCTAATTTCCCAAACCAAACTGCTTGCAGCTCTAACTCCCTTCTAACAACCACTTCTTCGGTTCAGTGAGATATGCTGGATTCTAAACGGAGAAGCTTCTCTGACGCTTTTTCACAGAGATTTTGAAACTGAAATTTCCAAACCCGTTTCCAACGAAGGCGCCAATGGGCTTCCCCATAGAACTTGCCAACCTGAATTCCTACAGGCTAGATGTGAGAGGCACATTCTGCTGCTTCCTCCCTAACAGTTAAGCTTGCTTCTGAAAGCTCAACCTCCGGGGTGTCTGTTTGGCAGAGATATAGAACACACTTTTCCAAGCCTGTTGGAAGGCCTTTGCAGTGTCATTTCGCATCTAATTTCCCAAACCAAACTGCTTGCAGCTCTAACTCCCTTCTAACTACCACTTCTTCGGTTCAGTGAGATATGCTGGATTCTAAACGGAGAAGCTTCTCTGACGCTTTTTCACAGAGATTTTGAAACTGAAATTTCCAAACCCGTTTCCAACGAAGGCGCCAATGGGCTTCCCCATAGAACTTGCCAACCTGAATTCCTACAGGCTAGATGTGAGAGGCACATTCTGCTGCTTCCTCCCTTAGAGTTAAACTAGCTTCTGAAAGCTCAACCTCCGGGGAGTTTGTTTGGCAGAGATATAGAACAAACTTTCCCAAGCCTGTTGGAAGGCATTTGCAGTTTCATTTCGCGTCTAATTTCCCAAACCAAACTGCTTGCAGCTCTAACTCCCTTCTAACTACCACTTCTTCGGTTCAGTGAGATATGCTGGATTCTAAACGGAGAAGCTTCTCTGACGCTTTTTCACAGAGATTTTGAAACTGAAATTTCCAAACCCGTTTCCAACGAAGGCGCCAATGGGCTTCCCCATAGAACTTGCCAACCTGAATTCCTACAGGCTAGATGTGAGAGGCACATTCTGCTGCTTCCTCCCTTAGAGTTAAACTAGCTTCTGAAAGCTCAACCTCCGGGGAGTTTGTTTGGCAGAGATATAGAACACACTTTTCCAAGCCTGTTGGAAGGCATTTGCAGTTTCATTTCGCGTCTAATTTCCCAAACCAAACTGCTTGCAGCTCTAACTCCCTTCTAACTACCACTTCTTCGGTTCAGTGAGATATGCTGGATTCTAAACGGAGAAGCTTCTCTGACGCTTTTTCACAGAGATTTTGAAACTGAAATTTCCAAACCCGTTTCCAACGAAGGCGACAAAGGGCTTCCCCATAGAACTTGCCAACCTGAATTCCTACAGGCTAGATGTGAGAGGCACATTCTGCTGCTTCCTCCCTTAGAGTTAAACTAGCATCTGAGAGCTCAACCTCCGGGGAGTCTGTTTGGCAGAGATATAGAACACACTTTTCCAAGCCTGTTGGAAGGCATTTGCAGTTTCATTTCGCGTCTAATTTCCCAAACCAAACTGCTTGCAGCTCTAACTGCCTTCTAACTACCACTTCTTCGGTTCAGTGAGATATGCTGGATTCTAAACGGAGAAGCTTCTCTGACGCTTTTTCACAGAGATTTTGAAACTGAAATCTCCCATGCCGTTTCCACCATAGGCAGCAATCGGCTTCCCCATAGAACTTGCCAACCTGAATTCCTACAGGCTAGATGTGAGAGGCACATTCTGCTGCTTCCTCCCTAAGAGTTAAGCTTGCTTCTGAAAGCTCAACCTCCGGGGAGTCTGTTTGGCAGAGATATAGAACACACTTTTCCAAGCCTGTTGGAAGGCCTTTGCAGTGTCATTTCGCATCTAATTTCCCAAACCAAACTGCTTGCAGCTCTAACTCCCTTCTAACTACCACTTCTTCGGTTCAGTGAGATATGCTGGATTCTAAACGGAGAAGCTTCTCTGACGCTTTTTCACAGAGATTTTGAAACTGAAATTTCCAAACCCGTTTCCAACGAAGGCGCAAATGGGCTTCCCCATAGAACTTGCCAACCTGAATTCCTACAGGCTAGATGTGAGAGGCACATTCTGCTGCTTCCTCCCTTAGAGTTAAACTAGCTTCTGAAAGCTCAACCTCCGGGGAGTTTGTTTGGCAGAGATATAGAACACACTTTTCCAAGCCTGTTGGAAGGCATTTGCAGTTTCATTTCGCGTCTAATTTCCCAAACCAAACTGCTTGCAGCTCTAACTCCCTTCTAACTACCACTTCTTCGGTTCAGTGAGATATGCTGGATTCTAAACGGAGAAGCTTCTCTGACGCTTTTTCACAGAGATTTTGAAACTGAAATCTCCCATGCCGTTTCCACCATAGGCAGCAATGGGCTTCCCCATAGAACTTGCCAACCTGAATTCCTACAGGCTAGATGTGAGAGGCACATTCTGCTGCTTCCTCCCTTAGAGTTAAACTTGCTTCTGAAAGCTCAACCTCCGGGGAGTTTGTTTGGCAGAGATATAGAACACACTTTTCCAAGCCTGTTGGAAGGCATTTGCAGTTTCATTTCGCGTCTAATTTCCCAAACCAAACTGCTTGCAGCTCTAACTGCCTTCTAACTACCACTTCTTCGGTTCAGTGAGATATGCTGGATTCTAAACGGAGAAGCTTCTCTGACGCTTTTTCACAGAGATTTTGAAACTGAAATCTCCCATGCCGTTTCCACCATAGGCAGCAATGGGCTTCCCCACAGAACTTGCCAACCTGAATTCCTACAGGCTAGATGTGAGAGGCACATTCTGCTGCTTCCTCCCTTAGAGTTAAACTTGCTTCTGAAAGCTCAACCTCCGGGGAGTTTGTTTGGCAGAGATATAGAACACACTTTTCCAAGCCTGTTGGAAGGCCTTTGCAGTGTCATTTCGCATCTAATTTCCCAAACCAAACTGCTTGCAGCTCTAACTCCCTTCTAACTACCACTTCTTCGGTTCAGTGAGATATGCTGGATTCTAAACGGAGAAGCTTCTCTGACGCTTTTTCACAGAGATTTTGAAACTGAAATCTCCCATGCCGTTTCCACCATAGGCAGCAATGGGCTTCCCCATAGAACTTGCCAACCTGAATTCCTTCAGGCTAGATGTGAGAGGCAAATTCTGCTGCTTCCTTCCTTAGAGTTAAACTAGCTTCTGAAAGCTCAACCTCCGGGGAGTTTGTTTGGCAGAGATATAGAACACACTTTTCCAAGCCTGTTGGAAGGCTTTTGCAGTTTCATTTCGCGTCTAATTTCCCAAACCAAACTGCTTGCAGCTCTAACTCCCTTCTAACTACCACTTCTTCGGTTCAGTGAGATATGCTGGATTCTAAACGGAGAAGCTTCTCTGACGCTTTTTCACAGAGATTTTGAAACTGAAATCTCCCATGCCGTTTCCACCATAGGCAGCAATGGGCTTCTCCATAGAACTTGCCAACCTGAATTCCTACAGGCTAGATGTGAGAGGCACATTCTGCTGCTTCCTCCCTTAGAGTTAAACTTGCTTCTGAAAGCTCAACCTCCGGGGAGTTTGTTTGGCAGAGATATAGAACACACTTTTCCAAGCCTGTTGGAAGGCATTTGCAGTTTCATTTCGCGTCTAATTTCCCAAACCAAACTGCTTGCAGCTCTAACTCCCTTCTAACTACCACTTCTTCGGTTCAGTGAGATATGCTGGAATCTAAACGGAGAAGCTTCTCTGACGCTTTTTCACAGAGATTTTGAAACTGAAATCTCCCATGCCGTTTCCACCATAGGCAGCAATGGGCTTCCCCATAGAACTTGCCAACCTGAATTCCTACAGGCTAGATGTGAGAGGCACATTCTGCTGCTTCCTCCCTTAGAGTTAAACTAGCTTCTGAAAGCTCAACCTCCGGGGAGTTTGTTTGGCAGAGATATAGAACACACTTTTCCAAGCCTGTTGGAAGGCATTTGCACTTTCATTTCGCGTCTAATTTCCCAAACCAAACTGCTTGCAGCTCTAACTGCCTTCTAACTACCACTTCTTCGGTTCAGTGAGATATGCTGGATTCTAAACGGAGAAGCTTCTCTGACGCTTTTTCACAGAGATTTTGAAACTGAAATCTCCCATGCTGTTTCCACCATAGCCAGCAATGGGCTTCCCCATAGAACTTGCCAACCTGAATTCCTACAGGCTAGATGTGAGAGGCACATTCTGCTGCTTCCTCCCTTAGAGTTAAACTAGCTTCTGAAAGCTCAACCTCCGGGGAGTCTGTTTGGCAGAGATATAGAACACACTTTTCCAAGCCTGTTGGAAGGCATTTGCAGTTTCATTTCGCGTCTAATTTCCCAAACCAAACTGCTTGCAGCTCTAACTCCCTTCTAACTACCACTTCTTCGGTTCAGTGAGATATGCTGGATTCTAAACGGAGAAGCTTCTCTGACGCTTTTTCACACAGATTTTGAAACTGAAATTTCCAAACCCGTTTCCTACGAAGGCGCCAATGGGCTTCCCCATAGAACTTGCCAACCTGAATTCCTACAGGCTAGATGTGAGAGGCACATTCTGCTGCTTCCTCCCTTAGAGTTAAACTAGCTTCTGAAAGCTCAACCTCCGGGGAGTTTGTTTGGCAGAGATATAGAACACACTTTTCCAAGCCTGTTGGAAGGCATTTGCAGTTTCATTTCGCGTCTAATTTCCCAAACCAAACTGCTTGCAGCTCTAACTCCCTTCTAACTACCACTTCTTCGGTTCAGTGAGATATGCTTGATTCTAAACGGAGAAGCTTCTCTGACGCTTTTTCACAGAGATTTTGAAACTGAAATCTCCCGTGCCGTTTCCACCATAGGCAGCAATGGGCTTCCCCATAGAACTTGCCAACCTGAATTCCTACAGGCTAGATGTGAGAGGCACTTTCTGCTGCTTCCTCCCTTAGAGTTAAGCTTGCTTCTGAAAGCTCAACGTCCGGGGACTCTGTTTGGCACAGATATAGAACACACTTTTCCAAGCCTGTTGGAAGGCCTTTGCAGTGTCATTTCGCATCTAATTTCCCAAACCAAACTGCTTGCAGCTCTAACTCCCTTCTAACTACCACTTCTTCGGTTCAGTGAGATATGCTGGATTCTAAACGGAGAAGCTTCTCTGACGCTTTTTCACAGAGATTTTGAAACTGAAATCTCCCATGCCGTTTCCACCATAGGCAGCAATGGGCTTCCCCATAGAACTTGCCAACCTGAATTCCTAAAGGCTAGATGTGAGAGGCACATTCTGCTGCTTCCTCCCTTAGAGTTAAACTAGCTTCTGAAAGCTCAACCTCCGGGGAGTTTGTTTGGCAGAGATATAGAACACACTTTTCCAAGCCTGTTGGACGGCATTTGCAGTTTCATTTCGCGTCTAATTTCCCAAACCAAACTGCTTGCAGCTCTAACTCCCTTCTAACTACCACTTCTTCGGTTCAGTGAGATATGCTGGATTCTAAACGGAGAAGCTTCTCTGACGCTTTTTCACAGAGATTTTGAAACTGAAATCTCCCATGCCGTTTCCACCATAGGCAGCAATGGGCTTCCCCATAGAACTTGCCAACCTGAATTCCTACAGGCTAGATGTGAGAGGCACATTCTGCTGCTTCCTCCCTTAGAGTTAAACTAGCTTCTGAAAGCTCAAACTCCGGGGAGTTTGTTTGGTAGAGATATAGAACACACTTTTCCAAGCCTGTTGGAAGGCATTTGCAGTTTCATTTCGCGTCTAGTTTCCCAAACCAAACTGCTTGCAGCTCTAACTGCCTTCTAACTACCACTTCTTCGGTTCAGTGAGATATGCTGGATTCTAAACGGAGAAGCTTCTCTGACGCTTTTTCACAGAGATTTTGAAACTGAAATCTCCCATGCTGTTTCCACCATAGCCAAGAATGGGCTTCCCCATAGAACTTGCCAACCTGAATTCCTACAGGCTAGATGTGAGAGGCACATTCTGCTGCTTCCTCCCTTAGAGTTAAACTTGCTTCTGAAAGCTCAACCTCCGGGGAGTTTGTTTGGCAGAGATATAGAACACACTTTTCCAAGCCTGTTGGAAGGCATTTGCAGTTTCATTTCGCGTCTAATTTCCCAAACCAAACTGCTTGCAGCTCTAACTCCCTTCTAACTACCACTTCTTCGGTTCAGTGAGATATGGTGGATTCTAAACGGAGAAGCTTCTCTGACGCTTTTTCACAGAGATTTTGAAACTGAAATCTCCCATGCCGTTTCCACCATAGGCAGCAATGGGCTTCCCCATAGAACTTGCCAACCTGAATTCCTACAGGCTAGATGTGAGAGGCACATTCTGCTGCTTCCTCCCTTAGAGTTAAACTTGCTTCTGAAAGCTCAACCTCCGGGGAGTCTGTTTGGCAGAGATATAGAACACACTTTTCCAAGCCTGTTGGAAGGCATTTGCAGTTTTATTTCGCGTCTAATTTCCCAAACCAAACTGCTTGCAGCTCTAACTCCCTTCTAACTACCACTTCTTCGGTTCAGTGAGATATGCTGGATTCTAAACGGAGAAGCTTCTCTGACGCTTTTTCACAGAGATTTTGAAACTGAAATTTCCAAACCCGTTTCCAACGAAGGCGCCAATGGGCTTCCCCATAGAACTTGCCAACCTGAATTCCTACAGGCTAGATGTGAGAGGCACATTCTGCTGCTTCCTCCCTTAGAGTTAAACTAGCTTCTGAAAGCTCAACCTCCGGGGAGTTTGTTTGGCAGAGATATAGAACACACTTTTCCAAGCCTGTTGGAAGGCATTTGCAGTTTCATTTCGCGTCTAATTTCCCAAACCAAACTGCTTGCAGCTCTAACTGCCTTCTAACTACCACTTCTTCGGTTCAGTGAGATATGCTGGATTCTAAACGGAGAAGCTTCTCTGACGCTTTTTCACAGAGATTTTGAAGCTGAAATCTCCCATGCCGTTTCCACCATAGGCAGCAATGGGCTTCCCCATAGAACTTGACAACCGGAATTCCTACAGGCTAGATGTGAGAGGCACATTCTGCTGCGTCCTCCCTTAGAGTTAAACTAGCTTCTGAAAGCTCAACCTCCGGGGAGTTTGTTTGGCAGAGATATAGAACACACTTTTCCAAGCCTGTTGGAAGGCATTTGCAGTTTCATTTCGCGTCTAATTTCCCAAACCAAACTGCTTGCAGCTCTAACTGCCTTCTAACTACCACTTCTTCGGTTCAGTGAGATATGCTGGATTCTAAACGGAGAAGCTTCTCTGACGCTTTTTCACAGAGATTTTGAAACTGAAATCTCCCATGCTGTTTCCACCATAGCCAGCAATGGGCTTCCCCATAGAACTTGCCAACCTGAATTCCTACAGGCTAGATGTGAGAGGCACATTCTGCTGCTTCCTCCCTTAGAGTTAAACTAGCTTCTGAAAGCTCAACCTCCAGGGAGTCTGTTTGGCAGAGATATAGAACACACTTTTCCAAGCCTGTTGGAAGGCATTTGCAGTTTCATTTCGCGTCTAATTTCCCAAACCAAACTGCTTGCAGCTCTAACTGCCTTCTAACTACCACTTCTTCGGTTCTGTGAGATATGCTGGATTCTAAACGGAGAAGCTTCTCTGACGCTTTTTCACAGAGATTTTGAAACTGAAATCTCCCATGCCGTTTCCACCATAGGCAGCAATGGGCTTCCCCATAGAACTTGCCAACCTGAATTCCTACAGGCTAGATGTGAGAGGCACATTCTGCTGCTTCCTCCCTAAGAGTTAAGCTTGCTTCTGAAAGCTCAACCTCCGGGGAGTCTGTTTGGCAGAGATATAGAACAAACTTTTCCAAGCCTGTTGGAAGGCCTTTGCAGTGTCATTTCGCATCTAATTTCCCAAACCAAACTGCTTGCAGCTCTAACTCCCTTCTAACTACCACTTCTTCGGTTCAGTGAGATATGCTGGATTCTAAACGGAGAAGCTTCTCTGACGCTTTTTCACAGAGATTTTGAAACTGAAATCTCCCATGCTGTTCCCACCATAGCCAGCAATGGGCTTCCCCATAGAACTTGCCAACCTGAATTCCTACAGGCTAGATGTGAGAGGCACATTCTGCTGCTTCCTCCCTTAGAGTTAAACTTGCTTCTGAAAGCTCAACCTCCGGGGAGTTTGTTTGGCAGAGATATAGAACACACTTTTCCAAGCCTGTTGGAAGGCATTTGCAGTTTCATTTCGCGTCTAATTTCCCAAACCAAACTGCTTGCAGCTCTAACTGCCTTCTAACTACCACTTCTTCGGTTCAGTGAGATATGCTGGATTCTAAACGGAGAAGCTTCTCTGACGCTTTTTCACAGAGATTTTGAAACTGAAATCTCCCATGCCGTTTCCACCATAGGCAGCAATGGGCTTCCCCACAGAACTTGCCAACCTGAATTCCTACAGGCTAGATGTGAGAGGCACATTCTGCTGCTTCCTCCCTTAGAGTTAAACTTGCTTCTGAAAGCTCAACCTCCGGGGAGTTTGTTTGGCAGAGATATAGAACACACTTTTCCAAGCCTGTTGGAAGGCCTTTGCAGTGTCATTTCGCATCTAATTTCCCAAACCAAACTGCTTGCAGCTCTAACTCCCTTCTAACTACCACTTCTTCGGTTCAGTGAGATATGCTGGATTCTAAACGGAGAAGCTTCTCTGACGCTTTTTCACAGAGATTTTGAAACTGAAATCTCCCATGCCGTTTCCACCATAGGCAGCAATGGGCTTCCCCATAGAACTTGCCAACCTGAATTCCTTCAGGCTAGATGTGAGAGGCAAATTCTGCTGCTTCCTTCCTTAGAGTTAAACTAGCTTCTGAAAGCTCAACCTCCGGGGAGTTTGTTTGGCAGAGATATAGAACACACTTTTCCAAGCCTGTTGGAAGGCTTTTGCAGTTTCATTTCGCGTCTAATTTCCCAAACCAAACTGCTTGCAGCTCTAACTCCCTTCTAACTACCACTTCTTCGGTTCAGTGAGATATGCTGGATTCTAAACGGAGAAGCTTCTCTGACGCTTTTTCACAGAGATTTTGAAACTGAAATCTCCCATGCCGTTTCCACCATAGGCAGCAATGGGCTTCCCCATAGAACTTGCCAACCTGAATTCCTACAGGCTAGATGTGAGAGGCACATTCTGCTGCTTCCTCCCTTAGAGTTAAACTTGCTTCTGAAAGCTCAACCTCCGGGGAGTTTGTTTGGCAGAGATATAGAACACACTTTTCCAAGCCTGTTGGAAGGCATTTGCAGTTTCATTTCGCGTCTAATTTCCCAAACCAAACTGCTTGCAGCTCTAACTCCCTTCTAACTACCACTTCTTCGGTTCAGTGAGATATGCTGGATTCTAAACGGAGAAGCTTCTCTGACGCTTTTTCACAGAGATTTTGAAACTGAAATCTCCCATGCCGTTTCCACCATAGGCAGCAATGGGCTTCCCCATAGAACTTGCCAACCTGAATTCCTACAGGCTAGATGTGAGAGGCACATTCTGCTGCTTCCTCCCTTAGAGTTAAACTAGCTTCTGAAAGCTCAACCTCCGGGGAGTTTGTTTGGCAGAGATATAGAACACACTTTTCCAAGCCTGTTGGAAGGCATTTGCAGTTTCATTTCGCGTCTAATTTCCCAAACCAAACTGCTTGCAGCTCTAACTGCCTTCTAACTACCACTTCTTCGGTTCAGTGAGATATGCTGGATTCTAAACGGAGAAGCTTCTCTGACGCTTTTTCACAGAGATTTTGAAACTGAAATCTCCCATGCTGTTTCCACCATAGCCAGCAATGGGCTTCCCCATAGAACTTGCCAACCTGAATTCCTACAGGCTAGATGTGAGAGGCACATTCTGCTGCTTCCTCCCTTAGAGTTAAACTAGCTTCTGAAAGCTCAACCTCCGGGGAGTCTGTTTGGCAGAGATATAGAACACACTTTTCCAAGCCTGTTGGAAGGCATTTGCAGTTTCATTTCGCGTCTAATTTCCCAAACCAAACTGCTTGCAGCTCTAACTGCCTTCTAACTACCACTTCTTCGGTTCAGTGAGATATGCTGGATTCTAAACGGAGAAGCTTCTCTGACGCTTTTTCACAGAGATTTTGAAACTGAAATCTCCCATGCCGTTTCCACCATAGGCAGCAATGGGCTTCCCCATAGAACTTGCCAACCTGAATTCCTACAGGCTAGATGTGAGAGGCACATTCTGCTGCTTCCTCCCTAAGAGTTAAGCTTGCTTCTGAAAGCTCAACCTCCGGGGAGTCTGTTTGGCAGAGATATAGAACACACTTTTCCAAGCCTGTTGGAAGGCCTTTGCAGTGTCATTTCGCATCTAATTTCCCAAACCAAACTGCTTGCAGCTCTAACTCCCTTCTAACTACCACTTCTTCGGTTCAGTGAGATATGCTGGATTCTAAACGGAGAAGCTTCTCTGACGCTTTTTCACAGAGATTTTGAAACTGAAATTTCCAAACCCGTTTCCAACGAAGGCGCCAATGGGCTTCCCCATAGAACTTGCCAACCTGAATTCCTACAGGCTAGATGTGAGAGGCACATTCTGCTGCTTCCTCCCTTAGAGTTAAACTAGCTTCTGAAAGCTCAACCTCCGGGGAGTTTGTTTGGCAGAGATATAGAACACACTTTTCCAAGCCTGTTGGAAGGCATTTGCAGTTTCATTTCGCGTCTAATTTCCCAAACCAAACTGCTTGCAGCTCTAACTGCCTTCTAACTACCACTTCTTCGGTTCAGTGAGATATGCTGGATTCTAAACGGAGAAGCTTCTCTGACGCTTTTTCACAGAGATTTTGAAGCTGAAATCTCCCATGCCGTTTCCACCATAGGCAGCAATGGGCTTCCCCATAGAACTTGACAACCGGAATTCCTACAGGCTAGATGTGAGAGGCACATTCTGCTGCGTCCTCCCTTAGAGTTAAACTAGCTTCTGAAAGCTCAACCTCCGGGGAGTTTGTTTGGCAGAGATATAGAACACACTTTTCCAAGCCTGTTGGAAGGCATTTGCAGTTTCATTTCGCGTCTAATTTCCCAAACCAAACTGCTTGCAGCTCTAACTGCCTTCTAACTACCACTTCTTCGGTTCAGTGAGATATGCTGGATTCTAAACGGAGAAGCTTCTCTGACGCTTTTTCACAGAGATTTTGAAACTGAAATCTCCCATGCTGTTTCCACCATAGCCAGCAATGGGCTTCCCCATAGAACTTGCCAACCTGAATTCCTACAGGCTAGATGTGAGAGGCACATTCTGCTGCTTCCTCCCTTAGAGTTAAACTAGCTTCTGAAAGCTCAACCTCCAGGGAGTCTGTTTGGCAGAGATATAGAACACACTTTTCCAAGCCTGTTGGAAGGCATTTGCAGTTTCATTTCGCGTCTAATTTCCCAAACCAAACTGCTTGCAGCTCTAACTGCCTTCTAACTACCACTTCTTCGGTTCTGTGAGATATGCTGGATTCTAAACGGAGAAGCTTCTCTGACGCTTTTTCACAGAGATTTTGAAACTGAAATCTCCCATGCCGTTTCCACCATAGGCAGCAATGGGCTTCCCCATAGAACTTGCCAACCTGAATTCCTACAGGCTAGATGTGAGAGGCACATTCTGCTGCTTCCTCCCTAAGAGTTAAGCTTGCTTCTGAAAGCTCAACCTCCGGGGAGTCTGTTTGGCAGAGATATAGAACAAACTTTTCCAAGCCTGTTGGAAGGCCTTTGCAGTGTCATTTCGCATCTAATTTCCCAAACCAAACTGCTTGCAGCTCTAACTCCCTTCTAACTACCACTTCTTCGGTTCAGTGAGATATGCTGGATTCTAAACGGAGAAGCTTCTCTGACGCTTTTTCACAGAGATTTTGAAACTGAAATCTCCCATGCTGTTCCCACCATAGCCAGCAATGGGCTTCCCCATAGAACTTGCCAACCTGAATTCCTACAGGCTAGATGTGAGAGGCACATTCTGCTGCTTCCTCCCTTAGAGTTAAACTTGCTTCTGAAAGCTCAACCTCCGGGGAGTTTGTTTGGCAGAGATATAGAACACACTTTTCCAAGCCTGTTGGAAGGCATTTGCAGTTTCATTTCGCGTCTAATTTCCCAAACCAAACTGCTTGCAGCTCTAACTGCCTTCTAACTACCACTTCTTCGGTTCAGTGAGATATGCTGGATTCTAAACGGAGAAGCTTCTCTGACGCTTTTTCACAGAGATTTTGAAACTGAAATCTCCCATGCCGTTTCCACCATAGGCAGCAATGGGCTTCCCCACAGAACTTGCCAACCTGAATTCCTACAGGCTAGATGTGAGAGGCACATTCTGCTGCTTCCTCCCTTAGAGTTAAACTTGCTTCTGAAAGCTCAACCTCCGGGGAGTTTGTTTGGCAGAGATATAGAACACACTTTTCCAAGCCTGTTGGAAGGCCTTTGCAGTGTCATTTCGCATCTAATTTCCCAAACCAAACTGCTTGCAGCTCTAACTCCCTTCTAACTACCACTTCTTCGGTTCAGTGAGATATGCTGGATTCTAAACGGAGAAGCTTCTCTGACGCTTTTTCACAGAGATTTTGAAACTGAAATCTCCCATGCCGTTTCCACCATAGGCAGCAATGGGCTTCCCCATAGAACTTGCCAACCTGAATTCCTTCAGGCTAGATGTGAGAGGCAAATTCTGCTGCTTCCTTCCTTAGAGTTAAACTAGCTTCTGAAAGCTCAACCTCCGGGGAGTTTGTTTGGCAGAGATATAGAACACACTTTTCCAAGCCTGTTGGAAGGCTTTTGCAGTTTCATTTCGCGTCTAATTTCCCAAACCAAACTGCTTGCAGCTCTAACTCCCTTCTAACTACCACTTCTTCGGTTCAGTGAGATATGCTGGATTCTAAACGGAGAAGCTTCTCTGACGCTTTTTCACAGAGATTTTGAAACTGAAATCTCCCATGCCGTTTCCACCATAGGCAGCAATGGGCTTCCCCATAGAACTTGCCAACCTGAATTCCTACAGGCTAGATGTGAGAGGCACATTCTGCTGCTTCCTCCCTTAGAGTTAAACTTGCTTCTGAAAGCTCAACCTCCGGGGAGTTTGTTTGGCAGAGATATAGAACACACTTTTCCAAGCCTGTTGGAAGGCATTTGCAGTTTCATTTCGCGTCTAATTTCCCAAACCAAACTGCTTGCAGCTCTAACTCCCTTCTAACTACCACTTCTTCGGTTCAGTGAGATATGCTGGATTCTAAACGGAGAAGCTTCTCTGACGCTTTTTCACAGAGATTTTGAAACTGAAATCTCCCATGCCGTTTCCACCATAGGCAGCAATGGGCTTCCCCATAGAACTTGCCAACCTGAATTCCTACAGGCTAGATGTGAGAGGCACATTCTGCTGCTTCCTCCCTTAGAGTTAAACTAGCTTCTGAAAGCTCAACCTCCGGGGAGTTTGTTTGGCAGAGATATAGAACACACTTTTCCAAGCCTGTTGGAAGGCATTTGCAGTTTCATTTCGCGTCTAATTTCCCAAACCAAACTGCTTGCAGCTCTAACTGCCTTCTAACTACCACTTCTTCGGTTCAGTGAGATATGCTGGATTCTAAACGGAGAAGCTTCTCTGACGCTTTTTCACAGAGATTTTGAAACTGAAATCTCCCATGCTGTTTCCACCATAGCCAGCAATGGGCTTCCCCATAGAACTTGCCAACCTGAATTCCTACAGGCTAGATGTGAGAGGCACATTCTGCTGCTTCCTCCCTTAGAGTTAAACTAGCTTCTGAAAGCTCAACCTCCGGGGAGTCTGTTTGGCAGAGATATAGAACACACTTTTCCAAGCCTGTTGGAAGGCATTTGCAGTTTCATTTCGCGTCTAATTTCCCAAACCAAACTGCTTGCAGCTCTAACTGCCTTCTAACTACCACTTCTTCGGTTCAGTGAGATATGCTGGATTCTAAACGGAGAAGCTTCTCTGACGCTTTTTCACAGAGATTTTGAAACTGAAATCTCCCATGCCGTTTCCACCATAGGCAGCAATGGGCTTCCCCATAGAACTTGCCAACCTGAATTCCTACAGGCTAGATGTGAGAGGCACATTCTGCTGCTTCCTCCCTAAGAGTTAAGCTTGCTTCTGAAAGCTCAACCTCCGGGGAGTCTGTTTGGCAGAGATATAGAACACACTTTTCCAAGCCTGTTGGAAGGCCTTTGCAGTGTCATTTCGCATCTAATTTCCCAAACCAAACTGCTTGCAGCTCTAACTCCCTTCTAACTACCACTTCTTCGGTTCAGTGAGATATGCTGGATTCTAAACGGAGAAGCTTCTCTGACGCTTTTTCACAGAGATTTTGAAACTGAAATTTCCAAACCCGTTTCCAACGAAGGCACCAATGGGCTTCCCCATAGAACTTGCCAACCTGAATTCCTACAGGCTAGATGTGAGAGGCACATTCTGCTGCTTCCTCCCTTAGAGTTAAACTAGCTTCTGAAAGCTCAACCTCCGGGGAGTTTGTTTGGCAGAGATATAGAACACACTTTTCCAAGCCTGTTGGAAGGCATTTGCAGTTTCATTTCGCGTCTAATTTCCCAAACCAAACTGCTTGCAGCTCTAACTCCCTTCTAACTACCACTTCTTCGGTTCAGTGAGATATGCTTGATTCTAAACGGAGAAGCTTCTCTGACGCTTTTTCACAGAGATTTTGAAACTGAAATCTCCCATGCCGTTTCCACCATAGGCAGCAATGGGCTTCCCCATAGAACTTGCCAACCTGAATTCCTACAGGCTAGATGTGAGAGGCACTTTCTGCTGCTTCCTCCCTTAGAGTTAAGCTTGCTTCTGAAAGCTCAACGTCCGGGGACTCTGTTTGGCACAGATATAGAACACACTTTTCCAAGCCTGTTGGAAGGCCTTTGCAGTGTCATTTCGCATCTAATTTCCCAAACCAAACTGCTTGCAGCTCTAACTCCCTTCTAACTACCACTTCTTCGGTTCAGTGAGATATGCTGGATTCTAAACGGAGAAGCTTCTCTGACGCTTTTTCACAGAGATTTTGAAACTGAAATCTCCCATGCCGTTTCCACCATAGGCAGCAATGGGCTTCCCCATAGAACTTGCCAACCTGAATTCCTAAAGGCTAGATGTGAGAGGCACATTCTGCTCCTTCCTCCCTTAGAGTTAAACTAGCTTCTGAAAGCTCAACCTCCGGGGAGTTTGTTTGGCAGAGATATAGAACACACTTTTCCAAGCCTGTTGGAAGGCATTTGCAGTTTCATTTCGCGTCTAATTTCCCAAACCAAACTGCTTGCAGCTCTAACTCCCTTCTAACTACCACTTCTTCGTTTCAGTGAGATATGCTGGATTCTAAACGGAGAAGCTTCTCTGACGCTTTTTCACAGAGATTTTGAAACTGAAATCTCCCATGCCGTTTCCACCATAGGCAGCAATGGGCTTCCCCATAGAACTTGCCAACCTGAATTCCTACAGGCTAGATGTGAGAGGCACATTCTGCTGCTTCCTCCCTTAGAGTTAAACTAGCTTCTGAAAGCTCAAACTCCGGGGAGTTTGTTTGGTAGAGATATAGAACACACTTTTCCAAGCCTGTTGGAAGGCATTTGCAGTTTCATTTCGCGTCTAATTTCCCAAACCAAACTGCTTGCAGCTCTAACTGCCTTCTAACTACCACTTCTTCGGTTCAGTGAGATATGCTGGATTCTAAACGGAGAAGCTTCTCTGACGCTTTTTCACAGAGATTTTGAAACTGAAATCTCCCATGCCGTTTCCACCATAGCCAGCAATGGGCTTCCCCATAGAACTTGCCAACCTGAATTCCTACAGGCTAGATGTGAGAGGCACATTCTGCTGCTTCCTCCCTTAGAGTTAAACTTGCTTCTGAAAGCTCAACCTCCGGGGAGTTTGTTTGGCAGAGATATAGAACACACTTTTCCAAGCCTGTTGGAAGGCATTTGCAGTTTCATTTCGCGTCTAATTTCCCAAACCAAACTGCTTGCAGCTCTAACTCCCTTCTAACTACCACTTCTTCGGTTCAGTGAGATATGGTGGATTCTAAACGGAGAAGCTTCTCTGACGCTTTTTCACAGAGATTTTGAAACTGAAATCTCCCATGCCGTTTCCACCATAGGCAGCAATGGGCTTCCCCATAGAACTTGCCAACCTGAATTCCTACAGGCTAGATGTGAGAGGCACATTCTGCTGCTTCCTCCCTTAGAGTTAAACTAGCTTCTGAAAGCTCAACCTCCGGGGAGTCTGTTTGGCAGAGATATAAAACACACTTTTCCAAGCCTGTTGGAAGGCATTTGCAGTTTCATTTCGCGTCTAATTTCCCAAACCAAACTGCTTGCAGCTCTAACTGCCTTCTAACTACCACTTCTTCGGTTCAGTGAGATATGCTGGATTCTAAACGGAGAAGCTTCTCTGACGCTTTTTCACAGAGATTTTGAAACTGAAATTTCCAAACCCGTTTCCAACGAAGGCACCAATGGGCTTCCCCATAGAACTTGCCAACCTGAATTCCTACAGGCTAGATGTGAGAGGCACATTCTGCTGCTTCCTCCCTTAGAGTTAAACTAGCTTCTGAAAGCTCAACCTCCGGGGAGTTTGTTTGGCAGAGATATAGAACACACTTCTCCAAGCCTGTTGGAAGGCATTTGCAGTTTCATTTCGCGTCTAATTTCCCAAACCAAACTGCTTGCAGCTCTAACTCCCTTCTAACTACCACTTCTTCGGTTCAGTGAGATATGCTTGATTCTAAACGGAGAAGCTTCTCTGACGCTTTTTCACAGAGATTTTGAAACTGAAATCTCCCATGCCGTTTCCACCATAGGCAGCAATGGGCTTCCCCATAGAACTTGCCAACCTGAATTCCTACAGGCTAGATGTGAGAGGCACTTTCTGCTGCTTCCTCCCTTAGAGTTAAGCTTGCTTCTGAAAGCTCAACGTCCGGGGACTCTGTTTGGCACAGATATAGAACACACTTTTCCAAGCCTGTTGGAAGGCCTTTGCAGTGTCATTTCGCATCTAATTTCCCAAACCAAACTGCTTGCAGCTCTAACTCCCTTCTAACTACCACTTCTTCGGTTCAGTGAGATATGCTGGATTCTAAACGGAGAAGCTTCTCTGACGCTTTTTCACAGAGATTTTGAAACTGAAATCTCCCATGCCGTTTCCACCATAGGCAGCAATGGGCTTCCCCATAGAACTTGCCAACCTGAATTCCTAAAGGCTAGATGTGAGAGGCACATTCTGCTCCTTCCTCCCTTAGAGTTAAACTAGCTTCTGAAAGCTCAACCTCCGGGGAGTTTGTTTGGCAGAGATATAGAACACACTTTTCCAAGCCTGTTGGAAGGCATTTGCAGTTTCATTTCGCGTCTAATTTCCCAAACCAAACTGCTTGCAGCTCTAACTCCCTTCTAACTACCACTTCTTCGGTTCAGTGAGATATGCTGGATTCTAAACGGAGAAGCTTCTCTGACGCTTTTTCACAGAGATTTTGAAACTGAAATCTCCCATGCCGTTTCCACCATAGGCAGCAATGGGCTTCCCCATAGAACTTGCCAACCTGAATTCCTACAGGCTAGATGTGAGAGGCACATTCTGCTGCTTCCTCCCTTAGAGTTAAACTAGCTTCTGAAAGCTCAACCTCCGGGGAGTCTGTTTGGCAGAGATATAAAACACACTTTTCCAAGCCTGTTGGAAGGCATTTGCAGTTTCATTTCGCGTCTAATTTCCCAAACCAAACTGCTTGCAGCTCTAACTCCCTTCTAACTACCACTTCTTCGGTTCAGTGAGATATGCTGGATTCTAAACGGAGAAGCTTCTCTGACGCTTTTTCACAGAGATTTTGAAACTGAAATTTCCAAACCCGTTTCCAACGAAGGCGCCAATGGGCTTCCCCATAGAACTTGCCAACCTGAATTCCTACAGGCTAGATGTGAGAGGCACATTCTGCTGCTTCCTCCCTTAGAGTTAAACTTGCTTCTGGAAGCTCAACCTCCGGGGAGTTTGTTTGGCAGAGATATAGAACACACTTTTCCAAGCCTGTTGGAAGGCATTTGCAGTTTCATTTCGCGTCTAATTTCCCAAACCAAACTGCTTGCAGCTCTAACTCCCTTCTAACTACCACTTCTTCGGTTCAGTGAGATATGCTGGATTCTAAACGGAGAAGCTTCTCTGACGCTTTTTCACAGAGATTTTGAAACTGAAATCTCCCATGCCGTTTCCACCATAGGCAGCAATGGGCTTCCCCATAGAACTTGCCAACCTGAATTCCTACAGGCTAGATGTGAGAGGCACATTCTGCTGCTTCCTCCCTTAGAGTTAAACTAGCTTCTGAAAGCTCAACCTCCGGGGAGTCTGTTTGGCAGAGATATAAAACACACTTTTCCAAGCCTGTTGGAAGGCATTTGCAGTTTCATTTCGCGTCTAATTTCCCAAACCAAACTGCTTGCAGCTCTAACTCCCTTCTAACTACCACTTCTTCGGTTCAGTGAGATATGCTGGATTCTAAACGGAGAAGCTTCTCTGACGCTTTTTCACAGAGATTTTGAAACTGAAATTTCCAAACCCGTTTCCAACGAAGGCGCCAATGGGCTTCCCCATAGAACTTGCCAACCTGAATTCCTACAGGCTAGATGTGAGAGGCACATTCTGCTGCTTCCTCCCTTAGAGTTAAACTAGCTTCTGAAAGCTCAACCTCCGGGGAGTTTGTTTGGCAGAGATATAGAACACACTTTTCCAAGCCTGTTGGAAGGCATTTGCAGTTTCATTTCGCGTCTAATTTCCCAAACCAAACTGCTTGCAGCTCTAACTGCCTTCTAACTACCACTTCTTCGGTTCAGTGAGATATGCTGGATTCTAAACGGAGAAGCTTCTCTGACGCTTTTTCACAGAGATTTTGAAGCTGAAATCTCCCATGCCGTTTCCACCATAGGCAGCAATGGGCTTCCACATAGAACTTGACAACCGGAATTCCTACAGGCTAGATGTGAGAGGCACATTCTGCTGCTTCCTCCCTTAGAGTTAAACTAGCTTCTGAAAGCTCAACCTCCGGGGAGTTTGTTTGGCAGAGATATAGAACACACTTTTCCAAGCCTGTTGGAAGGCATTTGCAGTTTCATTTCGCGTCTAATTTCCCAAACCAAACTGCTTGCAGCTCTAACTGCCTTCTAACTACCACTTCTTCGGTTCAGTGAGATATGCTGGATTCTAAACGGAGAAGCTTCTCTGACGCTTTTTCACAGAGATTTTGAAACTGAAATCTCCCATGCCGTTTCCACCATAGGCAGCAATGGGCTTCCCCATAGAACTTGCCAACCTGAATTCCTACAGGCTAGATGTGAGAGGCACATTCTGCTGCTTCCTCCCTTAGAGATAAACTTGCTTCTGAAAGCTCAACCTCCGGGGAGTTTGTTTGGCAGAGATATAGAACACACTTTTCCAAGCCTGTTGGAAGGCATTTGCAGTTTCATTTCGCGTCTAATTTCCCAAACCAAACTGCTTGCAGCTCTAACTGCCTTCTAACTACCACTTCTTCGGTTCAGTGAGATATGCTGGATTCTAAACGGAGAAGCTTCTCTGACGCTTTTTCACAGAGATTTTGAAACTGAAATCTCCCATGCTGTTTCCACCATAGCCAGCAATGGGCTTCCCCATAGAACTTGCCAACCTGAATTCCTACAGGCTAGATGTGAGAGGCACATTCTGCTGCTTCCTCCCTTAGAGTTAAACTAGCTTCTGAAAGCTCAACCTCCAGGGAGTCTGTTTGGCAGAGATATAGAACACACTTTTCCAAGCCTGTTGGAAGGCATTTGCAGTTTCATTTCGCGTCTAATTTCCCAAACCAAACTGCTTGCAGCTCTAACTGCCTTCTAACTACCACTTCTTCGGTTCTGTGAGATATGCTGGATTCTAAACGGAGAAGCTTCTCTGACGCTTTTTCACAGAGATTTTGAAACTGAAATCTCCCATGCCGTTTCCACCATAGGCAGCAATGGGCTTCCCCATAGAACTTGCCAACCTGAATTCCTACAGGCTAGATGTGAGAGGCACATTCTGCTGCTTCCTCCCTAAGAGTTAAGCTTGCTTCTGAAAGCTCAACCTCCGGGGAGTCTGTTTGGCAGAGATATAGAACACACTTTTCCAAGCCTGTTGGAAGGCCTTTGCAGTGTCATTTCGCATCTAATTTCCCAAACCAAACTGCTTGCAGCTCTAACTCCCTTCTAACTACCACTTCTTCGGTTCAGTGAGATATGCTGGATTCTAAACGGAGAAGCTTCTCTGACGCTTTTTCACAGAGATTTTGAAACTGAAATCTCCCATGCCGTTTCCACCATAGGCAGCAATGGGCTTCCCCATAGAACTTGCCAACCTGAATTCCTACAGGCTAGATGTGAGAGGCACATTCTGCTGCTTCCTCCCTTAGAGTTAAACTTGCTTCTGAAAGCTCAACCTCCGGGGAGTTTGTTTGGCAGAGATATAGAACACACTTTTCCAAGCCTGTTGGAAGGCATTTGCAGTTTCATTTCGCGTCTAATTTCCCAAACCAAACTGCTTGCAGCTCTAACTCCCTTCTAACTACCACTTCTTCGGTTCAGTGAGATATGCTGGATTCTAAACGGAGAAGCTTCTCTGACGCTTTTTCACAGAGATTTTGAAACTGAAATTTCCAAACCCGTTTCCAACGAAGGCGCCAATGGGCTTCCCCATAGAACTTGCCAACCTGAATTCCTACAGGCTAGATGTAAGAGGCACATTCTGCTGCTTCCTCCCTTAGAGTTAAACTAGCTTCTGAAAGCTCAACCTCCGGGGAGTTTGTTTGGCAGAGATATAGAACAAACTTTCCCAAGCCTGTTGGAAGGCATTTGCAGTTTCATTTCGCGTCTAATTTCCCAAACCAAACAGCTTGCAGCTCTAACTCCCTTCTAACTACCACTTCTTCGGTTCAGTGAGATATGCTGGATTCTAAACGGAGAAGCTTCTCTGACGCTTTTTCACAGAGATTTTGAAACTGAAATTTCCAAACCCGTTTCCAACGAAGGCGCCAATGGGCTTCCCCATAGAACTTGCCAACCTGAATTCCTACAGGCTAGATGTGAGAGGCACATTCTGCTGCTTCCTCCCTTAGAGTTAAACTAGCTTCTGAAAGCTCAACCTCCGGGGAGTTTGTTTGGCAGAGATATAGAACACACTTTTCTAAGCCTGTTGGAAGGCATTTGCAGTTTCATTTCGCGTCTAATTCCCAAACCAAACTGCTTGCAGCTCTAACTCCCTTCTAACTAGCACTTCTTCGGTTCAGTGAGATATGCTGGATTCTAAACGGAGAAGCTTCTCTGACGCTTTTTCACAGAGATTTTGAAACTGAAATCTCCCATGCCGTTTCCACCATAGGCAGCAATGGGCTTCCCCATAGAACTTGCCAACCTGAATTCCTACAGGCTAGATGTGAGAGGCACATTCTGCTGCTTCCTCCCTAAGAGTTAAGCTTGCTTCTGAAAGCTCAACCTCCGGGGAGTCTGTTTGGCAGAGATATAGAACACACTTTTCCAAGCCTGTTGGAAGGCCTTTGCAGTGTCATTTCGCATCTAATTTCCCAAACCAAACTGCTTGCAGCTCTAACTCCCTTCTAACTACCACTTCTTCGGTTCAGTGAGATATGCTGGATTCTAAATGGAGAAGCTTCTCTGACGCTTTTTCACAGAGATTTTGAAACTGAAATCTCCCATGCCGTTTCCACCATAGGCAGCAATGGGCTTCCCCATAGAACTTGCCAACCTGAATTCCTACAGGCTAGATGTGAGAGGCACATTCTGCTGCTTCCTCCCTTAGAGTTAAACTAGCTTCTGAAAGCTCAACCTCCGGGGAGTTTGTTTGGCAGAGATATAGAACACACTTTTCCAAGCCTGTTGGAAGGCATTTGCAGTTTCATTTCGCGTCTAATTTCCCAAACCAAACTGCTTGCAGCTCTAACTCCCTTCTAACTACCACTTCTTCGGTTCAGTGAGATATGCTGGATTCTAAACGGAGAAGCTTCTCTGACGCTTTTTCACAGAGATTTTGAAACTGAAATTTCCAAACCCGTTTCCAACGAAGGCGCCAATGGGCTTCCCCATAGAACTTGCCAACCTGAATTCCTACAGGCTAGATGTGAGAGGCACATTCTGCTGCTTCCTCCCTTAGAGTTAAACTAGCTTCTGAAGCTCAACCTCCAGGGAGTCTGTTTGGCAGAGATATAGAACACACTTTTCCAAGCCTGTTGGAAGGCATTTGCAGTGTCATTTCGCGTCTAATTTCCCAAACCAAACTGCTTGCAGCTCTAACTGCCTTCTAACTACCACTTCTTCGGTTCAGTGAGATATGCTGGATTCTAAACGGAGAAGCTTCTCTGACGCTTTTTCACAGAGATTTTGAAACTGAAATTTCCAAACCCCTTTCCAACGAAGGCGACAAAGGGCTTCCCCATAGAACTTGCCAACCTGAATTCCTACAGGCTAGATGTGAGAGGCACATTCTGCTGCTTCCTCCCTTAGAGTTAAACTAGCATCTGAAAGCTCAACCTCCGGGGAGTCTGTTTGGCAGAGATATAGAACACACTTTTCCAAGCCTGTTGGAAGGCATTTGCAGTTTCATTTCGCGTCTAATTTCCCAAACCAAACTGCTTGCAGCTCTAACTGCCTTCTAACTACCACTTCTTCGGTTCAGTGAGATATGCTGGATTCTAAACGGAGAAGCTTCTCTGACGCTTTTTCACAGAGATTTTGAAACTGAAATCTCCCATGCCGTTTCCACCATAGGCAGCAATGGGCTTCCCCATAGAACTTGCCAACCTGAATTCCTACAGGCTAGATGTGAGAGGCACATTCTGCTGCTTCCTCCCTAAGAGTTAAGCTTGCTTCTGAAAGCTCAACCTCCGGGGAGTCTGTTTGGCAGAGATATAGAACACACTTTTCCAAGCCTGTTGGAAGGCCTTTGCAGTGTCATTTCGCATCTAATTTCCCAAACCAAACTGCTTGCAGCTCTAACTCCCTTCTAACTACCACTTCTTCGGTTCAGTGAGATATGCTGGATTCTAAACGGAGAAGCTTCTCTGACGCTTTTTCACAGAGATTTTGAAACTGAAATTTCCAAACCCGTTTCAAACGAAGGCGCAAATGGGCTTCCCCATAGAACTTGCCAACCTGAATTCCTACAGGCTAGATGTGAGAGGCACATTCTCCTGCTTCCTCCCTTAGAGTTAAACTAGCTTCTGAAAGCTCAACCTCCGGGGAGTTTGTTTGGCAGAGATATACAACACACTTTCCCAAGCCTGTTGGAAGGCATTTGCAGTTTCATTTCGCGTCTAATTTCCCAAACCAAACTGCTTGCAGCTCTAACTCCCTTCTAACTACCACTTCTTCGGTTCAGTGAGATATGCTGGATTCTAAACGGAGAAGCTTCTCTGACGCTTTTTCACAGAGATTTTGAAACTGAAATCTCCCATGCCGTTTCCACCATAGGCAGCAATGGGCTTCCCCATAGAACTTGCCAACCTGAATTCCTACAGGCTAGATGTGAGAGGCACATTCTGCTGCTTCCTCCCTAAGAGTTAAGCTTGCTTCTGAAAGCTCAACCTCCGGGGAGTTTGTTTGGCAGAGATATAGAACACACTTTTCCAAGCCTGTTGGAAGGCATTTGCAGTGTCATTTCGCGTCTAATTTCCCAAACCAAACTGCTTGCAGCTCTAACTCCCTTCTAACTACCAGTTCTTCGGTTCAGTGAGATATGCTGGATTCTAAACGGAGAAGCTTCTCTGACGCTTTTTCACAGAGATTTTGAAACTGAAATCTCCCATGCCGTTTCCACCATAGGCAGCAATGGGCTTCCCCATAGAACTTGCCAACCTGAATTCCTACAGGCTAGATGTGAGAGGCACATTCTGCTGCTTCCTCCCTTAGAGTTAAACTAGCTTCTGAAAGCTCAACCTCCGGGGAGTTTGTTTGGCAGAGATATAGAACACACTTTTCCAAGCCTGTTGGAAGGCATTTGCAGTTTCATTTCGCGTCTAATTTCCCAAACCAAACTGCTTGGAGCTCTAACTCCCTTCTAACTACCACTTCTTCGGTTCAGTGAGATATGCTGGATTCTAAACGGAGAAGCTTCTCTGACGCTTTTTCACAGAGATTTTGAAACTGAAATTTCCAAACCCGTTTCCAACGAAGGCGACAAAGGGCTTCCCAATAGAACTTGCCAACCTGAATTCCTACAGGCTAGATGTGAGAGGCACATTCTGCTGCTTCCTCCCTTAGAGTTAAACTAGCATCTGAAAGCTCAACCTCCGGGGAGTCTGTTTGGCAGAGATATAGAACACACTTTTCCAAGCCTGTTGGAAGGCATTTGCAGTTTCATTTCGCGTCTAATTTCCCAAACCAAACTGCTTGCAGCTCTAACTGCCTTCTAACTACCACTTCTTCGGTTCAGTGAGATATGCTGGATTCTAAACGGAGAAGCTTCTCTGACGCTTTTTCACAGAGATTTTGAAACTGAAATCTCCCATGCCGTTTCCACCATAGGCAGCAATGGGCTTCCCCATAGAACTTGCCAACCTGAATTCCTACAGGCTAGATGTGAGAGGCACATTCTGCTGCTTCCTCCCTAAGAGTTAAGCTTGCTTCTGAAAGCTCAACCTCCAGGGAGTCTGTTTGGCAGAGATATAGAACACACTTTTCCAAGCCTGTTGGAAGGCCTTTGCAGTGTCATTTCGCATCTAATTTCCCAAACCAAACTGCTTGCAGCTCTAACTCCCTTCTAACTACCACTTCTTCGGTTCAGTGAGATATGCTGGATTCTAAACGGAGAAGCTTCTCTGACGCTTTTTCACAGAGATTTTGAAACTGAAATCTCCCATGCCGTTTCCACCATAGGCAGCAATGGGCTTCCCCATAGAACTTGCCAACCTGAATTCCTACAGGCTAGATGTGAGAGGCACATTCTGCTGCTTCCTCCCTTAGAGTTAAACTTGCTTCTGAAAGCTCAACCTCCGGGGAGTTTGTTTGGCAGAGATATAGAACACACTTTTCCAAGCCTGTTGGAAGGCATTTGCAGTTTCATTTCGCGTCTAATTTCCCAAACCAAACTGCTTGCAGCTCTAACTCCCTTCTAACAACCACTTCTTCGGTTCAGTGAGATATGCTGGATTGTAAACGGAGAAGCTTCTCTGACGCTTTTTCACAGAGATTTTGAAACTGAAATTTCCAAACCCGTTTCCAACGAAGGCGCCAATGGGCTTCCCCATAGAACTTGCCAACCTGAATTCCTACAGGCTAGATGTGAGAGGCACATTCTGCTGCTTCCTCCCTAAGAGTTAAGCTTGCTTCTGAAAGCTCAACCTCCGGGGAGTCTGTTTGGCAGAGATATAGAACACACTTTTCCAAGCCTGTTGGAAGGCCTTTGCAGTGTCATTTCGCATCTAATTTCCCAAACCAAACTGCTTGCAGCTCTAACTGCCTTCTAACTACCACTTCTTCGGTTCAGTGAGATATGCTGGATTCTAAACGGAGAAGCTTCTCTGACGCTTTTTCACAGAGATTTTGAAACTGAAATTTCCAAACCCGTTTCCAACGAAGGCGCCAATGGGCTTCCCCATAGAACTTGCCAACCTGAATTCCTACAGGCTAGATGTGAGAGGCACATTCTGCTGCTTCCTCCCTTAGAGTTAAACTAGCTTCTGAAAGCTCAACCTCCGGGGAGTTTGTTTGGCAGAGATATAGAACAAACTTTCCCAAGCCTGTTGGAAGGCATTTGCAGTTTCATTTCGCGTCTAATTTCCCAAACCAAACTGCTTGCAGCTCTAACTCCCTTCTAACTACCACTTCTTCGGTTCAGTGAGATATGCTGGATTCTAAACGGAGAAGCTTCTCTGACGCTTTTTCACAGAGATTTTGAAACTGAAATTTCCAAACCCGTTTCCAACGAAGGCGCCAATGGGCTTCCCCATAGAACTTGCCAACCTGAATTCCTACAGGCTAGATGTGAGAGGCACATTCTGCTGCTTCCTCCCTTAGAGTTAAACTATCTTCTGAAAGCTCAACCTCCGGGGAGTTTGTTTGGCAGAGATATAGAACACACTTTCCCAAGCCTGTTGGAAGGCATTTGCAGTTTCATTTCGCGTCTAATTTCCCAAACCAAACTGCTTGCAGCTCTAACTCCCTTCTAACTACCACTTCTTCGGTTCAGTGAGATATGCTGGATTCTAAACGGAGAAGCTTCTCTGACGCTTTTTCACAGAGATTTTGAAACTGAAATCTCCCATGCCGTTTCCACCATAGGCAGCAATGGGCTTCCCCATAGAACTTGCCAACCTGAATTCCTACAGGCTAGATGTGAGAGGCACATTCTGCTGCTTCCTCCCTAAGAGTTAAGCTTGCTTCTGAAAGCTCAACCTCCGGGGAGTTTGTTTGGCAGAGATATAGAACACACTTTTCCAAGCCTGTTGGAAGGCATTTGCAGTGTCATTTCGCGTCTAATTTCCCAAACCAAACTGCTTGCAGCTCTAACTCCCTTCTAACTACCACTTCTTCGGTTCAGTGAGATATACTGGATTCTAAACGGAGAAGCTTCTCTGACGCTTTTTCACAGAGATTTTGAAACTGAAATCTCCCATGCCGTTTCCACCATAGGCAGCAATGGGCTTCCCCATAGAACTTGCCAACCTGAATTCCTACAGGCTAGATGTGAGAGGCACATTCTGCTGCTTCCTCCCTTAGAGTTAAACTAGCTTCTGAAAGCTCAACCTCCGGGGAGTTTGTTTGGCAGAGATGTAGAACACACTTTTCCAAGCCTGTTGGAAGGCATTTGCAGTTTCATTTCGCGTCTAATTTCCCAAACCAAACTGCTTGCAGCTCTAACTCCCTTCTAACTACCACTTCTTCGGTTCAGTGAGATATGCTGGATTCTAAACGGAGAAGCTTCTCTGACGCTTTTTCACAGAGATTTTGAAACTGAAATCTCCCATGCCGTTTCCACCATAGGCAGCAATGGGCTTCCCCATAGAACTTGCCAACCTGAATTCCTACAGGCTAGATGTGAGAGGCACATTCTGCTGCTTCCTCCCTTAGAGTTAAACTAGCTTCTGAAAGCTCAACCTCCGGGGAGTTTGTTTGGCAGAGATATAGAACACACTTTTCCAAGCCTGTTGGAAGGCATTTGCAGTTTCATTTCGCGTCTAATTTCCCAAACCAAACTGCTTGCAGCTCTAACTCCCTTCTAACTACCACTTCTTCGGTTCAGTGAGATATGCTGGATTCTAAACGGAGAAGCTTCTCTGACGCTTTTTCACAGAGATTTTGAAACTGAAGTTTCCAAACCCGTTTCCAACGAAGGCGACAAACGGCTTCCCAATAGAACTTGCCAACCTGAATTCCTACAGGCTAGATGTGAGAGGCACATTCTGCTGCTTCCTCCCTTAGAGTTAAACTAGCATCTGAAAGCTCAACCTCCGGGGAGTCTGTTTGGCAGAGATATAGAACACACTTTTCCAAGCCTGTTGGAAGGCATTTGCAGTTTCATTTCGCGTCTAATTTCCCAAACCAAACTGCTTGCAGCTCTAACTGCCTTCTAACTACCACTTCTTCGGTTCAGTGAGATATGCTGGATTCTAAACGGAGAAGCTTCTCTGACGCTTTTTCACAGAGATTTTGAAACTGAAATCTCCCATGCCGTTTCCACCATAGGCAGCAATGGGCTTCCCCATAGAACTTGCCAACCTGAATTCCTACAGGCTAGATGTGAGAGGCACATTCTGCTGCTTCCTCCCTAAGAGTTAAGCTTGCTTCTGAAAGCTCAACCTCCAGGGAGTCTGTTTGGCAGAGATATAGAACACACTTTTCCAAGCCTGTTGGAAGGCCTTTGCAGTGTCATTTCGCATCTAATTTCCCAAACCAAACTGCTTGCAGCTCTAACTCCCTTCTAACTACCACTTCTTCGGTTCAGTGAGATATGCTGGATTCTAAACGGAGAAGCTTCTCTGACGCTTTTTCACAGAGATTTTGAAACTGAAATCTCCCATGCCGTTTCCACCATAGGCAGCAATGGGCTTCCCCATAGAACTTGCCAACCTGAATTCCTACAGGCTAGATGTGAGAGGCACATTCTGCTGCTTCCTCCCTTAGAGTTAAACTTGCTTCTGAAAGCTCAACCTCCGGGGAGTTTGTTTGGCAGAGATATAGAACACACTTTTCCAAGCCTGTTGGAAGGCATTTGCAGTTTCATTTCGCGTCTAATTTCCCAAACCAAACTGCTTGCAGCTCTAACTCCCTTCTAACAACCACTTCTTCGGTTCAGTGAGATATGCTGGATTCTAAACGGAGAAGCTTCTCTGACGCTTTTTCACAGAGATTTTGAAACTGAAGTTTCCAAACCCGTTTCCAACGAAGGCGACAAACGGCTTCCCAATAGAACTTGCTAACCTGAATTCCTACAGGCTAGATGTGAGAGGCACATTCTGCTGCTTCCTCCCTTAGAGTTAAACTAGCATCTGAAAGCTCAACCTCCGGGGAGTCTGTTTGGCAGAGATATAGAACACACTTTTCCAAGCCTGTTGGAAGGCATTTGCAGTTTCATTTCGCGTCTAATTTCCCAAACCAAACTGCTTGCAGCTCTAACTGCCTTCTAACTACCACTTCTTCGGTTCAGTGAGATATGCTGGATTCTAAACGGAGAAGCTTCTCTGACTCTTTTTCACAGAGATTTTGAAACTGAAATCTCCCATGCCGTTTCCACCATAGGCAGCAATGGGCTTCCCCATAGAACTTGCCAACCTGAATTCCTACAGGCTAGATGTGAGAGGCACATTCTGCTGCTTCCTCCCTAAGAGTTAAGCTTGCTTCTGAAAGCTCAACCTCCAGGGAGTCTGTTTGGCAGAGATATAGAACACACTTTTCCAAGCCTGTTGGAAGGCCTTTGCAGTGTCATTTCGCATCTAATTTCCCAAACCAAACTGCTTGCAGCTCTAACTCCCTTCTAACTACCACTTCTTCGGTTCAGTGAGATATGCTGGATTCTAAACGGAGAAGCTTCTCTGACGCTTTTTCACAGAGATTTTGAAACTGAAATTTCCAAACCCGTTTCCAACGAAGGCGCCAATGGGCTTCCCCATAGAACTTGCCAACCTGAATTCCTACAGGCTAGATGTGAGAGGCACATTCTGCTGCTTCCTCCCTTAGAGTTAAACTAGCTTCTGAAAGCTCAACCTCCGGGGAGTTTGTTTGGCAGAGATATAGAACACACTTTTCCAAGCCTGTTGGAAGGCATTTGCAGTTTCATTTCGCGTCTAATTTCCCAAACCAAACTGCTTGCAGCTCTAACTCCCTTCTAACTACCACTTCTTCGGTTCAGTGAGATATGCTGGATTCTAAACGGAGAAGCTTCTCTGACGCTTTTTCACAGAGATTTTGAAACTGAAATCTCCCATGCCGTTTCCACCATAGGCAGCAATGGGCTTCCCCATAGAACTTGCCAACCTGAATTCCTACAGGCTAGATGTGAGAGGCACATTCTGCTGCTTCCTCCCTTAGAGTTAAACTAGCTTCTGAAAGCTCAAACTCCGGGGAGTTTGTTTGGTAGAGATATAGAACACACTTTTCCAAGCCTGTTGGAAGGCATTTGCAGTTTCATTTCGCGTCTAATTTCCCAAACCAAACTGCTTGCAGCTCTAACTGCCTTCTAACTACCACTTCTTCGGTTCAGTGAGATATGCTGGATTCTAAACGGAGAAGCTTCTCTGACGCTTTTTCACAGAGATTTTGAAACTGAAATCTCCCATGCCGTTTCCACCATAGCCAGCAATGGGCTTCCCCATAGAACTTGCCAACCTGAATTCCTACAGGCTAGATGTGAGAGGCACATTCTGCTGCTTCCTCCCTTAGAGTTAAACTTGCTTCTGAAAGCTCAACCTCCGGGGAGTTTGTTTGGCAGAGATATAGAACACACTTTTCCAAGCCTGTTGGAAGGCATTTGCAGTTTCATTTCGCGTCTAATTTCCCAAACCAAACTGCTTGCAGCTCTAACTCCCTTCTAACTACCACTTCTTCGGTTCAGTGAGATATGGTGGATTCTAAACGGAGAAGCTTCTCTGACGCTTTTTCACAGAGATTTTGAAACTGAAATCTCCCATGCCGTTTCCACCATAGGCAGCAATGGGCTTCCCCATAGAACTTGCCAACCTGAATTCCTACAGGCTAGATGTGAGAGGCACATTCTGCTGCTTCCTCCCTTAGAGTTAAACTAGCTTCTGAAAGCTCAACCTCCGGGGAGTCTGTTTGGCAGAGATATAAAACACACTTTTCCAAGCCTGTTGGAAGGCATTTGCAGTTTCATTTCGCGTCTAATTTCCCAAACCAAACTGCTTGCAGCTCTAACTCCCTTCTAACTACCACTTCTTCGGTTCAGTGAGATATGCTGGATTCTAAACGGAGAAGCTTCTCTGACGCTTTTTCACAGAGATTTTGAAACTGAAATTTCCAAACCCGTTTCCAACGAAGGCGCCAATGGGCTTCCCCATAGAACTTGCCAACCTGAATTCCTACAGGCTAGATGTGAGAGGCACATTCTGCTGCTTCCTCCCTTAGAGTTAAACTTGCTTCTGGAAGCTCAACCTCCGGGGAGTTTGTTTGGCAGAGATATAGAACACACTTTTCCAAGCCTGTTGGAAGGCATTTGCAGTTTCATTTCGCGTCTAATTTCCCAAACCAAACTGCTTGCAGCTCTAACTCCCTTCTAACTACCACTTCTTCGGTTCAGTGAGATATGCTGGATTCTAAACGGAGAAGCTTCTCTGACGCTTTTTCACAGAGATTTTGAAACTGAAATCTCCCATGCCGTTTCCACCATAGGCAGCAATGGGCTTCCCCATAGAACTTGCCAACCTGAATTCCTACAGGCTAGATGTGAGAGGCACATTCTGCTGCTTCCTCCCTTAGAGTTAAACTAGCTTCTGAAAGCTCAACCTCCGGGGAGTTTGTTTGGCAGAGATATAGAACACACTTTTCCAAGCCTGTTGGAAGGCATTTGCAGTTTCATTTCGCGTCTAATTTCCCAAACCAAACTGCTTGCAGCTCTAACTGCCTTCTAACTACCACTTCTTCGGTTCAGTGAGATATGCTGGATTCTAAACGGAGAAGCTTCTCTGACGCTTTTTCACAGAGATTTTGAAGCTGAAATCTCCCATGCCGTTTCCACCATAGGCAGCAATGGGCTTCCACATAGAACTTGACAACCGGAATTCCTACAGGCTAGATGTGAGAGGCACATTCTGCTGCTTCCTCCCTTAGAGTTAAACTAGCTTCTGAAAGCTCAACCTCCGGGGAGTTTGTTTGGCAGAGATATAGAACACACTTTTCCAAGCCTGTTGGAAGGCATTTGCAGTTTCATTTCGCGTCTAATTTCCCAAACCAAACTGCTTGCAGCTCTAACTGCCTTCTAACTACCACTTCTTCGGTTCAGTGAGATATGCTGGATTCTAAACGGAGAAGCTTCTCTGACGCTTTTTCACAGAGATTTTGAAACTGAAATCTCCCATGCCGTTTCCACCATAGGCAGCAATGGGCTTCCCCATAGAACTTGCCAACCTGAATTCCTACAGGCTAGATGTGAGAGGCACATTCTGCTGCTTCCTCCCTTAGAGTTAAACTTGCTTCTGAAAGCTCAACCTCCGGGGAGTTTGTTTGGCAGAGATATAGAACACACTTTTCCAAGCCTGTTGGAAGGCATTTGCAGTTTCATTTCGCGTCTAATTTCCCAAACCAAACTGCTTGCAGCTCTAACTGCCTTCTAACTACCACTTCTTCGGTTCAGTGAGATATGCTGGATTCTAAACGGAGAAGCTTCTCTGACGCTTTTTCACAGAGATTTTGAAACTGAAATCTCCCATGCTGTTTCCACCATAGCCAGCAATGGGCTTCCCCATAGAACTTGCCAACCTGAATTCCTACAGGCTAGATGTGAGAGGCACATTCTGCTGCTTCCTCCCTTAGAGTTAAACTAGCTTCTGAAAGCTCAACCTCCAGGGAGTCTGTTTGGCAGAGATATAGAACACACTTTTCCAAGCCTGTTGGAAGGCATTTGCAGTTTCATTTCGCGTCTAATTTCCCAAACCAAACTGCTTGCAGCTCTAACTGCCTTCTAACTACCACTTCTTCGGTTCAGTGAGATATGCTGGATTCTAAACGGAGAAGCTTCTCTGACGCTTTTTCACAGAGATTTTGAAACTGAAATCTCCCATGCCGTTTCCACCATAGGCAGCAATGGGCTTCCCCATAGAACTTGCCAACCTGAATTCCTACAGGCTAGATGTGAGAGGCACATTCTGCTGCTTCCTCCCTAAGAGTTAAGCTTGCTTCTGAAAGCTCAACCTCCAGGGAGTCTGTTTGGCAGAGATATAGAACACACTTTTCCAAGCCTGTTGGAAGGCCTTTGCAGTGTCATTTCGCATCTAATTTCCCAAACCAAACTGCTTGCAGCTCTAACTCCCTTCTAACTACCACTTCTTCGGTTCAGTGAGATATGCTGGATTCTAAACGGAGAAGCTTCTCTGACGCTTTTTCACAGAGATTTTGAAACTGAAATCTCCCATGCCGTTTCCACCATAGGCAGCAATGGGCTTCCCCATAGAACTTGCCAACCTGAATTCCTACAGGCTAGATGTGAGAGGCACATTCTGCTGCTTCCTCCCTTAGAGTTAAACTTGCTTCTGAAAGCTCAACCTCCGGGGAGTTTGTTTGGCAGAGATATAGAACACACTTTTCCAAGCCTGTTGGAAGGCATTTGCAGTTTCATTTCGCGTCTAATTTCCCAAACCAAACTGCTTGCAGCTCTAACTCCCTTCTAACAACCACTTCTTCGGTTCAGTGAGATATGCTGGATTCTAAACGGAGAAGCTTCTCTGACGCTTTTTCACAGAGATTTTGAAACTGAAGTTTCCAAACCCGTTTCCAACGAAGGCGACAAACGGCTTCCCAATAGAACTTGCTAACCTGAATTCCTACAGGCTAGATGTGAGAGGCACATTCTGCTGCTTCCTCCCTTAGAGTTAAACTAGCATCTGAAAGCTCAACCTCCGGGGAGTCTGTTTGGCAGAGATATAGAACACACTTTTCCAAGCCTGTTGGAAGGCATTTGCAGTTTCATTTCGCGTCTAATTTCCCAAACCAAACTGCTTGCAGCTCTAACTGCCTTCTAACTACCACTTCTTCGGTTCAGTGAGATATGCTGGATTCTAAACGGAGAAGCTTCTCTGACTCTTTTTCACAGAGATTTTGAAACTGAAATCTCCCATGCCGTTTCCACCATAGGCAGCAATGGGCTTCCCCATAGAACTTGCCAACCTGAATTCCTACAGGCTAGATGTGAGAGGCACATTCTGCTGCTTCCTCCCTAAGAGTTAAGCTTGCTTCTGAAAGCTCAACCTCCAGGGAGTCTGTTTGGCAGAGATATAGAACACACTTTTCCAAGCCTGTTGGAAGGCCTTTGCAGTGTCATTTCGCATCTAATTTCCCAAACCAAACTGCTTGCAGCTCTAACTCCCTTCTAACTACCACTTCTTCGGTTCAGTGAGATATGCTGGATTCTAAACGGAGAAGCTTCTCTGACGCTTTTTCACAGAGATTTTGAAACTGAAATTTCCAAACCCGTTTCCAACGAAGGCGCCAATGGGCTTCCCCATAGAACTTGCCAACCTGAATTCCTACAGGCTAGATGTGAGAGGCACATTCTGCTGCTTCCTCCCTTAGAGTTAAACTAGCTTCTGAAAGCTCAACCTCCGGGGAGTTTGTTTGGCAGAGATATAGAACACACTTTTCCAAGCCTGTTGGAAGGCATTTGCAGTTTCATTTCGCGTCTAATTTCCCAAACCAAACTGCTTGCAGCTCTAACTCCCTTCTAACTACCACTTCTTCGGTTCAGTGAGATATGCTGGATTCTAAACGGAGAAGCTTCTCTGACGCTTTTTCACAGAGATTTTGAAACTGAAATCTCCCATGCCGTTTCCACCATAGGCAGCAATGGGCTTCCCCATAGAACTTGCCAACCTGAATTCCTACAGGCTAGATGTGAGAGGCACATTCTGCTGCTTCCTCCCTTAGAGTTAAACTAGCTTCTGAAAGCTCAAACTCCGGGGAGTTTGTTTGGTAGAGATATAGAACACACTTTTCCAAGCCTGTTGGAAGGCATTTGCAGTTTCATTTCGCGTCTAATTTCCCAAACCAAACTGCTTGCAGCTCTAACTGCCTTCTAACTACCACTTCTTCGGTTCAGTGAGATATGCTGGATTCTAAACGGAGAAGCTTCTCTGACGCTTTTTCACAGAGATTTTGAAACTGAAATCTCCCATGCCGTTTCCACCATAGCCAGCAATGGGCTTCCCCATAGAACTTGCCAACCTGAATTCCTACAGGCTAGATGTGAGAGGCACATTCTGCTGCTTCCTCCCTTAGAGTTAAACTTGCTTCTGAAAGCTCAACCTCCGGGGAGTTTGTTTGGCAGAGATATAGAACACACTTTTCCAAGCCTGTTGGAAGGCATTTGCAGTTTCATTTCGCGTCTAATTTCCCAAACCAAACTGCTTGCAGCTCTAACTCCCTTCTAACTACCACTTCTTCGGTTCAGTGAGATATGGTGGATTCTAAACGGAGAAGCTTCTCTGACGCTTTTTCACAGAGATTTTGAAACTGAAATCTCCCATGCCGTTTCCACCATAGGCAGCAATGGGCTTCCCCATAGAACTTGCCAACCTGAATTCCTACAGGCTAGATGTGAGAGGCACATTCTGCTGCTTCCTCCCTTAGAGTTAAACTAGCTTCTGAAAGCTCAACCTCCGGGGAGTCTGTTTGGCAGAGATATAAAACACACTTTTCCAAGCCTGTTGGAAGGCATTTGCAGTTTCATTTCGCGTCTAATTTCCCAAACCAAACTGCTTGCAGCTCTAACTCCCTTCTAACTACCACTTCTTCGGTTCAGTGAGATATGCTGGATTCTAAACGGAGAAGCTTCTCTGACGCTTTTTCACAGAGATTTTGAAACTGAAATTTCCAAACCCGTTTCCAACGAAGGCGCCAATGGGCTTCCCCATAGAACTTGCCAACCTGAATTCCTACAGGCTAGATGTGAGAGGCACATTCTGCTGCTTCCTCCCTTAGAGTTAAACTTGCTTCTGGAAGCTCAACCTCCGGGGAGTTTGTTTGGCAGAGATATAGAACACACTTTTCCAAGCCTGTTGGAAGGCATTTGCAGTTTCATTTCGCGTCTAATTTCCCAAACCAAACTGCTTGCAGCTCTAACTCCCTTCTAACTACCACTTCTTCGGTTCAGTGAGATATGCTGGATTCTAAACGGAGAAGCTTCTCTGACGCTTTTTCACAGAGATTTTGAAACTGAAATCTCCCATGCCGTTTCCACCATAGGCAGCAATGGGCTTCCCCATAGAACTTGCCAACCTGAATTCCTACAGGCTAGATGTGAGAGGCACATTCTGCTGCTTCCTCCCTTAGAGTTAAACTAGCTTCTGAAAGCTCAACCTCCGGGGAGTTTGTTTGGCAGAGATATAGAACACACTTTTCCAAGCCTGTTGGAAGGCATTTGCAGTTTCATTTCGCGTCTAATTTCCCAAACCAAACTGCTTGCAGCTCTAACTGCCTTCTAACTACCACTTCTTCGGTTCAGTGAGATATGCTGGATTCTAAACGGAGAAGCTTCTCTGACGCTTTTTCACAGAGATTTTGAAGCTGAAATCTCCCATGCCGTTTCCACCATAGGCAGCAATGGGCTTCCACATAGAACTTGACAACCGGAATTCCTACAGGCTAGATGTGAGAGGCACATTCTGCTGCTTCCTCCCTTAGAGTTAAACTAGCTTCTGAAAGCTCAACCTCCGGGGAGTTTGTTTGGCAGAGATATAGAACACACTTTTCCAAGCCTGTTGGAAGGCATTTGCAGTTTCATTTCGCGTCTAATTTCCCAAACCAAACTGCTTGCAGCTCTAACTGCCTTCTAACTACCACTTCTTCGGTTCAGTGAGATATGCTGGATTCTAAACGGAGAAGCTTCTCTGACGCTTTTTCACAGAGATTTTGAAACTGAAATCTCCCATGCCGTTTCCACCATAGGCAGCAATGGGCTTCCCCATAGAACTTGCCAACCTGAATTCCTACAGGCTAGATGTGAGAGGCACATTCTGCTGCTTCCTCCCTTAGAGTTAAACTTGCTTCTGAAAGCTCAACCTCCGGGGAGTTTGTTTGGCAGAGATATAGAACACACTTTTCCAAGCCTGTTGGAAGGCATTTGCAGTTTCATTTCGCGTCTAATTTCCCAAACCAAACTGCTTGCAGCTCTAACTGCCTTCTAACTACCACTTCTTCGGTTCAGTGAGATATGCTGGATTCTAAACGGAGAAGCTTCTCTGACGCTTTTTCACAGAGATTTTGAAACTGAAATCTCCCATGCTGTTTCCACCATAGCCAGCAATGGGCTTCCCCATAGAACTTGCCAACCTGAATTCCTACAGGCTAGATGTGAGAGGCACATTCTGCTGCTTCCTCCCTTAGAGTTAAACTAGCTTCTGAAAGCTCAACCTCCAGGGAGTCTGTTTGGCAGAGATATAGAACACACTTTTCCAAGCCTGTTGGAAGGCATTTGCAGTTTCATTTCGCGTCTAATTTCCCAAACCAAACTGCTTGCAGCTCTAACTGCCTTCTAACTACCACTTCTTCGGTTCTGTGAGATATGCTGGATTCTAAACGGAGAAGCTTCTCTGACGCTTTTTCACAGAGATTTTGAAACTGAAATCTCCCATGCCGTTTCCACCATAGGCAGCAATGGGCTTCCCCATAGAACTTGCCAACCTGAATTCCTACAGGCTAGATGTGAGAGGCACATTCTGCTGCTTCCTCCCTAAGAGTTAAGCTTGCTTCTGAAAGCTCAACCTCCGGGGAGTCTGTTTGGCAGAGATATAGAACACACTTTTCCAAGCCTGTTGGAAGGCCTTTGCAGTGTCATTTCGCATCTAATTTCCCAAACCAAACTGCTTGCAGCTCTAACTCCCTTCTAACTACCACTTCTTCGGTTCAGTGAGATATGCTGGATTCTAAACGGAGAAGCTTCTCTGACGCTTTTTCACAGAGATTTTGAAACTGAAATCTCCCATGCCGTTTCCACCATAGGCAGCAATGGGCTTCCCCATAGAACTTGCCAACCTGAATTCCTACAGGCTAGATGTGAGAGGCACATTCTGCTGCTTCCTCCCTTAGAGTTAAACTTGCTTCTGAAAGCTCAACCTCCGGGGAGTTTGTTTGGCAGAGATATAGAACACACTTTTCCAAGCCTGTTGGAAGGCATTTGCAGTTTCATTTCGCGTCTAATTTCCCAAACCAAACTGCTTGCAGCTCTAACTCCCTTCTAACTACCACTTCTTCGGTTCAGTGAGATATGCTGGATTCTAAACGGAGAAGCTTCTCTGACGCTTTTTCACAGAGATTTTGAAACTGAAATTTCCAAACCCGTTTCCAACGAAGGCGCCAATGGGCTTCCCCATAGAACTTGCCAACCTGAATTCCTACAGGCTAGATGTGAGAGGCACATTCTGCTGCTTCCTCCCTTAGAGTTAAACTAGCTTCTGAAAGCTCAACCTCCGGGGAGTTTGTTTGGCAGAGATATAGAACAAACTTTCCCAAGCCTGTTGGAAGGCATTTGCAGTTTCATTTCGCGTCTAATTTCCCAAACCAAACAGCTTGCAGCTCTAACTCCCTTCTAACTACCACTTCTTCGGTTCAGTGAGATATGCTGGATTCTAAACGGAGAAGCTTCTCTGACGCTTTTTCACAGAGATTTTGAAACTGAAATTTCCAAACCCGTTTCCAACGAAGGCGCCAATGGGCTTCCCCATAGAACTTGCCAACCTGAATTCCTACAGGCTAGATGTGAGAGGCACATTCTGCTGCTTCCTCCCTTAGAGTTAAACTAGCTTCTGAAAGCTCAACCTCCGGGGAGTTTGTTTGGCAGAGATATAGAACACACTTTTCTAAGCCTGTTGGAAGGCATTTGCAGTTTCATTTCGCGTCTAATTCCCAAACCAAACTGCTTGCAGCTCTAACTCCCTTCTAACTAGCACTTCTTCGGTTCAGTGAGATATGCTGGATTCTAAACGGAGAAGCTTCTCTGACGCTTTTTCACAGAGATTTTGAAACTGAAATCTCCCATGCCGTTTCCACCATAGGCAGCAATGGGCTTCCCCATAGAACTTGCCAACCTGAATTCCTACAGGCTAGATGTGAGAGGCACATTCTGCTGCTTCCTCCCTAAGAGTTAAGCTTGCTTCTGAAAGCTCAACCTCCGGGGAGTCTGTTTGGCAGAGATATAGAACACACTTTTCCAAGCCTGTTGGAAGGCCTTTGCAGTGTCATTTCGCATCTAATTTCCCAAACCAAACTGCTTGCAGCTCTAACTCCCTTCTAACTACCACTTCTTCGGTTCAGTGAGATATGCTGGATTCTAAATGGAGAAGCTTCTCTGACGCTTTTTCACAGAGATTTTGAAACTGAAATCTCCCATGCCGTTTCCACCATAGGCAGCAATGGGCTTCCCCATAGAACTTGCCAACCTGAATTCCTACAGGCTAGATGTGAGAGGCACATTCTGCTGCTTCCTCCCTTAGAGTTAAACTAGCTTCTGAAAGCTCAACCTCCGGGGAGTTTGTTTGGCAGAGATATAGAACACACTTTTCCAAGCCTGTTGGAAGGCATTTGCAGTTTCATTTCGCGTCTAATTTCCCAAACCAAACTGCTTGCAGCTCTAACTCCCTTCTAACTACCACTTCTTCGGTTCAGTGAGATATGCTGGATTCTAAACGGAGAAGCTTCTCTGACGCTTTTTCACAGAGATTTTGAAACTGAAATTTCCAAACCCGTTTCCAACGAAGGCGCCAATGGGCTTCCCCATAGAACTTGCCAACCTGAATTCCTACAGGCTAGATGTGAGAGGCACATTCTGCTGCTTCCTCCCTTAGAGTTAAACTAGCTTCTGAAGCTCAACCTCCAGGGAGTCTGTTTGGCAGAGATATAGAACACACTTTTCCAAGCCTGTTGGAAGGCATTTGCAGTGTCATTTCGCGTCTAATTTCCCAAACCAAACTGCTTGCAGCTCTAACTGCCTTCTAACTACCAATTCTTCGGTTCAGTGAGATATGCTGGATTCTAAACGGAGAAGCTTCTCTGACGCTTTTTCACAGAGATTTTGAAACTGAAATTTCCAAACCCCTTTCCAACGAAGGCGACAAAGGGCTTCCCCATAGAACTTGCCAACCTGAATTCCTACAGGCTAGATGTGAGAGGCACATTCTGCTGCTTCCTCCCTTAGAGTTAAACTAGCATCTGAAAGCTCAACCTCCGGGGAGTCTGTTTGGCAGAGATATAGAACACACTTTTCCAAGCCTGTTGGAAGGCATTTGCAGTTTCATTTCGCGTCTAATTTCCCAAACCAAACTGCTTGCAGCTCTAACTGCCTTCTAACTACCACTTCTTCGGTTCAGTGAGATATGCTGGATTCTAAACGGAGAAGCTTCTCTGACGCTTTTTCACAGAGATTTTGAAACTGAAATCTCCCATGCCGTTTCCACCATAGGCAGCAATGGGCTTCCCCATAGAACTTGCCAACCTGAATTCCTACAGGCTAGATGTGAGAGGCACATTCTGCTGCTTCCTCCCTAAGAGTTAAGCTTGCTTCTGAAAGCTCAACCTCCGGGGAGTCTGTTTGGCAGAGATATAGAACACACTTTTCCAAGCCTGTTGGAAGGCCTTTGCAGTGTCATTTCGCATCTAATTTCCCAAACCAAACTGCTTGCAGCTCTAACTCCCTTCTAACTACCACTTCTTCGGTTCAGTGAGATATGCTGGATTCTAAACGGAGAAGCTTCTCTGACGCTTTTTCACAGAGATTTTGAAACTGAAATTTCCAAACCCGTTTCAAACGAAGGCGCAAATGGGCTTCCCCATAGAACTTGCCAACCTGAATTCCTACAGGCTAGATGTGAGAGGCACATTCTCCTGCTTCCTCCCTTAGAGTTAAACTAGCTTCTGAAAGCTCAACCTCCGGGGAGTTTGTTTGGCAGAGATATACAACACACTTTCCCAAGCCTGTTGGAAGGCATTTGCAGTTTCATTTCGCGTCTAATTTCCCAAACCAAACTGCTTGCAGCTCTAACTCCCTTCTAACTACCACTTCTTCGGTTCAGTGAGATATGCTGGATTCTAAACGGAGAAGCTTCTCTGACGCTTTTTCACAGAGATTTTGAAACTGAAATCTCCCATGCCGTTTCCACCATAGGCAGCAATGGGCTTCCCCATAGAACTTGCCAACCTGAATTCCTACAGGCTAGATGTGAGAGGCACATTCTGCTGCTTCCTCCCTAAGAGTTAAGCTTGCTTCTGAAAGCTCAACCTCCGGGGAGTTTGTTTGGCAGAGATATAGAACACACTTTTCCAAGCCTGTTGGAAGGCATTTGCAGTGTCATTTCGCGTCTAATTTCCCAAACCAAACTGCTTGCAGCTCTAACTCCCTTCTAACTACCAGTTCTTCGGTTCAGTGAGATATGCTGGATTCTAAACGGAGAAGCTTCTCTGACGCTTTTTCACAGAGATTTTGAAACTGAAATCTCCCATGCCGTTTCCACCATAGGCAGCAATGGGCTTCCCCATAGAACTTGCCAACCTGAATTCCTACAGGCTAGATGTGAGAGGCACATTCTGCTGCTTCCTCCCTTAGAGTTAAACTAGCTTCTGAAAGCTCAACCTCCGGGGAGTTTGTTTGGCAGAGATATAGAACACACTTTTCCAAGCCTGTTGGAAGGCATTTGCAGTTTCATTTCGCGTCTAATTTCCCAAACCAAACTGCTTGCAGCTCTAACTCCCTTCTAACTACCACTTCTTCGGTTCAGTGAGATATGCTGGATTCTAAACGGAGAAGCTTCTCTGACGCTTTTTCACAGAGATTTTGAAACTGAAATTTCCAAACCCGTTTCCAACGAAGGCGACAAAGGGCTTCCCAATAGAACTTGCCAACCTGAATTCCTACAGGCTAGATGTGAGAGGCACATTCTGCTGCTTCCTCCCTTAGAGTTAAACTAGCATCTGAAAGCTCAACCTCCGGGGAGTCTGTTTGGCAGAGATATAGAACACACTTTTCCAAGCCTGTTGGAAGGCATTTGCAGTTTCATTTCGCGTCTAATTTCCCAAACCAAACTGCTTGCAGCTCTAACTGCCTTCTAACTACCACTTCTTCGGTTCAGTGAGATATGCTGGATTCTAAACGGAGAAGCTTCTCTGACGCTTTTTCACAGAGATTTTGAAACTGAAATCTCCCATGCCGTTTCCACCATAGGCAGCAATGGGCTTCCCCATAGAACTTGCCAACCTGAATTCCTACAGGCTAGATGTGAGAGGCACATTCTGCTGCTTCCTCCCTAAGAGTTAAGCTTGCTTCTGAAAGCTCAACCTCCAGGGAGTCTGTTTGGCAGAGATATAGAACACACTTTTCCAAGCCTGTTGGAAGGCCTTTGCAGTGTCATTTCGCATCTAATTTCCCAAACCAAACTGCTTGCAGCTCTAACTCCCTTCTAACTACCACTTCTTCGGTTCAGTGAGATATGCTGGATTCTAAACGGAGAAGCTTCTCTGACGCTTTTTCACAGAGATTTTGAAACTGAAATCTCCCATGCCGTTTCCACCATAGGCAGCAATGGGCTTCCCCATAGAACTTGCCAACCTGAATTCCTACAGGCTAGATGTGAGAGGCACATTCTGCTGCTTCCTCCCTTAGAGTTAAACTTGCTTCTGAAAGCTCAACCTCCGGGGAGTCTGTTTGGCAGAGATATAGAACACACTTTTCCAAGCCTGTTGGAAGGCATTTGCAGTTTCATTTCGCGTCTAATTTCCCAAACCAAACTGCTTGCAGCTCTAACTGCCTTCTAACTACCACTTCTTCGGTTCAGTGAGATATGCTGGATTCTAAACGGAGAAGCTTCTCTGACGCTTTTTCACAGAGATTTTGAAACTGAAATCTCCCATGCCGTTTCCACCATAGGCAGCAATGGGCTTCCCCATAGAACTTGCCAACCTGAATTCCTACAGGCTAGATGTGAGAGGCACATTCTGCTGCTTCCTCCCTAAGAGTTAAGCTTGCTTCTGAAAGCTCAACCTCCGGGGAGTCTGTTTGGCAGAGATATAGAACACACTTTTCCAAGCCTGTTGGAAGGCCTTTGCAGTGTCATTTCGCATCTAATTTCCCAAACCAAACTGCTTGCAGCTCTAACTCCCTTCTAACTACCACTTCTTCGGTTCAGTGAGATATGCTGGATTCTAAACGGAGAAGCTTCTCTGACGCTTTTTCACAGAGATTTTGAAACTGAAATTTCCAAACCCGTTTCAAACGAAGGCGCAAATGGGCTTCCCCATAGAACTTGCCAACCTGAATTCCTACAGGCTAGATGTGAGAGGCACATTCTCCTGCTTCCTCCCTTAGAGTTAAACTAGCTTCTGAAAGCTCAACCTCCGGGGAGTTTGTTTGGCAGAGATATACAACACACTTTCCCAAGCCTGTTGGAAGGCATTTGCAGTTTCATTTCGCGTCTAATTTCCCAAACCAAACTGCTTGCAGCTCTAACTCCCTTCTAACTACCACTTCTTCGGTTCAGTGAGATATGCTGGATTCTAAACGGAGAAGCTTCTCTGACGCTTTTTCACAGAGATTTTGAAACTGAAATCTCCCATGCCGTTTCCACCATAGGCAGCAATGGGCTTCCCCATAGAACTTGCCAACCTGAATTCCTACAGGCTAGATGTGAGAGGCACATTCTGCTGCTTCCTCCCTAAGAGTTAAGCTTGCTTCTGAAAGCTCAACCTCCGGGGAGTTTGTTTGGCAGAGATATAGAACACACTTTTCCAAGCCTGTTGGAAGGCATTTGCAGTGTCATTTCGCGTCTAATTTCCCAAACCAAACTGCTTGCAGCTCTAACTCCCTTCTAACTACCAGTTCTTCGGTTCAGTGAGATATGCTGGATTCTAAACGGAGAAGCTTCTCTGACGCTTTTTCACAGAGATTTTGAAACTGAAATCTCCCATGCCGTTTCCACCATAGGCAGCAATGGGCTTCCCCATAGAACTTGCCAACCTGAATTCCTACAGGCTAGATGTGAGAGGCACATTCTGCTGCTTCCTCCCTTAGAGTTAAACTAGCTTCTGAAAGCTCAACCTCCGGGGAGTTTGTTTGGCAGAGATATAGAACACACTTTTCCAAGCCTGTTGGAAGGCATTTGCAGTTTCATTTCGCGTCTAATTTCCCAAACCAAACTGCTTGCAGCTCTAACTCCCTTCTAACTACCACTTCTTCGGTTCAGTGAGATATGCTGGATTCTAAACGGAGAAGCTTCTCTGACGCTTTTTCACAGAGATTTTGAAACTGAAATTTCCAAACCCGTTTCCAACGAAGGCGACAAAGGGCTTCCCAATAGAACTTGCCAACCTGAATTCCTACAGGCTAGATGTGAGAGGCACATTCTGCTGCTTCCTCCCTTAGAGTTAAACTAGCATCTGAAAGCTCAACCTCCGGGGAGTCTGTTTGGCAGAGATATAGAACACACTTTTCCAAGCCTGTTGGAAGGCATTTGCAGTTTCATTTCGCGTCTAATTTCCCAAACCAAACTGCTTGCAGCTCTAACTGCCTTCTAACTACCACTTCTTCGGTTCAGTGAGATATGCTGGATTCTAAACGGAGAAGCTTCTCTGACGCTTTTTCACAGAGATTTTGAAACTGAAATCTCCCATGCCGTTTCCACCATAGGCAGCAATGGGCTTCCCCATAGAACTTGCCAACCTGAATTCCTACAGGCTAGATGTGAGAGGCACATTCTGCTGCTTCCTCCCTAAGAGTTAAGCTTGCTTCTGAAAGCTCAACCTCCAGGGAGTCTGTTTGGCAGAGATATAGAACACACTTTTCCAAGCCTGTTGGAAGGCCTTTGCAGTGTCATTTCGCATCTAATTTCCCAAACCAAACTGCTTGCAGCTCTAACTCCCTTCTAACTACCACTTCTTCGGTTCAGTGAGATATGCTGGATTCTAAACGGAGAAGCTTCTCTGACGCTTTTTCACAGAGATTTTGAAACTGAAATCTCCCATGCCGTTTCCACCATAGGCAGCAATGGGCTTCCCCATAGAACTTGCCAACCTGAATTCCTACAGGCTAGATGTGAGAGGCACATTCTGCTGCTTCCTCCCTTAGAGTTAAACTTGCTTCTGAAAGCTCAACCTCCGGGGAGTTTGTTTGGCAGAGATATAGAACACACTTTTCCAAGCCTGTTGGAAGGCATTTGCAGTTTCATTTCGCGTCTAATTTCCCAAACCAAACTGCTTGCAGCTCTAACTCCCTTCTAACAACCACTTCTTCGGTTCAGTGAGATATGCTGGATTGTAAACGGAGAAGCTTCTCTGACGCTTTTTCACAGAGATTTTGAAACTGAAATTTCCAAACCCGTTTCCAACGAAGGCGCCAATGGGCTTCCCCATAGAACTTGCCAACCTGAATTCCTACAGGCTAGATGTGAGAGGCACATTCTGCTGCTTCCTCCCTAAGAGTTAAGCTTGCTTCTGAAAGCTCAACCTCCGGGGAGTCTGTTTGGCAGAGATATAGAACACACTTTTCCAAGCCTGTTGGAAGGCCTTTGCAGTGTCATTTCGCATCTAATTTCCCAAACCAAACTGCTTGCAGCTCTAACTGCCTTCTAACTACCACTTCTTCGGTTCAGTGAGATATGCTGGATTCTAAACGGAGAAGCTTCTCTGACGCTTTTTCACAGAGATTTTGAAACTGAAATTTCCAAACCCGTTTCCAACGAAGGCGCCAATGGGCTTCCCCATAGAACTTGCCAACCTGAATTCCTACAGGCTAGATGTGAGAGGCACATTCTGCTGCTTCCTCCCTTAGAGTTAAACTAGCTTCTGAAAGCTCAACCTCCGGGGTGTTTGTTTGGCAGAGATATAGAACAAACTTTCCCAAGCCTGTTGGAAGGCATTTGCAGTTTCATTTCGCGTCTAATTTCCCAAACCAAACTGCTTGCAGCTCTAACTCCCTTCTAACTACCACTTCTTCGGTTCAGTGAGATATGCTGGATTCTAAACGGAGAAGCTTCTCTGACGCTTTTTCACAGAGATTTTGAAACTGAAATTTCCAAACCCGTTTCCAACGAAGGCGCCAATGGGCTTCCCCATAGAACTTGCCAACCTGAATTCCTACAGGCTAGATGTGAGAGGCACATTCTGCTGCTTCCTCCCTTAGAGTTAAACTATCTTCTGAAAGCTCAACCTCCGGGGAGTTTGTTTGGCAGAGATATAGAACACACTTTCCCAAGCCTGTTGGAAGGCATTTGCAGTTTCATTTCGCGTCTAATTTCCCAAACCAAACTGCTTGCAGCTCTAACTCCCTTCTAACTACCACTTCTTCGGTTCAGTGAGATATGCTGGATTCTAAACGGAGAAGCTTCTCTGACGCTTTTTCACAGAGATTTTGAAACTGAAATCTCCCATGCCGTTTCCACCATAGGCAGCAATGGGCTTCCCCATAGAACTTGCCAACCTGAATTCCTACAGGCTAGATGTGAGAGGCACATTCTGCTGCTTCCTCCCTAAGAGTTAAGCTTGCTTCTGAAAGCTCAACCTCCGGGGAGTTTGTTTGGCAGAGATATAGAACACACTTTTCCAAGCCTGTTGGAAGGCATTTGCAGTGTCATTTCGCGTCTAATTTCCCAAACCAAACTGCTTGCAGCTCTAACTCCCTTCTAACTACCACTTCTTCGGTTCAGTGAGATATACTGGATTCTAAACGGAGAAGCTTCTCTGACGCTTTTTCACAGAGATTTTGAAACTGAAATCTCCCATGCCGTTTCCACCATAGGCAGCAATGGGCTTCCCCATAGAACTTGCCAACCTGAATTCCTACAGGCTAGATGTGAGAGGCACATTCTGCTGCTTCCTCCCTTAGAGTTAAACTAGCTTCTGAAAGCTCAACCTCCGGGGAGTTTGTTTGGCAGAGATGTAGAACACACTTTTCCAAGCCTGTTGGAAGGCATTTGCAGTTTCATTTCGCGTCTAATTTCCCAAACCAAACTGCTTGCAGCTCTAACTCCCTTCTAACTACCACTTCTTCGGTTCAGTGAGATATGCTGGATTCTAAACGGAGAAGCTTCTCTGACGCTTTTTCACAGAGATTTTGAAACTGAAATCTCCCATGCCGTTTCCACCATAGGCAGCAATGGGCTTCCCCATAGAACTTGCCAACCTGAATTCCTACAGGCTAGATGTGAGAGGCACATTCTGCTGCTTCCTCCCTTAGAGTTAAACTAGCTTCTGAAAGCTCAACCTCCGGGGAGTTTGTTTGGCAGAGATATAGAACACACTTTTCCAAGCCTGTTGGAAGGCATTTGCAGTTTCATTTCGCGTCTAATTTCCCAAACCAAACTGCTTGCAGCTCTAACTCCCTTCTAACTACCACTTCTTCGGTTCAGTGAGATATGCTGGATTCTAAACGGAGAAGCTTCTCTGACGCTTTTTCACAGAGATTTTGAAACTGAAGTTTCCAAACCCGTTTCCAACGAAGGCGACAAACGGCTTCCCAATAGAACTTGCCAACCTGAATTCCTACAGGCTAGATGTGAGAGGCACATTCTGCTGCTTCCTCCCTTAGAGTTAAACTAGCATCTGAAAGCTCAACCTCCGGGGAGTCTGTTTGGCAGAGATATAGAACACACTTTTCCAAGCCTGTTGGAAGGCATTTGCAGTTTCATTTCGCGTCTAATTTCCCAAACCAAACTGCTTGCAGCTCTAACTGCCTTCTAACTACCACTTCTTCGGTTCAGTGAGATATGCTGGATTCTAAACGGAGAAGCTTCTCTGACGCTTTTTCACAGAGATTTTGAAACTGAAATCTCCCATGCCGTTTCCACCATAGGCAGCAATGGGCTTCCCCATAGAACTTGCCAACCTGAATTCCTACAGGCTAGATGTGAGAGGCACATTCTGCTGCTTCCTCCCTAAGAGTTAAGCTTGCTTCTGAAAGCTCAACCTCCAGGGAGTCTGTTTGGCAGAGATATAGAACACACTTTTCCAAGCCTGTTGGAAGGCCTTTGCAGTGTCATTTCGCATCTAATTTCCCAAACCAAACTGCTTGCAGCTCTAACTCCCTTCTAACTACCACTTCTTCGGTTCAGTGAGATATGCTGGATTCTAAACGGAGAAGCTTCTCTGACGCTTTTTCACAGAGATTTTGAAACTGAAATCTCCCATGCCGTTTCCACCATAGGCAGCAATGGGCTTCCCCATAGAACTTGCCAACCTGAATTCCTACAGGCTAGATGTGAGAGGCACATTCTGCTGCTTCCTCCCTTAGAGTTAAACTTGCTTCTGAAAGCTCAACCTCCGGGGAGTTTGTTTGGCAGAGATATAGAACACACTTTTCCAAGCCTGTTGGAAGGCATTTGCAGTTTCATTTCGCGTCTAATTTCCCAAACCAAACTGCTTGCAGCTCTAACTCCCTTCTAACAACCACTTCTTCGGTTCAGTGAGATATGCTGGATTCTAAACGGAGAAGCTTCTCTGACGCTTTTTCACAGAGATTTTGAAACTGAAGTTTCCAAACCCGTTTCCAACGAAGGCGACAAACGGCTTCCCAATAGAACTTGCTAACCTGAATTCCTACAGGCTAGATGTGAGAGGCACATTCTGCTGCTTCCTCCCTTAGAGTTAAACTAGCATCTGAAAGCTCAACCTCCGGGGAGTCTGTTTGGCAGAGATATAGAACACACTTTTCCAAGCCTGTTGGAAGGCATTTGCAGTTTCATTTCGCGTCTAATTTCCCAAACCAAACTGCTTGCAGCTCTAACTGCCTTCTAACTACCACTTCTTCGGTTCAGTGAGATATGCTGGATTCTAAACGGAGAAGCTTCTCTGACTCTTTTTCACAGAGATTTTGAAACTGAAATCTCCCATGCCGTTTCCACCATAGGCAGCAATGGGCTTCCCCATAGAACTTGCCAACCTGAATTCCTACAGGCTAGATGTGAGAGGCACATTCTGCTGCTTCCTCCCTAAGAGTTAAGCTTGCTTCTGAAAGCTCAACCTCCAGGGAGTCTGTTTGGCAGAGATATAGAACACACTTTTCCAAGCCTGTTGGAAGGCCTTTGCAGTGTCATTTCGCATCTAATTTCCCAAACCAAACTGCTTGCAGCTCTAACTCCCTTCTAACTACCACTTCTTCGGTTCAGTGAGATATGCTGGATTCTAAACGGAGAAGCTTCTCTGACGCTTTTTCACAGAGATTTTGAAACTGAAATTTCCAAACCCGTTTCCAACGAAGGCGCCAATGGGCTTCCCCATAGAACTTGCCAACCTGAATTCCTACAGGCTAGATGTGAGAGGCACATTCTGCTGCTTCCTCCCTTAGATTTAAACTAGCTTCTGAAAGCTCAACCTCCGGGGAGTTTGTTTGGCAGAGATATAGAACACACTTTCCCAAGCCTGTTGGAAGGCATTTGCAGTTTCATTTCGCGTCTAATTTCCCAAACCAAACTGCTTGCAGCTCTAACTCCCTTCTAACTACCACTTCTTCGGTTCAGTGAGATATGCTGGATTCTAAACGGAGAAGCTTCTCTGACGCTTTTTCACAGAGATTTTGAAACTGAAATCTCCCATGCCGTTTCCACCATAGGCAGCAATGGGCTTCCCCATAGAACTTGCCAACCTGAATTCCTACAGGCTAGATGTGAGAGGCACATTCTGCTGCTTCCTCCCTAAGAGTTAAGCTTGCTTCTGAAAGCTCAACCTCCGGGGAGTTTGTTTGGCAGAGATATAGAACACACTTTTCCAAGCCTGTTGGAAGGCATTTGCAGTGTCATTTCGCGTCTAATTTCCCAAACCAAACTGCTTGCAGCTCTAACTCCCTTCTAACTACCACTTCTTCGGTTCAGTGAGATATGCTGGATTCTAAACGGAGAAGCTTCTCTGACGCTTTTTCACAGAGATTTTGAAACTGAAATCTCCCATGCCGTTTCCACCATAGGCAGCAATGGGCTTCCCCATAGAACTTGCGAACCTGAATTCCTACAGGCTAGATGTGAGAGGCACATTCTGCTGCTTCCTCCCTTAGAGTTAAACTAGCTTCTGAAAGCTCAACCTCCGGGGAGTTTGTTTGGCAGAGATGTAGAACACACTTTTCCAAGCCTGTTGGAAGGCATTTGCAGTTTCATTTCGCGTCTAATTTCCCAAACCAAACTGCTTGCAGCTCTAACTCCCTTCTAACTACCACTTCTTCGGTTCAGTGAGATATGCTGGATTCTAAACGGAGAAGCTTCTCTGACGCTTTTTCACAGAGATTTTGAAACTGAAATCTCCCATGCCGTTTCCACCATAGGCAGCAATGGGCTTCCCCATAGAACTTGCCAACCTGAATTCCTACAGGCTAGATGTGAGAGGCACATTCTGCTGCTTCCTCCCTTAGAGTTAAACTAGCTTCTGAAAGCTCAACCTCCGGGGAGTTTGTTTGGCAGAGATATAGAACACACTTTTCCAAGCCTGTTGGAAGGCATTTGCAGTTTCATTTCGCGTCTAATTTCCCAAACCAAACTGCTTGCAGCTCTAACTCCCTTCTAACTACCACTTCTTCGGTTCAGTGAGATATGCTGGATTCTAAACGGCGAAGCTTCTCTGACGCTTTTTCACAGAGATTTTGAAACTGAAGTTTCCAAACCCGTTTCCAACGAAGGCGGCAAACGGCTTCCCAATAGAACTTGCCAACCTGAATTCCTACAGGCTAGATGTGAGAGGCACATTCTGCTGCTTCCTCCCTTAGAGTTAAACTAGGATCTGAAAGCTCAACCTCCGGGGAGTCTGTTTGGCAGAGATATAGAACACACTTTTCCAAGCCTGTTGGAAGGCATTTGCAGTTTCATTTCGCGTCTAATTTCCCAAACCAAACTGCTTGCAGCTCTAACTGCCTTCTAACTACCACTTCTTCGGTTCAGTGAGATATGCTGGATTCTAAACGGAGAAGCTTCTCTGACTCTTTTTCACAGAGATTTTGAAACTGAAATCTCCCATGCCGTTTCCACCATAGGCAGCAATGGGCTTCCCCATAGAACTTGCCAACCTGAATTCCTACAGGCTAGATGTGAGAGGCACATTCTGCTGCTTCCTCCCTAAGAGTTAAGCTTGCTTCTGAAAGCTCAACCTCCAGGGAGTCTGTTTGGCAGAGATATAGAACACACTTTTCCAAGCCTGTTGGAAGGCCTTTGCAGTGTCATTTCGCATCTAATTTCCCAAACCAAACTGCTTGCAGCTCTAACTCCCTTCTAACTACCACTTCTTCGGTTCAGTGAGATATGCTGGATTCTAAACGGAGAAGCTTCTCTGACGCTTTTTCACAGAGATTTTGAAACTGAAATCTCCCATGCCGTTTCCACCATAGGCAGCAATGGGCTTCCCCATAGAACTTGCCAACCTGAATTCCTACAGGCTAGATGTGAGAGGCACATTCTGCTGCTTCCTCCCTTAGAGTTAAACTTGCTTCTGAAAGCTCAACCTCCGGGGAGTTTGTTTGGCAGAGATATAGAACACACTTTTCCAAGCCTGTTGGAAGGCATTTGCAGTTTCATTTCGCGTCTAATTTCCCAAACCAAACTGCTTGCAGCTCTAACTCCCTTCTAACAACCACTTCTTCGGTTCAGTGAGATATGCTGGATTCTAAACGGAGAAGCTTCTCTGACGCTTTTTCACAGAGATTTTGAAACTGAAATTTCCAAACCCGTTTCCAACGAAGGCGCCAATGGGCTTCCCCATAGAACTTGCCAACCTGAATTCCTACAGGCTAGATGTGAGAGGCACATTCTGCTGCTTCCTCCCTTAGAGTTAAACTAGCTTCTGAAAGCTCAACCTCCGGGGAGTTTGTTTGGCAGAGATAAAGAACACACTTTTCCAAGCCTGTTGGAAGGCATTTGCAGTTTCATTTCGCGTCTAATTTCCCAAACCAAACTGCTTGCAGCTCTAACTCCCTTCTAACTACCACTTCTTCGGTTCAGTGAGATATGCTGGATTCTAAACGGAGAAGCTTCTCTGACGCTTTTTCACAGAGATTTTGAAACTGAAATCTCCCATGCCGTTTCCACCATAGGCAGCAATGGGCTTCCCCATAGAACTTGCCAACCTGAATTCCTACAGGCTAGATGTGAGAGGCACATTCTGCTGCTTCCTCCCTTAGAGTTAAACTAGCTTCTGAAAGCTCAACCTCCGGGGAGTTTGTTTGGCAGAGATGTAGAACACACTTTTCCAAGCCTGTTGGAAGGCATTTGCAGTTTCATTTCGCGTCTAATTTCCCAAACCAAACTGCTTGCAGCTCTAACTCCCTTCTAACTACCACTTCTTCGGTTCAGTGAGATATGCTGGATTCTAAACGGAGAAGCTTCTCTGACGCTTTTTCACAGAGATTTTGAAACTGAAATGTCCCATGCCGTTTCCACCATAGGCAGCAATGGGCTTCCCCATAGAACTTGCCAACCTGAATTCCTACAGGCTAGATGTGAGAGGCACATTCTGCTGCTTCCTCCCTTAGAGTTAAACTAGCTTCTGAAAGCTCAACCTCCGGGGAGTTTGTTTGGCAGAGATATAGAACACACTTTTCCAAGCCTGTTGGAAGGCATTTGCAGTTTCATTTCGCGTCTAATTTCCCAAACCAAACTGCTTGCAGCTCTAACTCCCTTCTAACTACCACTTCTTCGGTTCAGTGAGATATGCTGGATTGTAAACGGAGAAGCTTCTCTGACGCTTTTTCACAGAGATTTTGAAACTGAAATTTCCAAACCCGTTTCCAACGAAGGCGACAAAGGGCTTCCCAATAGAACTTGCCAACCTGAATTCCTACAGGCTAGATGTGAGAGGCACATTCTGCTGCTTCCTCCCTTAGAGTTAAACTAGCATCTGAAAGCTCAACCTCCGGGGAGTCTGTTTGGCAGAGATATAGAACACACTTTTCCAAGCCTGTTGGAAGGCATTTGCAGTTTCATTTCGCGTCTAATTTCCCAAACCAAACTGCTTGCAGCTCTAACTGCCTTCTAACTACCACTTCTTCGGTTCAGTGAGATATGCTGGATTCTAAACGGAGAAGCTTCTCTGACGCTTTTTCACAGAGATTTTGAAACTGAAATCTCCCATGCCGTTTCCACCATAGGCAGCAATGGGCTTCCCCATAGAACTTGCCAACCTGAATTCCTACAGGCTAGATGTGAGAGGCACATTCTGCTGCTTCCTCCCTTAGAGTTAAACTTGCTTCTGAAAGCTCAACCTCCGGGGAGTTTGTTTGGCAGAGATATAGAACACACTTTTCCAAGCCTGTTGGAAGGCATTTGCAGTTTCATTTCGCGTCTAATTTCCCAAACCAAACTGCTTGCAGCTCTAACTCCCTTCTAACAACCACTTCTTCGGTTCAGTGAGATATGCTGGATTCTAAACGGAGAAGCTTCTCTGACGCTTTTTCACAGAGATTTTGAAACTGAAATTTCCAAACCCGTTTCCAACGAAGGCGCCAATGGGCTTCCCCATAGAACTTGCCAACCTGAATTCCTACAGGCTAGATGTGAGAGGCACATTCTGCTGCTTCCTCCCTAAGAGTTAAGCTTGCTTCTGAAAGCTCAACCTCCGGGGAGTCTGTTTGGCAGAGATATAGAACACACTTTTCCAAGCCTGTTGGAAGGCCTTTGCAGTGTCATTTCGCATCTAACTTCCCAAACCAAACTGCTTGCAGCTCTAACTCCCTTCTAACTACCACTTCTTCGGTTCAGTGAGATATGCTGGATTCTAAACGGAGAAGCTTCTCTGACGCTTTTTCACAGAGATTTTGAAACTGAAATTTCCAAACCCGTTTCCAACGAAGGCGCCAATGGGCTTCCCCATAGAACTTGCCAACCTGAATTCCTACAGGCTAGATGTGAGAGGCACATTCTGCTGCTTCCTCCCTTAGAGTTAAACTAGCTTCTGAAAGCTCAACCTCCGGGGAGTTTGTTTGGCAGAGATATAGAACAAACTTTCCCAAGCCTGTTGGAAGGCATTTGCAGTTTCATTTCGCGTCTAATTTCCCAAACCAAACTGCTTGCAGCTCTAACTCCCTTCTAACTACCACTTCTTCTGTTCAGTGAGATATGCTGGATTCTAAACGGAGAAGCTTCTCTGACGCTTTTTCACAGAGATTTTGAAACTGAAATCTCCCATGCCGTTTCCACCATAGGCAGCAATGGGCTTCCCCATAGAACTTGCCAACCTGAATTCCTACAGGCTAGATGTGAGAGGCACATTCTGCTGCTTCCTCCCTTAGAGTTAAACTAGCTTCTGAAAGCTCAACCTCCGGGGAGTTTGTTTGGCAGAGATATAGAACACACGTTCCCAAGCCTGTTGGAAGGCATTTGCAGTTTCATTTCGCGTCTAATTTCCCAAACCAAACTGCTTGCAGCTCTAACTCCCTTCTAACTACCACTTCTTCGGTTCAGTGAGATATGCTGGATTCTAAACGGAGAAGCTTCTCTGACGCTTTTTCACAGAGATTTTGAAACTGAAATCTCCCATGCCGTTTCCACCATAGGCAGCAATGGGCTTCCCCATAGAACTTGCCAACCTGAATTCCTACAGGCTAGATGTGAGAGGCACATTCTGCTGCTTCCTCCCTAAGAGTTAAGCTTGCTTCTGAAAGCTCAACCTCCGGGGAGTCTGTTTGGCAGAGATATAGAACACACTTTTCCAAGCCTGTTGGAAGGCCTTTGCAGTGTCATTTCGCATCTAATTTCCCAAACCAAACTGCTTGCAGCTCTAACTCCCTTCTAACTACCACTTCTTCGGTTCAGTGAGATATGCTGGATTCTAAACGGAGAAGCTTCTCTGACGCTTTTTCACAGAGATTTTGAAACTGAAATCTCCCATGCCGTTTCGAACGAAGGCGCCAATGGGCTTCCCCATAGAACTTGCCAACCTGAATTCCTACAGGCTAGATGTGAGAGGCACATTCTGCTGCTTCCTCCCTTAGAGTTAAACTAGCTTCTGAAAGCTCAACCTCCGGGGAGTTTGTTTGGCAGAGATATAGAACAAAATTTCCCAAGCCTGTTGGAAGGCATTTGCAGTTTCATTTCGCGTCTAATTTCCCAAACCAAACTGCTTGCAGCTCTAACTCCCTTCTAACTACCACTTCTTCGGTTCAGTGAGATATGCTGGATTCTAAACGGAGAAGCTTCTCTGACGCTTTTTCACAGAGATTTTGAAACTGAAATTTCCAAACCCGTTTCCAACGAAGGCGCCAATGGGCTTCCCCATAGAACTTGCCAACCTGAATTCCTACAGGCTAGATGTGAGAGGCACATTCTGCTGCTTCCTCCCTAAGAGTTAAGCTTGCTTCTGAAAGCTCAACCTCCAGGGAGTCTGTTTGGCAGAGATATAGAACACACTTTTCAAGCCTGTTGGAAGGCCTTTGCAGTGTCATTTCGCATCTAATTTCCCAAACCAAACTGCTTGCAGCTCTAACTCCCTTCTAACTACCACTTCTTCGGTTCAGTGAGATATGCTGGATTCTAAACGGAGAAGCTTCTCTGACGCTTTTTCACAGAGATTTTGAAACTGAAATCTCCCATGCCGTTTCCACCATAGGCAGCAATGGGCTTCCCCATAGAACTTGCCAACCTGAATTCCTACAGGCTAGATGTGAGAGGCACATTCTGCTGCTTCCTCCCTTAGAGTTAAACTAGCTTCTGAAAGCTCAACCTCCGGGGAGTTTGTTTGGCAGAGATATAGAACACACTTTCCCAAGCCTGTTGGAAGGCATTTGCAGTTTCATTTCGCGTCTAATTTCCCAAACCAAACTGCTTGCAGCTCTAACTCCCTTCTAACTACCACTTCTTCGGTTCAGTGAGATATGCTGGATTCTAAACGGAGAAGCTTCTCTGACGCTTTTTCACAGAGATTTTGAAACTGAAATCTCCCATGCCGTTTCCACCATAGGCAGCAATGGGCTTCCCCATAGAACTTGCCAACCTGAATTCCTACAGGCTAGATGTGAGAGGCACATTCTGCTGCTTCCTCCCTAAGAGTTAAGCTTGCTTCTGAAAGCTCAACCTCCGGGGAGTCTGTTTGGCAGAGATATAGAACACACTTTTCCAAGCCTGTTGGAAGGCCTTTGCAGTGTCATTTCGCGTCTAATTTCCCAAACCAAACTGCTTGCAGCTCTAACTCCCTTCTAACTACCACTTCTTCGGTTCAGTGAGATATGCTGGATTCTAAACGGAGAAGCTTCTCTGACGCTTTTTCACAGAGATTTTGAAACTGAAATTTCCAAACCCGTTTCCAACGAAGGCGCCAATGGGCTTCCCCATAGAACTTGCCAACCTGAATTCCTACAGGCTAGATGTGAGAGGCACATTCTGCTGCTTCCTCCCTTAGAGTTAAACTATCTTCTGAAAGCTCAACCTCCGGGGAGTTTGTTTGGCAGAGATATAGAACACACTTTCCCAAGCCTGTTGGAAGGCATTTGCAGTTTCATTTCGCGTCTAATTTCCCAAACCAAACTGCTTGCAGCTCTAACTCCCTTCTAACTACCACTTCTTCGGTTCAGTGAGATATGCTGGATTCTAAACGGAGAAGCTTCTCTGACGCTTTTTCACAGAGATTTTGAAACTGAAATCTCCCATGCCGTTTCCACCATAGGCAGCAATGGGCTTCCCCATAGAACTTGCCAACCTGAATTCCTACAGGCTAGATGTGAGAGGCACATTCTGCTGCTTCCTCCCTTAGAGTTAAACTAGCTTCTGAAAGCTCAACCTCCGGGGAGTTTGTTTGGCAGAGATGTAGAACACACTTTTCCAAGCCTGTTGGAAGGCATTTGCAGTTTCATTTCGCGTCTAATTTCCCAAACCAAACTGCTTGCAGCTCTAACTCCCTTCTAACTACCACTTCTTCGGTTCAGTGAGATATGCTGGATTCTAAACGGAGAAGCTTCTCTGACGCTTTTTCACAGAGATTTTGAAACTGAAATCTCCCATGCCGTTTCCACCATAGGCAGCAATGGGCTTCCCCATAGAACTTGCCAACCTGAATTCCTACAGGCTAGATGTGAGAGGCACATTCTGCTGCTTCCTCCCTTAGAGTTAAACTAGCTTCTGAAAGCTCAACCTCCGGGGAGTTTGTTTGGCAGAGATATAGAACACACTTTTCCAAGCCTGTTGGAAGGCATTTGCAGTTTCATTTCGCGTCTAATTTCCCAAACCAAACTGCTTGCAGCTCTAACTCCCTTCTAACTACCACTTCTTCGGTTCAGTGAGATATGCTGGATTCTAAACGGAGAAGCTTCTCTGACGCTTTTTCACAGAGATTTTGAAACTGAAGTTTCCAAACCCGTTTCCAACGAAGGCGACAAACGGCTTCCCAATAGAACTTGCCAACCTGAATTCCTACAGGCTAGATGTGAGAGGCACATTCTGCTGCTTCCTCCCTTAGAGTTAAACTAGCATCTGAAAGCTCAACCTCCGGGGAGTCTGTTTGGCAGAGATATAGAACACACTTTTCCAAGCCTGTTGGAAGGCATTTGCAGTGTCATTTCGCGTCTAATTTCCCAAACCAAACTGCTTGCAGCTCTAACTGCCTTCTAACTACCACTTCTTCGGTTCAGTGAGATATGCTGGATTCTAAACGGAGAAGCTTCTCTGACGCTTTTTCACAGAGATTTTTAAACTGAAATCTCCCATGCCGTTTCCACCATAGGCAGCAATGGGCTTCCCCATAGAACTTGCCAACCTGAATTCCTACAGGCTAGATGTGAGAGGCACATTCTGCTGCTTCCTCCCTAAGAGTTAAGCTTGCTTCTGAAAGCTCAACCTCCAGGGAGTCTGTTTGGCAGAGATATAGAACACACTTTTCCAAGCCTGTTGGAAGGCCTTTGCAGTGTCATTTCGCATCTAATTTCCCAAACCAAACTGCTTGCAGCTCTAACTCCCTTCTAACTACCACTTCTTCGGTTCAGTGAGATATGCTGGATTCTAAACGGAGAAGCTTCTCTGACGCTTTTTCACAGAGATTTTGAAACTGAAATCTCCCATGCCGTTTCCACCATAGGCAGCAATGGGCTTCCCCATAGAACTTGCCAACCTGAATTCCTACAGGCTAGATGTGAGAGGCACATTCTGCTGCTTCCTCCCTTAGAGTTAAACTTGCTTCTGAAAGCTCAACCTCCGGGGAGTTTGTTTGGCAGAGATATAGAACACACTTTTCCAAGCCTGTTGGAAGGCATTTGCAGTTTCATTTCGCGTCTAATTACCCAAACCAAACTGCTTGCAGCTCTAACTCCCTTCTAACAACCACTTCTTCGGTTCAGTGAGATATGCTGGATTCTAAACGGAGAAGCTTCTCTGACGCTTTTTCACAGAGATTTTGAAACTGAAATTTCCAAACCCGTTTCCAACGAAGGCGCCAATGGGCTTCCCCATAGAACTTGCCAACCTGAATTCCTACAGGCTAGATGTGAGAGGCACATTCTGCTGCTTCCTCCCTTAGAGTTAAACTAGCTTCTGAAAGCTCAACCTCCGGGGAGTTTGTTTGGCAGAGATATAGAACACACTTTTCCAAGCCTGTTGGAAGGCATTTGCAGTTTCATTTCGCGTCTAATTTCCCAAACCAAACTGCTTGCAGCTCTAACTCCCTTCTAACTACCACTTCTTCGGTTCAGTGAGATATGCTGGATTCTAAACGGAGAAGCTTCTCTGACGCTTTTTCACAGAGATTTTGAAATTGAAATCTCCCATGCCGTTTCCACCATAGGCAGCAATGGGCTTCCCCATAGAACTTGCCAACCTGAATTCCTACAGGCTAGATGTGAGAGGCACATTCTGCTGCTTCCTCCCTTAGAGTTAAACTAGCTTCTGAAAGCTCAACCTCCGGGGAGTTTGTTTGGCAGAGATATAGAACACACTTTCCCAAGCCTGTTGGAAGGCATTTGCAGTTTCATTTCGCGTCTAATTTCCCAAACCAAACTGCTTGCAGCTCTAACTCCCTTCTAACTACCACTTCTTCGGTTCAGTGAGATATGCTGGATTCTAAACGGAGAAGCTTCTCTGACGCTTTTTCACAGAGATTTTGAAACTGAAATCTCCCATGCCGTTTCCACCATAGGCAGCAATGGGCTTCCCCATAGAACTTGCCAACCTGAATTCCTACAGGCTAGATGTGAGAGGCACATTCTGCTGCTTCCTCCCTAAGAGTTAAGCTTGCTTCTGAAAGCTCAACCTCCGGGGAGTTTGTTTGGCAGAGATATAGAACACACTTTTCCAAGCCTGTTGGAAGGCATTTGCAGTGTCATTTCGCGTCTAATTTCCCAAACCAAACTGCTTGCAGGTCTAACTCCCTTCTAACTACCACTTCTTCGGTTCAGTGAGATATGCTGGATTCTAAACGGAGAAGCTTCTCTGACGCTTTTTCACAGAGATTTTGAAACTGAAATCTCCCATGCCGTTTCCACCATAGGCAGCAATGGGCTTCCCCATAGAACTTGCGAACCTGAATTCCTACAGGCTAGATGTGAGAGGCACATTCTGCTGCTTCCTCCCTTAGAGTTAAACTAGCTTCTGAAAGCTCAACCTCCGGGGAGTTTGTTTGGCAGAGATGTAGAACACACTTTTCCAAGCCTGTTGGAAGGCATTTGCAGTTTCATTTCGCGTCTAATTTCCCAAACCAAACTGCTTGCAGCTCTAACTCCCTTCTAACTACCACTTCTTCGGTTCAGTGAGATATGCTGGATTCTAAACGGAGAAGCTTCTCTGACGCTTTTTCACAGAGATTTTGAAACTGAAGTTTCCAAACCCGTTTCCAACGAAGGCGGCAAACGGCTTCCCAATAGAACTTGCCAACCTGAATTCCTACAGGCTAGATGTGAGAGGCACATTCTGCTGCTTCCTCCCTTAGAGTTAAACTAGCATCTGAAAGCTCAACCTCCGGGGAGTCTGTTTGGCAGAGATATAGAACACACTTTTCCAAGCCTGTTGGAAGGCATTTGCAGTTTCATTTCGCGTCTAATTTCCCAAACCAAACTGCTTGCAGCTCTAACTGCCTTCTAACTACCACTTCTTCGGTTCAGTGAGATATGCTGGATTCTAAACGGAGAAGCTTCTCTGACTCTTTTTCACAGAGATTTTGAAACTGAAATCTCCCATGCCGTTTCCACCATAGGCAGCAATGGGCTTCCCCATAGAACTTGCCAACCTGAATTCCTACAGGCTAGATGTGAGAGGCACATTCTGCTGCTTCCTCCCTAAGAGTTAAGCTTGCTTCTGAAAGCTCAACCTCCAGGGAGTCTGTTTGGCAGAGATATAGAACACACTTTTCCAAGCCTGTTGGAAGGCCTTTGCAGTGTCATTTCGCATCTAATTTCCCAAACCAAACTGCTTGCAGCTCTAACTCCCTTCTAACTACCACTTCTTCGGTTCAGTGAGATATGCTGGATTCTAAACGGAGAAGCTTCTCTGACGCTTTTTCACAGAGATTTTGAAACTGAAATCTCCCATGCCGTTTCCACCATAGGCAGCAATGGGCTTCCCCATAGAACTTGCCAACCTGAATTCCTACAGGCTAGATGTGAGAGGCACATTCTGCTGCTTCCTCCCTTAGAGTTAAACTTGCTTCTGAAAGCTCAACCTCCGGGGAGTTTGTTTGGCAGAGATATAGAACACACTTTTCCAAGCCTGTTGGAAGGCATTTGCAGTTTCATTTCGCGTCTAATTTCCCAAACCAAACTGCTTGCAGCTCTAACTCCCTTCTAACAACCACTTCTTCGGTTCAGTGAGATATGCTGGATTCTAAACGGAGAAGCTTCTCTGACGCTTTTTCACAGAGATTTTGAAACTGAAATTTCCAAACCCGTTTCCAACGAAGGCGCCAATGGGCTTCCCCATAGAACTTGCCAACCTGAATTCCTACAGGCTAGATGTGAGAGGCACATTCTGCTGCTTCCTCCCTTAGAGTTAAACTAGCTTCTGAAAGCTCAACCTCCGGGGAGTTTGTTTGGCAGAGATATAGAACACACTTTTCCAAGCCTGTTGGAAGGCATTTGCAGTTTCATTTCGCGTCTAATTTCCCAAACCAAACTGCTTGCAGCTCTAACTCCCTTCTAACTACCACTTCTTCGGTTCAGTGAGATATGCTGGATTCTAAACGGAGAAGCTTCTCTGACGCTTTTTCACAGAGATTTTGAAACTGAAATCTCCCATGCCGTTTCCACCATAGGCAGCAATGGGCTTCCCCATAGAACTTGCCAACCTGAATTCCTACAGGCTAGATGTGAGAGGCACATTCTGCTGCTTCCTCCCTTAGAGTTAAACTAGCTTCTGAAAGCTCAACCTCCGGGGAGTTTGTTTGGCAGAGATATAGAACACACTTTCCCAAGCCTGTTGGAAGGCATTTGCAGTTTCATTTCGCGTCTAATTTCCCAAACCAAACTGCTTGCAGCTCTAACTCCCTTCTAACTACCACTTCTTCGGTTCAGTGAGATATGCTGGATTCTAAACGGAGAAGCTTCTCTGACGCTTTTTCACAGAGATTTTGAAACTGAAATCTCCCATGCCGTTTCCACCATAGGCAGCAATGGGCTTCCCCATAGAACTTGCCAACCTGAATTCCTACAGGCTAGATGTGAGAGGCACATTCTGCTGCTTCCTCCCTAAGAGTTAAGCTTGCTTCTGAAAGCTCAACCTCCGGGGAGTTTGTTTGGCAGAGATATAGAACACACTTTTCCAAGCCTGTTGGAAGGCATTTGCAGTGTCATTTCGCGTCTAATTTCCCAAACCAAACTGCTTGCAGCTCTAACTCCCTTCTAACTACCACTTCTTCGGTTCAGTGAGATATGCTGGATTCTAAACGGAGAACCTTCTCTGACGCTTTTTCACAGAGATTTTGAAACTGAAATCTCCCATGCCGTTTCCACCATAGGCAGCAATGGGCTTCCCCATAGAACTTGCCAACCTGAATTCCTACAGGCTAGATGTGAGAGGCACATTCTGCTGCTTCCTCCCTTAGAGTTAAACTAGCTTCTGAAAGCTCAACCTCCGGGGAGTTTGTTTGGCAGAGATGTAGAACACACTTTTCCAAGCCTGTTGGAAGGCATTTGCAGTTTCATTTCGCGTCTAATTTCCCAAACCAAACTGCTTGCAGCTCTAACTCCCTTCTAACTACCACTTCTTCGGTTCAGTGAGATATGCTGGATTGTAAACGGAGAAGCTTCTCTGACGCTTTTTCACAGAGATTTTGAAACTGAAATTTCCAAACCCGTTTCCAACGAAGGCGACAAAGGGCTTCCCAATAGAACTTGCCAACCTGATTTCCTACAGGCTAGATGTGAGAGGCACATTCTGCTGCTTCCTCCCTTAGAGTTAAACTAGCATCTGAAAGCTCAACCTCCGGGGAGTCTGTTTGGCAGAGATATAGAACACACTTTTCCAAGCCTGTTGGAAGGCATTTGCACTTTCATTTCGCGTCTAATTTCCCAAACCAAACTGCTTGCAGCTCTAACTGCCTTCTAACTACCACTTCTTCGGTTCAGTGAGATATGCTGGATTCTAAACGGAGAAGCTTCTCTGACGCTTTTTCACAGAGATTTTGAAACTGAAATCTCCCATGCCGTTTCCACCATAGGCAGCAATGTGCTTCCCCATAGAACTTGCCAACCTGAATTCCTACAGGCTAGATGTGAGAGGCACATTCTGCTGCTTCCTCCCTAAGAGTTAAGCTTGCTTCTGAAAGCTCAACCTCCAGGGAGTCTGTTTGGCAGAGATATAGAACACACTTTTCAAGCCTGTTGGAAGGCCTTTGCAGTGTCATTTCGCATCTAATTTCCCAAACCAAACTGCTTGCAGCTCTAACTCCCTTCTAACTACCACTTCTTCGGTTCAGTGAGATATGCTGGATTCTAAACGGAGAAGCTTCTCTGACGCTTTTTCACAGAGATTTTGAAACTGAAATCTCCCATGCCGTTTCCACCATAGGCAGCAATGGGCTTCCCCATAGAACTTGCCAACCTGAATTCCTACAGGCTAGATGTGAGAGGCACATTCTGCTGCTTCCTCCCTTAGAGTTAAACTTGCTTCTGAAAGCTCAACCTCCGGGGAGTTTGTTTGGCAGAGATATAGAACACACTTTTCCAAGCCTGTTGGAAGGCATTTGCAGTTTCATTTCGCGTCTAATTTCCCAAACCAAACTGCTTGCAGCTCTAACTCCCTTCTAACAACCACTTCTTCGGTTCAGTGAGATATGCTGGATTCTAAACGGAGAAGCTTCTCTGACGCTTTTTCACAGAGATTTTGAAACTGAAATGTCCCATGCCGTTTCCACCATAGGCAGCAATGGGCTTCCCCATAGAACTTGCCAACCTGAATTCCTACAGGCTAGATGTGAGAGGCACATTCTGCTGCTTCCTCCCTTAGAGTTAAACTAGCTTCTGAAAGCTCAACCTCCGGGGAGTTTGTTTGGCAGAGATATAGAACACACTTTTCCAAGCCTGTTGGAAGGCATTTGCAGTTTCATTTCGCGTCTAATTTCCCAAACCAAACTGCTTGCAGCTCTAACTCCCTTCTAACTACCACTTCTTCGGTTCAGTGAGATATGCTGGATTGTAAACGGAGAAGCTTCTCTGACGCTTTTTCACAGAGATTTTGAAACTGAAATTTCCAAACCCGTTTCCAACGAAGGCGACAAAGGGCTTCCCAATAGAACTTGCCAACCTGAATTCCTACAGGCTAGATGTGAGAGGCACATTCTGCTGCTTCCTCCCTTAGAGTTAAACTAGCATCTGAAAGCTCAACCTCCGGGGAGTCTGTTTGGCAGAGATATAGAACACACTTTTCCAAGCCTGTTGGAAGGCATTTGCAGTTTCATTTCGCGTCTAATTTCCCAAACCAAACTGCTTGCAGCTCTAACTGCCTTCTAACTACCACTTCTTCGGTTCAGTGAGATATGCTGGATTCTAAACGGAGAAGCTTCTCTGACGCTTTTTCACAGAGATTTTGAAACTGAAATCTCCCATGCCGTTTCCACCATAGGCAGCAATGGGCTTCCCCATAGAACTTGCCAACCTGAATTCCTACAGGCTAGATGTGAGAGGCACATTCTGCTGCTTCCTCCCTTAGAGTTAAACTTGCTTCTGAAAGCTCAACCTCCGGGGAGTTTGTTTGGCAGAGATATAGAACACACTTTTCCAAGCCTGTTGGAAGGCATTTGCAGTTTCATTTCGCGTCTAATTTCCCAAACCAAACTGCTTGCAGCTCTAACTCCCTTCTAACAACCACTTCTTCGGTTCAGTGAGATATGCTGGATTCTAAACGGAGAAGCTTCTCTGACGCTTTTTCACAGAGATTTTGAAACTGAAATTTCCAAACCCGTTTCCAACGAAGGCGCCAATGGGCTTCCCCATAGAACTTGCCAACCTGAATTCCTACAGGCTAGATGTGAGAGGCACATTCTGCTGCTTCCTCCCTAAGAGTTAAGCTTGCTTCTGAAAGCTCAACCTCCGGGGAGTCTGTTTGGCAGAGATATAGAACACACTTTTCCAAGCCTGTTGGAAGGCCTTTGCAGTGTCATTTCGCATCTAACTTCCCAAACCAAACTGCTTGCAGCTCTAACTCCCTTCTAACTACCACTTCTTCGGTTCAGTGAGATATGCTGGATTCTAAACGGAGAAGCTTCTCTGACGCTTTTTCACAGAGATTTTGAAACTGAAATTTCCAAACCCGTTTCCAACGAAGGCGCCAATGGGCTTCCCCATAGAACTTGCCAACCTGAATTCCTACAGGCTAGATGTGAGAGGCACATTCTGCTGCTTCCTCCCTTAGAGTTAAACTAGCTTCTGAAAGCTCAACCTCCGGGGAGTTTGTTTGGCAGAGATATAGAACAAACTTTCCCAAGCCTGTTGGAAGGCATTTGCAGTTTCATTTCGCGTCTAATTTCCCAAACCAAACTGCTTGCAGCTCTAACTCCCTTCTAACTACCACTTCTTCTGTTCAGTGAGATATGCTGGATTCTAAACGGAGAAGCTTCTCTGACGCTTTTTCACAGAGATTTTGAAACTGAAATTTCCAAACCCGTTTCCAACGAAGGCGCCAATGGGCTTCCCCATAGAACTTGCCAACCTGAATTCCTACAGGCTAGATGTGAGAGGCACATTCTGCTGCTTCCTCCCTTAGAGTTAAACTAGCTTCTGAAAGCTCAACCTCCGGGGAGTTTGTTTGGCAGAGATATAGAACACACTTTTCCAAGCCTGTTGGAAGGCATTTGCAGTTTCATTTCGCGTCTAATTTCCCAAACCAAACTGCTTGCAGCTCTAACTCCCTTCTAACTACCACTTCTTCGGTTCAGTGAGATATGCTGGATTCTAAACGGAGAAGCTTCTCTGACGCTTTTTCACAGAGATTTTGAAACTGAAATCTCCCATGCCGTTTCCACCATAGGCAGCAATGGGCTTCCCCATAGAACTTGCCAACCTGAATTCCTACAGGCTAGATGTGAGAGGCACATTCTGCTGCTTCCTCCCTTAGAGTTAAACTAGCTTCTGAAAGCTCAACCTCCGGGGAGTTTGTTTGGCAGAGATATAGAACACACGTTCCCAAGCCTGTTGGAAGGCATTTGCAGTTTCATTTCGCGTCTAATTTCCCAAACCAAACTGCTTGCAGCTCTAACTCCCTTCTAACTACCACTTCTTCGGTTCAGTGAGATATGCTGGATTCTAAACGGAGAAGCTTCTCTGACGCTTTTTCACAGAGATTTTGAAACTGAAATCTCCCATGCCGTTTCCACCATAGGCAGCAATGGGCTTCCCCATAGAACTTGCCAACCTGAATTCCTACAGGCTAGATGTGAGAGGCACATTCTGCTGCTTCCTCCCTAAGAGTTAAGCTTGCTTCTGAAAGCTCAACCTCCGGGGAGTCTGTTTGGCAGAGATATAGAACACACTTTTCCAAGCCTGTTGGAAGGCCTTTGCAGTGTCATTTCGCATCTAATTTCCCAAACCAAACTGCTTGCAGCTCTAACTCCCTTCTAACTACCACTTCTTCGGTTCAGTGAGATATGCTGGATTCTAAACGGAGAAGCTTCTCTGACGCTTTTTCACAGAGATTTTGAAACTGAAATCTCCCATGCCGTTTCGAACGAAGGCGCCAATGGGCTTCCCCATAGAACTTGCCAACCTGAATTCCTACAGGCTAGATGTGAGAGGCACATTCTGCTGCTTCCTCCCTTAGAGTTAAACTAGCTTCTGAAAGCTCAACCTCCGGGGAGTTTGTTTGGCAGAGATATAGAACAAAATTTCCCAAGCCTGTTGGAAGGCATTTGCAGTTTCATTTCGCGTCTAATTTCCCAAACCAAACTGCTTGCAGCTCTAACTCCCTTCTAACTACCACTTCTTCGGTTCAGTGAGATATGCTGGATTCTAAACGGAGAAGCTTCTCTGACGCTTTTTCACAGAGATTTTGAAACTGAAATTTCCAAACCCGTTTCCAACGAAGGCGCCAATGGGCTTCCCCATAGAACTTGCCAACCTGAATTCCTACAGGCTAGATGTGAGAGGCACATTCTGCTGCTTCCTCCCTAAGAGTTAAGCTTGCTTCTGAAAGCTCAACCTCCAGGGAGTCTGTTTGGCAGAGATATAGAACACACTTTTCAAGCCTGTTGGAAGGCCTTTGCAGTGTCATTTCGCATCTAATTTCCCAAACCAAACTGCTTGCAGCTCTAACTCCCTTCTAACTACCACTTCTTCGGTTCAGTGAGATATGCTGGATTCTAAACGGAGAAGCTTCTCTGACGCTTTTTCACAGAGATTTTGAAACTGAAATCTCCCATGCCGTTTCCACCATAGGCAGCAATGGGCTTCCCCATAGAACTTGCCAACCTGAATTCCTACAGGCTAGATGTGAGAGGCACATTCTGCTGCTTCCTCCCTTAGAGTTAAACTAGCTTCTGAAAGCTCAACCTCCGGGGAGTTTGTTTGGCAGAGATATAGAACACACTTTCCCAAGCCTGTTGGAAGGCATTTGCAGTTTCATTTCGCGTCTAATTTCCCAAACCAAACTGCTTGCAGCTCTAACTCCCTTCTAACTACCACTTCTTCGGTTCAGTGAGATATGCTGGATTCTAAACGGAGAAGCTTCTCTGACGCTTTTTCACAGAGATTTTGAAACTGAAATCTCCCATGCCGTTTCCACCATAGGCAGCAATGGGCTTCCCCATAGAACTTGCCAACCTGAATTCCTACAGGCTAGATGTGAGAGGCACATTCTGCTGCTTCCTCCCTAAGAGTTAAGCTTGCTTCTGAAAGCTCAACCTCCGGGGAGTCTGTTTGGCAGAGATATAGAACACACTTTTCCAAGCCTGTTGGAAGGCCTTTGCAGTGTCATTTCGCGTCTAATTTCCCAAACCAAACTGCTTGCAGCTCTAACTCCCTTCTAACTACCACTTCTTCGGTTCAGTGAGATATGCTGGATTCTAAACGGAGAAGCTTCTCTGACGCTTTTTCACAGAGATTTTGAAACTGAAATTTCCAAACCCGTTTCCAACGAAGGCGCCAATGGGCTTCCCCATAGAACTTGCCAACCTGAATTCCTACAGGCTAGATGTGAGAGGCACATTCTGCTGCTTCCTCCCTTAGAGTTAAACTATCTTCTGAAAGCTCAACCTCCGGGGAGTTTGTTTGGCAGAGATATAGAACACACTTTCCCAAGCCTGTTGGAAGGCATTTGCAGTTTCATTTCGCGTCTAATTTCCCAAACCAAACTGCTTGCAGCTCTAACTCCCTTCTAACTACCACTTCTTCGGTTCAGTGAGATATGCTGGATTCTAAACGGAGAAGCTTCTCTGACGCTTTTTCACAGAGATTTTGAAACTGAAATCTCCCATGCCGTTTCCACCATAGGCAGCAATGGGCTTCCCCATAGAACTTGCCAACCTGAATTCCTACAGGCTAGATGTGAGAGGCACATTCTGCTGCTTCCTCCCTTAGAGTTAAACTAGCTTCTGAAAGCTCAACCTCCGGGGAGTTTGTTTGGCAGAGATGTAGAACACACTTTTCCAAGCCTGTTGGAAGGCATTTGCAGTTTCATTTCGCGTCTAATTTCCCAAACCAAACTGCTTGCAGCTCTAACTCCCTTCTAACTACCACTTCTTCGGTTCAGTGAGATATGCTGGATTCTAAACGGAGAAGCTTCTCTGACGCTTTTTCACAGAGATTTTGAAACTGAAATCTCCCATGCCGTTTCCACCATAGGCAGCAATGGGCTTCCCCATAGAACTTGCCAACCTGAATTCCTACAGGCTAGATGTGAGAGGCACATTCTGCTGCTTCCTCCCTTAGAGTTAAACTAGCTTCTGAAAGCTCAACCTCCGGGGAGTTTGTTTGGCAGAGATATAGAACACACTTTTCCAAGCCTGTTGGAAGGCATTTGCAGTTTCATTTCGCGTCTAATTTCCCAAACCAAACTGCTTGCAGCTCTAACTCCCTTCTAACTACCACTTCTTCGGTTCAGTGAGATATGCTGGATTCTAAACGGAGAAGCTTCTCTGACGCTTTTTCACAGAGATTTTGAAACTGAAGTTTCCAAACCCGTTTCCAACGAAGGCGACAAACGGCTTCCCAATAGAACTTGCCAACCTGAATTCCTACAGGCTAGATGTGAGAGGCACATTCTGCTGCTTCCTCCCTTAGAGTTAAACTAGCATCTGAAAGCTCAACCTCCGGGGAGTCTGTTTGGCAGAGATATAGAACACACTTTTCCAAGCCTGTTGGAAGGCATTTGCAGTGTCATTTCGCGTCTAATTTCCCAAACCAAACTGCTTGCAGCTCTAACTGCCTTCTAACTACCACTTCTTCGGTTCAGTGAGATATGCTGGATTCTAAACGGAGAAGCTTCTCTGACGCTTTTTCACAGAGATTTTTAAACTGAAATCTCCCATGCCGTTTCCACCATAGGCAGCAATGGGCTTCCCCATAGAACTTGCCAACCTGAATTCCTACAGGCTAGATGTGAGAGGCACATTCTGCTGCTTCCTCCCTAAGAGTTAAGCTTGCTTCTGAAAGCTCAACCTCCAGGGAGTCTGTTTGGCAGAGATATAGAACACACTTTTCCAAGCCTGTTGGAAGGCCTTTGCAGTGTCATTTCGCATCTAATTTCCCAAACCAAACTGCTTGCAGCTCTAACTCCCTTCTAACTACCACTTCTTCGGTTCAGTGAGATATGCTGGATTCTAAACGGAGAAGCTTCTCTGACGCTTTTTCACAGAGATTTTGAAACTGAAATCTCCCATGCCGTTTCCACCATAGGCAGCAATGGGCTTCCCCATAGAACTTGCCAACCTGAATTCCTACAGGCTAGATGTGAGAGGCACATTCTGCTGCTTCCTCCCTTAGAGTTAAACTTGCTTCTGAAAGCTCAACCTCCGGGGAGTTTGTTTGGCAGAGATATAGAACACACTTTTCCAAGCCTGTTGGAAGGCATTTGCAGTTTCATTTCGCGTCTAATTACCCAAACCAAACTGCTTGCAGCTCTAACTCCCTTCTAACAACCACTTCTTCGGTTCAGTGAGATATGCTGGATTCTAAACGGAGAAGCTTCTCTGACGCTTTTTCACAGAGATTTTGAAACTGAAATTTCCAAACCCGTTTCCAACGAAGGCGCCAATGGGCTTCCCCATAGAACTTGCCAACCTGAATTCCTACAGGCTAGATGTGAGAGGCACATTCTGCTGCTTCCTCCCTTAGAGTTAAACTAGCTTCTGAAAGCTCAACCTCCGGGGAGTTTGTTTGGCAGAGATATAGAACACACTTTTCCAAGCCTGTTGGAAGGCATTTGCAGTTTCATTTCGCGTCTAATTTCCCAAACCAAACTGCTTGCAGCTCTAACTCCCTTCTAACTACCACTTCTTCGGTTCAGTGAGATATGCTGGATTCTAAACGGAGAAGCTTCTCTGACGCTTTTTCACAGAGATTTTGAAACTGAAATCTCCCATGCCGTTTCCACCATAGGCAGCAATGGGCTTCCCCATAGAACTTGCCAACCTGAATTCCTACAGGCTAGATGTGAGAGGCACATTCTGCTGCTTCCTCCCTTAGAGTTAAACTAGCTTCTGAAAGCTCAACCTCCGGGGAGTTTGTTTGGCAGAGATATAGAACACACTTTCCCAAGCCTGTTGGAAGGCATTTGCAGTTTCATTTCGCGTCTAATTTCCCAAACCAAACTGCTTGCAGCTCTAACTCCCTTCTAACTACCACTTCTTCGGTTCAGTGAGATATGCTGGATTCTAAACGGAGAAGCTTCTCTGACGCTTTTTCACAGAGATTTTGAAACTGAAATCTCCCATGCCGTTTCCACCATAGGCAGCAATGGGCTTCCCCATAGAACTTGCCAACCTGAATTCCTACAGGCTAGATGTGAGAGGCACATTCTGCTGCTTCCTCCCTAAGAGTTAAGCTTGCTTCTGAAAGCTCAACCTCCGGGGAGTTTGTTTGGCAGAGATATAGAACACACTTTTCCAAGCCTGTTGGAAGGCATTTGCAGTGTCATTTCGCGTCTAATTTCCCAAACCAAACTGCTTGCAGGTCTAACTCCCTTCTAACTACCACTTCTTCGGTTCAGTGAGATATGCTGGATTCTAAACGGAGAAGCTTCTCTGACGCTTTTTCACAGAGATTTTGAAACTGAAATCTCCCATGCCGTTTCCACCATAGGCAGCAATGGGCTTCCCCATAGAACTTGCGAACCTGAATTCCTACAGGCTAGATGTGAGAGGCACATTCTGCTGCTTCCTCCCTTAGAGTTAAACTAGCTTCTGAAAGCTCAACCTCCGGGGAGTTTGTTTGGCAGAGATGTAGAACACACTTTTCCAAGCCTGTTGGAAGGCATTTGCAGTTTCATTTCGCGTCTAATTTCCCAAACCAAACTGCTTGCAGCTCTAACTCCCTTCTAACTACCACTTCTTCGGTTCAGTGAGATATGCTGGATTCTAAACGGAGAAGCTTCTCTGACGCTTTTTCACAGAGATTTTGAAACTGAAATCTCCCATGCCGTTTCCACCATAGGCAGCAATGGGCTTCCCCATAGAACTTGCCAACCTGAATTCCTACAGGCTAGATGTGAGAGGCACATTCTGCTGCTTCCTCCCTTAGAGTTAAACTAGCTTCTGAAAGCTCAACCTCCGGGGAGTTTGTTTGGCAGAGATATAGAACACACTTTTCCAAGCCTGTTGGAAGGCATTTGCAGTTTCATTTCGCGTCTAATTTCCCAAACCAAACTGCTTGCAGCTCTAACTCCCTTCTAACTACCACTTCTTCGGTTCAGTGAGATATGCTGGATTCTAAACGGAGAAGCTTCTCTGACGCTTTTTCACAGAGATTTTGAAACTGAAGTTTCCAAACCCGTTTCCAACGAAGGCGGCAAACGGCTTCCCAATAGAACTTGCCAACCTGAATTCCTACAGGCTAGATGTGAGAGGCACATTCTGCTGCTTCCTCCCTTAGAGTTAAACTAGCATCTGAAAGCTCAACCTCCGGGGAGTCTGTTTGGCAGAGATATAGAACACACTTTTCCAAGCCTGTTGGAAGGCATTTGCAGTTTCATTTCGCGTCTAATTTCCCAAACCAAACTGCTTGCAGCTCTAACTGCCTTCTAACTACCACTTCTTCGGTTCAGTGAGATATGCTGGATTCTAAACGGAGAAGCTTCTCTGACTCTTTTTCACAGAGATTTTGAAACTGAAATCTCCCATGCCGTTTCCACCATAGGCAGCAATGGGCTTCCCCATAGAACTTGCCAACCTGAATTCCTACAGGCTAGATGTGAGAGGCACATTCTGCTGCTTCCTCCCTAAGAGTTAAGCTTGCTTCTGAAAGCTCAACCTCCAGGGAGTCTGTTTGGCAGAGATATAGAACACACTTTTCCAAGCCTGTTGGAAGGCCTTTGCAGTGTCATTTCGCATCTAATTTCCCAAACCAAACTGCTTGCAGCTCTAACTCCCTTCTAACTACCACTTCTTCGGTTCAGTGAGATATGCTGGATTCTAAACGGAGAAGCTTCTCTGACGCTTTTTCACAGAGATTTTGAAACTGAAATCTCCCATGCCGTTTCCACCATAGGCAGCAATGGGCTTCCCCATAGAACTTGCCAACCTGAATTCCTACAGGCTAGATGTGAGAGGCACATTCTGCTGCTTCCTCCCTTAGAGTTAAACTTGCTTCTGAAAGCTCAACCTCCGGGGAGTTTGTTTGGCAGAGATATAGAACACACTTTTCCAAGCCTGTTGGAAGGCATTTGCAGTTTCATTTCGCGTCTAATTTCCCAAACCAAACTGCTTGCAGCTCTAACTCCCTTCTAACAACCACTTCTTCGGTTCAGTGAGATATGCTGGATTCTAAACGGAGAAGCTTCTCTGACGCTTTTTCACAGAGATTTTGAAACTGAAATTTCCAAACCCGTTTCCAACGAAGGCGCCAATGGGCTTCCCCATAGAACTTGCCAACCTGAATTCCTACAGGCTAGATGTGAGAGGCACATTCTGCTGCTTCCTCCCTTAGAGTTAAACTAGCTTCTGAAAGCTCAACCTCCGGGGAGTTTGTTTGGCAGAGATATAGAACACACTTTTCCAAGCCTGTTGGAAGGCATTTGCAGTTTCATTTCGCGTCTAATTTCCCAAACCAAACTGCTTGCAGCTCTAACTCCCTTCTAACTACCACTTCTTCGGTTCAGTGAGATATGCTGGATTCTAAACGGAGAAGCTTCTCTGACGCTTTTTCACAGAGATTTTGAAACTGAAATCTCCCATGCCGTTTCCACCATAGGCAGCAATGGGCTTCCCCATAGAACTTGCCAACCTGAATTCCTACAGGCTAGATGTGAGAGGCACATTCTGCTGCTTCCTCCCTTAGAGTTAAACTAGCTTCTGAAAGCTCAACCTCCGGGGAGTTTGTTTGGCAGAGATATAGAACACACTTTCCCAAGCCTGTTGGAAGGCATTTGCAGTTTCATTTCGCGTCTAATTTCCCAAACCAAACTGCTTGCAGCTCTAACTCCCTTCTAACTACCACTTCTTCGGTTCAGTGAGATATGCTGGATTCTAAACGGAGAAGCTTCTCTGACGCTTTTTCACAGAGATTTTGAAACTGAAATCTCCCATGCCGTTTCCACCATAGGCAGCAATGGGCTTCCCCATAGAACTTGCCAACCTGAATTCCTACAGGCTAGATGTGAGAGGCACATTCTGCTGCTTCCTCCCTAAGAGTTAAGCTTGCTTCTGAAAGCTCAACCTCCGGGGAGTTTGTTTGGCAGAGATATAGAACACACTTTTCCAAGCCTGTTGGAAGGCATTTGCAGTGTCATTTCGCGTCTAATTTCCCAAACCAAACTGCTTGCAGCTCTAACTCCCTTCTAACTACCACTTCTTCGGTTCAGTGAGATATGCTGGATTCTAAACGGAGAACCTTCTCTGACGCTTTTTCACAGAGATTTTGAAACTGAAATCTCCCATGCCGTTTCCACCATAGGCAGCAATGGGCTTCCCCATAGAACTTGCCAACCTGAATTCCTACAGGCTAGATGTGAGAGGCACATTCTGCTGCTTCCTCCCTTAGAGTTAAACTAGCTTCTGAAAGCTCAACCTCCGGGGAGTTTGTTTGGCAGAGATGTAGAACACACTTTTCCAAGCCTGTTGGAAGGCATTTGCAGTTTCATTTCGCGTCTAATTTCCCAAACCAAACTGCTTGCAGCTCTAACTCCCTTCTAACTACCACTTCTTCGGTTCAGTGAGATATGCTGGATTGTAAACGGAGAAGCTTCTCTGACGCTTTTTCACAGAGATTTTGAAACTGAAATTTCCAAACCCGTTTCCAACGAAGGCGACAAAGGGCTTCCCAATAGAACTTGCCAACCTGATTTCCTACAGGCTAGATGTGAGAGGCACATTCTGCTGCTTCCTCCCTTAGAGTTAAACTAGCATCTGAAAGCTCAACCTCCGGGGAGTCTGTTTGGCAGAGATATAGAACACACTTTTCCAAGCCTGTTGGAAGGCATTTGCACTTTCATTTCGCGTCTAATTTCCCAAACCAAACTGCTTGCAGCTCTAACTGCCTTCTAACTACCACTTCTTCGGTTCAGTGAGATATGCTGGATTCTAAACGGAGAAGCTTCTCTGACGCTTTTTCACAGAGATTTTGAAACTGAAATCTCCCATGCCGTTTCCACCATAGGCAGCAATGTGCTTCCCCATAGAACTTGCCAACCTGAATTCCTACAGGCTAGATGTGAGAGGCACATTCTGCTGCTTCCTCCCTAAGAGTTAAGCTTGCTTCTGAAAGCTCAACCTCCAGGGAGTCTGTTTGGCAGAGATATAGAACACACTTTTCAAGCCTGTTGGAAGGCCTTTGCAGTGTCATTTCGCATCTAATTTCCCAAACCAAACTGCTTGCAGCTCTAACTCCCTTCTAACTACCACTTCTTCGGTTCAGTGAGATATGCTGGATTCTAAACGGAGAAGCTTCTCTGACGCTTTTTCACAGAGATTTTGAAACTGAAATCTCCCATGCCGTTTCCACCATAGGCAGCAATGGGCTTCCCCATAGAACTTGCCAACCTGAATTCCTACAGGCTAGATGTGAGAGGCACATTCTGCTGCTTCCTCCCTTAGAGTTAAACTTGCTTCTGAAAGCTCAACCTCCGGGGAGTTTGTTTGGCAGAGATATAGAACACACTTTTCCAAGCCTGTTGGAAGGCATTTGCAGTTTCATTTCGCGTCTAATTTCCCAAACCAAACTGCTTGCAGCTCTAACTCCCTTCTAACAACCACTTCTTCGGTTCAGTGAGATATGCTGGATTCTAAACGGAGAAGCTTCTCTGACGCTTTTTCACAGAGATTTTGAAACTGAAATTTCCAAACCCGTTTCCAACGAAGGCGACAATGGGCTTCCCCATAGAACTTGCCAACCTGAATTCCTACAGGCTAGATGTGAGAGGCACATTCTGCTGCTTCCTCCCTAAGAGTTAAGCTTGCTTCTGAAAGCTCAACCTCCGGGGAGTCTGTTTGGCAGAGATATAGAACACACTTTTCCAAGCCTGTTGGAAGGCCTTTGCAGTGTCATTTCGCATCTAATTTCCCAAACCAAACTGCTTGCAGCTCTAACTCCCTTCTAACTACCACTTCTTCGGTTCAGTGAGATATGCTGGATTCTAAACGGAGAAGCTTCTCTGACGCTTTTTCACAGAGATTTTGAAACTGAAATTTCCAAACCCGTTTCCAACGAAGGCGCCAATGGGCTTCCCCATAGAACTTGCCAACCTGAATTCCTACAGGCTAGATGTGAGAGGCACATTCTGCTGCTTCCTCCCTTAGAGTTAAACTAGCTTCTGAAAGCTCAACCTCCGGGGAGTTTGTTTGGCAGAGATATAGAACAAACTTTCCCAAGCCTGTTGGAAGGCATTTGCAGTTTCATTTCGCGTCTAATTTCCCAAACCAAACTGCTTGCAGCTCTAACTCCCTTCTAACTACCACTTCTTCTGTTCAGTGAGATATGCTGGATTCTAAACGGAGAAGCTTCTCTGACGCTTTTTCACAGAGATTTTGAAACTGAAATTTCCAAACCCGTTTCCAACGAAGGCGCCAATGGGCTTCCCCATAGAACTTGCCAACCTGAATTCCTACAGGCTAGATGTGAGAGGCACATTCTGCTGCTTCCTCCCTTAGAGTTAAACTAGCTTCTGAAAGCTCAACCTCCGGGGAGTTTGTTTGGCAGAGATATAGAACACACTTTTCCAAGCCTGTTGGAAGGCATTTGCAGTTTCATTTCGCGTCTAATTTCCCAAACCAAACTGCTTGCAGCTCTAACTCCCTTCTAACTACCACTTCTTCGGTTCAGTGAGATATGCTGGATTCTAAACGGAGAAGCTTCTCTGACGCTTTTTCACAGAGATTTTGAAACTGAAATCTCCCATGCCGTTTCCACCATAGGCAGCAATGGGCTTCCCCATAGAACTTGCCAACCTGAATTCCTACAGGCTAGATGTGAGAGGCACATTCTGCTGCTTCCTCCCTTAGAGTTAAACTAGCTTCTGAAAGCTCAACCTCCGGGGAGTTTGTTTGGCAGAGATATAGAACACACGTTCCCAAGCCTGTTGGAAGGCATTTGCAGTTTCATTTCGCGTCTAATTTCCCAAACCAAACTGCTTGCAGCTCTAACTCCCTTCTAACTACCACTTCTTCGGTTCAGTGAGATATGCTGGATTCTAAACGGAGAAGCTTCTCTGACGCTTTTTCACAGAGATTTTGAAACTGAAATCTCCCATGCCGTTTCCACCATAGGCAGCAATGGGCTTCCCCATAGAACTTGCCAACCTGAATTCCTACAGGCTAGATGTGAGAGGCACATTCTGCTGCTTCCTCCCTAAGAGTTAAGCTTGCTTCTGAAAGCTCAACCTCCGGGGAGTCTGTTTGGCAGAGATATAGAACACACTTTTCCAAGCCTGTTGGAAGGCCTTTGCAGTGTCATTTCGCATCTAATTTCCCAAACCAAACTGCTTGCAGCTCTAACTCCCTTCTAACTACCACTTCTTCGGTTCAGTGAGATATGCTGGATTCTAAACGGAGAAGCTTCTCTGACGCTTTTTCACAGAGATTTTGAAACTGAAATCTCCCATGCCGTTTCGAACGAAGGCGCCAATGGGCTTCCCCATAGAACTTGCCAACCTGAATTCCTACAGGCTAGATGTGAGAGGCACATTCTGCTGCTTCCTCCCTTAGAGTTAAACTAGCTTCTGAAAGCTCAACCTCCGGGGAGTTTGTTTGGCAGAGATATAGAACAAAATTTCCCAAGCCTGTTGGAAGGCATTTGCAGTTTCATTTCGCGTCTAATTTCCCAAACCAAACTGCTTGCAGCTCTAACTCCCTTCTAACTACCACTTCTTCTGTTCAGTGAGATATGCTGGATTCTAAACGGAGAAGCTTCTCTGACGCTTTTTCACAGAGATTTTGAAACTGAAATTTCCAAACCCGTTTCCAACGAAGGCGCCAATGGGCTTCCCCATAGAACTTGCCAACCTGAATTCCTACAGGCTAGATGTGAGAGGCACATTCTGCTGCTTCCTCCCTTAGAGTTAAAGTAGCTTCTGAAAGCTCAACCTCCGGGGAGTTTGTTTGGCAGAGATATAGAACACACTTTTCCAAGCCTGTTGGAAGGCATTTGCAGTTTCATTTCGCGTCTAATTTCCCAAACCAAACTGCTTGCAGCTCTAACTCCCTTCTAACTACCACTTCTTCGGTTCAGTGAGATATGCTGGATTCTAAACGGAGAAGCTTCTCTGACGCTTTTTCACAGAGATTTTGAAACTGAAATCTCCCATGCCGTTTCCACCATAGGCAGCAATGGGCTTCCCCATAGAACTTGCCAACCTGAATTCCTACAGGCTAGATGTGAGAGGCACATTCTGCTGCTTCCTCCCTTAGAGTTAAACTAGCTTCTGAAAGCTCAACCTCCGGGGAGTTTGTTTGGCAGAGATATAGAACACACTTTCCCAAGCCTGTTGGAAGGCATTTGCAGTTTCATTTCGCGTCTAATTTCCCAAACCAAACTGCTTGCAGCTCTAACTCCCTTCTAACTACCACTTCTTCGGTTCAGTGAGATATGCTGGATTCTAAACGGAGAAGCTTCTCTGACGCTTTTTCACAGAGATTTTGAAACTGAAATCTCCCATGCCGTTTCCACCATAGGCAGCAATGGGCTTCCCCATAGAACTTGCCAACCTGAATTCCTACAGGCTAGATGTGAGAGGCACATTCTGCTGCTTCCTCCCTTAGAGTTAAACTAGCTTCTGAAAGCTCAACCTCCGGGGAGTTTGTTTGGCAGAGATATAGAACACACTTTTCCAAGCCTGTTGGAAGGCATTTGCAGTTTCATTTCGCGTCTAATTTCCCAAACCAAACTGCTTGCAGCTCTAACTCCCTTCTAACTACCACTTCTTCGGTTCAGTGAGATATGCTGGATTCTAAACGGAGAAGCTTCTCTGACGCTTTTTCACAGAGATTTTGAAACTGAAGTTTCCAAACCCGTTTCCAACGAAGGCGACAAACGGCTTCCCAATAGAACTTGCCAACCTGAATTCCTACAGGCTAGATGTGAGAGGCACATTCTGCTGCTTCCTCCCTTAGAGTTAAACTAGCATCTGAAAGCTCAACCTCCGGGGAGTCTGTTTGGCAGAGATATAGAACACACTTTTCCAAGCCTGTTGGAAGGCATTTGCAGTGTCATTTCGCGTCTAATTTCCCAAACCAAACTGCTTGCAGCTCTAACTGCCTTCTAACTACCACTTCTTCGGTTCAGTGAGATATGCTGGATTCTAAACGGAGAAGCTTCTCTGACGCTTTTTCACAGAGATTTTGAAACTGAAATCTCCCATGCCGTTTCCACCATAGGCAGCAATGGGCTTCCCCATAGAACTTGCCAACCTGAATTCCTACAGGCTAGATGTGAGAGGCACATTCTGCTGCTTCCTCCCTAAGAGTTAAGCTTGCTTCTGAAAGCTCAACCTCCAGGGAGTCTGTTTGGCAGAGATATAGAACACACTTTTCCAAGCCTGTTGGAAGGCCTTTGCAGTGTCATTTCGCATCTAATTTCCCAAACCAAACTGCTTGCAGCTCTAACTCCCTTCTAACTACCACTTCTTCGGTTCAGTGAGATATGCTGGATTCTAAACGGAGAAGCTTCTCTGACGCTTTTTCACAGAGATTTTGAAACTGAAATCTCCCATGCCGTTTCCACCATAGGCAGCAATGGGCTTCCCCATAGAACTTGCCAACCTGAATTCCTACAGGCTAGATGTGAGAGGCACATTCTGCTGCTTCCTCCCTTAGAGTTAAACTTGCTTCTGAAAGCTCAACCTCCGGGGAGTTTGTTTGGCAGAGATATAGAACACACTTTTCCAAGCCTGTTGGAAGGCATTTGCAGTTTCATTTCGCGTCTAATTTCCCAAACCAAACTGCTTGCAGCTCTAACTCCCTTCTAACAACCACTTCTTCGGTTCAGTGAGATATGCTGGATTCTAAACGGAGAAGCTTCTCTGACGCTTTTTCACAGAGATTTTGAAACTGAAGTTTCCAAACCCGTTTCCAACGAAGGCGACAAACGGCTTCCCAATAGAACTTGCTAACCTGAATTCCTACAGGCTAGATGTGAGAGGCACATTCTGCTGCTTCCTCCCTTAGAGTTAAACTAGCATCTGAAAGCTCAACCTCCGGGGAGTCTGTTTGGCAGAGATATAGAACACACTTTTCCAAGCCTGTTGGAAGGCATTTGCAGTTTCATTTCGCGTCTAATTTCCCAAACCAAACTGCTTGCAGCTCTAACTGCCTTCTAACTACCACTTCTTCGGTTCAGTGAGATATGCTGGATTCTAAACGGAGAAGCTTCTCTGACTCTTTTTCACAGAGATTTTGAAACTGAAATCTCCCATGCCGTTTCCACCATAGGCAGCAATGGGCTTCCCCATAGAACTTGCCAACCTGAATTCCTACAGGCTAGATGTGAGAGGCACATTCTGCTGCTTCCTCCCTAAGAGTTAAGCTTGCTTCTGAAAGCTCAACCTCCAGGGAGTCTGTTTGGCAGAGATATAGAACACACTTTTCCAAGCCTGTTGGAAGGCCTTTGCAGTGTCATTTCGCATCTAATTTCCCAAACCAAACTGCTTGCAGCTCTAACTCCCTTCTAACTACCACTTCTTCGGTTCAGTGAGATATGCTGGATTCTAAACGGAGAAGCTTCTCTGACGCTTTTTCACAGAGATTTTGAAACTGAAATCTCCCATGCCGTTTCCACCATAGGCAGCAATGGGCTTCCCCATAGAACTTGCCAACCTGAATTCCTACAGGCTAGATGTGAGAGGCACATTCTGCTGCTTCCTCCCTTAGAGTTAAACTTGCTTCTGAAAGCTCAACCTCCGGGGAGTTTGTTTGGCAGAGATATAGAACACACTTTTCCAAGCCTGTTGGAAGGCATTTGCAGTTTCATTTCGCGTCTAATTACCCAAACCAAACTGCTTGCAGCTCTAACTCCCTTCTAACAACCACTTCTTCGGTTCAGTGAGATATGCTGGATTCTAAACGGAGAAGCTTCTCTGACGCTTTTTCACAGAGATTTTGAAACTGAAATTTCCAAACCCGTTTCCAACGAAGGCGCCAATGGGCTTCCCCATAGAACTTGCCAACCTGAATTCCTACAGGCTAGATGTGAGAGGCACATTCTGCTGCTTCCTCCCTTAGAGTTAAACTAGCTTCTGAAAGCTCAACCTCCGGGGAGTTTGTTTGGCAGAGATATAGAACACACTTTTCCAAGCCTGTTGGAAGGCATTTGCAGTTTCATTTCGCGTCTAATTTCCCAAACCAAACTGCTTGCAGCTCTAACTCCCTTCTAACTACCACTTCTTCGGTTCAGTGAGATATGCTGGATTCTAAACGGAGAAGCTTCTCTGACGCTTTTTCACAGAGATTTTGAAACTGAAATCTCCCATGCCGTTTCCACCATAGGCAGCAATGGGCTTCCCCATAGAACTTGCCAACCTGAATTCCTACAGGCTAGATGTGAGAGGCACATTCTGCTGCTTCCTCCCTTAGAGTTAAACTAGCTTCTGAAAGCTCAACCTCCGGGGAGTTTGTTTGGCAGAGATATAGAACACACTTTCCCAAGCCTGTTGGAAGGCATTTGCAGTTTCATTTCGCGTCTAATTTCCCAAACCAAACTGCTTGCAGCTCTAACTCCCTTCTAACTACCACTTCTTCGGTTCAGTGAGATATGCTGGATTCTAAACGGAGAAGCTTCTCTGACGCTTTTTCACAGAGATTTTGAAACTGAAATCTCCCATGCCGTTTCCACCATAGGCAGCAATGGGCTTCCCCATAGAACTTGCCAACCTGAATTCCTACAGGCTAGATGTGAGAGGCACATTCTGCTGCTTCCTCCCTAAGAGTTAAGCTTGCTTCTGAAAGCTCAACCTCCGGGGAGTTTGTTTGGCAGAGATATAGAACACACTTTTCCAAGCCTGTTGGAAGGCATTTGCAGTGTCATTTCGCGTCTAATTTCCCAAACCAAACTGCTTGCAGCTCTAACTCCCTTCTAACTACCACTTCTTCGGTTCAGTGAGATATGCTGGATTCTAAACGGAGAAGCTTCTCTGACGCTTTTTCACAGAGATTTTGAAACTGAAATCTCCCATGCCGTTTCCACCATAGGCAGCAATGGGCTTCCCCATAGAACTTGCGAACCTGAATTCCTACAGGCTAGATGTGAGAGGCACATTCTGCTGCTTCCTCCCTTAGAGTTAAACTAGCTTCTGAAAGCTCAACCTCCGGGGAGTTTGTTTGGCAGAGATGTAGAACACACTTTTCCAAGCCTGTTGGAAGGCATTTGCAGTTTCATTTCGCGTCTAATTTCCCAAACCAAACTGCTTGCAGCTCTAACTCCCTTCTAACTACCACTTCTTCGGTTCAGTGAGATATGCTGGATTCTAAACGGAGAAGCTTCTCTGACGCTTTTTCACAGAGATTTTGAAACTGAAATCTCCCATGCCGTTTCCACCATAGGCAGCAATGGGCTTCCCCATAGAACTTGCCAACCTGAATTCCTACAGGCTAGATGTGAGAGGCACATTCTGCTGCTTCCTCCCTTAGAGTTAAACTAGCTTCTGAAAGCTCAACCTCCGGGGAGTTTGTTTGGCAGAGATATAGAACACACTTTTCCAAGCCTGTTGGAAGGCATTTGCAGTTTCATTTCGCGTCTAATTTCCCAAACCAAACTGCTTGCAGCTCTAACTCCCTTCTAACTACCACTTCTTCGGTTCAGTGAGATATGCTGGATTCTAAACGGAGAAGCTTCTCTGACGCTTTTTCACAGAGATTTTGAAACTGAAGTTTCCAAACCCGTTTCCAACGAAGGCGGCAAACGGCTTCCCAATAGAACTTGCCAACCTGAATTCCTACAGGCTAGATGTGAGAGGCACATTCTGCTGCTTCCTCCCTTAGAGTTAAACTAGCATCTGAAAGCTCAACCTCCGGGGAGTCTGTTTGGCAGAGATATAGAACACACTTTTCCAAGCCTGTTGGAAGGCATTTGCAGTTTCATTTCGCGTCTAATTTCCCAAACCAAACTGCTTGCAGCTCTAACTGCCTTCTAACTACCACTTCTTCGGTTCAGTGAGATATGCTGGATTCTAAACGGAGAAGCTTCTCTGACTCTTTTTCACAGAGATTTTGAAACTGAAATCTCCCATGCCGTTTCCACCATAGGCAGCAATGGGCTTCCCCATAGAACTTGCCAACCTGAATTCCTACAGGCTAGATGTGAGAGGCACATTCTGCTGCTTCCTCCCTAAGAGTTAAGCTTGCTTCTGAAAGCTCAACCTCCAGGGAGTCTGTTTGGCAGAGATATAGAACACACTTTTCCAAGCCTGTTGGAAGGCCTTTGCAGTGTCATTTCGCATCTAATTTCCCAAACCAAACTGCTTGCAGCTCTAACTCCCTTCTAACTACCACTTCTTCGGTTCAGTGAGATATGCTGGATTCTAAACGGAGAAGCTTCTCTGACGCTTTTTCACAGAGATTTTGAAACTGAAATCTCCCATGCCGTTTCCACCATAGGCAGCAATGGGCTTCCCCATAGAACTTGCCAACCTGAATTCCTACAGGCTAGATGTGAGAGGCACATTCTGCTGCTTCCTCCCTTAGAGTTAAACTTGCTTCTGAAAGCTCAACCTCCGGGGAGTTTGTTTGGCAGAGATATAGAACACACTTTTCCAAGCCTGTTGGAAGGCATTTGCAGTTTCATTTCGCGTCTAATTTCCCAAACCAAACTGCTTGCAGCTCTAACTCCCTTCTAACAACCACTTCTTCGGTTCAGTGAGATATGCTGGATTCTAAACGGAGAAGCTTCTCTGACGCTTTTTCACAGAGATTTTGAAACTGAAATTTCCAAACCCGTTTCCAACGAAGGCGCCAATGGGCTTCCCCATAGAACTTGCCAACCTGAATTCCTACAGGCTAGATGTGAGAGGCACATTCTGCTGCTTCCTCCCTTAGAGTTAAACTAGCTTCTGAAAGCTCAACCTCCGGGGAGTTTGTTTGGCAGAGATATAGAACACACTTTTCCAAGCCTGTTGGAAGGCATTTGCAGTTTCATTTCGCGTCTAATTTCCCAAACCAAACTGCTTGCAGCTCTAACTCCCTTCTAACTACCACTTCTTCGGTTCAGTGAGATATGCTGGATTCTAAACGGAGAAGCTTCTCTGACGCTTTTTCACAGAGATTTTGAAACTGAAATCTCCCATGCCGTTTCCACCATAGGCAGCAATGGGCTTCCCCATAGAACTTGCCAACCTGAATTCCTACAGGCTAGATGTGAGAGGCACATTCTGCTGCTTCCTCCCTTAGAGTTAAACTAGCTTCTGAAAGCTCAACCTCCGGGGAGTTTGTTTGGCAGAGATATAGAACACACTTTCCCAAGCCTGTTGGAAGGCATTTGCAGTTTCATTTCGCGTCTAATTTCCCAAACCAAACTGCTTGCAGCTCTAACTCCCTTCTAACTACCACTTCTTCGGTTCAGTGAGATATGCTGGATTCTAAACGGAGAAGCTTCTCTGACGCTTTTTCACAGAGATTTTGAAACTGAAATCTCCCATGCCGTTTCCACCATAGGCAGCAATGGGCTTCCCCATAGAACTTGCCAACCTGAATTCCTACAGGCTAGATGTGAGAGGCACATTCTGCTGCTTCCTCCCTAAGAGTTAAGCTTGCTTCTGAAAGCTCAACCTCCGGGGAGTTTGTTTGGCAGAGATATAGAACACACTTTTCCAAGCCTGTTGGAAGGCATTTGCAGTGTCATTTCGCGTCTAATTTCCCAAACCAAACTGCTTGCAGCTCTAACTCCCTTCTAACTACCACTTCCTCGGTTCAGTGAGATATGCTGGATTCTAAACGGAGAACCTTCTCTGACGCTTTTTCACAGAGATTTTGAAACTGAAATCTCCCATGCCGTTTCCACCATAGGCAGCAATGGGCTTCCCCATAGAACTTGCCAACCTGAATTCCTACAGGCTAGATGTGAGAGGCACATTCTGCTGCTTCCTCCCTTAGAGTTAAACTAGCTTCTGAAAGCTCAACCTCCGGGGAGTTTGTTTGGCAGAGATGTAGAACACACTTTTCCAAGCCTGTTGGAAGGCATTTGCAGTTTCATTTCGCGTCTAATTTCCCAAACCAAACTGCTTGCAGCTCTAACTCCCTTCTAACTACCACTTCTTCGGTTCAGTGAGATATGCTGGATTCTAAACGGAGAAGCTTCTCTGACGCTTTTTCACAGAGATTTTGAAACTGAAATCTCCCATGCCGTTTCCACCATAGGCAGCAATGGGCTTCCCCATAGAACTTGCCAACCTGAATTCCTACAGGCTAGATGTGAGAGGCACATTCTGCTGCTTCCTCCCTTAGAGTTAAACTAGCTTCTGAAAGCTCAACCTCCGGGGAGTTTGTTTGGCAGAGATATAGAACACACTTTTCCAAGCCTGTTGGAAGGCATTTGCAGTTTCATTTCGCGTCTAATTTCCCAAACCAAACTGCTTGCAGCTCTAACTCCCTTCTAACTACCACTTCTTCGGTTCAGTGAGATATGCTGGATTGTAAACGGAGAAGCTTCTCTGACGCTTTTTTACAGAGATTTTGAAACTGAAATTTCCAAACCCGTTTCCAACGAAGGCGACAAAGGGCTTCCCAATAGAACTTGCCAACCTGAATTCCTACAGGCTAGATGTGAGAGGCACATTCTGCTGCTTCCTCCCTTAGAGTTAAACTAGCATCTGAAAGCTCAACCTCCGGGGAGTCTGTTTGGCAGAGATATAGAACACACTTTTCCAAGCCTGTTGGAAGGCATTTGCAGTTTCATTTCGCGTCTAATTTCCCAAACCAAACTGCTTGCAGCTCTAACTCCCTTCTAACTACCACTTCTTCGGTTCAGTGAGATATGCTGGATTCTAAACGGAGAAGCTTCTCTGACGCTTTTTCACAGAGATTTTGAAACTGAAGTTTCCAAACCCGTTTCCAACGAAGGCGACAAACGGCTTCCCAATAGAACTTGCCAACCTGAATTCCTACAGGCTAGATGTGAGAGGCACATTCTGCTGCTTCCTCCCTTAGAGTTAAACTAGCATCTGAAAGCTCAACCTCCGGGGAGTCTGTTTGGCAGAGATATAGAACACACTTTTCCAAGCCTGTTGGAAGGCATTTGCAGTGTCATTTCGCGTCTAATTTCCCAAACCAAACTGCTTGCAGCTCTAACTGCCTTCTAACTACCACTTCTTCGGTTCAGTGAGATATGCTGGATTCTAAACGGAGAAGCTTCTCTGACGCTTTTTCACAGAGATTTTGAAACTGAAATCTCCCATGCCGTTTCCACCATAGGCAGCAATGGGCTTCCCCATAGAACTTGCCAACCTGAATTCCTACAGGCTAGATGTGAGAGGCACATTCTGCTGCTTCCTCCCTAAGAGTTAAGCTTGCTTCTGAAAGCTCAACCTCCAGGGAGTCTGTTTGGCAGAGATATAGAACACACTTTTCCAAGCCTGTTGGAAGGCCTTTGCAGTGTCATTTCGCATCTAATTTCCCAAACCAAACTGCTTGCAGCTCTAACTCCCTTCTAACTACCACTTCTTCGGTTCAGTGAGATATGCTGGATTCTAAACGGAGAAGCTTCTCTGACGCTTTTTCACAGAGATTTTGAAACTGAAATCTCCCATGCCGTTTCCACCATAGGCAGCAATGGGCTTCCCCATAGAACTTGCCAACCTGAATTCCTACAGGCTAGATGTGAGAGGCACATTCTGCTGCTTCCTCCCTTAGAGTTAAACTTGCTTCTGAAAGCTCAACCTCCGGGGAGTTTGTTTGGCAGAGATATAGAACACACTTTTCCAAGCCTGTTGGAAGGCATTTGCAGTTTCATTTCGCGTCTAATTTCCCAAACCAAACTGCTTGCAGCTCTAACTCCCTTCTAACAACCACTTCTTCGGTTCAGTGAGATATGCTGGATTCTAAACGGAGAAGCTTCTCTGACGCTTTTTCACAGAGATTTTGAAACTGAAGTTTCCAAACCCGTTTCCAACGAAGGCGACAAACGGCTTCCCAATAGAACTTGCTAACCTGAATTCCTACAGGCTAGATGTGAGAGGCACATTCTGCTGCTTCCTCCCTTAGAGTTAAACTAGCATCTGAAAGCTCAACCTCCAGGGAGTCTGTTTGGCAGAGATATAGAACACACTTTTCCAAGCCTGTTGGAAGGCATTTGCAGTTTCATTTCGCGTCTAATTTCCCAAACCAAACTGCTTGCAGCTCTAACTGCCTTCTAACTACCACTTCTTCGGTTCAGTGAGATATGCTGGATTCTAAACGGAGAAGCTTCTCTGACTCTTTTTCACAGAGATTTTGAAACTGAAATCTCCCATGCCGTTTCCACCATAGGCAGCAATGGGCTTCCCCATAGAACTTGCCAACCTGAATTCCTACAGGCTAGATGTGAGAGGCACATTCTGCTGCTTCCTCCCTAAGAGTTAAGCTTGCTTCTGAAAGCTCAACCTCCAGGGAGTCTGTTTGGCAGAGATATAGAACACACTTTTCCAAGCCTGTTGGAAGGCCTTTGCAGTGTCATTTCGCATCTAATTTCCCAAACCAAACTGCTTGCAGCTCTAACTCCCTTCTAACTACCACTTCTTCGGTTCAGTGAGATATGCTGGATTCTAAACGGAGAAGCTTCTCTGACGCTTTTTCACAGAGATTTTGAAACTGAAATCTCCCATGCCGTTTCCACCATAGGCAGCAATGGGCTTCCCCATAGAACTTGCCAACCTGAATTCCTACAGGCTAGATGTGAGAGGCACATTCTGCTGCTTCCTCCCTTAGAGTTAAACTTGCTTCTGAAAGCTCAACCTCCGGGGAGTTTGTTTGGCAGAGATATAGAACACACTTTTCCAAGCCTGTTGGAAGGCATTTGCAGTTTCATTTCGCGTCTAATTACCCAAACCAAACTGCTTGCAGCTCTAACTCCCTTCTAACAACCACTTCTTCGGTTCAGTGAGATATGCTGGATTCTAAACGGAGAAGCTTCTCTGACGCTTTTTCACAGAGATTTTGAAACTGAAATCTCCCATGCCGTTTCCACCATAGGCAGCAATGGGCTTCCCCATAGAACTTGCCAACCTGAATTCCTACAGGCTAGATGTGAGAGGCACATTCTGCTGCTTCCTCCCTTAGAGTTAAACTAGCTTCTGAAAGCTCAACCTCCGGGGAGTTTGTTTGGCAGAGATATAGAACACACTTTCCCAAGCCTGTTGGAAGGCATTTGCAGTTTCATTTCGCGTCTAATTTCCCAAACCAAACTGCTTGCAGCTCTAACTCCCTTCTAACTACCACTTCTTCGGTTCAGTGAGATATGCTGGATTCTAAACGGAGAAGCTTCTCTGACGCTTTTTCACAGAGATTTTGAAACTGAAATCTCCCATGCCGTTTCCACCATAGGCAGCAATGGGCTTCCCCATAGAACTTGCCAACCTGAATTCCTACAGGCTAGATGTGAGAGGCACATTCTGCTGCTTCCTCCCTAAGAGTTAAGCTTGCTTCTGAAAGCTCAACCTCCGGGGAGTTTGTTTGGCAGAGATATAGAACACACTTTTCCAAGCCTGTTGGAAGGCATTTGCAGTGTCATTTCGCGTCTAATTTCCCAAACCAAACTGCTTGCAGCTCTAACTCCCTTCTAACTACCACTTCTTCGGTTCAGTGAGATATGCTGGATTCTAAACGGAGAAGCTTCTCTGACGCTTTTTCACAGAGATTTTGAAACTGAAATCTCCCATGCCGTTTCCACCATAGGCAGCAATGGGCTTCCCCATAGAACTTGCGAACCTGAATTCCTACAGGCTAGATGTGAGAGGCACATTCTGCTGCTTCCTCCCTTAGAGTTAAACTAGCTTCTGAAAGCTCAACCTCCGGGGAGTTTGTTTGGCAGAGATGTAGAACACACTTTTCCAAGCCTGTTGGAAGGCATTTGCAGTTTCATTTCGCGTCTAATTTCCCAAACCAAACTGCTTGCAGCTCTAACTCCCTTCTAACTACCACTTCTTCGGTTCAGTGAGATATGCTGGATTCTAAACGGAGAAGCTTCTCTGACGCTTTTTCACAGAGATTTTGAAACTGAAATCTCCCATGCCGTTTCCACCATAGGCAGCAATGGGCTTCCCCATAGAACTTGCCAACCTGAATTCCTAAAGGCTAGATGTGAGAGGCACATTCTGCTGCTTCCTCCCTTAGAGTTAAACTAGCTTCTGAAAGCTCAACCTCCGGGGAGTTTGTTTGGCAGAGATATAGAACACACTTTTCCAAGCCTGTTGGAAGGCATTTGCAGTTTCATTTCGCGTCTAATTTCCCAAACCAAACTGCTTGCAGCTCTAACTCCCTTCTAACTACCACTTCTTCGGTTCAGTGAGATATGCTGGATTCTAAACGGAGAAGCTTCTCTGACGCTTTTTCACAGAGATTTTGAAACTGAAGTTTCCAAACCCGTTTCCAACGAAGGCGGCAAACGGCTTCCCAATAGAACTTGCCAACCTGAATTCCTACAGGCTAGATGTGAGAGGCACATTCTGCTGCTTCCTCCCTTAGAGTTAAACTAGCATCTGAAAGCTCAACCTCCGGGGAGTCTGTTTGGCAGAGATATAGAACACACTTTTCCAAGCCTGTTGGAAGGCATTTGCAGTTTCATTTCGCGTCTAATTTCCCAAACCAAACTGCTTGCAGCTCTAACTGCCTTCTAACTACCACTTCTTCGGTTCAGTGAGATATGCTGGATTCTAAACGGAGAAGCTTCTCTGACTCTTTTTCACAGAGATTTTGAAACTGAAATCTCCCATGCCGTTTCCACCATAGGCAGCAATGGGCTTCCCCATAGAACTTGCCAACCTGAATTCCTACAGGCTAGATGTGAGAGGCACATTCTGCTGCTTCCTCCCTAAGAGTTAAGCTTGCTTCTGAAAGCTCAACCTCCAGGGAGTCTGTTTGGCAGAGATATAGAACACACTTTTCCAAGCCTGTTGGAAGGCCTTTGCAGTGTCATTTCGCATCTAATTTCCCAAACCAAACTGCTTGCAGCTCTAACTCCCTTCTAACTACCACTTCTTCGGTTCAGTGAGATATGCTGGATTCTAAACGGAGAAGCTTCTCTGACGCTTTTTCACAGAGATTTTGAAACTGAAATCTCCCATGCCGTTTCCACCATAGGCAGCAATGGGCTTCCCCATAGAACTTGCCAACCTGAATTCCTACAGGCTAGATGTGAGAGGCACATTCTGCTGCTTCCTCCCTTAGAGTTAAACTTGCTTCTGAAAGCTCAACCTCCGGGGAGTTTGTTTGGCAGAGATATAGAACACACTTTTCCAAGCCTGTTGGAAGGCATTTGCAGTTTCATTTCGCGTCTAATTTCCCAAACCAAACTGCTTGCAGCTCTAACTCCCTTCTAACAACCACTTCTTCGGTTCAGTGAGATATGCTGGATTCTAAACGGAGAAGCTTCTCTGACGCTTTTTCACAGAGATTTTGAAACTGAAATTTCCAAACCCGTTTCCAACGAAGGCGCCAATGGGCTTCCCCATAGAACTTGCCAACCTGAATTCCTACAGGCTAGATGTGAGAGGCACATTCTGCTGCTTCCTCCCTTAGAGTTAAACTAGCTTCTGAAAGCTCAACCTCCGGGGAGTTTGTTTGGCAGAGATATAGAACACACTTTTCCAAGCCTGTTGGAAGGCATTTGCAGTTTCATTTCGCGTCTAATTTCCCAAACCAAACTGCTTGCAGCTCTAACTCCCTTCTAACTACCACTTCTTCGGTTCAGTGAGATATGCTGGATTCTAAACGGAGAAGCTTCTCTGACGCTTTTTCACAGAGATTTTGAAACTGAAATCTCCCATGCCGTTTCCACCATAGGCAGCAATGGGCTTCCCCATAGAACTTGCCAACCTGAATTCCTACAGGCTAGATGTGAGAGGCACATTCTGCTGCTTCCTCCCTTAGAGTTAAACTAGCTTCTGAAAGCTCAACCTCCGGGGAGTTTGTTTGGCAGAGATATAGAACACACTTTCCCAAGCCTGTTGGAAGGCATTTGCAGTTTCATTTCGCGTCTAATTTCCCAAACCAAACTGCTTGCAGCTCTAACTCCCTTCTAACTACCACTTCTTCGGTTCAGTGAGATATGCTGGATTCTAAACGGAGAAGCTTCTCTGACGCTTTTTCACAGAGATTTTGAAACTGAAATCTCCCATGCCGTTTCCACCATAGGCAGCAATGGGCTTCCCCATAGAACTTGCCAACCTGAATTCCTACAGGCTAGATGTGAGAGGCACATTCTGCTGCTTCCTCCCTAAGAGTTAAGCTTGCTTCTGAAAGCTCAACCTCCGGGGAGTTTGTTTGGCAGAGATATAGAACACACTTTTCCAAGCCTGTTGGAAGGCATTTGCAGTGTCATTTCGCGTCTAATTTCCCAAACCAAACTGCTTGCAGCTCTAACTCCCTTCTAACTACCACTTCCTCGGTTCAGTGAGATATGCTGGATTCTAAACGGAGAACCTTCTCTGACGCTTTTTCACAGAGATTTTGAAACTGAAATCTCCCATGCCGTTTCCACCATAGGCAGCAATGGGCTTCCCCATAGAACTTGCCAACCTGAATTCCTACAGGCTAGATGTGAGAGGCACATTCTGCTGCTTCCTCCCTTAGAGTTAAACTAGCTTCTGAAAGCTCAACCTCCGGGGAGTTTGTTTGGCAGAGATGTAGAACACACTTTTCCAAGCCTGTTGGAAGGCATTTGCAGTTTCATTTCGCGTCTAATTTCCCAAACCAAACTGCTTGCAGCTCTAACTCCCTTCTAACTACCACTTCTTCGGTTCAGTGAGATATGCTGGATTCTAAACGGAGAAGCTTCTCTGACGCTTTTTCACAGAGATTTTGAAACTGAAATCTCCCATGCCGTTTCCACCATAGGCAGCAATGGGCTTCCCCATAGAACTTGCCAACCTGAATTCCTACAGGCTAGATGTGAGAGGCACATTCTGCTGCTTCCTCCCTTAGAGTTAAACTAGCTTCTGAAAGCTCAACCTCCGGGGAGTTTGTTTGGCAGAGATATAGAACACACTTTTCCAAGCCTGTTGGAAGGCATTTGCAGTTTCATTTCGCGTCTAATTTCCCAAACCAAACTGCTTGCAGCTCTAACTCCCTTCTAACTACCACTTCTTCGGTTCAGTGAGATATGCTGGATTGTAAACGGAGAAGCTTCTCTGACGCTTTTTCACAGAGATTTTGAAACTGAAATTTCCAAACCCGTTTCCAACGAAGGCGACAAAGGGCTTCCCAATAGAACTTGCCAACCTGAATTCCTACAGGCTAGATGTGAGAGGCACATTCTGCTGCTTCCTCCCTTAGAGTTAAACTAGCATCTGAAAGCTCAACCTCCGGGGAGTCTGTTTGGCAGAGATATAGAACACACTTTTCCAAGCCTGTTGGAAGGCATTTGCAGTTTCATTTCGCGTCTAATTTCCCAAACCAAACTGCTTGCAGCTCTAACTGCCTTCTAACTACCACTTCTTCGGTTCAGTGAGATATGCTGGATTCTAAACGGAGAAGCTTCTCTGACGCTTTTTCACAGAGATTTTGAAACTGAAATCTCCCATGCCGTTTCCACCATAGGCAGCAATGGGCTTCCCCATAGAACTTGCCAACCTGAATTCCTACAGGCTAGATGTGAGAGGCACATTCTGCTGCTTCCTCCCTAAGAGTTAAGCTTGCTTCTGAAAGCTCAACCTCCAGGGAGTCTGTTTGGCAGAGATATAGAACACACTTTTCAAGCCTGTTGGAAGGCCTTTGCAGTGTCATTTCGCATCTAATTTCCCAAACCAAACTGCTTGCAGCTCTAACTCCCTTCTAACTACCACTTCTTCGGTTCAGTGAGATATGCTGGATTCTAAACGGAGAAGCTTCTCTGACGCTTTTTCACAGAGATTTTGAAACTGAAATCTCCCATGCCGTTTCCACCATAGGCAGCAATGGGCTTCCCCATAGAACTTGCCAACCTGAATTCCTACAGGCTAGATGTGAGAGGCACATTCTGCTGCTTCCTCCCTTAGAGTTAAACTTGCTTCTGAAAGCTCAACCTCCGGGGAGTTTGTTTGGCAGAGATATAGAACACACTTTTCCAAGCCTGTTGGAAGGCATTTGCAGTTTCATTTCGCGTCTAATTTCCCAAACCAAACTGCTTGCAGCTCTAACTCCCTTCTAACAACCACTTCTTCGGTTCAGTGAGATATGCTGGATTCTAAACGGAGAAGCTTCTCTGACGCTTTTTCACAGAGATTTTGAAACTGAAATTTCCAAACCCGTTTCCAACGAAGGCGCCAATGGGCTTCCCCATAGAACTTGCCAACCTGAATTCCTACAGGCTAGATGTGAGAGGCACATTCTGCTGCTTCCTCCCTAAGAGTTAAGCTTGCTTCTGAAAGCTCAACCTCCGGGGAGTCTGTTTGGCAGAGATATAGAACACACTTTTCCAAGCCTGTTGGAAGGCCTTTGCAGTGTCATTTCGCATCTAATTTCCCAAACCAAACTGCTTGCAGCTCTAACTCCCTTCTAACTACCACTTCTTCGGTTCAGTGAGATATGCTGGATTCTAAACGGAGAAGCTTCTCTGACGCTTTTTCACAGAGATTTTGAAACTGAAATTTCCAAACCCGTTTCCAACGAAGGCGCCAATGGGCTTCCCCATAGAACTTGCCAACCTGAATTCCTACAGGCTAGATGTGAGAGGCACATTCTGCTGCTTCCTCCCTTAGAGTTAAACTAGCTTCTGAAAGCTCAACCTCCGGGGAGTTTGTTTGGCAGAGATATAGAACAAACTTTCCCAAGCCTGTTGGAAGGCATTTGCAGTTTCATTTCGCGTCTAATTTCCCAAACCAAACTGCTTGCAGCTCTAACTCCCTTCTAACTACCACTTCTTCTGTTCAGTGAGATATGCTGGATTCTAAACGGAGAAGCTTCTCTGACGCTTTTTCACAGAGATTTTGAAACTGAAATTTCCAAACCCGTTTCCAACGAAGGCGCCAATGGGCTTCCCCATAGAACTTGCCAACCTGAATTCCTACAGGCTAGATGTGAGAGGCACATTCTGCTGCTTCCTCCCTTAGAGTTAAACTAGCTTCTGAAAGCTCAACCTCCGGGGAGTTTGTTTGGCAGAGATATAGAACACACTTTTCCAAGCCTGTTGGAAGGCATTTGCAGTTTCATTTCGCGTCTAATTTCCCAAACCAAACTGCTTGCAGCTCTAACTGCCTTCTAACTACCACTTCTTCGGTTCAGTGAGATATGCTGGATTCTAAACGGAGAAGCTTCTCTGACGCTTTTTCACAGAGATTTTGAAACTGAAATCTCCCATGCCGTTTCCACCATAGGCAGCAATGGGCTTCCCCATAGAACTTGCCAACCTGAATTCCTACAGGCTAGATGTGAGAGGCACATTCTGCTGCTTCCTCCCTAAGAGTTAAGCTTGCTTCTGAAAGCTCAACCTCCAGGGAGTCTGTTTGGCAGAGATATAGAACACACTTTTCAAGCCTGTTGGAAGGCCTTTGCAGTGTCATTTCGCATCTAATTTCCCAAACCAAACTGCTTGCAGCTCTAACTCCCTTCTAACTACCACTTCTTCGGTTCAGTGAGATATGCTGGATTCTAAACGGAGAAGCTTCTCTGACGCTTTTTCACAGAGATTTTGAAACTGAAATCTCCCATGCCGTTTCCACCATAGGCAGCAATGGGCTTCCCCATAGAACTTGCCAACCTGAATTCCTACAGGCTAGATGTGAGAGGCACATTCTGCTGCTTCCTCCCTTAGAGTTAAACTTGCTTCTGAAAGCTCAACCTCCGGGGAGTTTGTTTGGCAGAGATATAGAACACACTTTTCCAAGCCTGTTGGAAGGCATTTGCAGTTTCATTTCGCGTCTAATTTCCCAAACCAAACTGCTTGCAGCTCTAACTCCCTTCTAACAACCACTTCTTCGGTTCAGTGAGATATGCTGGATTCTAAACGGAGAAGCTTCTCTGACGCTTTTTCACAGAGATTTTGAAACTGAAATTTCCAAACCCGTTTCCAACGAAGGCGCCAATGGGCTTCCCCATAGAACTTGCCAACCTGAATTCCTACAGGCTAGATGTGAGAGGCACATTCTGCTGCTTCCTCCCTAAGAGTTAAGCTTGCTTCTGAAAGCTCAACCTCCGGGGAGTCTGTTTGGCAGAGATATAGAACACACTTTTCCAAGCCTGTTGGAAGGCCTTTGCAGTGTCATTTCGCATCTAATTTCCCAAACCAAACTGCTTGCAGCTCTAACTCCCTTCTAACTACCACTTCTTCGGTTCAGTGAGATATGCTGGATTCTAAACGGAGAAGCTTCTCTGACGCTTTTTCACAGAGATTTTGAAACTGAAATTTCCAAACCCGTTTCCAACGAAGGCGCCAATGGGCTTCCCCATAGAACTTGCCAACCTGAATTCCTACAGGCTAGATGTGAGAGGCACATTCTGCTGCTTCCTCCCTTAGAGTTAAACTAGCTTCTGAAAGCTCAACCTCCGGGGAGTTTGTTTGGCAGAGATATAGAACAAACTTTCCCAAGCCTGTTGGAAGGCATTTGCAGTTTCATTTCGCGTCTAATTTCCCAAACCAAACTGCTTGCAGCTCTAACTCCCTTCTAACTACCACTTCTTCTGTTCAGTGAGATATGCTGGATTCTAAACGGAGAAGCTTCTCTGACGCTTTTTCACAGAGATTTTGAAACTGAAATTTCCAAACCCGTTTCCAACGAAGGCGCCAATGGGCTTCCCCATAGAACTTGCCAACCTGAATTCCTACAGGCTAGATGTGAGAGGCACATTCTGCTGCTTCCTCCCTTAGAGTTAAACTAGCTTCTGAAAGCTCAACCTCCGGGGAGTTTGTTTGGCAGAGATATAGAACACACTTTTCCAAGCCTGTTGGAAGGCATTTGCAGTTTCATTTCGCGTCTAATTTCCCAAACCAAACTGCTTGCAGCTCTAACTCCCTTCTAACTACCACTTCTTCGGTTCAGTGAGATATGCTGGATTCTAAACGGAGAAGCTTCTCTGACGCTTTTTCACAGAGATTTTGAAACTGAAATCTCCCATGCCGTTTCCACCATAGGCAGCAATGGGCTTCCCCATAGAACTTGCCAACCTGAATTCCTACAGGCTAGATGTGAGAGGCACATTCTGCTGCTTCCTCCCTTAGAGTTAAACTAGCTTCTGAAAGCTCAACCTCCGGGGAGTTTGTTTGGCAGAGATATAGAACACACGTTCCCAAGCCTGTTGGAAGGCATTTGCAGTTTCATTTCGCGTCTAATTTCCCAAACCAAACTGCTTGCAGCTCTAACTCCCTTCTAACTACCACTTCTTCGGTTCAGTGAGATATGCTGGATTCTAAACGGAGAAGCTTCTCTGACGCTTTTTCACAGAGATTTTGAAACTGAAATCTCCCATGCCGTTTCCACCATAGGCAGCAATGGGCTTCCCCATAGAACTTGCCAACCTGAATTCCTACAGGCTAGATGTGAGAGGCACATTCTGCTGCTTCCTCCCTAAGAGTTAAGCTTGCTTCTGAAAGCTCAACCTCCGGGGAGTCTGTTTGGCAGAGATATAGAACACACTTTTCCAAGCCTGTTGGAAGGCCTTTGCAGTGTCATTTCGCATCTAATTTCCCAAACCAAACTGCTTGCAGCTCTAACTCCCTTCTAACTACCACTTCTTCGGTTCAGTGAGATATGCTGGATTCTAAACGGAGAAGCTTCTCTGACGCTTTTTCACAGAGATTTTGAAACTGAAATCTCCCATGCCGTTTCGAACGAAGGCGCCAATGGGCTTCCCCATAGAACTTGCCAACCTGAATTCCTACAGGCTAGATGTGAGAGGCACATTCTGCTGCTTCCTCCCTTAGAGTTAAACTTGCTTCTGAAAGCTCAACCTCCGGGGAGTTTGTTTGGCAGAGATATAGAACAAAATTTCCCAAGCCTGTTGGAAGGCATTTGCAGTTTCATTTCGCGTCTAATTTCCCAAACCAAACTGCTTGCAGCTCTAACTCCCTTCTAACTACCACTTCTTCGGTTCAGTGAGATATGCTGGATTCTAAACGGAGAAGCTTCTCTGACGCTTTTTCACAGAGATTTTGAAACTGAAATCTCCCATGCCGTTTCCACCATAGGCAGCAATGGGCTTCCCCATAGAACTTGCCAACCTGAATTCCTACAGGCTAGATGTGAGAGGCACATTCTGCTGCTTCCTCCCTTAGAGTTAAACTAGCTTCTGAAAGCTCAACCTCCGGGGAGTTTGTTTGGCAGAGATATAGAACACACTTTCCCAAGCCTGTTGGAAGGCATTTGCAGTTTCATTTCGCGTCTAATTTCCCAAACCAAACTGCTTGCAGCTCTAACTCCCTTCTAACTACCACTTCTTCGGTTCAGTGAGATATGCTGGATTCTAAACGGAGAAGCTTCTCTGACGCTTTTTCACAGAGATTTTGAAACTGAAATCTCCCATGCCGTTTCCACCATAGGCAGCAATGGGCTTCCCCATAGAACTTGACAACCTGAATTCCTACAGGCTAGATGTGAGAGGCACATTCTGCTGCTTCCTCCCTAAGAGTTAAGCTTGCTTCTGAAAGCTCAACCTCCGGGGAGTCTGTTTGGCAGAGATATAGAACACACTTTTCCAAGCCTGTTGGAAGGCCTTTGCAGTGTCATTTCGCATCTAATTTCCCAAACCAAACTGCTTGCAGCTCTAACTCCCTTCTAACTACCACTTCTTCGGTTCAGTGAGATATGCTGGATTCTAAACGGAGAAGCTTCTCTGACGCTTTTTCACAGAGATTTTGAAACTGAAATTTCCAAACACGTTTCCAACGAAGGCGCCAATGGGCTTCCCCATAGAACTTGCCAACCTGAATTCCTACAGGCTAGATGTGAGAGGCACATTCTGCTGCTTCCTCCCTTAGAGTTAAACTAGCTTCTGAAAGCTCAACCTCCGGGGAGTTTGTTTGGCAGAGATATAGAACACACTTTTCCAAGCCTGTTGGAAGGCATTTGCAGTTTCATTTCGCGTCTAATTTCCCAAACCAAACTGCTTGCAGCTCTAACTCCCTTCTAACTACCACTTCTTCGGTTCAGTGAGATATGCTGGATTCTAAACGGAGAAGCTTCTCTGACGCTTTTTCACAGAGATTTTGAAACTGAAATCTCCCATGCCGTTTCCACCATAGGCAGCAATGGGCTTCCCCATAGAACTTGCCAACCTGAATTCCTACAGGCTAGATGTGAGAGGCACATTCTGCTGCTTCCTCCCTTAGAGTTAAACTAGCTTCTGAAAGCTCAACCTCCGGGGAGTTTGTTTGGCAGAGATATAGAACACACTTTCCCAAGCCTGTTGGAAGGCATTTGCAGTTTCATTTCGCGTCTAATTTCCCAAACCAAACTGCTTGCAGCTCTAACTCCCTTCTAACTACCACTTCTTCGGTTCAGTGAGATATGCTGGATTCTAAACGGAGAAGCTTCTCTGACGCTTTTTCACAGAGATTTTGAAACTGAAATCTCCCATGCCGTTTCCACCATAGGCAGCAATGGGCTTCCCCATAGAACTTGCCAACCTGAATTCCTACAGGCTAGATGTGAGAGGCACATTCTGCTGCTTCCTCCCTAAGAGTTAAGCTTGCTTCTGAAAGCTCAACCTCCGGGGAGTCTGTTTGGCAGAGATATAGAACACACTTTTCCAAGCCTGTTGGAAGGCCTTTGCAGTGTCATTTCGCGTCTAATTTCCCAAACCAAACTGCTTGCAGCTCTAACTCCCTTCTAACTACCACTTCTTCGGTTCAGTGAGATATGCTGGATTCTAAATGGAGAAGCTTCTCTGACGCTTTTTCACAGAGATTTTGAAACTGAAATCTCCCATGCCGTTTCCACCATAGGCAGCAATGGGCTTCCCCATAGAACTTGCCAACCTGAATTCCTACAGGCTAGATGTGAGAGGCACATTCTGCTGCTTCCTCCCTTAGAGTTAAACTAGCTTCTGAAAGCTCAACCTCCGGGGAGTTTGTTTGGCAGAGATATAGAACACACTTTTCCAAGCCTGTTGGAAGGCATTTGCAGTTTCATTTCGCGTCTAATTTCCCAAACCAAACTGCTTGCAGCTCTAACTCCCTTCTAACTACCACTTCTTCGGTTCAGTGAGATATGCTGGATTCTAAACGGAGAAGCTTCTCTGACGCTTTTTCACAGAGATTTTGAAACTGAAATTTCCAAACCCGTTTCCAACGAAGGCGACAAAGGGCTTCCCAATAGAACTTGCCAACCTGAATTCCTACAGGCTAGATGTGAGAGGCACATTCTGCTGCTTCCTCCCTTAGAGTTAAACTAGCATCTGAAAGCTCAACCTCCGGGGAGTCTGTTTGGCAGAGATATAGAACACACTTTTCCAAGCCTGTTGGAAGGCATTTGCAGTTTCATTTCGCGTCTAATTTCCCAAACCAAACTGCTTGCAGCTCTAACTGCCTTCTAACTACCACTTCTTCGGTTCAGTGAGATATGCTGGATTCTAAACGGAGAAGCTTCTCTGACGCTTTTTCACAGAGATTTTGAAACTGAAATCTCCCATGCCGTTTCCACCATAGGCAGCAATGGGCTTCCCCATAGAACTTGCCAACCTGAATTCCTACAGGCTAGATGTGAGAGGCACATTCTGCTGCTTCCTCCCTAAGAGTTAAGCTTGCTTCTGAAAGCTCAACCTCCAGGGAGTCTGTTTGGCAGAGATATATAACACACTTTTCAAGCCTGTTGGAAGGCCTTTGCAGTGTCATTTCGCATCTAATTTCCCAAACCAAACTGCTTGCAGCTCTAACTCCCTTCTAACTACCACTTCTTCGGTTCACTGAGATATGCTGGATTCTAAACGGAGAAGCTTCTCTGACGCTTTTTCACAGAGATTTTGAAACTGAAATCTCCCATGCCGTTTCCACCATAGGCAGCAATGGGCTTCCCCATAGAACTTGCCAACCTGAATTCCTACAGGCTAGATGTGAGAGGCACATTCTGCTGCTTCCTCCCTTAGAGTTAAACTTGCTTCTGAAAGCTCAACCTCCGGGGAGTTTGTTTGGCAGAGATATAGAACACACTTTTCCAAGCCTGTTGGAAGGCATTTGCAGTTTCATTTCGCGTCTAATTTCCCAAACCAAACTGCTTGCAGCTCTAACTCCCTTCTAACAACCACTTCTTCGGTTCAGTGAGATATGCTGGATTCTAAACGGAGAAGCTTCTCTGACGCTTTTTCAGAGAGATTTTGAAACTGAAATTTCCAAACCCGTTTCCAACGAAGGCGCCAATGGGCTTCCCCATAGAACTTGCCAACCTGAATTCCTACAGGCTAGATGTGAGAGGCACATTCTGCTGCTTCCTCCCTAAGAGTTAAGCTTGCTTCTGAAAGCTCAACCTCCGGGGAGTCTGTTTGGCAGAGATATAGAACACACTTTTCCAAGCCTGTTGGAAGGCCTTTGCAGTGTCATTTCGCATCTAATTTCCCAAACCAAACTGCTTGCAGCTCTAACTCCCTTCTAACTACCACTTCTTCGGTTCAGTGAGATATGCTGGATTCTAAACGGAGAAGCTTCTCTGACGCTTTTTCACAGAGATTTTGAAACTGAAATTTCCAAACCCGTTTCCAACGAAGGCGCCAATGGGCTTCCCCATAGAACTTGCCAACCTGAATTCCTACAGGCTAGATGTGAGAGGCACATTCTGCTGCTTCCTCCCTTAGAGTTAAACTAGCTTCTGAAAGCTCAACCTCCGGGGAGTTTGTTTGGCAGAGATATAGAACAAAATTTCCCAAGCCTGTTGGAAGGCATTTGCAGTTTCATTTCGCGTCTAATTTCCCAAACCAAACTGCTTGCAGCTCTAACTCCCTTCTAACTACCACTTCTTCGGTTCAGTGAGATATGCTGGATTCTAAACGGAGAAGCTTCTCTGACGCTTTTTCACAGAGATTTTGAAACTGAAATTTCCAAACCCGTTTCCAACGAAGGCGCCAATGGGCTTCCCCATAGAACTTGCCAACCTGAATTCCTACAGGCTAGATGTGAGAGGCACATTCTGCTGCTTCCTCCCTTAGAGTTAAAGTAGCTTCTGAAAGCTCAACCTCCGGGGAGTTTGTTTGGCAGAGATATAGAACACACTTTTCCAAGCCTGTTGGAAGGCATTTGCAGTTTCATTTCGCGTCTAATTTCCCAAACCAAACTGCTTGCAGCTCTAACTCCCTTCTAACTACCACTTCTTCGGTTCAGTGAGATATGCTGGATTCTAAACGGAGAAGCTTCTCTGACGCTTTTTCACAGAGATTTTGAAACTGAAATCTCCCATGCCGTTTCCACCATAGGCAGCAATGGGCTTCCCCATAGAACTTGCCAACCTGAATTCCTACAGGCTAGATGTGAGAGGCACATTCTGCTGCTTCCTCCCTTAGAGTTAAACTAGCTTCTGAAAGCTCAACCTCCGGGGAGTTTGTTTGGCAGAGATATAGAACACACTTTCCCAAGCCTGTTGGAAGGCATTTGCAGTTTCATTTCGCGTCTAATTTCCCAAACCAAACTGCTTGCAGCTCTAACTCCCTTCTAACTACCACTTCTTCGGTTCAGTGAGATATGCTGGATTCTAAACGGAGAAGCTTCTCTGACGCTTTTTCACAGAGATTTTGAAACTGAAATCTCCCATGCCGTTTCCACCATAGGCAGCAATGGGCTTCCCCATAGAACTTGACAACCGGAATTCCTACAGGCTAGATGTGAGAGGCACATTCTGCTGCTTCCGCCCTAAGAGTTAAGCTTGCTTCTGAAAGCTCAACCTCCGGGGAGTCTGTTTGGCAGAGATATAGAACACACTTTCCCAAGCCTGTTGGAAGGCCTTTGCAGTGTCATTTCGCATCTAATTTCCCAAACCAAACTGCTTGCAGCTCTAACTCCCTTCTAACTACCACTTCTTCGGTTCAGTGAGATATGCTGGATTCTAAACGGAGAAGCTTCTCTGACGCTTTTTCACAGAGATTTTGAAACTGAAATCTCCCATGCCGTTTCCACCATAGGCAGCAATGGGCTTCCCCATAGAACTTGCCAACCTGAATTCCTACAGGCTAGATGTGAGAGGCACATTCTGCTGCTTCCTCCCTTAGAGTTAAACTTGCTTCTGAAAGCTCAACCTCCGGGGAGTTTGTTTGGCAGAGATATAGAACACACTTTTCCAAGCCTGTTGGAAGGCATTTGCAGTTTCATTTCGCGTCTAATTTCCCAAACCAAACTGCTTGCAGCTCTAACTCCCTTCTAACTACCACTTCTTCGGTTCAGTGAGATATGCTGGATTCTAAACGGAGAAGCTTCTCTGACGCTTTTTCACAGAGATTTTGAAACTGAAATTTCCAAACCCGTTTCCAACGAAGGCGCCAATGGGCTTCCCCATAGAACTTGCCAACCTGAATTCCTACAGGCTAGATGTGAGAGGCACATTCTGCTGCTTCCTCCCTTAGAGTTAAACTAGCTTCTGAAAGCTCAACCTCCGGGGAGTTTGTTTGGCAGAGATATAGAACAAACTTTCCCAAGCCTGTTGGAAGGCATTTGCAGTTTCATTTCGCGTCTAATTTCCCAAACCAAACAGCTTCCAGCTCTAACTCCCTTCTAACTACCACTTCTTCGGTTCAGTGAGATATGCTGGATTCTAAACGGAGAAGCTTCTCTGACGCTTTTTCACAGAGATTTTGAAACTGAAATTTCCAAACCCGTTTCCAACGAAGGCGCCAATGGGCTTCCCCATAGAACTTGCCAACCTGAATTCCTACAGGCTAGATGTGAGAGGCACATTCTGCTGCTTCCTCCCTTAGAGTTAAACTAGCTTCTGAAAGCTCAACCTCCGGGGAGTTTGTTTGGCAGAGATATAGAACACACTTTTCTAAGCCTGTTGGAAGGCATTTGCAGTTTCATTTCGCGTCTAATTCCCAAACCAAACTGCTTGCAGCTCTAACTCCCTTCTAACTAGCACTTCTTCGGTTCAGTGAGATATGCTGGATTCTAAACGGAGAAGCTTCTCTGACGCTTTTTCACAGAGATTTTGAAACTGAAATCTCCCATGCCGTTTCCACCATAGCCAGCAATGGGCTTCCCCATAGAACTTGCCAACCTGAATTCCTAAAGGCTAGATGTGAGAGGCACATTCTGCTGCTTCCTCCCTAACAGTTAAGCTTGCTTCTGAAAGCTCAACCTCCGGGGAGTTTGTTTGGCAGAGATATAGAACACACTTTTCCAAGCCTGTTGGAAGGCATTTGCAGTTTCATTTCGCGTCTAATTTCCCAAACCAAACTGCTTGCAGCTCTAACTGCCTTCTAACTACCACTTCTTCGGTTCAGTGAGATATGCTGGATTCTAAACGGAGAAGCTTCTCTGACGCTTTTTCACAGAGATTTTGAAACTGAAATCTCCCATGCCGTTTCCACCATAGGCAGCAATGGGCTTCCCCATAGAACTTGCCAACCTGAATTCCTACAGGCTAGATGTGAGAGGCACATTCTGCTGCTTCCTCCCTAAGATTTAAGCTTGCTTCTGAAAGCTCAACCTCCGGGGAGTTTGTTTGGCAGAGATATAGAACACACTTTTCCAAGCCTGTTGGAAGGCATTTGCAGTTTCATTTCGCGTCTAATTTCCCAAACCAAACTGCTTGCAGCTCTAACTCCCTTCTAACAACCACTTCTTCGGTTCAGTGAGATATGCTGGATTGTAAACGGAGAAGCTTCTCTGACGCTTTTTCACAGAGATTTTGAAACTGAAATTTCCAAACCCGTTTCCAACGAAGGCGCCAATGGGCTTCCCCATAGAACTTGCCAACCTGAATTCCTACAGGCTAGATGTGAGAGGCACATTCTGCTGCTTCCTCCCTAACAGTTAAGCTTGCTTCTGAAAGCTCAACCTCCGGGGAGTCTGTTTGGCAGAGATATAGAACACACTTTTCCAAGCCTGTTGGAAGGCCTTTGCAGTGTCATTTCGCATCTAATTTCCCAAACCAAACTGCTTGCAGCTCTAACTCCCTTCTAACTACCACTTCTTCGGTTCAGTGAGATATGCTGGATTCTAAACGGAGAAGCTTCTCTGACGCTTTTTCACAGAGATTTTGAAACTGAAATTTCCAAACCCGTTTCCAACGAAGGCGCCAATGGGCTTCCCCATAGAACTTGCCAACCTGAATTCCTACAGGCTAGATGTGAGAGGCACATTCTGCTGCTTCCTCCCTTAGAGTTAAACTAGCTTCTGAAAGCTCAACCTCCGGGGAGTTTGTTTGGCAGAGATATAGAACAAACTTTCCCAAGCCTGTTGGAAGGCATTTGCAGTTTCATTTCGCGTCTAATTTCCCAAACCAAACTGCTTGCAGCTCTAACTCCCTTCTAACTACCACTTCTTCGGTTCAGTGAGATATGCTGGATTCTAAACGGAGAAGCTTCTCTGACGCTTTTTCACAGAGATTTTGAAACTGAAATTTCCAAACCCGTTTCCAACGAAGGCGCCAATGGGCTTCCCCATAGAACTTGCCAACCTGAATTCCTACAGGCTAGATGTGAGAGGCACATTCTGCTGCTTCCTCCCTTAGAGTTAAACTAGCTTCTGAAAGCTCAACCTCCGGGGAGTTTGTTTGGCAGAGATATAGAACACACTTTTCCAAGCCTGTTGGAAGGCATTTGCAGTTTCATTTCACGTCTAATTTCCCAAACCAAACTGCTTGCAGCTCTAACTCCCTTCTAACTACCACTTCTTCGGTTCAGTGAGATATGCTGGATTCTAAACGGAGAAGCTTCTCTGACGCTTTTTCACAGAGATTTTGAAACTGAAATTTCCAAACCCGTTTCCAACGAAGGCGACAAAGGGCTTCCCCATAGAACTTGCCAACCTGAATTCCTACAGGCTAGATGTGAGAGGCACATTCTGCTGCTTCCTCCCTTAGAGTTAAACTAGCATCTGAAAGCTCAACCTCCGGGGAGTCTGTTTGGCAGAGATATAGAACACACTTTTCCAAGCCTGTTGGAAGGCATTTGCAGTTTCATTTCGCGTCTAATTTCCCAAACCAAACTGCTTGCAGCTCTAACTGCCTTCTAACTACCACTTCTTCGGTTCAGTGAGATATGCTGGATTCTAAACGGAGAAGCTTCTCTGACGCTTTTTCACAGAGATTTTGAAACTGAAATCTCCCATGCCGTTTCCACCATAGGCAGCAATCGGCTTCCCCATAGAACTTGCCAACCTGAATTCCTACAGGCTAGATGTGAGAGGCACATTCTGCTGCTTCCTCCCTAAGAGTTAAGCTTGCTTCTGAAAGCTCAACCTCCGGGGAGTCTGTTTGGCAGAGATATAGAACACACTTTTCCAAGCCTGTTGGAAGGCCTTTGCAGTGTCATTTCGCATCTAATTTCCCAAACCAAACTGCTTGCAGCTCTAACTCCCTTCTAACTACCACTTCTTCGGTTCAGTGAGATATGCTGGATTCTAAACGGAGAAGCTTCTCTGACGCTTTTTCACAGAGATTTTGAAACTGAAATTTCCAAACCCGTTTCCAACGAAGGCGCAAATGGGCTTCCCCATAGAACTTGCCAACCTGAATTCCTACAGGCTAGATGTGAGAGGTACATTCTGCTGCTTCCTCCCTTAGAGTTAAACTAGCTTCTGAAAGCTCAACCTCCGGGGAGTTTGTTTGGCAGAGATATAGAACACACTTTTCCAAGCCTGTTGGAAGGCATTTGCAGTGTCATTTCGCGTCTAATTTCCCAAACCAAACTGCTTGCAGCTCTAACTCCCTTCTAACTACCACTTCTTCGGTTCAGTGAGATATGCTGAATTCTAAACGGAGAAGCTTCTCTGACGCTTTTTCACAGAGATTTTGAAACTGAAATCTCCCATGCTGTTTCCACCATAGCCAGCAATGGGCTTACCCATAGAACTTGCCAACCTGAATTCCTACAGGCTAGATGTGAGAGGCACATTCTGCTGCTTCCTCCCTTAGAGTTAAACTAGCTTCTGAAAGCTCAACCTCCAGGGAGTCTGTTTGGCAGAGATATAGAACACACTTTTCCAAGCCTGTTGGAAGGCATTTGCAGTTTCATTTCGCGTCTAATTTCCCAAACCAAACTGCTTGCAGCTCTAACTGCTGTCTAACTACCACTTCTTCGGTTCAGTGAGATATGCTGGATTCTAAACGGAGAAGCTTCTCTGACGCTTTTTCACAGAGATTTTGAAACTGAAATCTCCCATGCCGTTTCCACCATAGGCAGCAATGGGCTTCCCCATAGAACTTGCCAACCTGAATTCCTACAGGATAGATGTGAGAGGCACATTCTGCTGCTTCCTCCCTTAGAGTTAAACTTGCTTCTGAAAGCTCAACCTCCGGGGAGTTTGTTTGGCAGAGATATAGAACACACTTTTCCAAGCCTGTTGGAAGGCATTTGCAGTTTCATTTCGCGTCTAATTTCCCAAACCAAACTGCTTGCAGCTCTAACTCCCTTCTAACTACCACTTCTTCGGTTCAGTGAGATATGCTGGATTCTAAACGGAGAAGCTTCTCTGACGCTTTTTCACAGAGATTTTGAAACTGAAATCTCCCATGCTGTTTCCACCATAGCCAGCAATGGGCTTCCCCATAGAACTTGCCAACCTGAATTCCTACAGGCTAGATGTGAGAGGCACATTCTGCTGCTTCCTCCCTAACAGTTAAGCTTGCTTCTGAAAGCTCAACCTCCGGGGAGTTTGTTTGGCAGAGATATAGAACACACTTTTCCAAGCCTGTTGGAAGGCATTTGCAGTTTCATTTCGCGTCTAATTTCCCAAACCAAACTGCTTGCAGCTCTAACTGCCTTCTAACTACCACTTCTTCGGTTCAGTGAGATATGCTGGATTCTAAACGGAGAAGCTTCTCTGACGCTTTTTCACAGAGATTTTGAAACTGAAATCTCCCATGCCGTTTCCACCATAGGCAGCAATGGGCTTCCCCATAGAACTTGCCAACCTGAATTCCTACAGGCTAGATGTGAGAGGCACATTCTGCTGCTTCCTCCCTAAGATTTAAGCTTGCTTCTGAAAGCTCAACCTCCGGGGAGTTTGTTTGGCAGAGATATAGAACACACTTTTCCAAGCCTGTTGGAAGGCATTTGCAGTGTCATTTCGCGTCTAATTTCCCAAACCAAACTGCTTGCAGCTCTAACTCCCTTCTAACTACCACTTCTTCGGTTCAGTGAGATATGCTGGATTCTAAACGGAGAAGCTTCTCTGACGCTTTTTCACAGAGATTTTGAAACTGAAATCTCCCATGCCGTTTCCACCATAGGCAGCAATGGGCTTCCCCATAGAACTTGCCAACCTGAATTCCTACAGGCTAGATGTGAGAGGCACATTCTGCTGCTTCCTCCCTTAGAGTTAAACTAGCTTCTGAAAGCTCAACCTCCGGGGAGTTTGTTTGGCAGAGATGTAGAACACACTTTTCCAAGCCTGTTGGAAGGCATTTGCAGTTTCATTTCGCGTATAATTTCCCAAACCAAACTGCTTGCAGCTCTAACTCCCTTCTAACTACCACTTCTTCGGTTCAGTGAGATATGGTGGATTCTAAACGGAGAAGCTTCTCTGACGCTTTTTCACAGAGATTTTGAAACTGAAATCTCCCATGCCGTTTCCACCATAGGCAGCAATGGGCTTCCCCATAGAACTTGCCAACCTGAATTCCTACAGGCTAGATGTGAGAGGCACATTCTGCTGCTTCCTCCCTTAGAGTTAAACTAGCTTCTGAAAGCTCAACCTCCGGGGAGTTTGTTTGGCAGAGATATAGAACACACTTTTCTAAGCCTGTTGGAAGGCATTTGCAGTTTCATTTCGCGTCTAATTTCCCAAACCAAACTGCTTGCAGCTCTAACTCCCTTCTAACTACCACTTCTTCGGTTCAGTGAGATATGCTGGATTCTAAACGGAGAAGCTTCTCTGACGCTTTTTCACAGAGATTTTGAAACTGAAATTTCCAAACCCGTTTCCAACGAAGGCGACAAAGGGCTTCCCAATAGAACTTGCCAACCTGAATTCCTACAGGCTAGATGTGAGAGGCACATTCTGCTGCTTCCTCCCTAAGAGTTAAGCTTGCTTCTGAAAGCTCAACCTCCGGGGAGTCTGTTTGGCAGAGATATAGAACACACTTTTCCAAGCCTGTTGGAAGGCCTTTGCAGTGTCATTTCGCATCTAATTTCCCAAACCAAACTGCTTGCAGCTCTAACTCCCTTCTAACTACCACTTCTTCGGTTCAGTGAGATATGCTGGATTCTAAACGGAGAAGCTTCTCTGACGCTTTTTCACAGAGATTTTGAAACTGAAATCTCCCATGCCATTTCCACCATAGGCAGCAATGGGCTTCCCCATAGAACTTGCCAACCTGAATTCCTACAGGCTAGATGTGAGAGGCACATTCTGCTGCTTCCTCCCTTAGAGTTAAACTAGCTTCTGAAAGCTCAACCTCCGGGGAGTTTGTTTGGCAGAGATATAGAACACACTTTTCCAAGCCTGTTGGAAGGCATTTGCAGTTTCATTTCGCGTCTAATTTCCCAAACCAAACTGCTTGCAGCTCTAACTCCCTTCTAACTACCACTTCTTCGGTTCAGTGAGATATGCTGGATTCTAAACGGAGAAGCTTCTCTGACGCTTTTTCACAGAGATTTTGAAACTGAAATCTCCCATGCCGTTTCCACCATAGGCAGCAATGGGCTTCCCCATAGAACTTGCCAACCTGAATTCCTACAGGCTAGATGTGAGAGGCACATTCTGCTGCTTCCTCCCTTAGAGTTAAATTTGCTTCTGAAAGCTCAACCTCCGGGGAGTTTTTTTTGGCAGAGATATAGAACACACTTTTCCAAGCCTGTTGGAAGGCATTTGCAGTTTCATTTCGCGTCTAATTTCCCAAACCAAACTGCTTGCAGCTCTAACTCCCTTCTAACTACCACTTCTTCGGTTCAGTGAGATATGCTGGATTCTAAACGGAGAAGCTTCTCTGACGCTTTTTCACAGAGATTTTGAAACTGAAATTTCCAAACCCGTTTCCAACGAAGGCGACAAAGGGCTTCCCCATAGAACTTGCCAACCTGAATTCCTACAGGCTAGATGTGAGAGGCACATTCTGCTGCTTCCTCCCTTAGAGTTAAACTAGCATCTGAAAGCTCAACCTCCGGGGAGTCTGTTTGGCAGAGATATAGAACACACTTTTCCAAGCCTGTTGGAAGGCCTTTGCAGTGTCATTTCGCGTCTAATTTCCCAAACCAAACTGCTTGCAGCTCTAACTGCCTTCTAACTACCACTTCTTCGGTTCAGTGAGATATGCTGGATTCTAAACGGAGAAGCTTCTCTGACGCTTTTTCACAGAGATTTTGAAACTGAAATCTCCCATGCTGTTTCCACCATAGGCAGCAATGGGCTTCCCCATAGAACTTGCCAACCTGAATTCCTACAGGCTAGATGTGAGAGGCACATTCTGCTGCTTCCTCCCTAACAGTTAAGCTTGCTTCTGAAAGCTCAACCTCCGGGGAGTCTGTTTGGCAGAGATATAGAACACACTTTTCCAAGCCTGTTGGAAGGCCTTTGCAGTGTCATTTCGCATCTAATTTCCCAAACCAAACTGCTTGCAGCTCTAACTCCCTTCTAACTACCACTTCTTCGGTTCAGTGAGATATGCTGCATTCTAAACGGAGAAGCTTCTCTGACGCTTTTTCACAGAGATTTTGAAACTGAAATTTCCAAACCCGTTTCCAACGAAGGCGCCAATGGGCTTCCCCATAGAACTTGCCAACCTGAATTCCTACAGGCTAGATGTGAGAGGCACATTCTGCTGCTTCCTCCCTTAGAGTTAAACTAGCTTCTGAAAGCTCAACCTCCGGGGAGTTTGTTTGGCAGAGATATAGAACAAACTTTCCCAAGCCTGTTGGAAGGCATTTGCAGTTTCATTTCGCGTCTAATTTCCCAAACCAAACTGCTTGCAGCTCTAACTCCCTTCTAACTACCACTTCTTCGGTTCAGTGAGATATGCTGGATTCTAAACGGAGAAGCTTCTCTGACACTTTTTCACAGAGATTTTGAAACTGAAATTTCCAAACCCGTTTCCAACGAAGGCGCCAATGGGCTTCCCCATAGAACTTGCCAACCTGAATTCCTACAGGCTAGATGTGAGAGGCACATTCTGCTGCTTCCTCCCTTAGAGTTAAACTAGCTTCTGAAAGCTCAACCTCCGGGGAGTTTGTTTGGCAGAGATATAGAACACACTTTTCCAAGCCTGTTGGAAGGCATTTGCAGTTTCATTTCGCGTCTAATTTCCCAAACCAAACTGCTTGCAGCTCTAACTGCCTTCTAACTACCACTTCTTCGGTTCAGTGAGATATGCTGGATTCTAAACGGAGAAGCTTCTCTGACGCTTTTTCACAGAGATTTTGAAACTGAAATCTCCCATGCCGTTTCCACCATAGGCAGCAATGGGCTTCCCCATAGAACTTGCCAACCTGAATTCCTACAGGCTAGATGTGAGAGGCACATTCTGCTGCTTCCTCCCTTAGAGTTAAACTAGCTTCTGAAAGCTCAACCTCCGGGGAGTTTGTTTGGCAGAGATATAGAACACACTTTCCCAAGCCTGTTGGAAGGCATTTGCAGTTTCATTTCGCGTCTAATTTCCCAAACCAAACTGCTTGCAGCTCTAACTCCCTTCTAACTACCACTTCTTCGGTTCAGTGAGATATGCTGGATTCTAAACGGAGAAGCTTCTCTGACGCTTTTTCACAGAGATTTTGAAACTGAAATCTCCCATGCCGTTTCCACCATAGGCAGCAATGGGCTTCCCCATAGAACTTGCCAACCTGAATTCCTACAGGCTAGATGTGAGAGGCACATTCTGCTGCTTCCTCCCTTAGAGTTAAACTAGCTTCTGAAAGCTCAACCTCCGGGGAGTTTGTTTGGCAGAGATATAGAACACACTTTTCCAAGCCTGTTGGAAGGCATTTGCAGTTTCATTTCGCGTATAATTTCCCAAACCAAACTGCTTGCAGCTCTAACTCCCTTCTAACTACCACTTCTTCGGTTCAGTGAGATATGCTGGATTCTAAACGGAGAAGCTTCTCTGACGCTTTTTCACAGAGATTTTGAAACTGAAATTTCCAAACCCGTTTCCAACGAAGGCGACAAAGGGCTTCCCAATAGAACTTGCCAACCTGAATTCCTACAGGCTAGATGTGAGAGGCACATTCTGCTGCTTCCTCCCTTAGAGTTAAACTAGCATCTGAAAGCTCAACCTCCGGGGAGTCTGTTTGGCAGAGATATAGAACACACTTTTCCAAGCCTGTTGGAAGGCATTTGCAGTTTCATTTCGCGTCTAATTTCCCAAACCAAACTGCTTGCAGCTCTAACTGCCTTCTAACTACCACTTCTTCGGTTCAGTGAGATATGCTGGATTCTAAACGGAGAAGCTTCTCTGACGCTTTTTCACAGAGATTTTGAAGCTGAAATCTCCCATGCCGTTTCCACCATAGGCAGCAATGGGCTTCCCCATAGAACTTGACAACCGGAATTCCTACAGGCTAGATGTGAGAGGCACATTCTGCTGCTTCCTCCCTTAGAGTTAAACTAGCTTCTGAAAGCTCAACCTCCGGGGAGTTTGTTTGGCAGAGATATAGAACACACTTTTCCAAGCCTGTTGGAAGGCATTTGCAGTTTCATTTCGCGTCTAATTTCCCAAACCAAACTGCTTGCAGCTCTAACTGCCTTCTAACTACCACTTCTTCGGTTCAGTGAGATATGCTGGATTCTAAACGGAGAAGCTTCTCTGACGCTTTTTCACAGAGATTTTGAAACTGAAATCTCCCATGCCGTTTCCACCATAGGCAGCAATGGGCTTCCCCATAGAACTTGCCAACCTGAATTCCTACAGGCTAGATGTGAGAGGCACATTCTGCTGCTTCCTCCCTTAGAGTTAAACTTGCTTCTGAAAGCTCAACCTCCGGGGAGTTTGTTTGGCAGAGATATAGAACACACTTTTCCAAGCCTGTTGGAAGGCATTTGCAGTTTCATTTCGCGTCTAATTTCCCAAACCAAACTGCTTGCAGCTCTAACTGCCTTCTAACTACCACTTCTTCGGTTCAGTGAGATATGCTGGATTCTAAACGGAGAAGCTTCTCTGACGCTTTTTCACAGAGATTTTGAAACTGAAATCTCCCATGCTGTTTCCACCATAGCCAGCAATGGGCTTCCCCATAGAACTTGCCAACCTGAATTCCTACAGGCTAGATGTGAGAGGCACATTCTGCTGCTTCCTCCCTTAGAGTTAAACTAGCTTCTGAAAGCTCAACCTCCAGGGAGTCTGTTTGGCAGAGATATAGAACACACTTTTCCAAGCCTGTTGGAAGGCTTTTGCAGTTTCATTTCGCGTCTAATTTCCCAAACCAAACTGCTTGCAGCTCTAACTCCCTTCTAACTACCACTTCTTCGGTTCAGTGAGATATGCTGGATTCTAAACGGAGAAGCTTCTCTGACGCTTTTTCACAGAGATTTTGAAACTGAAATCTCCCATGCCGTTTCCACCATAGGCAGCAATGGGCTTCCCCATAGAACTTGCCAACCTGAATTCCTACAGGCTAGATGTGAGAGGCACATTCTGCTGCTTCCTCCCTTAGAGTTAAACTAGCTTCTGAAAGCTCAACCTCCGGGGAGTTTGTTTGGCAGAGATATAGAACACACTTTTCCAAGCCTGTTGGAAGGCATTTGCAGTTTCATTTCGCGTCTAATTTCCCAAACCAAACTGCTTGCAGCTCTAACTGCCTTCTAACTACCACTTCTTCGGTTCAGTGAGATATGCTGGATTCTAAACGGAGAAGCTTCTCTGACGCTTTTTCACAGAGATTTTGAAACTGAAATCTCCCATGCTGTTTCCACCATAGCCAGCAATGGGCTTCCCCATAGAACTTGCCAACCTGAATTCCTACAGGCTAGATGTGAGAGGCACATTCTGCTGCTTCCTCCCTTAGAGTTAAACTAGCTTCTGAAAGCTCAACCTCCGGGGAGTCTGTTTGGCAGAGATATAGAACACACTTTTCCAAGCCTGTTGGAAGGCATTTGCAGTTTCATTTCGCGTCTAATTTCCCAAACCAAACTGCTTGCAGCTCTAACTCCCTTCTAACTACCACTTCTTCGGTTCAGTGAGATATGCTGGATTCTAAACGGAGAAGCTTCTCTGACGCTTTTTCACAGAGATTTTGAAACTGAAATCTCCCATGCCGTTTCCACCATAGGCAGCAATGGGCTTCCCCATAGAACTTGCCAACCTGAATTCCTACAGGCTAGATGTGAGAGGCACTTTCTGCTGCTTCCTCCCTTAGAGTTAAGCTTGCTTCTGAAAGCTCAACGTCCGGGGACTCTGTTTGGCACAGATATAGAACACACTTTTCCAAGCCTGTTGGAAGGCCTTTGCAGTGTCATTTCGCATCTAATTTCCCAAACCAAACTGCTTGCAGCTCTAACTCCCTTCTAACTACCACTTCTTCGGTTCAGTGAGATATGCTGGATTCTAAACGGAGAAGCTTCTCTGACGCTTTTTCACAGAGATTTTGAAACTGAAATCTCCCATGCCGTTTCCACCATAGGCAGCAATGGGCTTCCCCATAGAACTTGCCAACCTGAATTCCTAAAGGCTAGATGTGAGAGGCACATTCTGCTGCTTCCTCCCTTAGAGTTAAACTAGCTTCTGAAAGCTCAACCTCCGGGGAGTTTGTTTGGCAGAGATATAGAACACACTTTTCCAAGCCTGTTGGAAGGCATTTGCAGTTTCATTTCGCGTCTAATTTCCCAAACCAAACTGCTTGCAGCTCTAACTCCCTTCTAACTACCACTTCTTCGGTTCAGTGAGATATGCTGGATTCTAAACGGAGAAGCTTCTCTGACGCTTTTTCACAGAGATTTTGAAACTGAAATCTCCCATGCCGTTTCCACCATAGGCAGCAATGGGCTTCCCCATAGAACTTGCCAACCTGAATTCCTACAGGCTAGATGTGAGAGGCACATTCTGCTGCTTCCTCCCTTAGAGTTAAACTAGCTTCTGAAAGCTCAAACTCCGGGGAGTTTGTTTGGTAGAGATATAGAACACACTTTTCCAAGCCTGTTGGAAGGCATTTGCAGTTTCATTTCGCGTCTAATTTCCCAAACCAAACTGCTTGCAGCTCTAACTGCCTTCTAACTACCACTTCTTCGGTTCAGTGAGATATGCTGGATTCTAAACGGAGAAGCTTCTCTGACGCTTTTTCACAGAGATTTTGAAACTGAAATCTCCCATGCTGTTTCCACCATAGCCAAGAATGGGCTTCCCCATAGAACTTGCCAACCTGAATTCCTACAGGCTAGATGTGAGAGGCACATTCTGCTGCTTCCTCCCTTAGAGTTAAACTTGCTTCTGAAAGCTCAACCTCCGGGGAGTTTGTTTGGCAGAGATATAGAACACACTTTTCCAAGCCTGTTGGAAGGCATTTGCAGTTTCATTTCGCGTCTAATTTCCCAAACCAAACTGCTTGCAGCTCTAACTCCCTTCTAACTACCACTTCTTCGGTTCAGTGAGATATGGTGGATTCTAAACGGAGAAGCTTCTCTGACGCTTTTTCACAGAGATTTTGAAACTGAAATCTCCCATGCCGTTTCCACCATAGGCAGCAATGGGCTTCCCCATAGAACTTGCCAACCTGAATTCCTACAGGCTAGATGTGAGAGGCACATTCTGCTGCTTCCTCCCTTAGAGTTAAACTTGCTTCTGAAAGCTCAACCTCCGGGGAGTCTGTTTGGCAGAGATATAGAACACACTTTTCCAAGCCTGTTGGAAGGCATTTGCAGTTTTATTTCGCGTCTAATTTCCCAAACCAAACTGCTTGCATCTCTAACTCCCTTCTAACTACCACTTCTTCGGTTCAGTGAGATATGCTGGATTCTAAACGGAGAAGCTTCTCTGACGCTTTTTCACAGAGATTTTGAAACTGAAATTTCCAAACCCGTTTCCAACGAAGGCGCCAATGGGCTTCCCCATAGAACTTGCCAACCTGAATTCCTACAGGCTAGATGTGAGAGGCACATTCTGCTGCTTCCTCCCTTAGAGTTAAACTAGCTTCTGAAAGCTCAACCTCCGGGGAGTTTGTTTGGCAGAGATATAGAACACACTTTTCCAAGCCTGTTGGAAGGCATTTGCAGTTTCATTTCGCGTCTAATTTCCCAAACCAAACTGCTTGCAGCTCTAACTGCCTTCTAACTACCACTTCTTCGGTTCAGTGAGATATGCTGGATTCTAAACGGAGAAGCTTCTCTGACGCTTTTTCACAGAGATTTTGAAGCTGAAATCTCCCATGCCGTTTCCACCATAGGCAGCAATGGGCTTCCCCATAGAACTTGACAACCGGAATTCCTACAGGCTAGATGTGAGAGGCACATTCTGCTGCTTCCTCCCTTAGAGTTAAACTAGCTTCTGAAAGCTCAACCTCCGGGGAGTTTGTTTGGCAGAGATATAGAACACACTTTTCCAAGCCTGTTGGAAGGCATTTGCAGTTTCATTTCGCGTCTAATTTCCCAAACCAAACTGCTTGCAGCTCTAACTGCCTTCTAACTACCACTTCTTCGGTTCAGTGAGATATGCTGGATTCTAAACGGAGAAGCTTCTCTGACGCTTTTTCACAGAGATTTTGAAACTGAAATCTCCCATGCTGTTTCCACCATAGCCAGCAATGGGCTTCCCCATAGAACTTGCCAACCTGAATTCCTACAGGCTAGATGTGAGAGGCACATTCTGCTGCTTCCTCCCTTAGAGTTAAACTAGCTTCTGAAAGCTCAACCTCCAGGGAGTCTGTTTGGCAGAGATATAGAACACACTTTTCCAAGCCTGTTGGAAGGCATTTGCAGTTTCATTTCGCGTCTAATTTCCCAAACCAAACTGCTTGCAGCTCTAACTGCCTTCTAACTACCACTTCTTCGGTTCTGTGAGATATGCTGGATTCTAAACGGAGAAGCTTCTCTGACGCTTTTTCACAGAGATTTTGAAACTGAAATCTCCCATGCCGTTTCCACCATAGGCAGCAATGGGCTTCCCCATAGAACTTGCCAACCTGAATTCCTACAGGCTAGATGTGAGAGGCACATTCTGCTGCTTCCTCCCTAAGAGTTAAGCTTGCTTCTGAAAGCTCAACCTCCGGGGAGTCTGTTTGGCAGAGATATAGAACAAACTTTTCCAAGCCTGTTGGAAGGCCTTTGCAGTGTCATTTCGCATCTAATTTCCCAAACCAAACTGCTTGCAGCTCTAACTCCCTTCTAACTACCACTTCTTCGGTTCAGTGAGATATGCTGGATTCTAAACGGAGAAGCTTCTCTGACGCTTTTTCACAGAGATTTTGAAACTGAAATCTCCCATGCTGTTCCCACCATAGCCAGCAATGGGCTTCCCCATAGAACTTGCCAACCTGAATTCCTACAGGCTAGATGTGAGAGGCACATTCTGCTGCTTCCTCCCTTAGAGTTAAACTTGCTTCTGAAAGCTCAACCTCCGGGGAGTTTGTTTGGCAGAGATATAGAACACACTTTTCCAAGCCTGTTGGAAGGCATTTGCAGTTTCATTTCGCGTCTAATTTCCCAAACCAAACTGCTTGCAGCTCTAACTGCCTTCTAACTACCACTTCTTCGGTTCAGTGAGATATGCTGGATTCTAAACGGAGAAGCTTCTCTGACGCTTTTTCACAGAGATTTTGAAACTGAAATCTCCCATGCCGTTTCCACCATAGGCAGCAATGGGCTTCCCCACAGAACTTGCCAACCTGAATTCCTACAGGCTAGATGTGAGAGGCACATTCTGCTGCTTCCTCCCTTAGAGTTAAACTTGCTTCTGAAAGCTCAACCTCCGGGGAGTTTGTTTGGCAGAGATATAGAACACACTTTTCCAAGCCTGTTGGAAGGCCTTTGCAGTGTCATTTCGCATCTAATTTCCCAAACCAAACTGCTTGCAGCTCTAACTCCCTTCTAACTACCACTTCTTCGGTTCAGTGAGATATGCTGGATTCTAAACGGAGAAGCTTCTCTGACGCTTTTTCACAGAGATTTTGAAACTGAAATCTCCCATGCCGTTTCCACCATAGGCAGCAATGGGCTTCCCCATAGAACTTGCCAACCTGAATTCCTTCAGGCTAGATGTGAGAGGCAAATTCTGCTGCTTCCTTCCTTAGAGTTAAACTAGCTTCTGAAAGCTCAACCTCCGGGGAGTTTGTTTGGCAGAGATATAGAACACACTTTTCCAAGCCTGTTGGAAGGCTTTTGCAGTTTCATTTCGCGTCTAATTTCCCAAACCAAACTGCTTGCAGCTCTAACTCCCTTCTAACTACCACTTCTTCGGTTCAGTGAGATATGCTGGATTCTAAACGGAGAAGCTTCTCTGACGCTTTTTCACAGAGATTTTGAAACTGAAATCTCCCATGCCGTTTCCACCATAGGCAGCAATGGGCTTCCCCATAGAACTTGCCAACCTGAATTCCTACAGGCTAGATGTGAGAGGCACATTCTGCTGCTTCCTCCCTTAGAGTTAAACTTGCTTCTGAAAGCTCAACCTCCGGGGAGTTTGTTTGGCAGAGATATAGAACACACTTTTCCAAGCCTGTTGGAAGGCATTTGCAGTTTCATTTCGCGTCTAATTTCCCAAACCAAACTGCTTGCAGCTCTAACTCCCTTCTAACTACCACTTCTTCGGTTCAGTGAGATATGCTGGATTCTAAACGGAGAAGCTTCTCTGACGCTTTTTCACAGAGATTTTGAAACTGAAATCTCCCATGCCGTTTCCACCATAGGCAGCAATGGGCTTCCCCATAGAACTTGCCAACCTGAATTCCTACAGGCTAGATGTGAGAGGCACATTCTGCTGCTTCCTCCCTTAGAGTTAAACTAGCTTCTGAAAGCTCAACCTCCGGGGAGTTTGTTTGGCAGAGATATAGAACACACTTTTCCAAGCCTGTTGGAAGGCCTTTGCAGTGTCATTTCGCATCTAATTTCCCAAACCAAACTGCTTGCAGCTCTAACTCCCTTCTAACTACCACTTCTTCGGTTCAGTGAGATATGCTGGATTCTAAACGGAGAAGCTTCTCTGACACTTTTTCACAGAGATTTTGAAACTGAAATCTCCCATGCCGTTTCCACCATAGGCAGCAATGGGCTTCCCCATAGAACTTGCCAACCTGAATTCCTTCAGGCTAGATGTGAGAGGCAAATTCTGCTGCTTCCTTCCTTAGAGTTAAACTAGCTTCTGAAAGCTCAACCTCCGGGGAGTCTGTTTGGCAGAGATATAGAACACACTTTTCCAAGCCTGTTGGAAGGCTTTTGCAGTTTCATTTCGCGTCTAATTTCCCAAACCAAACTGCTTGCAGCTCTAACTCCCTTCTAACTACCACTTCTTCGGTTCAGTGAGATATGCTGGATTCTAAACGGAGAAGCTTCTCTGACGCTTTTTCACAGAGATTTTGAAACTGAAATCTCCCATGCCGTTTCCACCATAGGCAGCAATGGGCTTCCCCATAGAACTTGCCAACCTGAATTCCTACAGGCTAGATGTGAGAGGCACATTCTGCTGCTTCCTCCCTTAGAGTTAAACTTGCTTCTGAAAGCTCAACCTCCGGGGAGTTTGTTTGGCAGAGATATAGAACACACTTTTCCAAGCCTGTTGGAAGGCATTTGCAGTTTCATTTCGCGTCTAATTTCCCAAACCAAACTGCTTGCAGCTCTAACTCCCTTCTAACTACCACTTCTTCGGTTCAGTGAGATATGCTGGATTCTAAACGGAGAAGCTTCTCTGACGCTTTTTCACAGAGATTTTGAAACTGAAATCTCCCATGCCGTTTCCACCATAGGCAGCAATGGGCTTCCCCATAGAACTTGCCAACCTGAATTCCTACAGGCTAGATGTGAGAGGCACATTCTGCTGCTTCCTCCCTTAGAGTTAAACTAGCTTCTGAAAGCTCAACCTCCGGGGAGTTTGTTTGGCAGAGATATAGAACACACTTTTCCAAGCCTGTTGGAAGGCATTTGCAGTTTCATTTCGCGTCTAATTTCCCAAACCAAACTGCTTGCAGCTCTAACTGCCTTCTAACTACCACTTCTTCGGTTCAGTGAGATATGCTGGATTCTAAACGGAGAAGCTTCTCTGACGCTTTTTCACAGAGATTTTGAAACTGAAATCTCCCATGCTGTTTCCACCATAGCCAGCAATGGGCTTCCCCATAGAACTTGCCAACCTGAATTCCTACAGGCTAGATGTGAGAGGCACATTCTGCTGCTTCCTCCCTTAGAGTTAAACTAGCTTCTGAAAGCTCAACCTCCGGGGAGTCTGTTTGGCAGAGATATAGAACACACTTTTCCAAGCCTGTTGGAAGGCATTTGCAGTTTCATTTCGCGTCTAATTTCCCAAACCAAACTGCTTGCAGCTCTAACTGCCTTCTAACTACCACTTCTTCGGTTCAGTGAGATATGCTGGATTCTAAACGGAGAAGCTTCTCTGACGCTTTTTCACAGAGATTTTGAAACTGAAATCTCCCATGCCGTTTCCACCATAGGCAGCAATGGGCTTCCCCATAGAACTTGCCAACCTGAATTCCTACAGGCTAGATGTGAGAGGCACATTCTGCTGCTTCCTCCCTAAGAGTTAAGCTTGCTTCTGAAAGCTCAACCTCCGGGGAGTCTGTTTGGCAGAGATATAGAACACACTTTTCCAAGCCTGTTGGAAGGCCTTTGCAGTGTCATTTCGCATCTAATTTCCCAAACCAAACTGCTTGCAGCTCTAACTGCCTTCTAACTACCACTTCTTCGGTTCAGTGAGATATGCTGGATTCTAAACGGAGAAGCTTCTCTGACGCTTTTTCACAGAGATTTTGAAACTGAAATCTCCCATGCCGTTTCCACCATAGGCAGCAATGGGCTTCCCCATAGAACTTGCCAACCTGAATTCCTACAGGCTAGATGTGAGAGGCACATTCTGCTGCTTCCTCCCTTAGAGTTAAACTAGCTTCTGAAAGCTCAACCTCCGGGGAGTTTGTTTGGCAGAGATATAGAACACACTTTTCCAAGCCTGTTGGAAGGCATTTGCAGTTTCATTTCGCGTCTAATTTCCCAAACCAAACTGCTTGCAGCTCTAACTCCCTTCTAACTACCACTTCTTCGGTTCAGTGAGATATGCTTGATTCTAAACGGAGAAGCTTCTCTGACGCTTTTTCACAGAGATTTTGAAACTGAAATCTCCCATGCCGTTTCCACCATAGGCAGCAATGGGCTTCCCCATAGAACTTGCCAACCTGAATTCCTACAGGCTAGATGTGAGAGGCACTTTCTGCTGCTTCCTCCCTTAGAGTTAAGCTTGCTTCTGAAAGCTCAACGTCCGGGGACTCTGTTTGGCACAGATATAGAACACACTTTTCCAAGCCTGTTGGAAGGCCTTTGCAGTGTCATTTCGCATCTAATTTCCCAAACCAAACTGCTTGCAGCTCTAACTCCCTTCTAACTACCACTTCTTCGGTTCAGTGAGATATGCTGGATTCTAAACGGAGAAGCTTCTCTGACGCTTTTTCACAGAGATTTTGAAACTGAAATCTCCCATGCCGTTTCCACCATAGGCAGCAATGGGCTTCCCCATAGAACTTGCCAACCTGAATTCCTACAGGCTAGATGTGAGAGGCACATTCTGCTGCTTCCTCCCTTAGAGTTAAACTAGCTTCTGAAAGCTCAACCTCCGGGGAGTCTGTTTGGCAGAGATATAAAACACACTTTTCCAAGCCTGTTGGAAGGCATTTGCAGTTTCATTTCGCGTCTAATTTCCCAAACCAAACTGCTTGCAGCTCTAACTGCCTTCTAACTACCACTTCTTCGGTTCAGTGAGATATGCTGGATTCTAAACGGAGAAGCTTCTCTGACGCTTTTTCACAGAGATTTTGAAACTGAAATTTCCAAACCCGTTTCCAACGAAGGCACCAATGGGCTTCCCCATAGAACTTGCCAACCTGAATTCCTACAGGCTAGATGTGAGAGGCACATTCTGCTGCTTCCTCCCTTAGAGTTAAACTAGCTTCTGAAAGCTCAACCTCCGGGGAGTTTGTTTGGCAGAGATATAGAACACACTTCTCCAAGCCTGTTGGAAGGCATTTGCAGTTTCATTTCGCGTCTAATTTCCCAAACCAAACTGCTTGCAGCTCTAACTCCCTTCTAACTACCACTTCTTCGGTTCAGTGAGATATGCTTGATTCTAAACGGAGAAGCTTCTCTGACGCTTTTTCACAGAGATTTTGAAACTGAAATCTCCCATGCCGTTTCCACCATAGGCAGCAATGGGCTTCCCCATAGAACTTGCCAACCTGAATTCCTACAGGCTAGATGTGAGAGGCACTTTCTGCTGCTTCCTCCCTTAGAGTTAAGCTTGCTTCTGAAAGCTCAACGTCCGGGGACTCTGTTTGGCACAGATATAGAACACACTTTTCCAAGCCTGTTGGAAGGCCTTTGCAGTGTCATTTCGCATCTAATTTCCCAAACCAAACTGCTTGCAGCTCTAACTCCCTTCTAACTACCACTTCTTCGGTTCAGTGAGATATGCTGGATTCTAAACGGAGAAGCTTCTCTGACGCTTTTTCACAGAGATTTTGAAACTGAAATCTCCCATGCCGTTTCCACCATAGGCAGCAATGGGCTTCCCCATAGAACTTGCCAACCTGAATTCCTAAAGGCTAGATGTGAGAGGCACATTCTGCTCCTTCCTCCCTTAGAGTTAAACTAGCTTCTGAAAGCTCAACCTCCGGGGAGTTTGTTTGGCAGAGATATAGAACACACTTTTCCAAGCCTGTTGGAAGGCATTTGCAGTTTCATTTCGCGTCTAATTTCCCAAACCAAACTGCTTGCAGCTCTAACTCCCTTCTAACTACCACTTCTTCGGTTCAGTGAGATATGCTGGATTCTAAACGGAGAAGCTTCTCTGACGCTTTTTCACAGAGATTTTGAAACTGAAATCTCCCATGCCGTTTCCACCATAGGCAGCAATGGGCTTCCCCATAGAACTTGCCAACCTGAATTCCTACAGGCTAGATGTGAGAGGCACATTCTGCTGCTTCCTCCCTTAGAGTTAAACTAGCTTCTGAAAGCTCAAACTCCGGGGAGTTTGTTTGGTAGAGATATAGAACACACTTTTCCAAGCCTGTTGGAAGGCATTTGCAGTTTCATTTCGCGTCTAATTTCCCAAACCAAACTGCTTGCAGCTCTAACTGCCTTCTAACTACCACTTCTTCGGTTCAGTGAGATATGCTGGATTCTAAACGGAGAAGCTTCTCTGACGCTTTTTCACAGAGATTTTGAAACTGAAATCTCCCATGCCGTTTCCACCATAGCCAGCAATGGGCTTCCCCATAGAACTTGCCAACCTGAATTCCTACAGGCTAGATGTGAGAGGCACATTCTGCTGCTTCCTCCCTTAGAGTTAAACTTGCTTCTGAAAGCTCAACCTCCGGGGAGTTTGTTTGGCAGAGATATAGAACACACTTTTCCAAGCCTGTTGGAAGGCATTTGCAGTTTCATTTCGCGTCTAATTTCCCAAACCAAACTGCTTGCAGCTCTAACTCCCTTCTAACTACCACTTCTTCGGTTCAGTGAGATATGGTGGATTCTAAACGGAGAAGCTTCTCTGACGCTTTTTCACAGAGATTTTGAAACTGAAATCTCCCATGCCGTTTCCACCATAGGCAGCAATGGGCTTCCCCATAGAACTTGCCAACCTGAATTCCTACAGGCTAGATGTGAGAGGCACATTCTGCTGCTTCCTCCCTTAGAGTTAAACTAGCTTCTGAAAGCTCAACCTCCGGGGAGTCTGTTTGGCAGAGATATAAAACACACTTTTCCAAGCCTGTTGGAAGGCATTTGCAGTTTCATTTCGCGTCTAATTTCCCAAACCAAACTGCTTGCAGCTCTAACTCCCTTCTAACTACCACTTCTTCGGTTCAGTGAGATATGCTGGATTCTAAACGGAGAAGCTTCTCTGACGCTTTTTCACAGAGATTTTGAAACTGAAATTTCCAAACCCGTTTCCAACGAAGGCGCCAATGGGCTTCCCCATAGAACTTGCCAACCTGAATTCCTACAGGCTAGATGTGAGAGGCACATTCTGCTGCTTCCTCCCTTAGAGTTAAACTAGCTTCTGAAAGCTCAACCTCCGGGGAGTTTGTTTGGCAGAGATATAGAACACACTTTTCCAAGCCGGTTGGAAGGCATTTGCAGTTTCATTTCGCGTCTAATTTCCCAAACCAAACTGCTTGCAGCTCTAACTGCCTTCTAACTACCACTTCTTCGGTTCAGTGAGATATGCTGGATTCTAAACGGAGAAGCTTCTCTGACGCTTTTTCACAGAGATTTTGAAGCTGAAATCTCCCATGCCGTTTCCACCATAGGCAGCAATGGGCTTCCACATAGAACTTGACAACCGGAATTCCTACAGGCTAGATGTGAGAGGCACATTCTGCTGCTTCCTCCCTTAGAGTTAAACTAGCTTCTGAAAGCTCAACCTCCGGGGAGTTTGTTTGGCAGAGATATAGAACACACTTTTCCAAGCCTGTTGGAAGGCATTTGCAGTTTCATTTCGCGTCTAATTTCCCAAACCAAACTGCTTGCAGCTCTAACTGCCTTCTAACTACCACTTCTTCGGTTCAGTGAGATATGCTGGATTCTAAACGGAGAAGCTTCTCTGACGCTTTTTCACAGAGATTTTGAAACTGAAATCTCCCATGCCGTTTCCACCATAGGCAGCAATGGGCTTCCCCATAGAACTTGCCAACCTGAATTCCTACAGGCTAGATGTGAGAGGCACATTCTGCTGCTTCCTCCCTTAGAGTTAAACTTGCTTCTGAAAGCTCAACCTCCGGGGAGTTTGTTTGGCAGAGATATAGAACACACTTTTCCAAGCCTGTTGGAAGGCATTTGCAGTTTCATTTCGCGTCTAATTTCCCAAACCAAACTGCTTGCAGCTCTAACTGCCTTCTAACTACCACTTCTTCGGTTCAGTGAGATATGCTGGATTCTAAACGGAGAAGCTTCTCTGACGCTTTTTCACAGAGATTTTGAAACTGAAATCTCCCATGCTGTTTCCACCATAGCCAGCAATGGGCTTCCCCATAGAACTTGCCAACCTGAATTCCTACAGGCTAGATGTGAGAGGCACATTCTGCTGCTTCCTCCCTTAGAGTTAAACTAGCTTCTGAAAGCTCAACCTCCAGGGAGTCTGTTTGGCAGAGATATAGAACACACTTTTCCAAGCCTGTTGGAAGGCATTTGCAGTTTCATTTCGCGTCTAATTTCCCAAACCAAACTGCTTGCAGCTCTAACTGCCTTCTAACTACCACTTCTTCGGTTCTGTGAGATATGCTGGATTCTAAACGGAGAAGCTTCTCTGACGCTTTTTCACAGAGATTTTGAAACTGAAATCTCCCATGCCGTTTCCACCATAGGCAGCAATGGGCTTCCCCATAGAACTTGCCAACCTGAATTCCTACAGGCTAGATGTGAGAGGCACATTCTGCTGCTTCCTCCCTAAGAGTTAAGCTTGCTTCTGAAAGCTCAACCTCCGGGGAGTCTGTTTGGCAGAGATATAGAACACACTTTTCCAAGCCTGTTGGAAGGCCTTTGCAGTGTCATTTCGCATCTAATTTCCCAAACCAAACTGCTTGCAGCTCTAACTCCCTTCTAACTACCACTTCTTCGGTTCAGTGAGATATGCTGGATTCTAAACGGAGAAGCTTCTCTGACGCTTTTTCACAGAGATTTTGAAACTGAAATCTCCCATGCTGTTTCCACCATAGCCAGCAATGGGCTTCCCCATAGAACTTGCCAACCTGAATTCCTACAGGCTAGATGTGAGAGGCACATTCTGCTGCTTCCTCCCTTAGAGTTAAACTTGCTTCTGAAAGCTCAACCTCCGGGGAGTTTGTTTGGCAGAGATATAGAACACACTTTTCCAAGCCTGTTGGAAGGCATTTGCAGTTTCATTTCGCGTCTAATTTCCCAAACCAAACTGCTTGCAGCTCTAACTGCCTTCTAACTACCACTTCTTCGGTTCAGTGAGATATGCTGGATTCTAAACGGAGAAGCTTCTCTGACGCTTTTTCACAGAGATTTTGAAACTGAAATCTCCCATGCCGTTTCCACCATAGGCAGCAATGGGCTTCCCCACAGAACTTGCCAACCTGAATTCCTACAGGCTAGATGTGAGAGGCACATTCTGCTGCTTCCTCCCTTAGAGTTAAACTTGCTTCTGAAAGCTCAACCTCCGGGGAGTTTGTTTGGCAGAGATATAGAACACACTTTTCCAAGCCTGTTGGAAGGCCTTTGCAGTGTCATTTCGCATCTAATTTCCCAAACCAAACTGCTTGCAGCTCTAACTCCCTTCTAACTACCACTTCTTCGGTTCAGTGAGATATGCTGGATTCTAAACGGAGAAGCTTCTCTGACGCTTTTTCACAGAGATTTTGAAACTGAAATCTCCCATGCCGTTTCCACCATAGGCAGCAATGGGCTTCCCCATAGAACTTGCCAACCTGAATTCCTTCAGGCTAGATGTGAGAGGCAAATTCTGCTGCTTCCTTCCTTAGAGTTAAACTAGCTTCTGAAAGCTCAACCTCCGGGGAGTTTGTTTGGCAGAGATATAGAACACACTTTTCCAAGCCTGTTGGAAGGCATTTGCAGTTTCATTTCGCGTCTAATTTCCCAAACCAAACTGCTTGCAGCTCTAACTCCCTTCTAACTACCACTTCTTCGGTTCAGTGAGATATGCTGGATTCTAAACGGAGAAGCTTCTCTGACGCTTTTTCACAGAGATTTTGAAACTGAAATCTCCCATGCCGTTTCCACCATAGGCAGCAATGGGCTTCCCCATAGAACTTGCCAACCTGAATTCCTACAGGCTAGATGTGAGAGGCACATTCTGCTGCTTCCTCCCTTAGAGTTAAACTTGCTTCTGAAAGCTCAACCTCCGGGGAGTTTGTTTGGCAGAGATATAGAACACACTTTTCCAAGCCTGTTGGAAGGCATTTGCAGTTTCATTTCGCGTCTAATTTCCCAAACCAAACTGCTTGCAGCTCTAACTCCCTTCTAACTACCACTTCTTCGGTTCAGTGAGATATGCTGGATTCTAAACGGAGAAGCTTCTCTGACGCTTTTTCACAGAGATTTTGAAACTGCAATCTCCCATGCCGTTTCCACCATAGGCAGCAATGGGCTTCCCCATAGAACTTGCCAACCTGAATTCCTACAGGCTAGATGTGAGAGGCACATTCTGCTGCTTCCTCCCTTAGAGTTAAACTAGCTTCTGAAAGCTCAACCTCCGGGGAGTTTGTTTGGCAGAGATATAGAACACACTTTTCCAAGCCTGTTGGAAGGCATTTGCAGTTTCATTTCGCGTCTAATTTCCCAAACCAAACTGCTTGCAGCTCTAACTCCCTTCTAACTACCACTTCTTCGGTTCAGTGAGATATGCTGGATTCTAAACGGAGAAGCTTCTCTGACGCTTTTTCACAGAGATTTTGAAACTGAAATCTCCCATGCTGTTTCCACCATAGCCGGCAATGGGCTTCCCCATAGAACTTGCCAACCTGAATTCCTACAGGCTAGATGTGAGAGGCACATTCTGCTGCTTCCTCCCTTAGAGTTAAACTAGCTTCTGAAAGCTCAACCTCCAGGGAGTCTGTTTGGCAGAGATATAGAACACACTTTTCCAAGCCTGTTGGAAGGCATTTGCAGTTTCATTTCGCGTCTAATTTCCCAAACCAAACTGCTTGCAGCTCTAACTGCCTTCTAACTACCACTTCTTCGGTTCAGTGAGATATGCTGGATTCTAAACGGAGAAGCTTCTCTGACGCTTTTTCACAGAGATTTTGAAACTGAAATCTCCCATGCCGTTTCCACCATAGGCAGCAATGGGCTTCCCCATAGAACTTGCCAACCTGAATTCCTACAGGCTAGATGTGAGAGGCACATTCTGCTGCTTCCTCCCTTAGAGTTAAACTTGCTTCTGAAAGCTCAACCTCCGGGGAGTTTGTTTGGCAGAGATATAGAACACACTTTTCCAAGCCTGTTGGAAGGCATTTGCAGTTTCATTTCGCGTCTAATTTCCCAAACCAAACTGCTTGCAGCTCTAACTCCCTTCTAACTACCACTTCTTCGGTTCAGTGAGATATGGTGGATTCTAAACGGAGAAGCTTCTCTGACGCTTTTTCACAGAGATTTTGAAACTGAAATCTCCCATGCCGTTTCCACCATAGGCAGCAATGGGCTTCCCCATAGAACTTGCCAACCTGAATTCCTACAGGCTAGATGTGAGAGGCACATTCTGCTGCTTCCTCCCTTAGAGTTAAACTAGCTTCTGAAAGCTCAACCTCCGGGGAGTCTGTTTGGCAGAGATATAAAACACACTTTTCCAAGCCTGTTGGAAGGCATTTGCAGTTTCATTTCGCGTCTAATTTCCCAAACCAAACTGCTTGCAGCTCTAACTGCCTTCTAACTACCACTTCTTCGGTTCAGTGAGATATGCTGGATTCTAAACGGAGAAGCTTCTCTGACGCTTTTTCACAGAGATTTTGAAACTGAAATTTCCAAACCCGTTTCCAACGAAGGCACCAATGGGCTTCCCCATAGAACTTGCCAACCTGAATTCCTACAGGCTAGATGTGAGAGGCACATTCTGCTGCTTCCTCCCTTAGAGTTAAACTAGCTTCTGAAAGCTCAACCTCCGGGGAGTTTGTTTGGCAGAGATATAGAACACACTTTTCCAAGCCTGTTGGAAGGCATTTGCAGTTTCATTTCGCGTCTAATTTCCCAAACCAAACTGCTTGCAGCTCTAACTCCCTTCTAACTACCACTTCTTCGGTTCAGTGAGATATGCTGGATTCTAAACGGAGAAGCTTCTCTGACGCTTTTTCACAGAGATTTTGAAACTGAAATCTCCCATGCCGTTTCCACCATAGGCAGCAATGGGCTTCCCCATAGAACTTGCCAACCTGAATTCCTACAGGCTAGATGTGAGAGGCACTTTCTGCTGCTTCCTCCCTTAGAGTTAAGCTTGCTTCTGAAAGCTCAACGTCCGGGGACTCTGTTTGGCACAGATATAGAACACACTTTTCCAAGCCTGTTGGAAGGCCTTTGCAGTGTCATTTCGCATCTAATTTCCCAAACCAAACTGCTTGCAGCTCTAACTCCCTTCTAACTACCACTTCTTCGGTTCAGTGAGATATGCTGGATTCTAAACGGAGAAGCTTCTCTGACGCTTTTTCACAGAGATTTTGAAACTGAAATCTCCCATGCCGTTTCCACCATAGGCAGCAATGGGCTTCCCCATAGAACTTGCCAACCTGAATTCCTAAAGGCTAGATGTGAGAGGCACATTCTGCTCCTTCCTCCCTTAGAGTTAAACTAGCTTCTGAAAGCTCAACCTCCGGGGAGTTTGTTTGGCAGAGATATAGAACACACTTTTCCAAGCCTGTTGGAAGGCATTTGCAGTTTCATTTCGCGTCTAATTTCCCAAACCAAACTGCTTGCAGCTCTAACTCCCTTCTAACTACCACTTCTTCGGTTCAGTGAGATATGCTGGATTCTAAACGGAGAAGCTTCTCTGACGCTTTTTCACAGAGATTTTGAAACTGAAATCTCCCATGCCGTTTCCACCATAGGCAGCAATGGGCTTCCCCATAGAACTTGCCAACCTGAATTCCTACAGGCTAGATGTGAGAGGCACATTCTGCTGCTTCCTCCCTTAGAGTTAAACTAGCTTCTGAAAGCTCAAACTCCGGGGAGTTTGTTTGGTAGAGATATAGAACACACTTTTCCAAGCCTGTTGGAAGGCATTTGCAGTTTCATTTCGCGTCTAATTTCCCAAACCAAACTGCTTGCAGCTCTAACTGCCTTCTAACTACCACTTCTTCGGTTCAGTGAGATATGCTGGATTCTAAACGGAGAAGCTTCTCTGACGCTTTTTCACAGAGATTTTGAAACTGAAATCTCCCATGCCGTTTCCACCATAGCCAGCAATGGGCTTCCCCATAGAACTTGCCAACCTGAATTCCTACAGGCTAGATGTGAGAGGCACATTCTGCTGCTTCCTCCCTTAGAGTTAAACTTGCTTCTGAAAGCTCAACCTCCGGGGAGTTTGTTTGGCAGAGATATAGAACACACTTTTCCAAGCCTGTTGGAAGGCATTTGCAGTTTCATTTCGCGTCTAATTTCCCAAACCAAACTGCTTGCAGCTCTAACTCCCTTCTAACTACCACTTCTTCGGTTCAGTGAGATATGCTGGATTCTAAACGGAGAAGCTTCTCTGACGCTTTTTCACAGAGATTTTGAAACTGAAATCTCCCATGCCGTTTCCACCATAGGCAGCAATGGGCTTCCCCATAGAACTTGCCAACCTGAATTCCTACAGGCTAGATGTGAGAGGCACATTCTGCTGCTTCCTCCCTTAGAGTTAAACTAGCTTCTGAAAGCTCAACCTCCGGGGAGTCTGTTTGGCAGAGATATAAAACACACTTTTCCAAGCCTGTTGGAAGGCATTTGCAGTTTCATTTCGCGTCTAATTTCCCAAACCAAACTGCTTGCAGCTCTAACTCCCTTCTAACTACCACTTCTTCGGTTCAGTGAGATATGCTGGATTCTAAACGGAGAAGCTTCTCTGACGCTTTTTCACAGAGATTTTGAAACTGAAATTTCCAAACCCGTTTCCAACGAAGGCGCCAATGGGCTTCCCCATAGAACTTGCCAACCTGAATTCCTACAGGCTAGATGTGAGAGGCACATTCTGCTGCTTCCTCCCTTAGAGTTAAACTAGCTTCTGAAAGCTCAACCTCCGGGGAGTTTGTTTGGCAGAGATATAGAACACACTTTTCCAAGCCTGTTGGAAGGCATTTGCAGTTTCATTTCGCGTCTAATTTCCCAAACCAAACTGCTTGCAGCTCTAACTGCCTTCTAACTACCACTTCTTCGGTTCAGTGAGATATGCTGGATTCTAAACGGAGAAGCTTCTCTGACGCTTTTTCACAGAGATTTTGAAGCTGAAATCTCCCATGCCGTTTCCACCATAGGCAGCAATGGGCTTCCACATAGAACTTGACAACCGGAATTCCTACAGGCTAGATGTGAGAGGCACATTCTGCTGCTTCCTCCCTTAGAGTTAAACTAGCTTCTGAAAGCTCAACCTCTGGGGAGTTTGTTTGGCAGAGATATAGAACACACTTTTCCAAGCCTGTTGGAAGGCATTTGCAGTTTCATTTCGCGTCTAATTTCCCAAACCAAACTGCTTGCAGCTCTAACTGCCTTCTAACTACCACTTCTTCGGTTCAGTGAGATATGCTGGATTCTAAACGGAGAAGCTTCTCTGACGCTTTTTCACAGAGATTTTGAAACTGAAATCTCCCATGCCGTTTCCACCATAGGCAGCAATGGGCTTCCCCATAGAACTTGCCAACCTGAATTCCTACAGGCTAGATGTGAGAGGCACATTCTGCTGCTTCCTCCCTTAGAGTTAAACTTGCTTCTGAAAGCTCAACCTCCGGGGAGTTTGTTTGGCAGAGATATAGAACACACTTTTCCAAGCCTGTTGGAAGGCATTTGCAGTTTCATTTCGCGTCTAATTTCCCAAACCAAACTGCTTGCAGCTCTAACTGCCTTCTAACTACCACTTCTTCGGTTCAGTGAGATATGCTGGATTCTAAACGGAGAAGCTTCTCTGACGCTTTTTCACAGAGATTTTGAAACTGAAATCTCCCATGCTGTTTCCACCATAGCCAGCAATGGGCTTCCCCATAGAACTTGCCAACCTGAATTCCTACAGGCTAGATGTGAGAGGCACATTCTGCTGCTTCCTCCCTTAGAGTTAAACTAGCTTCTGAAAGCTCAACCTCCAGGGAGTCTGTTTGGCAGAGATATAGAACACACTTTTCCAAGCCTGTTGGAAGGCATTTGCAGTTTCATTTCGCGTCTAATTTCCCAAACCAAACTGCTTGCAGCTCTAACTGCCTTCTAACTACCACTTCTTCGGTTCTGTGAGATATGCTGGATTCTAAACGGAGAAGCTTCTCTGACGCTTTTTCACAGAGATTTTGAAACTGAAATCTCCCATGCCGTTTCCACCATAGGCAGCAATGGGCTTCCCCATAGAACTTGCCAACCTGAATTCCTACAGGCTAGATGTGAGAGGCACATTCTGCTGCTTCCTCCCTAAGAGTTAAGCTTGCTTCTGAAAGCTCAACCTCCGGGGAGTCTGTTTGGCAGAGATATAGAACACACTTTTCCAAGCCTGTTGGAAGGCCTTTGCAGTGTCATTTCGCATCTAATTTCCCAAACCAAACTGCTTGCAGCTCTAACTCCCTTCTAACTACCACTTCTTCGGTTCAGTGAGATATGCTGGATTCTAAACGGAGAAGCTTCTCTGACGCTTTTTCACAGAGATTTTGAAACTGAAATCTCCCATGCTGTTTCCACCATAGCCAGCAATGGGCTTCCCCATAGAACTTGCCAACCTGAATTCCTACAGGCTAGATGTGAGAGGCACATTCTGCTGCTTCCTCCCTTAGAGTTAAACTTGCTTCTGAAAGCTCAACCTCCGGGGAGTTTGTTTGGCAGAGATATAGAACACACTTTTCCAAGCCTGTTGGAAGGCATTTGCAGTTTCATTTCGCGTCTAATTTCCCAAACCAAACTGCTTGCAGCTCTAACTGCCTTCTAACTACCACTTCTTCGGTTCAGTGAGATATGCTGGATTCTAAACTGAGAAGCTTCTCTGACGCTTTTTCACAGAGATTTTGAAACTGAAATCTCCCATGCCGTTTCCACCATAGGCAGCAATGGGCTTCCCCACAGAACTTGCCAACCTGAATTCCTACAGGCTAGATGTGAGAGGCACATTCTGCTGCTTCCTCCCTTAGAGTTAAACTTGCTTCTGAAAGCTCAACCTCCGGGGAGTTTGTTTGGCAGAGATATAGAACACACTTTTCCAAGCCTGTTGGAAGGCCTTTGCAGTGTCATTTCGCATCTAATTTCCCAAACCAAACTGCTTGCAGCTCTAACTCCCTTCTAACTACCACTTCTTCGGTTCAGTGAGATATGCTGGATTCTAAACGGAGAAGCTTCTCTGACGCTTTTTCACAGAGATTTTGAAACTGAAATCTCCCATGCCGTTTCCACCATAGGCAGCAATGGGCTTCCCCATAGAACTTGCCAACCTGAATTCCTTCAGGCTAGATGTGAGAGGCAAATTCTGCTGCTTCCTTCCTTAGAGTTAAACTAGCTTCTGAAAGCTCAACCTCCGGGGAGTTTGTTTGGCAGAGATATAGAACACACTTTTCCAAGCCTGTTGGAAGGCATTTGCAGTTTCATTTCGCGTCTAATTTCCCAAACCAAACTGCTTGCAGCTCTAACTCCCTTCTAACTACCACTTCTTCGGTTCAGTGAGATATGCTGGATTCTAAACGGAGAAGCTTCTCTGACGCTTTTTCACAGAGATTTTGAAACTGAAATCTCCCATGCCGTTTCCACCATAGGCAGCAATGGGCTTCCCCATAGAACTTGCCAACCTGAATTCCTACAGGCTAGATGTGAGAGGCACATTCTGCTGCTTCCTCCCTTAGAGTTAAACTTGCTTCTGAAAGCTCAACCTCCGGGGAGTTTGTTTGGCAGAGATATAGAACACACTTTTCCAAGCCTGTTGGAAGGCATTTGCAGTTTCATTTCGCGTCTAATTTCCCAAACCAAACTGCTTGCAGCTCTAACTCCCTTCTAACTACCACTTCTTCGGTTCAGTGAGATATGCTGGATTCTAAACGGAGAAGCTTCTCTGACGCTTTTTCACAGAGATTTTGAAACTGCAATCTCCCATGCCGTTTCCACCATAGGCAGCAATGGGCTTCCCCATAGAACTTGCCAACCTGAATTCCTACAGGCTAGATGTGAGAGGCACATTCTGCTGCTTCCTCCCTTAGAGTTAAACTAGCTTCTGAAAGCTCAACCTCCGGGGAGTTTGTTTGGCAGAGATATAGAACACACTTTTCCAAGCCTGTTGGAAGGCATTTGCAGTTTCATTTCGCGTCTAATTTCCCAAACCAAACTGCTTGCAGCTCTAACTCCCTTCTAACTACCACTTCTTCGGTTCAGTGAGATATGCTGGATTCTAAACGGAGAAGCTTCTCTGACGCTTTTTCACAGAGATTTTGAAACTGAAATCTCCCATGCTGTTTCCACCATAGCCGGCAATGGGCTTCCCCATAGAACTTGCCAACCTGAATTCCTACAGGCTAGATGTGAGAGGCACATTCTGCTGCTTCCTCCCTTAGAGTTAAACTAGCTTCTGAAAGCTCAACCTCCAGGGAGTCTGTTTGGCAGAGATATAGAACACACTTTTCCAAGCCTGTTGGAAGGCATTTGCAGTTTCATTTCGCGTCTAATTTCCCAAACCAAACTGCTTGCAGCTCTAACTGCCTTCTAACTACCACTTCTTCGGTTCAGTGAGATATGCTGGATTCTAAACGGAGAAGCTTCTCTGACGCTTTTTCACAGAGATTTTGAAACTGAAATCTCCCATGCCGTTTCCACCATAGGCAGCAATGGGCTTCCCCATAGAACTTGCCAACCTGAATTCCTACAGGCTAGATGTGAGAGGCACATTCTGCTGCTTCCTCCCTTAGAGTTAAACTTGCTTCTGAAAGCTCAACCTCCGGGGAGTTTGTTTGGCAGAGATATAGAACACACTTTTCCAAGCCTGTTGGAAGGCCTTTGCAGTGTCATTTCGCATCTAATTTCCCAAACCAAACTGCTTGCAGCTCTAACTCCCTTCTAACTACCACTTCTTCGGTTCAGTGAGATATGCTGGATTCTAAACGGAGAAGCTTCTCTGACGCTTTTTCACAGAGATTTTGAAACTGAAATCTCCCATGCCGTTTCCACCATAGGCAGCAATGGGCTTCCCCATAGAACTTGCCAACCTGAATTCCTTCAGGCTAGATGTGAGAGGCAAATTCTGCTGCTTCCTTCCTTAGAGTTAAACTAGCTTCTGAAAGCTCAACCTCCGGGGAGTTTGTTTGGCAGAGATATAGAACACACTTTTCCAAGCCTGTTGGAAGGCATTTGCAGTTTCATTTCGCGTCTAATTTCCCAAACCAAACTGCTTGCAGCTCTAACTCCCTTCTAACTACCACTTCTTCGGTTCAGTGAGATATGCTGGATTCTAAACGGAGAAGCTTCTCTGACGCTTTTTCACAGAGATTTTGAAACTGAAATCTCCCATGCCGTTTCCACCATAGGCAGCAATGGGCTTCCCCATAGAACTTGCCAACCTGAATTCCTACAGGCTAGATGTGAGAGGCACATTCTGCTGCTTCCTCCCTTAGAGTTAAACTTGCTTCTGAAAGCTCAACCTCCGGGGAGTTTGTTTGGCAGAGATATAGAACACACTTTTCCAAGCCTGTTGGAAGGCATTTGCAGTTTCATTTCGCGTCTAATTTCCCAAACCAAACTGCTTGCAGCTCTAACTGCCTTCTAACTACCACTTCTTCGGTTCAGTGAGATATGCTGGATTCTAAACGGAGAAGCTTCTCTGACGCTTTTTCACAGAGATTTTGAAACTGAAATCTCCCATGCTGTTTCCACCATAGCCAGCAATGGGCTTCCCCATAGAACTTGCCAACCTGAATTCCTACAGGCTAGATGTGAGAGGCACATTCTGCTGCTTCCTCCCTTAGAGTTAAACTAGCTTCTGAAAGCTCAACCTCCAGGGAGTCTGTTTGGCAGAGATATAGAACACACTTTTCCAAGCCTGTTGGAAGGCATTTGCAGTTTCATTTCGCGTCTAATTTCCCAAACCAAACTGCTTGCAGCTCTAACTGCCTTCTAACTACCACTTCTTCGGTTCTGTGAGATATGCTGGATTCTAAACGGAGAAGCTTCTCTGACGCTTTTTCACAGAGATTTTGAAACTGAAATCTCCCATGCCGTTTCCACCATAGGCAGCAATGGGCTTCCCCATAGAACTTGCCAACCTGAATTCCTACAGGCTAGATGTGAGAGGCACATTCTGCTGCTTCCTCCCTAAGAGTTAAGCTTGCTTCTGAAAGCTCAACCTCCGGGGAGTCTGTTTGGCAGAGATATAGAACACACTTTTCCAAGCCTGTTGGAAGGCCTTTGCAGTGTCATTTCGCATCTAATTTCCCAAACCAAACTGCTTGCAGCTCTAACTCCCTTCTAACTACCACTTCTTCGGTTCAGTGAGATATGCTGGATTCTAAACGGAGAAGCTTCTCTGACGCTTTTTCACAGAGATTTTGAAACTGAAATCTCCCATGCTGTTTCCACCATAGCCAGCAATGGGCTTCCCCATAGAACTTGCCAACCTGAATTCCTACAGGCTAGATGTGAGAGGCACATTCTGCTGCTTCCTCCCTTAGAGTTAAACTTGCTTCTGAAAGCTCAACCTCCGGGGAGTTTGTTTGGCAGAGATATAGAACACACTTTTCCAAGCCTGTTGGAAGGCATTTGCAGTTTCATTTCGCGTCTAATTTCCCAAACCAAACTGCTTGCAGCTCTAACTGCCTTCTAACTACCACTTCTTCGGTTCAGTGAGATATGCTGGATTCTAAACGGAGAAGCTTCTCTGACGCTTTTTCACAGAGATTTTGAAACTGAAATCTCCCATGCCGTTTCCACCATAGGCAGCAATGGGCTTCCCCACAGAACTTGCCAACCTGAATTCCTACAGGCTAGATGTGAGAGGCACATTCTGCTGCTTCCTCCCTTAGAGTTAAACTTGCTTCTGAAAGCTCAACCTCCGGGGAGTTTGTTTGGCAGAGATATAGAACACACTTTTCCAAGCCTGTTGGAAGGCCTTTGCAGTGTCATTTCGCATCTAATTTCCCAAACCAAACTGCTTGCAGCTCTAACTCCCTTCTAACTACCACTTCTTCGGTTCAGTGAGATATGCTGGATTCTAAACGGAGAAGCTTCTCTGACGCTTTTTCACAGAGATTTTGAAACTGAAATCTCCCATGCCGTTTCCACCATAGGCAGCAATGGGCTTCCCCATAGAACTTGCCAACCTGAATTCCTTCAGGCTAGATGTGAGAGGCAAATTCTGCTGCTTCCTTCCTTAGAGTTAAACTAGCTTCTGAAAGCTCAACCTCCGGGGAGTTTGTTTGGCAGAGATATAGAACACACTTTTCCAAGCCTGTTGGAAGGCTTTTGCAGTTTCATTTCGCGTCTAATTTCCCAAACCAAACTGCTTGCAGCTCTAACTCCCTTCTAACTACCACTTCTTCGGTTCAGTGAGATATGCTGGATTCTAAACGGAGAAGCTTCTCTGACGCTTTTTCACAGAGATTTTGAAACTGAAATCTCCCATGCCGTTTCCACCATAGGCAGCAATGGGCTTCCCCATAGAACTTGCCAACCTGAATTCCTACAGGCTAGATGTGAGAGGCACATTCTGCTGCTTCCTCCCTTAGAGTTAAACTAGCTTCTGAAAGCTCAACCTCCGGGGAGTTTGTTTGGCAGAGATATAGAACACACTTTTCCAAGCCTGTTGGAAGGCATTTGCAGTTTCATTTCGCGTCTAATTTCCCAAACCAAACTGCTTGCAGCTCTAACTGCCTTCTAACTACCACTTCTTCGGTTCAGTGAGATATGCTGGATTCTAAACGGAGAAGCTTCTCTGACGCTTTTTCACAGAGATTTTGAAACTGAAATCTCCCATGCTGTTTCCACCATAGCCAGCAATGGGCTTCCCCATAGAACTTGCCAACCTGAATTCCTACAGGCTAGATGTGAGAGGCACATTCTGCTGCTTCCTCCCTTAGAGTTAAACTAGCTTCTGAAAGCTCAACCTCAGGGGAGTCTGTTTGGCAGAGATATAGAACACACTTTTCCAAGCCTGTTGGAAGGCATTTGCAGTTTCATTTCGCGTCTAATTTCCCAAACCAAACTGCTTGCAGCTCTAACTCCCTTCTAACTACCACTTCTTCGGTTCAGTGAGATATGCTGGATTCTAAACGGAGAAGCTTCTCTGACGCTTTTTCACAGAGATTTTGAAACTGAAATTTCCAAACCCGTTTCCAACGAAGGCACCAATGGGCTTCCCCATAGAACTTGCCAACCTGAATTCCTACAGGCTAGATGTGAGAGGCACATTCTGCTGCTTCCTCCCTTAGAGTTAAACTAGCTTCTGAAAGCTCAACCTCCGGGGAGTTTGTTTGGCAGAGATATAGAACACACTTTTCCAAGCCTGTTGGAAGGCATTTGCAGTTTCATTTCGCGTCTAATTTCCCAAACCAAACTGCTTGCAGCTCTAACTCCCTTCTAACTACCACTTCTTCGGTTCAGTGAGATATGCTTGATTCTAAACGGAGAAGCTTCTCTGACGCTTTTTCACAGAGATTTTGAAACTGAAATCTCCCATGCCGTTTCCACCATAGGCAGCAATGGGCTTCCCCATAGAACTTGCCAACCTGAATTCCTACAGGCTAGATGTGAGAGGCACTTTCTGCTGCTTCCTCCCTTAGAGTTAAGGTTGCTTCTGAAAGCTCAACGTCCGGGGACTCTGTTTGGCACAGATATAGAACACACTTTTCCAAGCCTGTTGGAAGGCCTTTGCAGTGTCATTTCGCATCTAATTTCCCAAACCAAACTGCTTGCAGCTCTAACTCCCTTCTAACTACCACTTCTTCGGTTCAGTGAGATATGCTGGATTCTAAACGGAGAAGCTTCTCTGACGCTTTTTCACAGAGATTTTGAAACTGAAATCTCCCATGCCGTTTCCACCATAGGCAGCAATGGGCTTCCCCATAGAACTTGCCAACCTGAATTCCTAAAGGCTAGATGTGAGAGGCACATTCTGCTGCTTCCTCCCTTAGAGTTAAACTAGCTTCTGAAAGCTCAACCTCCGGGGAGTTTGTTTGGCAGAGATATAGAACACACTTTTCCAAGCCTGTTGGAAGGCATTTGCAGTTTCATTTCGCGTCTAATTTCCCAAACCAAACTGCTTGCAGCTCTAACTCCCTTCTAACTACCACTTCTTCGGTTCAGTGAGATATGCTGGATTCTAAACGGAGAAGCTTCTCTGACGCTTTTTCACAGAGATTTTGAAACTGAAATCTCCCATGCCGTTTCCACCATAGGCAGCAATGGGCTTCCCCATAGAACTTGCCAACCTGAATTCCTACAGGCTAGATGTGAGAGGCACATTCTGCTGCTTCCTCCCTTAGAGTTAAACTAGCTTCTGAAAGCTCAAACTCCGGGGAGTTTGTTTGGTAGAGATATAGAACACACTTTTCCAAGCCTGTTGGAAGGCATTTGCAGTTTCATTTCGCGTCTAATTTCCCAAACCAAACTGCTTGCAGCTCTAACTGCCTTCTAACTACCACTTCTTCGGTTCAGTGAGATATGCTGGATTCTAAACGGAGAAGCTTCTCTGACGCTTTTTCACAGAGATTTTGAAACTGAAATCTCCCATGCTGTTTCCACCATAGCCAAGAATGGGCTTCCCCATAGAACTTGCCAACCTGAATTCCTACAGGCTAGATGTGAGAGGCACATTCTGCTGCTTCCTCCCTTAGAGTTAAACTTGCTTCTGAAAGCTCAACCTCCGGGGAGTTTGTTTGGCAGAGATATAGAACACACTTTTCCAAGCCTGTTGGAAGGCATTTGCAGTTTCATTTCGCGTCTAATTTCCCAAACCAAACTGCTTGCAGCTCTAACTCCCTTCTAACTACCACTTCTTCGGTTCAGTGAGATATGGTGGATTCTAAACGGAGAAGCTTCTCTGACGCTTTTTCACAGAGATTTTGAAACTGAAATCTCCCATGCCGTTTCCACCATAGGCAGCAATGGGCTTCCCCATAGAACTTGCCAACCTGAATTCCTACAGGCTAGATGTGAGAGGCACATTCTGCTGCTTCCTCCCTTAGAGTTAAACTTGCTTCTGAAAGCTCAACCTCCGGGGAGTCTGTTTGGCAGAGATATAGAACACACTTTTCCAAGCCTGTTGGAAGGCATTTGCAGTTTTATTTCGCGTCTAATTTCCCAAACCAAACTGCTTGCAGCTCTAACTCCCTTCTAACTACCACTTCTTCGGTTCAGTGAGATATGCTGGATTCTAAACGGAGAAGCTTCTCTGACGCTTTTTCACAGAGATTTTGAAACTGAAATTTCCAAACCCGTTTCCAACGAAGGCGCCAATGGGCTTCCCCATAGAACTTGCCAACCTGAATTCCTACAGGCTAGATGTGAGAGGCACATTCTGCTGCTTCCTCCCTTAGAGTTAAACTAGCTTCTGAAAGCTCAACCTCCGGGGAGTTTGTTTGGCAGAGATATAGAACACACTTTTCCAAGCCTGTTGGAAGGCATTTGCAGTTTCATTTCGCGTCTAATTTCCCAAACCAAACTGCTTGCAGCTCTAACTGCCTTCTAACTACCACTTCTTCGGTTCAGTGAGATATGCTGGATTCTAAACGGAGAAGCTTCTCTGACGCTTTTTCACAGAGATTTTGAAGCTGAAATCTCCCATGCCGTTTCCACCATAGGCAGCAATGGGCTTCCCCATAGAACTTGACAACCGGAATTCCTACAGGCTAGATGTGAGAGGCACATTCTGCTGCTTCCTCCCTTAGAGTTAAACTAGCTTCTGAAAGCTCAACCTCCGGGGAGTTTGTTCGGCAGAGATATAGAACACACTTTTCCAAGCCTGTTGGAAGGCATTTGCAGTTTCATTTCGCGTCTAATTTCCCAAACCAAACTGCTTGCAGCTCTAACTGCCTTCTAACTACCACTTCTTCGGTTCAGTGAGATATGCTGGATTCTAAACGGAGAAGCTTCTCTGACGCTTTTTCACAGAGATTTTGAAACTGAAATCTCCCATGCTGTTTCCACCATAGCCAGCAATGGGCTTCCCCATAGAACTTGCCAACCTGAATTCCTACAGGCTAGATGTGAGAGGCACATTCTGCTACTTCCTCCCTTAGAGTTAAACTAGCTTCTGAAAGCTCAACCTCCAGGGAGTCTGTTTGGCAGAGATATAGAACACACTTTTCCAAGCCTGTTGGAAGGCATTTGCAGTTTCATTTCGCGTCTAATTTCCCAAACCAAACTGCTTGCAGCTCTAACTGCCTTCTAACTACCACTTCTTCGGTTCTGTGAGATATGCTGGATTCTAAACGGAGAAGCTTCTCTGACGCTTTTTCACAGAGATTTTGAAACTGAAATCTCCCATGCCGTTTCCACCATAGGCAGCAATGGGCTTCCCCATAGAACTTGCCAACCTGAATTCCTACAGGCTAGATGTGAGAGGCACATTCTGCTGCTTCCTCCCTAAGAGTTAAGCTTGCTTCTGAAAGCTCAACCTCCGGGGAGTCTGTTTGGCAGAGATATAGAACACACTTTTCCAAGCCTGTTGGAAGGCCTTTGCAGTGTCATTTCGCATCTAATTTCCCAAACCAAACTGCTTGCAGCTCTAACTCCCTTCTAACTACCACTTCTTCGGTTCAGTGAGATATGCTGGATTCTAAACGGAGAAGCTTCTCTGACGCTTTTTCACAGAGATTTTGAAACTGAAATCTCCCATGCTGTTCCCACCATAGCCAGCAATGGGCTTCCCCATAGAACTTGCCAACCTGAATTCCTACAGGCTAGATGTGAGAGGCACATTCTGCTGCTTCCTCCCTTAGAGTTAAACTTGCTTCTGAAAGCTCAACCTCCGGGGAGTTTGTTTGGCAGAGATATAGAACACACTTTTCCAAGCCTGTTGGAAGGCATTTGCAGTTTCATTTCGCGTCTAATTTCCCAAACCAAACTGCTTGCAGCTCTAACTGCCTTCTAACTACCACTTCTTCGGTTCAGTGAGATATGCTGGATTCTAAACGGAGAAGCTTCTCTGACGCTTTTTCACAGAGATTTTGAAACTGAAATCTCCCATGCCGTTTCCACCATAGGCAGCAATGGGCTTCCCCACAGAACTTGCCAACCTGAATTCCTACAGGCTAGATGTGAGAGGCACATTCTGCTGCTTCCTCCCTTAGAGTTAAACTTGCTTCTGAAAGCTCAACCTCCGGGGAGTTTGTTTGGCAGAGATATAGAACACACTTTTCCAAGCCTGTTGGAAGGCCTTTGCAGTGTCATTTCGCATCTAATTTCCCAAACCAAACTGCTTGCAGCTCTAACTCCCTTCTAACTACCACTTCTTCGGTTCAGTGAGATATGCTGGATTCTAAACGGAGAAGCTTCTCTGACGCTTTTTCACAGAGATTTTGAAACTGAAATCTCCCATGCCGTTTCCACCATAGGCAGCAATGGGCTTCCCCATAGAACTTGCCAACCTGAATTCCTTCAGGCTAGATGTGAGAGGCAAATTCTGCTGCTTCCTTCCTTAGAGTTAAACTAGCTTCTGAAAGCTCAACCTCCGGGGAGTTTGTTTGGCAGAGATATAGAACACACTTTTCCAAGCCTGTTGGAAGGCTTTTGCAGTTTCATTTCGCGTCTAATTTCCCAAACCAAACTGCTTGCAGCTCTAACTCCCTTCTAACTACCACTTCTTCGGTTCAGTGAGATATGCTGGATTCTAAACGGAGAAGCTTCTCTGACGCTTTTTCACAGAGATTTTGAAACTGAAATCTCCCATGCCGTTTCCACCATAGGCAGCAATGGGCTTCCCCATAGAACTTGCCAACCTGAATTCCTACAGGCTAGATGTGAGAGGCACATTCTGCTGCTTCCTCCCTTAGAGTTAAACTTGCTTCTGAAAGCTCAACCTCCGGGGAGTTTGTTTGGCAGAGATATAGAACACACTTTTCCAAGCCTGTTGGAAGGCATTTGCAGTTTCATTTCGCGTCTAATTTCCCAAACCAAACTGCTTGCAGCTCTAACTCCCTTCTAACTACCACTTCTTCGGTTCAGTGAGATATGCTGGATTCTAAACGGAGAAGCTTCTCTGACGCTTTTTCACAGAGATTTTGAAACTGAAATCTCCCATGCCGTTTCCACCATAGGCAGCAATGGGCTTCCCCATAGAACTTGCCAACCTGAATTCCTACAGGCTAGATGTGAGAGGCACATTCTGCTGCTTCCTCCCTTAGAGTTAAACTAGCTTCTGAAAGCTCAACCTCCGGGGAGTTTGTTTGGCAGAGATATAGAACACACTTTTCCAAGCCTGTTGGAAGGCATTTGCAGTTTCATTTCGCGTCTAATTTCCCAAACCAAACTGCTTGCAGCTCTAACTGCCTTCTAACTACCACTTCTTCGGTTCAGTGAGATATGCTGGATTCTAAACGGAGAAGCTTCTCTGACGCTTTTACACAGAGATTTTGAAACTGAAATCTCCCATGCTGTTTCCACCATAGCCAGCAATGGGCTTCCCCATAGAACTTGCCAACCTGAATTCCTACAGGCTAGATGTGAGAGGCACATTCTGCTGCTTCCTCCCTTAGAGTTAAACTAGCTTCTGAAAGCTCAACCTCCGGGGAGTCTGTTTGGCAGAGATATAGAACACACTTTTCCAAGCCTGTTGGAAGGCATTTGCAGTTTCATTTCGCGTCTAATTTCCCAAACCAAACTGCTTGCAGCTCTAACTGCCTTCTAACTACCACTTCTTCGGTTCAGTGAGATATGCTGGATTCTAAACGGAGAAGCTTCTCTGACGCTTTTTCACAGAGATTTTGAAACTGAAATCTCCCATGCTGTTTCCACCATAGCCAAGAATGGGCTTCCCCATAGAACTTGCCAACCTGAATTCCTACAGGCTAGATGTGAGAGGCACATTCTGCTGCTTCCTCCCTTAGAGTTAAACTTGCTTCTGAAAGCTCAACCTCCGGGGAGTTTGTTTGGCAGAGATATAGAACACACTTTTCCAAGCCTGTTGGAAGGCATTTGCAGTTTCATTTCGCGTCTAATTTCCCAAACCAAACTGCTTGCAGCTCTAACTCCCTTCTAACTACCACTTCTTCGGTTCAGTGAGATATGGTGGATTCTAAACGGAGAAGCTTCTCTGACGCTTTTTCACAGAGATTTTGAAACTGAAATCTCCCATGCCGTTTCCACCATAGGCAGCAATGGGCTTCCCCATAGAACTTGCCAACCTGAATTCCTACAGGCTAGATGTGAGAGGCACATTCTGCTGCTTCCTCCCTTAGAGTTAAACTTGCTTCTGAAAGCTCAACCTCCGGGGAGTCTGTTTGGCAGAGATATAGAACACACTTTTCCAAGCCTGTTGGAAGGCATTTGCAGTTTTATTTCGCGTCTAATTTCCCAAACCAAACTGCTTGCAGCTCTAACTCCCTTCTAACTACCACTTCTTCGGTTCAGTGAGATATGCTGGATTCTAAACGGAGAAGCTTCTCTGACGCTTTTTCACAGAGATTTTGAAACTGAAATTTCCAAACCCGTTTCCAACGAAGGCGCCAATGGGCTTCCCCATAGAACTTGCCAACCTGAATTCCTACAGGCTAGATGTGAGAGGCACATTCTGCTGCTTCCTCCCTTAGAGTTAAACTAGCTTCTGAAAGCTCAACCTCCGGGGAGTTTGTTTGGCAGAGATATAGAACACACTTTTCCAAGCCTGTTGGAAGGCATTTGCAGTTTCATTTCGCGTCTAATTTCCCAAACCAAACTGCTTGCAGCTCTAACTGCCTTCTAACTACCACTTCTTCGGTTCAGTGAGATATGCTGGATTCTAAACGGAGAAGCTTCTCTGACGCTTTTTCACAGAGATTTTGAAACTGAAATCTCCCATGCTGTTTCCACCATAGCCAGCAATGGGCTTCCCCATAGAACTTGCCAACCTGAATTCCTACAGGCTAGATGTGAGAGGCACATTCTGCTGCTTCCTCCCTTAGAGTTAAACTAGCTTCTGAAAGCTCAACCTCCAGGGAGTCTGTTTGGCAGAGATATAGAACACACTTTTCCAAGCCTGTTGGAAGGCATTTGCAGTTTCATTTCGCGTCTAATTTCCCAAACCAAACTGCTTGCAGCTCTAACTGCCTTCTAACTACCACTTCTTCGGTTCTGTGAGATATGCTGGATTCTAAACGGAGAAGCTTCTCTGACGCTTTTTCACAGAGATTTTGAAACTGAAATCTCCCATGCCGTTTCCACCATAGGCAGCAATGGGCTTCCCCATAGAACTTGCCAACCTGAATTCCTACAGGCTAGATGTGAGAGGCACATTCTGCTGCTTCCTCCCTAAGAGTTAAGCTTGCTTCTGAAAGCTCAACCTCCGGGGAGTCTGTTTGGCAGAGATATAGAACACACTTTTCCAAGCCTGTTGGAAGGCCTTTGCAGTGTCATTTCGCATCTAATTTCCCAAACCAAACTGCTTGCAGCTCTAACTCCCTTCTAACTACCACTTCTTCGGTTCAGTGAGATATGCTGGATTCTAAACGGAGAAGCTTCTCTGACGCTTTTTCACAGAGATTTTGAAACTGAAATCTCCCATGCTGTTCCCACCATAGCCAGCAATGGGCTTCCCCATAGAACTTGCCAACCTGAATTCCTACAGGCTAGATGTGAGAGGCACATTCTGCTGCTTCCTCCCTTAGAGTTAAACTTGCTTCTGAAAGCTCAACCTCCGGGGAGTTTGTTTGGCAGAGATATAGAACACACTTTTCCAAGCCTGTTGGAAGGCATTTGCAGTTTCATTTCGCGTCTAATTTCCCAAACCAAACTGCTTGCAGCTCTAACTGCCTTCTAACTACCACTTCTTCGGTTCAGTGAGATATGCTGGATTCTAAACGGAGAAGCTTCTCTGACGCTTTTTCACAGAGATTTTGAAACTGAAATCTCCCATGCCGTTTCCACCATAGGCAGCAATGGGCTTCCCCACAGAACTTGCCAACCTGAATTCCTACAGGCTAGATGTGAGAGGCACATTCTGCTGCTTCCTCCCTTAGAGTTAAACTTGCTTCTGAAAGCTCAACCTCCGGGGAGTTTGTTTGGCAGAGATATAGAACACACTTTTCCAAGCCTGTTGGAAGGCCTTTGCAGTGTCATTTCGCATCTAATTTCCCAAACCAAACTAATTGCAGCTCTAACTCCCTTCTAACTACCACTTCTTCGGTTCAGTGAGATATGCTGGATTCTAAACGGAGAAGCTTCTCTGACGCTTTTTCACAGAGATTTTGAAACTGAAATCTCCCATGCCGTTTCCACCATAGGCAGCAATGGGCTTCCCCATAGAACTTGCCAACCTGAATTCCTTCAGGCTAGATGTGAGAGGCAAATTCTGCTGCTTCCTTCCTTAGAGTTAAACTAGCTTCTGAAAGCTCAACCTCCGGGGAGTTTGTTTGGCAGAGATATAGAACACACTTTTCCAAGCCTGTTGGAAGGCTTTTGCAGTTTCATTTCGCGTCTAATTTCCCAAACCAAACTGCTTGCAGCTCTAACTCCCTTCTAACTACCACTTCTTCGGTTCAGTGAGATATGCTGGATTCTAAACGGAGAAGCTTCTCTGACGCTTTTTCACAGAGATTTTGAAACTGAAATCTCCCATGCCGTTTCCACCATAGGCAGCAATGGGCTTCCCCATAGAACTTGCCAACCTGAATTCCTACAGGCTAGATGTGAGAGGCACATTCTGCTGCTTCCTCCCTTAGAGTTAAACTTGCTTCTGAAAGCTCAACCTCCGGGGAGTTTGTTTGGCAGAGATATAGAACACACTTTTCCAAGCCTGTTGGAAGGCATTTGCAGTTTCATTTCGCGTCTAATTTCCCAAACCAAACTGCTTGCAGCTCTAACTCCCTTCTAACTACCACTTCTTCGGTTCAGTGAGATATGCTGGATTCTAAACGGAGAAGCTTCTCTGACGCTTTTTCACAGAGATTTTGAAACTGAAATCTCCCATGCCGTTTCCACCATAGGCAGCAATGGGCTTCCCCATAGAACTTGCCAACCTGAATTCCTACAGGCTAGATGTGAGAGGCACATTCTGCTGCTTCCTCCCTTAGAGTTAAACTAGCTTCTGAAAGCTCAACCTCCGGGGAGTTTGTTTGGCAGAGATATAGAACACACTTTTCCAAGCCTGTTGGAAGGCATTTGCAGTTTCATTTCGCGTCTAATTTCCCAAACCAAACTGCTTGCAGCTCTAACTGCCTTCTAACTACCACTTCTTCGGTTCAGTGAGATATGCTGGATTCTAAACGGAGAAGCTTCTCTGACGCTTTTTCACAGAGATTTTGAAACTGAAATCTCCCATGCTGTTTCCACCATAGCCAGCAATGGGCTTCCCCATAGAACTTGCCAACCTGAATTCCTACAGGCTAGATGTGAGAGGCACATTCTGCTGCTTCCTCCCTTAGAGTTAAACTAGCTTCTGAAAGCTCAACCTCCGGGGAGTCTGTTTGGCAGAGATATAGAACACACTTTTCCAAGCCTGTTGGAAGGCATTTGCAGTTTCATTTCGCGTCTAATTTCCCAAACCAAACTGCTTGCAGCTCTAACTGCCTTCTAACTACCACTTCTTCGGTTCAGTGAGATATGCTGGATTCTAAACGGAGAAGCTTCTCTGACGCTTTTTCACAGAGATTTTGAAACTGAAATCTCCCATGCCGTTTCCACCATAGGCAGCAATGGGCTTCCCCATAGAACTTGCCAACCTGAATTCCTACAGGCTAGATGTGAGAGGCACATTCTGCTGCTTCCTCCCTAAGAGTTAAGCTTGCTTCTGAAAGCTCAACCTCCGGGGAGTCTGTTTGGCAGAGATATAGAACACACTTTTCCAAGCCTGTTGGAAGGCCTTTGCAGTGTCATTTCGCATCTAATTTCCCAAACCAAACTGCTTGCAGCTCTAACTGCCTTCTAACTACCACTTCTTCGGTTCAGTGAGATATGCTGGATTCTAAACGGAGAAGCTTCTCTGACGCTTTTTCACAGAGATTTTGAAACTGAAATTTCCAAACCCGTTTCCAACGAAGGCACCAATGGGCTTCCCCATAGAACTTGCCAACCTGAATTCCTACAGGCTAGATGTGAGAGGCACATTCTGCTGCTTCCTCCCTTAGAGTTAAACTAGCTTCTGAAAGCTCAACCTCCGGGGAGTTTGTTTGGCAGAGATATAGAACACACTTTTCCAAGCCTGTTGGAAGGCATTTGCAGTTTCATTTCGCGTCTAATTTCCCAAACCAAACTGCTTGCAGCTCTAACTCCCTTCTAACTACCACTTCTTCGGTTCAGTGAGATATGCTTGATTCTAAACGGAGAAGCTTCTCTGACGCTTTTTCACAGAGATTTTGAAACTGAAATCTCCCATGCCGTTTCCACCATAGGCAGCAATGGGCTTCCCCATAGAACTTGCCAACCTGAATTCCTACAGGCTAGATGTGAGAGGCACTTTCTGCTGCTTCCTCCCTTAGAGTTAAGCTTGCTTCTGAAAGCTCAACGTCCGGGGACTCTGTTTGGCACAGATATAGAACACACTTTTCCAAGCCTGTTGGAAGGCCTTTGCAGTGTCATTTCGCATCTAATTTCCCAAACCAAACTGCTTGCAGCTCTAACTCCCTTCTAACTACCACTTCTTCGGTTCAGTGAGATATGCTGGATTCTAAACGGAGAAGCTTCTCTGACGCTTTTTCACAGAGATTTTGAAACTGAAATCTCCCATGCCGTTTCCACCATAGGCAGCAATGGGCTTCCCCATAGAACTTGCCAACCTGAATTCCTAAAGGCTAGATGTGAGAGGCACATTCTGCTCCTTCCTCCCTTAGAGTTAAACTAGCTTCTGAAAGCTCAACCTCCGGGGAGTTTGTTTGGCAGAGATATAGAACACACTTTTCCAAGCCTGTTGGAAGGCATTTGCAGTTTCATTTCGCGTCTAATTTCCCAAACCAAACTGCTTGCAGCTCTAACTCCCTTCTAACTACCACTTCTTCGGTTCAGTGAGATATGCTGGATTCTAAACGGAGAAGCTTCTCTGACGCTTTTTCACAGAGATTTTGAAACTGAAATCTCCCATGCCGTTTCCACCATAGGCAGCAATGGGCTTCCCCATAGAACTTGCCAACCTGAATTCCTACAGGCTAGATGTGAGAGGCACATTCTGCTGCTTCCTCCCTTAGAGTTAAACTAGCTTCTGAAAGCTCAAACTCCGGGGAGTTTGTTTGGTAGAGATATAGAACACACTTTTCCAAGCCTGTTGGAAGGCATTTGCAGTTTCATTTCGCGTCTAATTTCCCAAACCAAACTGCTTGCAGCTCTAACTGCCTTCTAACTACCACTTCTTCGGTTCAGTGAGATATGCTGGATTCTAAACGGAGAAGCTTCTCTGACGCTTTTTCACAGAGATTTTGAAACTGAAATCTCCCATGCCGTTTCCACCATAGGCAGCAATGGGCTTCCCCATAGAACTTGCCAACCTGAATTCCTTCAGGCTAGATGTGAGAGGCAAATTCTGCTGCTTCCTTCCTTAGAGTTAAACTAGCTTCTGAAAGCTCAACCTCCGGGGAGTTTGTTTGGCAGAGATATAGAACACACTTTTCCAAGCCTGTTGGAAGGCTTTTGCAGTTTCATTTCGCGTCTAATTTCCCAAACCAAACTGCTTGCAGCTCTAACTCCCTTCTAACTACCACTTCTTCGGTTCAGTGAGATATGCTGGATTCTAAACGGAGAAGCTTCTCTGACGCTTTTTCACAGAGATTTTGAAACTGAAATCTCCCATGCCGTTTCCACCATAGGCAGCAATGGGCTTCCCCATAGAACTTGCCAACCTGAATTCCTACAGGCTAGATGTGAGAGGCACATTCTGCTGCTTCCTCCCTTAGAGTTAAACTTGCTTCTGAAAGCTCAACCTCCGGGGAGTTTGTTTGGCAGAGATATAGAACACACTTTTCCAAGCCTGTTGGAAGGCATTTGCAGTTTCATTTCGCGTCTAATTTCCCAAACCAAACTGCTTGCAGCTCTAACTCCCTTCTAACTACCACTTCTTCGGTTCAGTGAGATATGCTGGATTCTAAACGGAGAAGCTTCTCTGACGCTTTTTCACAGAGATTTTGAAACTGAAATCTCCCATGCCGTTTCCACCATAGGCAGCAATGGGCTTCCCCATAGAACTTGCCAACCTGAATTCCTACAGGCTAGATGTGAGAGGCACATTCTGCTGCTTCCTCCCTTAGAGTTAAACTAGCTTCTGAAAGCTCAACCTCCGGGGAGTTTGTTTGGCAGAGATATAGAACACACTTTTCCAAGCCTGTTGGAAGGCATTTGCAGTTTCATTTCGCGTCTAATTTCCCAAACCAAACTGCTTGCAGCTCTAACTGCCTTCTAACTACCACTTCTTCGGTTCAGTGAGATATGCTGGATTCTAAACGGAGAAGCTTCTCTGACGCTTTTTCACAGAGATTTTGAAACTGAAATCTCCCATGCTGTTTCCACCATAGCCAGCAATGGGCTTCCCCATAGAACTTGCCAACCTGAATTCCTACAGGCTAGATGTGAGAGGCACATTCTGCTGCTTCCTCCCTTAGAGTTAAACTAGCTTCTGAAAGCTCAACCTCCGGGGAGTCTGTTTGGCAGAGATATAGAACACACTTTTCCAAGCCTGTTGGAAGGCATTTGCAGTTTCATTTCGCGTCTAATTTCCCAAACCAAACTGCTTGCAGCTCTAACTGCCTTCTAACTACCACTTCTTCGGTTCAGTGAGATATGCTGGATTCTAAACGGAGAAGCTTCTCTGACGCTTTTTCACAGAGATTTTGAAACTGAAATCTCCCATGCTGTTTCCACCATAGCCAAGAATGGGCTTCCCCATAGAACTTGCCAACCTGAATTCCTACAGGCTAGATGTGAGAGGCACATTCTGCTGCTTCCTCCCTTAGAGTTAAACTTGCTTCTGAAAGCTCAACCTCCGGGGAGTTTGTTTGGCAGAGATATAGAACACACTTTTCCAAGCCTGTTGGAAGGCATTTGCAGTTTCATTTCGCGTCTAATTTCCCAAACCAAACTGCTTGCAGCTCTAACTCCCTTCTAACTACCACTTCTTCGGTTCAGTGAGATATGGTGGATTCTAAACGGAGAAGCTTCTCTGACGCTTTTTCACAGAGATTTTGAAACTGAAATCTCCCATGCCGTTTCCACCATAGGCAGCAATGGGCTTCCCCATAGAACTTGCCAACCTGAATTCCTACAGGCTAGATGTGAGAGGCACATTCTGCTGCTTCCTCCCTTAGAGTTAAACTTGCTTCTGAAAGCTCAACCTCCGGGGAGTCTGTTTGGCAGAGATATAGAACACACTTTTCCAAGCCTGTTGGAAGGCATTTGCAGTTTTATTTCGCGTCTAATTTCCCAAACCAAACTGCTTGCAGCTCTAACTCCCTTCTAACTACCACTTCTTCGGTTCAGTGAGATATGCTGGATTCTAAACGGAGAAGCTTCTCTGACGCTTTTTCACAGAGATTTTGAAACTGAAATTTCCAAACCCGTTTCCAACGAAGGCGCCAATGGGCTTCCCCATAGAACTTGCCAACCTGAATTCCTACAGGCTAGATGTGAGAGGCACATTCTGCTGCTTCCTCCCTTAGAGTTAAACTAGCTTCTGAAAGCTCAACCTCCGGGGAGTTTGTTTGGCAGAGATATAGAACACACTTTTCCAAGCCTGTTGGAAGGCATTTGCAGTTTCATTTCGCGTCTAATTTCCCAAACCAAACTGCTTGCAGCTCTAACTGCCTTCTAACTACCACTTCTTCGGTTCAGTGAGATATGCTGGATTCTAAACGGAGAAGCTTCTCTGACGCTTTTTCACAGAGATTTTGAAGCTGAAATCTCCCATGCCGTTTCCACCATAGGCAGCAATGGGCTTCCCCATAGAACTTGACAACCGGAATTCCTACAGGCTAGATGTGAGAGGCACATTCTGCTGCTTCCTCCCTTAGAGTTAAACTAGCTTCTGAAAGCTCAACCTCCGGGGAGTTTGTTTGGCAGAGATATAGAACACACTTTTCCAAGCCTGTTGGAAGGCATTTGCAGTTTCATTTCGCGTCTAATTTCCCAAACCAAACTGCTTGCAGCTCTAACTGCCTTCTAACTACCACTTCTTCGGTTCAGTGAGATATGCTGGATTCTAAACGGAGAAGCTTCTCTGACGCTTTTTCACAGAGATTTTGAAACTGAAATCTCCCATGCTGTTTCCACCATAGCCAGCAATGGGCTTCCCCATAGAACTTGCCAACCTGAATTCCTACAGGCTAGATGTGAGAGGCACATTCTGCTGCTTCCTCCCTTAGAGTTAAACTAGCTTCTGAAAGCTCAACCTCCAGGGAGTCTGTTTGGCAGAGATATAGAACACACTTTTCCAAGCCTGTTGGAAGGCATTTGCAGTTTCATTTCGCGTCTAATTTCCCAAACCAAACTGCTTGCAGCTCTAACTGCCTTCTAACTACCACTTCTTCGGGTCTGTGAGATATGCTGGATTCTAAACGGAGAAGCTTCTCTGACGCTTTTTCACAGAGATTTTGAAACTGAAATCTCCCATGCCGTTTCCACCATAGGCAGCAATGGGCTTCCCCATAGAACTTGCCAACCTGAATTCCTACAGGCTAGATGTGAGAGGCACATTCTGCTGCTTCCTCCCTAAGAGTTAAGCTTGCTTCTGAAAGCTCAACCTCCGGGGAGTCTGTTTGGCAGAGATATAGAACACACTTTTCCAAGCCTGTTGGAAGGCCTTTGCAGTGTCATTTCGCATCTAATTTCCCAAACCAAACTGCTTGCAGCTCTAACTCCCTTCTAACTACCACTTCTTCGGTTCAGTGAGATATGCTGGATTCTAAACGGAGAAGCTTCTCTGACGCTTTTTCACAGAGATTTTGAAACTGAAATCTCCCATGCTGTTCCCACCATAGCCAGCAATGGGCTTCCCCATAGAACTTGCCAACCTGAATTCCTACAGGCTAGATGTGAGAGGCACATTCTGCTGCTTCCTCCCTTAGAGTTAAACTTGCTTCTGAAAGCTCAACCTCCGGGGAGTTTGTTTGGCAGAGATATAGAACACACTTTTCCAAGCCTGTTGGAAGGCATTTGCAGTTTCATTTCGCGTCTAATTTCCCAAACCAAACTGCTTGCAGCTCTAACTGCCTTCTAACTACCACTTCTTCGGTTCAGTGAGATATGCTGGATTCTAAACGGAGAAGCTTCTCTGACGCTTTTTCACAGAGATTTTGAAACTGAAATCTCCCATGCCGTTTCCACCATAGGCAGCAATGGGCTTCCCCACAGAACTTGCCAACCTGAATTCCTACAGGCTAGATGTGAGAGGCACATTCTGCTGCTTCCTCCCTTAGAGTTAAACTTGCTTCTGAAAGCTCAACCTCCGGGGAGTTTGTTTGGCAGAGATATAGAACACACTTTTCCAAGCCTGTTGGAAGGCCTTTGCAGTGTCATTTCGCATCTAATTTCCCAAACCAAACTAATTGCAGCTCTAACTCCCTTCTAACTACCACTTCTTCGGTTCAGTGAGATATGCTGGATTCTAAACGGAGAAGCTTCTCTGACGCTTTTTCACAGAGATTTTGAAACTGAAATCTCCCATGCCGTTTCCACCATAGGCAGCAATGGGCTTCCCCATAGAACTTGCCAACCTGAATTCCTTCAGGCTAGATGTGAGAGGCAAATTCTGCTGCTTCCTTCCTTAGAGTTAAACTAGCTTCTGAAAGCTCAACCTCCGGGGAGTTTGTTTGGCAGAGATATAGAACACACTTTTCCAAGCCTGTTGGAAGGCTTTTGCAGTTTCATTTCGCGTCTAATTTCCCAAACCAAACTGCTTGCAGCTCTAACTCCCTTCTAACTACCACTTCTTCGGTTCAGTGAGATATGCTGGATTCTAAACGGAGAAGCTTCTCTGACGCTTTTTCACAGAGATTTTGAAACTGAAATCTCCCATGCCGTTTCCACCATAGGCAGCAATGGGCTTCCCCATAGAACTTGCCAACCTGAATTCCTACAGGCTAGATGTGAGAGGCACATTCTGCTGCTTCCTCCCTTAGAGTTAAACTTGCTTCTGAAAGCTCAACCTCCGGGGAGTTTGTTTGGCAGAGATATAGAACACACTTTTCCAAGCCTGTTGGAAGGCATTTGCAGTTTCATTTCGCGTCTAATTTCCCAAACCAAACTGCTTGCAGCTCTAACTCCCTTCTAACTACCACTTCTTCGGTTCAGTGAGATATGCTGGATTCTAAACGGAGAAGCTTCTCTGACGCTTTTTCACAGAGATTTTGAAACTGAAATCTCCCATGCCGTTTCCACCATAGGCAGCAATGGGCTTCCCCATAGAACTTGCCAACCTGAATTCCTACAGGCTAGATGTGAGAGGCACATTCTGCTGCTTCCTCCCTTAGAGTTAAACTAGCTTCTGAAAGCTCAACCTCCGGGGAGTTTGTTTGGCAGAGATATAGAACACACTTTTCCAAGCCTGTTGGAAGGCATTTGCAGTTTCATTTCGCGTCTAATTTCCCAAACCAAACTGCTTGCAGCTCTAACTGCCTTCTAACTACCACTTCTTCGGTTCAGTGAGATATGCTGGATTCTAAACGGAGAAGCTTCTCTGACGCTTTTTCACAGAGATTTTGAAACTGAAATCTCCCATGCTGTTTCCACCATAGCCAGCAATGGGCTTCCCCATAGAACTTGCCAACCTGAATTCCTACAGGCTAGATGTGAGAGGCACATTCTGCTGCTTCCTCCCTTAGAGTTAAACTAGCTTCTGAAAGCTCAACCTCCGGGGAGTCTGTTTGGCAGAGATATAGAACACACTTTTCCAAGCCTGTTGGAAGGCATTTGCAGTTTCATTTCGCGTCTAATTTCCCAAACCAAACTGCTTGCAGCTCTAACTGCCTTCTAACTACCACTTCTTCGGTTCAGTGAGATATGCTGGATTCTAAACGGAGAAGCTTCTCTGACGCTTTTTCACAGAGATTTTGAAACTGAAATCTCCCATGCCGTTTCCACCATAGGCAGCAATGGGCTTCCCCATAGAACTTGCCAACCTGAATTCCTACAGGCTAGATGTGAGAGGCACATTCTGCTGCTTCCTCCCTAAGAGTTAAGCTTGCTTCTGAAAGCTCAACCTCCGGGGAGTCTGTTTGGCAGAGATATAGAACACACTTTTCCAAGCCTGTTGGAAGGCCTTTGCAGTGTCATTTCGCATCTAATTTCCCAAACCAAACTGCTTGCAGCTCTAACTGCCTTCTAACTACCACTTCTTCGGTTCAGTGAGATATGCTGGATTCTAAACGGAGAAGCTTCTCTGACGCTTTTTCACAGAGATTTTGAAACTGAAATTTCCAAACCCGTTTCCAACGAAGGCACCAATGGGCTTCCCCATAGAACTTGCCAACCTGAATTCCTACAGGCTAGATGTGAGAGGCACATTCTGCTGCTTCCTCCCTTAGAGTTAAACTAGCTTCTGAAAGCTCAACCTCCGGGGAGTTTGTTTGGCAGAGATATAGAACACACTTTTCCAAGCCTGTTGGAAGGCATTTGCAGTTTCATTTCGCGTCTAATTTCCCAAACCAAACTGCTTGCAGCTCTAACTCCCTTCTAACTACCACTTCTTCGGTTCAGTGAGATATGCTTGATTCTAAACGGAGAAGCTTCTCTGACGCTTTTTCACAGAGATTTTGAAACTGAAATCTCCCATGCCGTTTCCACCATAGGCAGCAATGGGCTTCCCCATAGAACTTGCCAACCTGAATTCCTACAGGCTAGATGTGAGAGGCACTTTCTGCTGCTTCCTCCCTTAGAGTTAAGCTTGCTTCTGAAAGCTCAACGTCCGGGGACTCTGTTTGGCACAGATATAGAACACACTTTTCCAAGCCTGTTGGAAGGCCTTTGCAGTGTCATTTCGCATCTAATTTCCCAAACCAAACTGCTTGCAGCTCTAACTCCCTTCTAACTACCACTTCTTCGGTTCAGTGAGATATGCTGGATTCTAAACGGAGAAGCTTCTCTGACGCTTTTTCACAGAGATTTTGAAACTGAAATCTCCCATGCCGTTTCCACCATAGGCAGCAATGGGCTTCCCCATAGAACTTGCCAACCTGAATTCCTAAAGGCTAGATGTGAGAGGCACATTCTGCTCCTTCCTCCCTTAGAGTTAAACTAGCTTCTGAAAGCTCAACCTCCGGGGAGTTTGTTTGGCAGAGATATAGAACACACTTTTCCAAGCCTGTTGGAAGGCATTTGCAGTTTCATTTCGCGTCTAATTTCCCAAACCAAACTGCTTGCAGCTCTAACTGCCTTCTAACTACCACTTCTTCGGTTCAGTGAGATATGCTGGATTCTAAACGGAGAAGCTTCTCTGACGCTTTTTCACAGAGATTTTGAAACTGAAATCTCCCATGCTGTTTCCACCATAGCCAGCAATGGGCTTCCCCATAGAACTTGCCAACCTGAATTCCTACAGGCTAGATGTGAGAGGCACATTCTGCTACTTCCTCCCTTAGAGTTAAACTAGCTTCTGAAAGCTCAACCTCCAGGGAGTCTGTTTGGCAGAGATATAGAACACACTTTTCCAAGCCTGTTGGAAGGCATTTGCAGTTTCATTTCGCGTCTAATTTCCCAAACCAAACTGCTTGCAGCTCTAACTGCCTTCTAACTACCACTTCTTCGGTTCTGTGAGATATGCTGGATTCTAAACGGAGAAGCTTCTCTGACGCTTTTTCACAGAGATTTTGAAACTGAAATCTCCCATGCCGTTTCCACCATAGGCAGCAATGGGCTTCCCCATAGAACTTGCCAACCTGAATTCCTACAGGCTAGATGTGAGAGGCACATTCTGCTGCTTCCTCCCTAAGAGTTAAGCTTGCTTCTGAAAGCTCAACCTCCGGGGAGTCTGTTTGGCAGAGATATAGAACACACTTTTCCAAGCCTGTTGGAAGGCCTTTGCAGTGTCATTTCGCATCTAATTTCCCAAACCAAACTGCTTGCAGCTCTAACTCCCTTCTAACTACCACTTCTTCGGTTCAGTGAGATATGCTGGATTCTAAACGGAGAAGCTTCTCTGACGCTTTTTCACAGAGATTTTGAAACTGAAATCTCCCATGCTGTTCCCACCATAGCCAGCAATGGGCTTCCCCATAGAACTTGCCAACCTGAATTCCTACAGGCTAGATGTGAGAGGCACATTCTGCTGCTTCCTCCCTTAGAGTTAAACTTGCTTCTGAAAGCTCAACCTCCGGGGAGTTTGTTTGGCAGAGATATAGAACACACTTTTCCAAGCCTGTTGGAAGGCATTTGCAGTTTCATTTCGCGTCTAATTTCCCAAACCAAACTGCTTGCAGCTCTAACTGCCTTCTAACTACCACTTCTTCGGTTCAGTGAGATATGCTGGATTCTAAACGGAGAAGCTTCTCTGACGCTTTTTCACAGAGATTTTGAAACTGAAATCTCCCATGCCGTTTCCACCATAGGCAGCAATGGGCTTCCCCACAGAACTTGCCAACCTGAATTCCTACAGGCTAGATGTGAGAGGCACATTCTGCTGCTTCCTCCCTTAGAGTTAAACTTGCTTCTGAAAGCTCAACCTCCGGGGAGTTTGTTTGGCAGAGATATAGAACACACTTTTCCAAGCCTGTTGGAAGGCCTTTGCAGTGTCATTTCGCATCTAATTTCCCAAACCAAACTGCTTGCAGCTCTAACTCCCTTCTAACTACCACTTCTTCGGTTCAGTGAGATATGCTGGATTCTAAACGGAGAAGCTTCTCTGACGCTTTTTCACAGAGATTTTGAAACTGAAATCTCCCATGCCGTTTCCACCATAGGCAGCAATGGGCTTCCCCATAGAACTTGCCAACCTGAATTCCTTCAGGCTAGATGTGAGAGGCAAATTCTGCTGCTTCCTTCCTTAGAGTTAAACTAGCTTCTGAAAGCTCAACCTCCGGGGAGTTTGTTTGGCAGAGATATAGAACACACTTTTCCAAGCCTGTTGGAAGGCTTTTGCAGTTTCATTTCGCGTCTAATTTCCCAAACCAAACTGCTTGCAGCTCTAACTCCCTTCTAACTACCACTTCTTCGGTTCAGTGAGATATGCTGGATTCTAAACGGAGAAGCTTCTCTGACGCTTTTTCACAGAGATTTTGAAACTGAAATCTCCCATGCCGTTTCCACCATAGGCAGCAATGGGCTTCCCCATAGAACTTGCCAACCTGAATTCCTACAGGCTAGATGTGAGAGGCACATTCTGCTGCTTCCTCCCTTAGAGTTAAACTTGCTTCTGAAAGCTCAACCTCCGGGGAGTTTGTTTGGCAGAGATATAGAACACACTTTTCCAAGCCTGTTGGAAGGCATTTGCAGTTTCATTTCGCGTCTAATTTCCCAAACCAAACTGCTTGCAGCTCTAACTCCCTTCTAACTACCACTTCTTCGGTTCAGTGAGATATGCTGGATTCTAAACGGAGAAGCTTCTCTGACGCTTTTTCACAGAGATTTTGAAACTGAAATCTCCCATGCCGTTTCCACCATAGGCAGCAATGGGCTTCCCCATAGAACTTGCCAACCTGAATTCCTACAGGCTAGATGTGAGAGGCACATTCTGCTGCTTCCTCCCTTAGAGTTAAACTAGCTTCTGAAAGCTCAACCTCCGGGGAGTTTGTTTGGCAGAGATATAGAACACACTTTTCCAAGCCTGTTGGAAGGCATTTGCAGTTTCATTTCGCGTCTAATTTCCCAAACCAAACTGCTTGCAGCTCTAACTGCCTTCTAACTACCACTTCTTCGGTTCAGTGAGATATGCTGGATTCTAAACGGAGAAGCTTCTCTGACGCTTTTACACAGAGATTTTGAAACTGAAATCTCCCATGCTGTTTCCACCATAGCCAGCAATGGGCTTCCCCATAGAACTTGCCAACCTGAATTCCTACAGGCTAGATGTGAGAGGCACATTCTGCTGCTTCCTCCCTTAGAGTTAAACTAGCTTCTGAAAGCTCAACCTCCGGGGAGTCTGTTTGGCAGAGATATAGAACACACTTTTCCAAGCCTGTTGGAAGGCATTTGCAGTTTCATTTCGCGTCTAATTTCCCAAACCAAACTGCTTGCAGCTCTAACTGCCTTCTAACTACCACTTCTTCGGTTCAGTGAGATATGCTGGATTCTAAACGGAGAAGCTTCTCTGACGCTTTTTCACAGAGATTTTGAAACTGAAATCTCCCATGCTGTTTCCACCATAGCCAAGAATGGGCTTCCCCATAGAACTTGCCAACCTGAATTCCTACAGGCTAGATGTGAGAGGCACATTCTGCTGCTTCCTCCCTTAGAGTTAAACTTGCTTCTGAAAGCTCAACCTCCGGGGAGTTTGTTTGGCAGAGATATAGAACACACTTTTCCAAGCCTGTTGGAAGGCATTTGCAGTTTCATTTCGCGTCTAATTTCCCAAACCAAACTGCTTGCAGCTCTAACTCCCTTCTAACTACCACTTCTTCGGTTCAGTGAGATATGGTGGATTCTAAACGGAGAAGCTTCTCTGACGCTTTTTCACAGAGATTTTGAAACTGAAATCTCCCATGCCGTTTCCACCATAGGCAGCAATGGGCTTCCCCATAGAACTTGCCAACCTGAATTCCTACAGGCTAGATGTGAGAGGCACATTCTGCTGCTTCCTCCCTTAGAGTTAAACTTGCTTCTGAAAGCTCAACCTCCGGGGAGTCTGTTTGGCAGAGATATAGAACACACTTTTCCAAGCCTGTTGGAAGGCATTTGCAGTTTTATTTCGCGTCTAATTTCCCAAACCAAACTGCTTGCAGCTCTAACTCCCTTCTAACTACCACTTCTTCGGTTCAGTGAGATATGCTGGATTCTAAACGGAGAAGCTTCTCTGACGCTTTTTCACAGAGATTTTGAAACTGAAATTTCCAAACCCGTTTCCAACGAAGGCGCCAATGGGCTTCCCCATAGAACTTGCCAACCTGAATTCCTACAGGCTAGATGTGAGAGGCACATTCTGCTGCTTCCTCCCTTAGAGTTAAACTAGCTTCTGAAAGCTCAACCTCCGGGGAGTTTGTTTGGCAGAGATATAGAACACACTTTTCCAAGCCTGTTGGAAGGCATTTGCAGTTTCATTTCGCGTCTAATTTCCCAAACCAAACTGCTTGCAGCTCTAACTGCCTTCTAACTACCACTTCTTCGGTTCAGTGAGATATGCTGGATTCTAAACGGAGAAGCTTCTCTGACGCTTTTTCACAGAGATTTTGAAGCTGAAATCTCCCATGCCGTTTCCACCATAGGCAGCAATGGGCTTCCCCATAGAACTTGACAACCGGAATTCCTACAGGCTAGATGTGAGAGGCACATTCTGCTGCTTCCTCCCTTAGAGTTAAACTAGCTTCTGAAAGCTCAACCTCCGGGGAGTTTGTTTGGCAGAGATATAGAACACACTTTTCCAAGCCTGTTGGAAGGCATTTGCAGTTTCATTTCGCGTCTAATTTCCCAAACCAAACTGCTTGCAGCTCTAACTGCCTTCTAACTACCACTTCTTCGGTTCAGTGAGATATGCTGGATTCTAAACGGAGAAGCTTCTCTGACGCTTTTTCACAGAGATTTTGAAACTGAAATCTCCCATGCTGTTTCCACCATAGCCAGCAATGGGCTTCCCCATAGAACTTGCCAACCTGAATTCCTACAGGCTAGATGTGAGAGGCACATTCTGCTGCTTCCTCCCTTAGAGTTAAACTAGCTTCTGAAAGCTCAACCTCCAGGGAGTCTGTTTGGCAGAGATATAGAACACACTTTTCCAAGCCTGTTGGAAGGCATTTGCAGTTTCATTTCGCGTCTAATTTCCCAAACCAAACTGCTTGCAGCTCTAACTGCCTTCTAACTACCACTTCTTCGGTTCTGTGAGATATGCTGGATTCTAAACGGAGAAGCTTCTCTGACGCTTTTTCACAGAGATTTTGAAACTGAAATCTCCCATGCCGTTTCCACCATAGGCAGCAATGGGCTTCCCCATAGAACTTGCCAACCTGAATTCCTACAGGCTAGATGTGAGAGGCACATTCTGCTGCTTCCTCCCTAAGAGTTAAGCTTGCTTCTGAAAGCTCAACCTCCGGGGAGTCTGTTTGGCAGAGATATAGAACACACTTTTCCAAGCCTGTTGGAAGGCCTTTGCAGTGTCATTTCGCATCTAATTTCCCAAACCAAACTGCTTGCAGCTCTAACTCCCTTCTAACTACCACTTCTTCGGTTCAGTGAGATATGCTGGATTCTAAACGGAGAAGCTTCTCTGACGCTTTTTCACAGAGATTTTGAAACTGAAATCTCCCATGCTGTTCCCACCATAGCCAGCAATGGGCTTCCCCATAGAACTTGCCAACCTGAATTCCTACAGGCTAGATGTGAGAGGCACATTCTGCTGCTTCCTCCCTTAGAGTTAAACTTGCTTCTGAAAGCTCAACCTCCGGGGAGTTTGTTTGGCAGAGATATAGAACACACTTTTCCAAGCCTGTTGGAAGGCATTTGCAGTTTCATTTCGCGTCTAATTTCCCAAACCAAACTGCTTGCAGCTCTAACTGCCTTCTAACTACCACTTCTTCGGTTCAGTGAGATATGCTGGATTCTAAACGGAGAAGCTTCTCTGACGCTTTTTCACAGAGATTTTGAAACTGAAATCTCCCATGCCGTTTCCACCATAGGCAGCAATGGGCTTCCCCACAGAACTTGCCAACCTGAATTCCTACAGGCTAGATGTGAGAGGCACATTCTGCTGCTTCCTCCCTTAGAGTTAAACTTGCTTCTGAAAGCTCAACCTCCGGGGAGTTTGTTTGGCAGAGATATAGAACACACTTTTCCAAGCCTGTTGGAAGGCCTTTGCAGTGTCATTTCGCATCTAATTTCCCAAACCAAACTAATTGCAGCTCTAACTCCCTTCTAACTACCACTTCTTCGGTTCAGTGAGATATGCTGGATTCTAAACGGAGAAGCTTCTCTGACGCTTTTTCACAGAGATTTTGAAACTGAAATCTCCCATGCCGTTTCCACCATAGGCAGCAATGGGCTTCCCCATAGAACTTGCCAACCTGAATTCCTTCAGGCTAGATGTGAGAGGCAAATTCTGCTGCTTCCTTCCTTAGAGTTAAACTAGCTTCTGAAAGCTCAACCTCCGGGGAGTTTGTTTGGCAGAGATATAGAACACACTTTTCCAAGCCTGTTGGAAGGCTTTTGCAGTTTCATTTCGCGTCTAATTTCCCAAACCAAACTGCTTGCAGCTCTAACTCCCTTCTAACTACCACTTCTTCGGTTCAGTGAGATATGCTGGATTCTAAACGGAGAAGCTTCTCTGACGCTTTTTCACAGAGATTTTGAAACTGAAATCTCCCATGCCGTTTCCACCATAGGCAGCAATGGGCTTCCCCATAGAACTTGCCAACCTGAATTCCTACAGGCTAGATGTGAGAGGCACTTTCTGCTGCTTCCTCCCTTAGAGTTAAGCTTGCTTCTGAAAGCTCAACGTCCGGGGACTCTGTTTGGCACAGATATAGAACACACTTTTCCAAGCCTGTTGGAAGGCCTTTGCAGTGTCATTTCGCATCTAATTTCCCAAACCAAACTGCTTGCAGCTCTAACTCCCTTCTAACTACCACTTCTTCGGTTCAGTGAGATATGCTGGATTCTAAACGGAGAAGCTTCTCTGACGCTTTTTCACAGAGATTTTGAAACTGAAATCTCCCATGCCGTTTCCACCATAGGCAGCAATGGGCTTCCCCATAGAACTTGCCAACCTGAATTCCTAAAGGCTAGATGTGAGAGGCACATTCTGCTCCTTCCTCCCTTAGAGTTAAACTAGCTTCTGAAAGCTCAACCTCCGGGGAGTTTGTTTGGCAGAGATATAGAACACACTTTTCCAAGCCTGTTGGAAGGCATTTGCAGTTTCATTTCGCGTCTAATTTCCCAAACCAAACTGCTTGCAGCTCTAACTCCCTTCTAACTACCACTTCTTCGGTTCAGTGAGATATGCTGGATTCTAAACGGAGAAGCTTCTCTGACGCTTTTTCACAGAGATTTTGAAACTGAAATCTCCCATGCCGTTTCCACCATAGGCAGCAATGGGCTTCCCCATAGAACTTGCCAACCTGAATTCCTACAGGCTAGATGTGAGAGGCACATTCTGCTGCTTCCTCCCTTAGAGTTAAACTAGCTTCTGAAAGCTCAAACTCCGGGGAGTTTGTTTGGTAGAGATATAGAACACACTTTTCCAAGCCTGTTGGAAGGCATTTGCAGTTTCATTTCGCGTCTAATTTCCCAAACCAAACTGCTTGCAGCTCTAACTGCCTTCTAACTACCACTTCTTCGGTTCAGTGAGATATGCTGGATTCTAAACGGAGAAGCTTCTCTGACGCTTTTTCACAGAGATTTTGAAACTGAAATCTCCCATGCCGTTTCCACCATAGGCAGCAATGGGCTTCCCCATAGAACTTGCCAACCTGAATTCCTTCAGGCTAGATGTGAGAGGCAAATTCTGCTGCTTCCTTCCTTAGAGTTAAACTAGCTTCTGAAAGCTCAACCTCCGGGGAGTTTGTTTGGCAGAGATATAGAACACACTTTTCCAAGCCTGTTGGAAGGCTTTTGCAGTTTCATTTCGCGTCTAATTTCCCAAACCAAACTGCTTGCAGCTCTAACTCCCTTCTAACTACCACTTCTTCGGTTCAGTGAGATATGCTGGATTCTAAACGGAGAAGCTTCTCTGACGCTTTTTCACAGAGATTTTGAAACTGAAATCTCCCATGCCGTTTCCACCATAGGCAGCAATGGGCTTCCCCATAGAACTTGCCAACCTGAATTCCTACAGGCTAGATGTGAGAGGCACATTCTGCTGCTTCCTCCCTTAGAGTTAAACTTGCTTCTGAAAGCTCAACCTCCGGGGAGTTTGTTTGGCAGAGATATAGAACACACTTTTCCAAGCCTGTTGGAAGGCATTTGCAGTTTCATTTCGCGTCTAATTTCCCAAACCAAACTGCTTGCAGCTCTAACTCCCTTCTAACTACCACTTCTTCGGTTCAGTGAGATATGCTGGATTCTAAACGGAGAAGCTTCTCTGACGCTTTTTCACAGAGATTTTGAAACTGAAATCTCCCATGCCGTTTCCACCATAGGCAGCAATGGGCTTCCCCATAGAACTTGCCAACCTGAATTCCTACAGGCTAGATGTGAGAGGCACATTCTGCTGCTTCCTCCCTTAGAGTTAAACTAGCTTCTGAAAGCTCAACCTCCGGGGAGTTTGTTTGGCAGAGATATAGAACACACTTTTCCAAGCCTGTTGGAAGGCATTTGCAGTTTCATTTCGCGTCTAATTTCCCAAACCAAACTGCTTGCAGCTCTAACTGCCTTCTAACTACCACTTCTTCGGTTCAGTGAGATATGCTGGATTCTAAACGGAGAAGCTTCTCTGACGCTTTTTCACAGAGATTTTGAAACTGAAATCTCCCATGCTGTTTCCACCATAGCCAGCAATGGGCTTCCCCATAGAACTTGCCAACCTGAATTCCTACAGGCTAGATGTGAGAGGCACATTCTGCTGCTTCCTCCCTTAGAGTTAAACTAGCTTCTGAAAGCTCAACCTCCGGGGAGTCTGTTTGGCAGAGATATAGAACACACTTTTCCAAGCCTGTTGGAAGGCATTTGCAGTTTCATTTCGCGTCTAATTTCCCAAACCAAACTGCTTGCAGCTCTAACTGCCTTCTAACTACCACTTCTTCGGTTCAGTGAGATATGCTGGATTCTAAACGGAGAAGCTTCTCTGACGCTTTTTCACAGAGATTTTGAAACTGAAATCTCCCATGCTGTTTCCACCATAGCCAAGAATGGGCTTCCCCATAGAACTTGCCAACCTGAATTCCTACAGGCTAGATGTGAGAGGCACATTCTGCTGCTTCCTCCCTTAGAGTTAAACTTGCTTCTGAAAGCTCAACCTCCGGGGAGTTTGTTTGGCAGAGATATAGAACACACTTTTCCAAGCCTGTTGGAAGGCATTTGCAGTTTCATTTCGCGTCTAATTTCCCAAACCAAACTGCTTGCAGCTCTAACTCCCTTCTAACTACCACTTCTTCGGTTCAGTGAGATATGGTGGATTCTAAACGGAGAAGCTTCTCTGACGCTTTTTCACAGAGATTTTGAAACTGAAATCTCCCATGCCGTTTCCACCATAGGCAGCAATGGGCTTCCCCATAGAACTTGCCAACCTGAATTCCTACAGGCTAGATGTGAGAGGCACATTCTGCTGCTTCCTCCCTTAGAGTTAAACTTGCTTCTGAAAGCTCAACCTCCGGGGAGTCTGTTTGGCAGAGATATAGAACACACTTTTCCAAGCCTGTTGGAAGGCATTTGCAGTTTTATTTCGCGTCTAATTTCCCAAACCAAACTGCTTGCAGCTCTAACTCCCTTCTAACTACCACTTCTTCGGTTCAGTGAGATATGCTGGATTCTAAACGGAGAAGCTTCTCTGACGCTTTTTCACAGAGATTTTGAAACTGAAATTTCCAAACCCGTTTCCAACGAAGGCGCCAATGGGCTTCCCCATAGAACTTGCCAACCTGAATTCCTACAGGCTAGATGTGAGAGGCACATTCTGCTGCTTCCTCCCTTAGAGTTAAACTAGCTTCTGAAAGCTCAACCTCCGGGGAGTTTGTTTGGCAGAGATATAGAACACACTTTTCCAAGCCTGTTGGAAGGCATTTGCAGTTTCATTTCGCGTCTAATTTCCCAAACCAAACTGCTTGCAGCTCTAACTGCCTTCTAACTACCACTTCTTCGGTTCAGTGAGATATGCTGGATTCTAAACGGAGAAGCTTCTCTGACGCTTTTTCACAGAGATTTTGAAGCTGAAATCTCCCATGCCGTTTCCACCATAGGCAGCAATGGGCTTCCCCATAGAACTTGACAACCGGAATTCCTACAGGCTAGATGTGAGAGGCACATTCTGCTGCTTCCTCCCTTAGAGTTAAACTAGCTTCTGAAAGCTCAACCTCCGGGGAGTTTGTTTGGCAGAGATATAGAACACACTTTTCCAAGCCTGTTGGAAGGCATTTGCAGTTTCATTTCGCGTCTAATTTCCCAAACCAAACTGCTTGCAGCTCTAACTGCCTTCTAACTACCACTTCTTCGGTTCAGTGAGATATGCTGGATTCTAAACGGAGAAGCTTCTCTGACGCTTTTTCACAGAGATTTTGAAACTGAAATCTCCCATGCTGTTTCCACCATAGCCAGCAATGGGCTTCCCCATAGAACTTGCCAACCTGAATTCCTACAGGCTAGATGTGAGAGGCACATTCTGCTGCTTCCTCCCTTAGAGTTAAACTAGCTTCTGAAAGCTCAACCTCCAGGGAGTCTGTTTGGCAGAGATATAGAACACACTTTTCCAAGCCTGTTGGAAGGCATTTGCAGTTTCATTTCGCGTCTAATTTCCCAAACCAAACTGCTTGCAGCTCTAACTGCCTTCTAACTACCACTTCTTCGGGTCTGTGAGATATGCTGGATTCTAAACGGAGAAGCTTCTCTGACGCTTTTTCACAGAGATTTTGAAACTGAAATCTCCCATGCCGTTTCCACCATAGGCAGCAATGGGCTTCCCCATAGAACTTGCCAACCTGAATTCCTACAGGCTAGATGTGAGAGGCACATTCTGCTGCTTCCTCCCTAAGAGTTAAGCTTGCTTCTGAAAGCTCAACCTCCGGGGAGTCTGTTTGGCAGAGATATAGAACACACTTTTCCAAGCCTGTTGGAAGGCCTTTGCAGTGTCATTTCGCATCTAATTTCCCAAACCAAACTGCTTGCAGCTCTAACTCCCTTCTAACTACCACTTCTTCGGTTCAGTGAGATATGCTGGATTCTAAACGGAGAAGCTTCTCTGACGCTTTTTCACAGAGATTTTGAAACTGAAATCTCCCATGCTGTTCCCACCATAGCCAGCAATGGGCTTCCCCATAGAACTTGCCAACCTGAATTCCTACAGGCTAGATGTGAGAGGCACATTCTGCTGCTTCCTCCCTTAGAGTTAAACTTGCTTCTGAAAGCTCAACCTCCGGGGAGTTTGTTTGGCAGAGATATAGAACACACTTTTCCAAGCCTGTTGGAAGGCATTTGCAGTTTCATTTCGCGTCTAATTTCCCAAACCAAACTGCTTGCAGCTCTAACTGCCTTCTAACTACCACTTCTTCGGTTCAGTGAGATATGCTGGATTCTAAACGGAGAAGCTTCTCTGACGCTTTTTCACAGAGATTTTGAAACTGAAATCTCCCATGCCGTTTCCACCATAGGCAGCAATGGGCTTCCCCTCAGAACTTGCCAACCTGAATTCCTACAGGCTAGATGTGAGAGGCACATTCTGCTGCTTCCTCCCTTAGAGTTAAACTTGCTTCTGAAAGCTCAACCTCCGGGGAGTTTGTTTGGCAGAGATATAGAACACACTTTTCCAAGCCTGTTGGAAGGCCTTTGCAGTGTCATTTCGCATCTAATTTCCCAAACCAAACTAATTGCAGCTCTAACTCCCTTCTAACTACCACTTCTTCGGTTCAGTGAGATATGCTGGATTCTAAACGGAGAAGCTTCTCTGACGCTTTTTCACAGAGATTTTGAAACTGAAATCTCCCATGCCGTTTCCACCATAGCCAGCAATGGGCTTCCCCATAGAACTTGCCAACCTGAATTCCTACAGGCTAGATGTGAGAGGCACATTCTGCTGCTTCCTCCCTTAGAGTTAAACTAGCTTCTGAAAGCTCAACCTCCGGGGAGTCTGTTTGGCAGAGATATAGAACACACTTTTCCAAGCCTGTTGGAAGGCATTTGCAGTTTCATTTCGCGTCTAATTTCCCAAACCAAACTGCTTGCAGCTCTAACTGCCTTCTAACTACCACTTCTTCGGTTCAGTGAGATATGCTGGATTCTAAACGGAGAAGCTTCTCTGACGCTTTTTCACAGAGATTTTGAAACTGAAATCTCCCATGCCGTTTCCACCATAGGCAGCAATGGGCTTCCCCATAGAACTTGCCAACCTGAATTCCTACAGGCTAGATGTGAGAGGCACATTCTGCTGCTTCCTCCCTAAGAGTTAAGCTTGCTTCTGAAAGCTCAACCTCCGGGGAGTCTGTTTGGCAGAGATATAGAACACACTTTTCCAAGCCTGTTGGAAGGCCTTTGCAGTGTCATTTCGCATCTAATTTCCCAAACCAAACTGCTTGCAGCTCTAACTGCCTTCTAACTACCACTTCTTCGGTTCAGTGAGATATGCTGGATTCTAAACGGAGAAGCTTCTCTGACGCTTTTTCACAGAGATTTTGAAACTGAAATTTCCAAACCCGTTTCCAACGAAGGCACCAATGGGCTTCCCCATAGAACTTGCCAACCTGAATTCCTACAGGCTAGATGTGAGAGGCACATTCTGCTGCTTCCTCCCTTAGAGTTAAACTAGCTTCTGAAAGCTCAACCTCCGGGGAGTTTGTTTGGCAGAGATATAGAACACACTTTTCCAAGCCTGTTGGAAGGCATTTGCAGTTTCATTTCGCGTCTAATTTCCCAAACCAAACTGCTTGCAGCTCTAACTCCCTTCTAACTACCACTTCTTCGGTTCAGTGAGATATGCTTGATTCTAAACGGAGAAGCTTCTCTGACGCTTTTTCACAGAGATTTTGAAACTGAAATCTCCCATGCCGTTTCCACCATAGGCAGCAATGGGCTTCCCCATAGAACTTGCCAACCTGAATTCCTACAGGCTAGATGTGAGAGGCACTTTCTGCTGCTTCCTCCCTTAGAGTTAAGCTTGCTTCTGAAAGCTCAACGTCCGGGGACTCTGTTTGGCACAGATATAGAACACACTTTTCCAAGCCTGTTGGAAGGCCTTTGCAGTGTCATTTCGCATCTAATTTCCCAAACCAAACTGCTTGCAGCTCTAACTCCCTTCTAACTACCACTTCTTCGGTTCAGTGAGATATGCTGGATTCTAAACGGAGAAGCTTCTCTGACGCTTTTTCACAGAGATTTTGAAACTGAAATCTCCCATGCCGTTTCCACCATAGGCAGCAATGGGCTTCCCCATAGAACTTGCCAACCTGAATTCCTAAAGGCTAGATGTGAGAGGCACATTCTGCTCCTTCCTCCCTTAGAGTTAAACTAGCTTCTGAAAGCTCAACCTCCGGGGAGTTTGTTTGGCAGAGATATAGAACACACTTTTCCAAGCCTGTTGGAAGGCATTTGCAGTTTCATTTCGCGTCTAATTTCCCAAACCAAACTGCTTGCAGCTCTAACTCCCTTCTAACTACCACTTCTTCGGTTCAGTGAGATATGCTGGATTCTAAACGGAGAAGCTTCTCTGACGCTTTTTCACAGAGATTTTGAAACTGAAATCTCCCATGCCGTTTCCACCATAGGCAGCAATGGGCTTCCCCATAGAACTTGCCAACCTGAATTCCTACAGGCTAGATGTGAGAGGCACATTCTGCTGCTTCCTCCCTTAGAGTTAAACTAGCTTCTGAAAGCTCAAACTCCGGGGAGTTTGTTTGGTAGAGATATAGAACACACTTTTCCAAGCCTGTTGGAAGGCATTTGCAGTTTCATTTCGCGTCTAATTTCCCAAACCAAACTGCTTGCAGCTCTAACTGCCTTCTAACTACCACTTCTTCGGTTCAGTGAGATATGCTGGATTCTAAACGGAGAAGCTTCTCTGACGCTTTTTCACAGAGATTTTGAAACTGAAATCTCCCATGCCGTTTCCACCATAGCCAGCAATGGGCTTCCCCATAGAACTTGCCAACCTGAATTCCTACAGGCTAGATGTGAGAGGCACATTCTGCTGCTTCCTCCCTTAGAGTTAAACTTGCTTCTGAAAGCTCAACCTCCGGGGAGTTTGTTTGGCAGAGATATAGAACACACTTTTCCAAGCCTGTTGGAAGGCATTTGCAGTTTCATTTCGCGTCTAATTTCCCAAACCAAACTGCTTGCAGCTCTAACTCCCTTCTAACTACCACTTCTTCGGTTCAGTGAGATATGGTGGATTCTAAACGGAGAAGCTTCTCTGACGCTTTTTCACAGAGATTTTGAAACTGAAATCTCCCATGCCGTTTCCACCATAGGCAGCAATGGGCTTCCCCATAGAACTTGCCAACCTGAATTCCTACAGGCTAGATGTGAGAGGCACATTCTGCTGCTTCCTCCCTTAGAGTTAAACTAGCTTCTGAAAGCTCAACCTCCGGGGAGTCTGTTTGGCAGAGATATAAAACACACTTTTCCAAGCCTGTTGGAAGGCATTTGCAGTTTCATTTCGCGTCTAATTTCCCAAACCAAACTGCTTGCAGCTCTAACTGCCTTCTAACTACCACTTCTTCGGTTCAGTGAGATATGCTGGATTCTAAACGGAGAAGCTTCTCTGACGCTTTTTCACAGAGATTTTGAAACTGAAATTTCCAAACCCGTTTCCAACGAAGGCACCAATGGGCTTCCCCATAGAACTTGCCAACCTGAATTCCTACAGGCTAGATGTGAGAGGCACATTCTGCTGCTTCCTCCCTTAGAGTTAAACTAGCTTCTGAAAGCTCAACCTCCGGGGAGTTTGTTTGGCAGAGATATAGAACACACTTCTCCAAGCCTGTTGGAAGGCATTTGCAGTTTCATTTCGCGTCTAATTTCCCAAACCAAACTGCTTGCAGCTCTAACTCCCTTCTAACTACCACTTCTTCGGTTCAGTGAGATATGCTTGATTCTAAACGGAGAAGCTTCTCTGACGCTTTTTCACAGAGATTTTGAAACTGAAATCTCCCATGCCGTTTCCACCATAGGCAGCAATGGGCTTCCCCATAGAACTTGCCAACCTGAATTCCTACAGGCTAGATGTGAGAGGCACTTTCTGCTGCTTCCTCCCTTAGAGTTAAGCTTGCTTCTGAAAGCTCAACGTCCGGGGACTCTGTTTGGCACAGATATAGAACACACTTTTCCAAGCCTGTTGGAAGGCCTTTACAGTGTCATTTCGCATCTAATTTCCCAAACCAAACTGCTTGCAGCTCTAACTCCCTTCTAACTACCACTTCTTCGGTTCAGTGAGATATGCTGGATTCTAAACGGAGAAGCTTCTCTGACGCTTTTTCACAGAGATTTTGAAACTGAAATCTCCCATGCCGTTTCCACCATAGGCAGCAATGGGCTTCCCCATAGAACTTGCCAACCTGAATTCCTAAAGGCTAGATGTGAGAGGCACATTCTGCTCCTTCCTCCCTTAGAGTTAAACTAGCTTCTGAAAGCTCAACCTCCGGGGAGTTTGTTTGGCAGAGATATAGAACACACTTTTCCAAGCCTGTTGGAAGGCATTTGCAGTTTCATTTCGCGTCTAATTTCCCAAACCAAACTGCTTGCAGCTCTAACTCCCTTCTAACTACCACTTCTTCGGTTCAGTGAGATATGCTGGATTCTAAACGGAGAAGCTTCTCTGACGCTTTTTCACAGAGATTTTGAAACTGAAATCTCCCATGCCGTTTCCACCATAGGCAGCAATGGGCTTCCCCATAGAACTTGCCAACCTGAATTCCTACAGGCTAGATGTGAGAGGCACATTCTGCTGCTTCCTCCCTTAGAGTTAAACTAGCTTCTGAAAGCTCAAACTCCGGGGAGTTTGTTTGGTAGAGATATAGAACACACTTTTCCAAGCCTGTTGGAAGGCATTTGCAGTTTCATTTCGCGTCTAATTTCCCAAACCAAACTGCTTGCAGCTCTAACTGCCTTCTAACTACCACTTCTTCGGTTCAGTGAGATATGCTGGATTCTAAACGGAGAAGCTTCTCTGACGCTTTTTCACAGAGATTTTGAAACTGAAATCTCCCATGCCGTTTCCACCATAGCCAGCAATGGGCTTCCCCATAGAACTTGCCAACCTGAATTCCTACAGGCTAGATGTGAGAGGCACATTCTGCTGCTTCCTCCCTTAGAGTTAAACTTGCTTCTGAAAGCTCAACCTCCGGGGAGTTTGTTTGGCAGAGATATAGAACACACTTTTCCAAGCCTGTTGGAAGGCATTTGCAGTTTCATTTCGCGTCTAATTTCCCAAACCAAACTGCTTGCAGCTCTAACTCCCTTCTAACTACCACTTCTTCGGTTCAGTGAGATATGGTGGATTCTAAACGGAGAAGCTTCTCTGACGCTTTTTCACAGAGATTTTGAAACTGAAATCTCCCATGCCGTTTCCACCATAGGCAGCAATGGGCTTCCCCATAGAACTTGCCAACCTGAATTCCTACAGGCTAGATGTGAGAGGCACATTCTGCTGCTTCCTCCCTTAGAGTTAAACTAGCTTCTGAAAGCTCAACCTCCGGGGAGTCTGTTTGGCAGAGATATAAAACACACTTTTCCAAGCCTGTTGGAAGGCATTTGCAGTTTCATTTCGCGTCTAATTTCCCAAACCAAACTGCTTGCAGCTCTAACTCCCTTCTAACTACCACTTCTTCGGTTCAGTGAGATATGCTGGATTCTAAACGGAGAAGCTTCTCTGACGCTTTTTCACAGAGATTTTGAAACTGAAATTTCCAAACCCGTTTCCAACGAAGGCGCCAATGGGCTTCCCCATAGAACTTGCCAACCTGAATTCCTACAGGCTAGATGTGAGAGGCACATTCTGCTGCTTCCTCCCTTAGAGTTAAACTAGCTTCTGAAAGCTCAACCTCCGGGGAGTTTGTTTGGCAGAGATATAGAACACACTTTTCCAAGCCTGTTGGAAGGCATTTGCAGTTTCATTTCGCGTCTAATTTCCCAAACCAAACTGCTTGCAGCTCTAACTGCCTTCTAACTACCACTTCTTCGGTTCAGTGAGATATGCTGGATTCTAAACGGAGAAGCTTCTCTGACGCTTTTTCACAGAGATTTTGAAGCTGAAATCTCCCATGCCGTTTCCACCATAGGCAGCAATGGGCTTCCACATAGAACTTGACAACCGGAATTCCTACAGGCTAGATGTGAGAGGCACATTCTGCTGCTTCCTCTCTTAGAGTTAAACTAGCTTCTGAAAGCTCAACCTCCGGGGAGTTTGTTTGGCAGAGATATAGAACACACTTTTCCAAGCCTGTTGGAAGGCATTTGCAGTTTCATTTCGCGTCTAATTTCCCAAACCAAACTGCTTGCAGCTCTAACTGCCTTCTAACTACCACTTCTTCGGTTCAGTGAGATATGCTGGATTCTAAACGGAGAAGCTTCTCTGACGCTTTTTCACAGAGATTTTGAAACTGAAATCTCCCATGCCGTTTCCACCATAGGCAGCAATGGGCTTCCCCATAGAACTTGCCAACCTGAATTCCTACAGGCTAGATGTGAGAGGCACATTCTGCTGCTTCCTCCCTTAGAGTTAAACTTGCTTCTGAAAGCTCAACCTCCGGGGAGTTTGTTTGGCAGAGATATAGAACACACTTTTCCAAGCCTGTTGGAAGGCATTTGCAGTTTCATTTCGCGTCTAATTTCCCAAACCAAACTGCTTGCAGCTCTAACTGCCTTCTAACTACCACTTCTTCGGTTCAGTGAGATATGCTGGATTCTAAACGGAGAAGCTTCTCTGACGCTTTTTCACAGAGATTTTGAAACTGAAATCTCCCATGCTGTTTCCACCATAGCCAGCAATGGGCTTCCCCATAGAACTTGCCAACCTGAATTCCTACAGGCTAGATGTGAGAGGCACATTCTGCTGCTTCCTCCCTTAGAGTTAAACTAGCTTCTGAAAGCTCAACCTCCAGGGAGTCTGTTTGGCAGAGATATAGAACACACTTTTCCAAGCCTGTTGGAAGGCATTTGCAGTTTCATTTCGCGTCTAATTTCCCAAACCAAACTGCTTGCAGCTCTAACTGCCTTCTAACTACCACTTCTTCGGTTCTGTGAGATATGCTGGATTCTAAACGGAGAAGCTTCTCTGACGCTTTTTCACAGAGATTTTGAAACTGAAATCTCCCATGCCGTTTCCACCATAGGCAGCAATGGGCTTCCCCATAGAACTTGCCAACCTGAATTCCTACAGGCTAGATGTGAGAGGCACATTCTGCTGCTTCCTCCCTAAGAGTTAAGCTTGCTTCTGAAAGCTCAACCTCCGGGGAGTCTGTTTGGCAGAGATATAGAACACACTTTTCCAAGCCTGTTGGAAGGCCTTTGCAGTGTCATTTCGCATCTAATTTCCCAAACCAAACTGCTTGCAGCTCTAACTCCCTTCTAACTACCACTTCTTCGGTTCAGTGAGATATGCTGGATTCTAAACGGAGAAGCTTCTCTGACGCTTTTTCACAGAGATTTTGAAACTGAAATCTCCCATGCTGTTTCCACCATAGCCAGCAATGGGCTTCCCCATAGAACTTGCCAACCTGAATTCCTACAGGCTAGATGTGAGAGGCACATTCTGCTGCTTCCTCCCTTAGAGTTAAACTTGCTTCTGAAAGCTCAACCTCCGGGGAGTTTGTTTGGCAGAGATATAGAACACACTTTTCCAAGCCTGTTGGAAGGCATTTGCAGTTTCATTTCGCGTCTAATTTCCCAAACCAAACTGCTTGCAGCTCTAACTGCCTTCTAACTACCACTTCTTCGGTTCAGTGAGATATGCTGGATTCTAAACGGAGAAGCTTCTCTGACGCTTTTTCACAGAGATTTTGAAACTGAAATCTCCCATGCTGTTTCCACCATAGCCAGCAATGGGCTTCCCCATAGAACTTGCCAACCTGAATTCCTACAGGCTAGATGTGAGAGGCACATTCTGCTGCTTCCTCCCTTAGAGTTAAACTAGCTTCTGAAAGCTCAACCTCCAGGGAGTCTGTTTGGCAGAGATATAGAACACACTTTTCCAAGCCTGTTGGAAGGCATTTGCAGTTTCATTTCGCGTCTAATTTCCCAAACCAAACTGCTTGCAGCTCTAACTGCCTTCTAACTACCACTTCTTCGGTTCTGTGAGATATGCTGGATTCTAAACGGAGAAGCTTCTCTGACGCTTTTTCACAGAGATTTTGAAACTGAAATCTCCCATGCCGTTTCCACCATAGGCAGCAATGGGCTTCCCCATAGAACTTGCCAACCTGAATTCCTACAGGCTAGATGTGAGAGGCACATTCTGCTGCTTCCTCCCTAAGAGTTAAGCTTGCTTCTGAAAGCTCAACCTCCGGGGAGTCTGTTTGGCAGAGATATAGAACACACTTTTCCAAGCCTGTTGGAAGGCCTTTGCAGTGTCATTTCGCATCTAATTTCCCAAACCAAACTGCTTGCAGCTCTAACTCCCTTCTAACTACCACTTCTTCGGTTCAGTGAGATATGCTGGATTCTAAACGGAGAAGCTTCTCTGACGCTTTTTCACAGAGATTTTGAAACTGAAATCTCCCATGCTGTTTCCACCATAGCCAGCAATGGGCTTCCCCATAGAACTTGCCAACCTGAATTCCTACAGGCTAGATGTGAGAGGCACATTCTGCTGCTTCCTCCCTTAGAGTTAAACTTGCTTCTGAAAGCTCAACCTCCGGGGAGTTTGTTTGGCAGAGATATAGAACACACTTTTCCAAGCCTGTTGGAAGGCATTTGCAGTTTCATTTCGCGTCTAATTTCCCAAACCAAACTGCTTGCAGCTCTAACTGCCTTCTAACTACCACTTCTTCGGTTCAGTGAGATATGCTGGATTCTAAACGGAGAAGCTTCTCTGACGCTTTTTCACAGAGATTTTGAAACTGAAATCTCCCATGCCGTTTCCACCATAGGCAGCAATGGGCTTCCCCACAGAACTTGCCAACCTGAATTCCTACAGGCTAGATGTGAGAGGCACATTCTGCTGCTTCCTCCCTTAGAGTTAAACTTGCTTCTGAAAGCTCAACCTCCGGGGAGTTTGTTTGGCAGAGATATAGAACACACTTTTCCAAGCCTGTTGGAAGGCCTTTGCAGTGTCATTTCGCATCTAATTTCCCAAACCAAACTGCTTGCAGCTCTAACTCCCTTCTAACTACCACTTCTTCGGTTCAGTGAGATATGCTGGATTCTAAACGGAGAAGCTTCTCTGACGCTTTTTCACAGAGATTTTGAAACTGAAATCTCCCATGCCGTTTCCACCATAGGCAGCAATGGGCTTCCCCATAGAACTTGCCAACCTGAATTCCTTCAGGCTAGATGTGAGAGGCAAATTCTGCTGCTTCCTTCCTTAGAGTTAAACTAGCTTCTGAAAGCTCAACCTCCGGGGAGTTTGTTTGGCAGAGATATAGAACACACTTTTCCAAGCCTGTTGGAAGGCATTTGCAGTTTCATTTCGCGTCTAATTTCCCAAACCAAACTGCTTGCAGCTCTAACTCCCTTCTAACTACCACTTCTTCGGTTCAGTGAGATATGCTGGATTCTAAACGGAGAAGCTTCTCTGACGCTTTTTCACAGAGATTTTGAAACTGAAATCTCCCATGCCGTTTCCACCATAGGCAGCAATGGGCTTCCCCATAGAACTTGCCAACCTGAATTCCTACAGGCTAGATGTGAGAGGCACATTCTGCTGCTTCCTCCCTTAGAGTTAAACTTGCTTCTGAAAGCTCAACCTCCGGGGAGTTTGTTTGGCAGAGATATAGAACACACTTTTCCAAGCCTGTTGGAAGGCATTTGCAGTTTCATTTCGCGTCTAATTTCCCAAACCAAACTGCTTGCAGCTCTAACTCCCTTCTAACTACCACTTCTTCGGTTCAGTGAGATATGCTGGATTCTAAACGGAGAAGCTTCTCTGACGCTTTTTCACAGAGATTTTGAAACTGCAATCTCCCATGCCGTTTCCACCATAGGCAGCAATGGGCTTCCCCATAGAACTTGCCAACCTGAATTCCTACAGGCTAGATGTGAGAGGCACATTCTGCTGCTTCCTCCCTTAGAGTTAAACTAGCTTCTGAAAGCTCAACCTCCGGGGAGTTTGTTTGGCAGAGATATAGAACACACTTTTCCAAGCCTGTTGGAAGGCATTTGCAGTTTCATTTCGCGTCTAATTTCCCAAACCAAACTGCTTGCAGCTCTAACTCCCTTCTAACTACCACTTCTTCGGTTCAGTGAGATATGCTGGATTCTAAACGGAGAAGCTTCTCTGACGCTTTTTCACAGAGATTTTGAAACTGAAATCTCCCATGCTGTTTCCACCATAGCCGGCAATGGGCTTCCCCATAGAACTTGCCAACCTGAATTCCTACAGGCTAGATGTGAGAGGCACATTCTGCTGCTTCCTCCCTTAGAGTTAAACTAGCTTCTGAAAGCTCAACCTCCAGGGAGTCTGTTTGGCAGAGATATAGAACACACTTTTCCAAGCCTGTTGGAAGGCATTTGCAGTTTCATTTCGCGTCTAATTTCCCAAACCAAACTGCTTGCAGCTCTAACTGCCTTCTAACTACCACTTCTTCGGTTCAGTGAGATATGCTGGATTCTAAACGGAGAAGCTTCTCTGACGCTTTTTCACAGAGATTTTGAAACTGAAATCTCCCATGCCGTTTCCACCATAGGCAGCAATGGGCTTCCCCATAGAACTTGCCAACCTGAATTCCTACAGGCTAGATGTGAGAGGCACATTCTGCTGCTTCCTCCCTTAGAGTTAAACTTGCTTCTGAAAGCTCAACCTCCGGGGAGTTTGTTTGGCAGAGATATAGAACACACTTTTCCAAGCCTGTTGGAAGGCATTTGCAGTTTCATTTCGCGTCTAATTTCCCAAACCAAACTGCTTGCAGCTCTAACTCCCTTCTAACTACCACTTCTTCGGTTCAGTGAGATATGCTGGATTCTAAACGGAGAAGCTTCTCTGACGCTTTTTCACAGAGATTTTGAAACTGAAATCTCCCATGCCGTTTCCACCATAGGCAGCAATGGGCTTCCCCATAGAACTTGCCAACCTGAATTCCTAAAGGCTAGATGTGAGAGGCACATTCTGCTCCTTCCTCCCTTAGAGTTAAACTAGCTTCTGAAAGCTCAACCTCCGGGGAGTTTGTTTGGCAGAGATATAGAACACACTTTTCCAAGCCTGTTGGAAGGCATTTGCAGTTTCATTTCGCGTCTAATTTCCCAAACCAAACTGCTTGCAGCTCTAACTCCCTTCTAACTACCACTTCTTCGGTTCAGTGAGATATGCTGGATTCTAAACGGAGAAGCTTCTCTGACGCTTTTTCACAGAGATTTTGAAACTGAAATCTCCCATGCCGTTTCCACCATAGGCAGCAATGGGCTTCCCCATAGAACTTGCCAACCTGAATTCCTACAGGCTAGATGTGAGAGGCACATTCTGCTGCTTCCTCCCTTAGAGTTAAACTAGCTTCTGAAAGCTCAAACTCCGGGGAGTTTGTTTGGTAGAGATATAGAACACACTTTTCCAAGCCTGTTGGAAGGCATTTGCAGTTTCATTTCGCGTCTAATTTCCCAAACCAAACTGCTTGCAGCTCTAACTGCCTTCTAACTACCACTTCTTCGGTTCAGTGAGATATGCTGGATTCTAAACGGAGAAGCTTCTCTGACGCTTTTTCACAGAGATTTTGAAACTGAAATCTCCCATGCCGTTTCCACCATAGCCAGCAATGGGCTTCCCCATAGAACTTGCCAACCTGAATTCCTACAGGCTAGATGTGAGAGGCACATTCTGCTGCTTCCTCCCTTAGAGTTAAACTTGCTTCTGAAAGCTCAACCTCCGGGGAGTTTGTTTGGCAGAGATATAGAACACACTTTTCCAAGCCTGTTGGAAGGCATTTGCAGTTTCATTTCGCGTCTAATTTCCCAAACCAAACTGCTTGCAGCTCTAACTCCCTTCTAACTACCACTTCTTCGGTTCAGTGAGATATGGTGGATTCTAAACGGAGAAGCTTCTCTGACGCTTTTTCACAGAGATTTTGAAACTGAAATCTCCCATGCCGTTTCCACCATAGGCAGCAATGGGCTTCCCCATAGAACTTGCCAACCTGAATTCCTACAGGCTAGATGTGAGAGGCACATTCTGCTGCTTCCTCCCTTAGAGTTAAACTAGCTTCTGAAAGCTCAACCTCCGGGGAGTCTGTTTGGCAGAGATATAAAACACACTTTTCCAAGCCTGTTGGAAGGCATTTGCAGTTTCATTTCGCGTCTAATTTCCCAAACCAAACTGCTTGCAGCTCTAACTCCCTTCTAACTACCACTTCTTCGGTTCAGTGAGATATGCTGGATTCTAAACGGAGAAGCTTCTCTGACGCTTTTTCACAGAGATTTTGAAACTGAAATTTCCAAACCCGTTTCCAACGAAGGCGCCAATGGGCTTCCCCATAGAACTTGCCAACCTGAATTCCTACAGGCTAGATGTGAGAGGCACATTCTGCTGCTTCCTCCCTTAGAGTTAAACTAGCTTCTGAAAGCTCAACCTCCGGGGAGTTTGTTTGGCAGAGATATAGAACACACTTTTCCAAGCCTGTTGGAAGGCATTTGCAGTTTCATTTCGCGTCTAATTTCCCAAACCAAACTGCTTGCAGCTCTAACTGCCTTCTAACTACCACTTCTTCGGTTCAGTGAGATATGCTGGATTCTAAACGGAGAAGCTTCTCTGACGCTTTTTCACAGAGATTTTGAAGCTGAAATCTCCCATGCCGTTTCCACCATAGGCAGCAATGGGCTTCCACATAGAACTTGACAACCGGAATTCCTACAGGCTAGATGTGAGAGGCACATTCTGCTGCTTCCTCTCTTAGAGTTAAACTAGCTTCTGAAAGCTCAACCTCCGGGGAGTTTGTTTGGCAGAGATATAGAACACACTTTTCCAAGCCTGTTGGAAGGCATTTGCAGTTTCATTTCGCGTCTAATTTCCCAAACCAAACTGCTTGCAGCTCTAACTGCCTTCTAACTACCACTTCTTCGGTTCAGTGAGATATGCTGGATTCTAAACGGAGAAGCTTCTCTGACGCTTTTTCACAGAGATTTTGAAACTGAAATCTCCCATGCCGTTTCCACCATAGGCAGCAATGGGCTTCCCCATAGAACTTGCCAACCTGAATTCCTACAGGCTAGATGTGAGAGGCACATTCTGCTGCTTCCTCCCTTAGAGTTAAACTTGCTTCTGAAAGCTCAACCTCCGGGGAGTTTGTTTGGCAGAGATATAGAACACACTTTTCCAAGCCTGTTGGAAGGCATTTGCAGTTTCATTTCGCGTCTAATTTCCCAAACCAAACTGCTTGCAGCTCTAACTGCCTTCTAACTACCACTTCTTCGGTTCAGTGAGATATGCTGGATTCTAAACGGAGAAGCTTCTCTGACGCTTTTTCACAGAGATTTTGAAACTGAAATCTCCCATGCCGTTTCCACCATAGGCAGCAATGGGCTTCCCCACAGAACTTGCCAACCTGAATTCCTACAGGCTAGATGTGAGAGGCACATTCTGCTGCTTCCTCCCTTAGAGTTAAACTTGCTTCTGAAAGCTCAACCTCCGGGGAGTTTGTTTGGCAGAGATATAGAACACACTTTTCCAAGCCTGTTGGAAGGCCTTTGCAGTGTCATTTCGCATCTAATTTCCCAAACCAAACTGCTTGCAGCTCTAACTCCCTTCTAACTACCACTTCTTCGGTTCAGTGAGATATGCTGGATTCTAAACGGAGAAGCTTCTCTGACGCTTTTTCACAGAGATTTTGAAACTGAAATCTCCCATGCCGTTTCCACCATAGGCAGCAATGGGCTTCCCCATAGAACTTGCCAACCTGAATTCCTTCAGGCTAGATGTGAGAGGCAAATTCTGCTGCTTCCTTCCTTAGAGTTAAACTAGCTTCTGAAAGCTCAACCTCCGGGGAGTTTGTTTGGCAGAGATATAGAACACACTTTTCCAAGCCTGTTGGAAGGCATTTGCAGTTTCATTTCGCGTCTAATTTCCCAAACCAAACTGCTTGCAGCTCTAACTCCCTTCTAACTACCACTTCTTCGGTTCAGTGAGATATGCTGGATTCTAAACGGAGAAGCTTCTCTGACGCTTTTTCACAGAGATTTTGAAACTGAAATCTCCCATGCCGTTTCCACCATAGGCAGCAATGGGCTTCCCCATAGAACTTGCCAACCTGAATTCCTACAGGCTAGATGTGAGAGGCACATTCTGCTGCTTCCTCCCTTAGAGTTAAACTTGCTTCTGAAAGCTCAACCTCCGGGGAGTTTGTTTGGCAGAGATATAGAACACACTTTTCCAAGCCTGTTGGAAGGCATTTGCAGTTTCATTTCGCGTCTAATTTCCCAAACCAAACTGCTTGCAGCTCTAACTCCCTTCTAACTACCACTTCTTCGGTTCAGTGAGATATGCTGGATTCTAAACGGAGAAGCTTCTCTGACGCTTTTTCACAGAGATTTTGAAACTGCAATCTCCCATGCCGTTTCCACCATAGGCAGCAATGGGCTTCCCCATAGAACTTGCCAACCTGAATTCCTACAGGCTAGATGTGAGAGGCACATTCTGCTGCTTCCTCCCTTAGAGTTAAACTAGCTTCTGAAAGCTCAACCTCCGGGGAGTTTGTTTGGCAGAGATATAGAACACACTTTTCCAAGCCTGTTGGAAGGCATTTGCAGTTTCATTTCGCGTCTAATTTCCCAAACCAAACTGCTTGCAGCTCTAACTCCCTTCTAACTACCACTTCTTCGGTTCAGTGAGATATGCTGGATTCTAAACGGAGAAGCTTCTCTGACGCTTTTTCACAGAGATTTTGAAACTGAAATCTCCCATGCTGTTTCCACCATAGCCGGCAATGGGCTTCCCCATAGAACTTGCCAACCTGAATTCCTACAGGCTAGATGTGAGAGGCACATTCTGCTGCTTCCTCCCTTAGAGTTAAACTTGCTTCTGAAAGCTCAACCTCCGGGGAGTTTGTTTGGCAGAGATATAGAACACACTTTTCCAAGCCTGTTGGAAGGCATTTGCAGTTTCATTTCGCGTCTAATTTCCCAAACCAAACTGCTTGCAGCTCTAACTCCCTTCTAACTACCATTTCTTCGGTTCAGTGAGATATGGTGGATTCTAAACGGAGAAGCTTCTCTGACGCTTTTTCACAGAGATTTTGAAACTGAAATCTCCCATGCCGTTTCCACCATAGGCAGCAATGGGCTTCCCCATAGAACTTGCCAACCTGAATTCCTACAGGCTAGATGTGAGAGGCACATTCTGCTGCTTCCTCCCTTAGAGTTAAACTAGCTTCTGAAAGCTCAACCTCCGGGGAGTCTGTTTGGCAGAGATATAAAACACACTTTTCCAAGCCTGTTGGAAGGCATTTGCAGTTTCATTTCGCGTCTAATTTCCCAAACCAAACTGCTTGCAGCTCTAACTGCCTTCTAACTACCACTTCTTCGGTTCAGTGAGATATGCTGGATTCTAAACGGAGAAGCTTCTCTGACGCTTTTTCACAGAGATTTTGAAACTGAAATTTCCAAACCCGTTTCCAACGAAGGCACCAATGGGCTTCCCCATAGAACTTGCCAACCTGAATTCCTACAGGCTAGATGTGAGAGGCACATTCTGCTGCTTCCTCCCTTAGAGTTAAACTAGCTTCTGAAAGCTCAACCTCCGGGGAGTTTGTTTGGCAGAGATATAGAACACACTTTTCCAAGCCTGTTGGAAGGCATTTGCAGTTTCATTTCGCGTCTAATTTCCCAAACCAAACTGCTTGCAGCTCTAACTCCCTTCTAACTACCACTTCTTCGGTTCAGTGAGATATGCTGGATTCTAAACGGAGAAGCTTCTCTGACGCTTTTTCACAGAGATTTTGAAACTGAAATCTCCCATGCCGTTTCCACCATAGGCAGCAATGGGCTTCCCCATAGAACTTGCCAACCTGAATTCCTACAGGCTAGATGTGAGAGGCACTTTCTGCTGCTTCCTCCCTTAGAGTTAAGCTTGCTTCTGAAAGCTCAACGTCCGGGGACTCTGTTTGGCACAGATATAGAACACACTTTTCCAAGCCTGTTGGAAGGCCTTTGCAGTGTCATTTCGCATCTAATTTCCCAAACCAAACTGCTTGCAGCTCTAACTCCCTTCTAACTACCACTTCTTCGGTTCAGTGAGATATGCTGGATTCTAAACGGAGAAGCTTCTCTGACGCTTTTTCACAGAGATTTTGAAACTGAAATCTCCCATGCCGTTTCCACCATAGGCAGCAATGGGCTTCCCCATAGAACTTGCCAACCTGAATTCCTAAAGGCTAGATGTGAGAGGCACATTCTGCTCCTTCCTCCCTTAGAGTTAAACTAGCTTCTGAAAGCTCAACCTCCGGGGAGTTTGTTTGGCAGAGATATAGAACACACTTTTCCAAGCCTGTTGGAAGGCATTTGCAGTTTCATTTCGCGTCTAATTTCCCAAACCAAACTGCTTGCAGCTCTAACTCCCTTCTAACTACCACTTCTTCGGTTCAGTGAGATATGCTGGATTCTAAACGGAGAAGCTTCTCTGACGCTTTTTCACAGAGATTTTGAAACTGAAATCTCCCATGCCGTTTCCACCATAGGCAGCAATGGGCTTCCCCATAGAACTTGCCAACCTGAATTCCTACAGGCTAGATGTGAGAGGCACATTCTGCTGCTTCCTCCCTTAGAGTTAAACTAGCTTCTGAAAGCTCAAACTCCGGGGAGTTTGTTTGGTAGAGATATAGAACACACTTTTCCAAGCCTGTTGGAAGGCATTTGCAGTTTCATTTCGCGTCTAATTTCCCAAACCAAACTGCTTGCAGCTCTAACTGCCTTCTAACTACCACTTCTTCGGTTCAGTGAGATATGCTGGATTCTAAACGGAGAAGCTTCTCTGACGCTTTTTCACAGAGATTTTGAAACTGAAATCTCCCATGCCGTTTCCACCATAGCCAGCAATGGGCTTCCCCATAGAACTTGCCAACCTGAATTCCTACAGGCTAGATGTGAGAGGCACATTCTGCTGCTTCCTCCCTTAGAGTTAAACTTGCTTCTGAAAGCTCAACCTCCGGGGAGTTTGTTTGGCAGAGATATAGAACACACTTTTCCAAGCCTGTTGGAAGGCATTTGCAGTTTCATTTCGCGTCTAATTTCCCAAACCAAACTGCTTGCAGCTCTAACTCCCTTCTAACTACCACTTCTTCGGTTCAGTGAGATATGCTGGATTCTAAACGGAGAAGCTTCTCTGACGCTTTTTCACAGAGATTTTGAAACTGAAATCTCCCATGCCGTTTCCACCATAGGCAGCAATGGGCTTCCCCATAGAACTTGCCAACCTGAATTCCTACAGGCTAGATGTGAGAGGCACATTCTGCTGCTTCCTCCCTTAGAGTTAAACTAGCTTCTGAAAGCTCAACCTCCGGGGAGTCTGTTTGGCAGAGATATAAAACACACTTTTCCAAGCCTGTTGGAAGGCATTTGCAGTTTCATTTCGCGTCTAATTTCCCAAACCAAACTGCTTGCAGCTCTAACTCCCTTCTAACTACCACTTCTTCGGTTCAGTGAGATATGCTGGATTCTAAACGGAGAAGCTTCTCTGACGCTTTTTCACAGAGATTTTGAAACTGAAATTTCCAAACCCGTTTCCAACGAAGGCGCCAATGGGCTTCCCCATAGAACTTGCCAACCTGAATTCCTACAGGCTAGATGTGAGAGGCACATTCTGCTGCTTCCTCCCTTAGAGTTAAACTAGCTTCTGAAAGCTCAACCTCCGGGGAGTTTGTTTGGCAGAGATATAGAACACACTTTTCCAAGCCTGTTGGAAGGCATTTGCAGTTTCATTTCGCGTCTAATTTCCCAAACCAAACTGCTTGCAGCTCTAACTGCCTTCTAACTACCACTTCTTCGGTTCAGTGAGATATGCTGGATTCTAAACGGAGAAGCTTCTCTGACGCTTTTTCACAGAGATTTTGAAGCTGAAATCTCCCATGCCGTTTCCACCATAGGCAGCAATGGGCTTCCACATAGAACTTGACAACCGGAATTCCTACAGGCTAGATGTGAGAGGCACATTCTGCTGCTTCCTCCCTTAGAGTTAAACTAGCTTCTGAAAGCTCAACCTCCGGGGAGTTTGTTTGGCAGAGATATAGAACACACTTTTCCAAGCCTGTTGGAAGGCATTTGCAGTTTCATTTCGCGTCTAATTTCCCAAACCAAACTGCTTGCAGCTCTAACTGCCTTCTAACTACCACTTCTTCGGTTCAGTGAGATATGCTGGATTCTAAACGGAGAAGCTTCTCTGACGCTTTTTCACAGAGATTTTGAAACTGAAATCTCCCATGCCGTTTCCACCATAGGCAGCAATGGGCTTCCCCATAGAACTTGCCAACCTGAATTCCTACAGGCTAGATGTGAGAGGCACATTCTGCTGCTTCCTCCCTTAGAGTTAAACTTGCTTCTGAAAGCTCAACCTCCGGGGAGTTTGTTTGGCAGAGATATAGAACACACTTTTCCAAGCCTGTTGGAAGGCATTTGCAGTTTCATTTCGCGTCTAATTTCCCAAACCAAACTGCTTGCAGCTCTAACTGCCTTCTAACTACCACTTCTTCGGTTCAGTGAGATATGCTGGATTCTAAACGGAGAAGCTTCTCTGACGCTTTTTCACAGAGATTTTGAAACTGAAATCTCCCATGCTGTTTCCACCATAGCCAGCAATGGGCTTCCCCATAGAACTTGCCAACCTGAATTCCTACAGGCTAGATGTGAGAGGCACATTCTGCTGCTTCCTCCCTTAGAGTTAAACTAGCTTCTGAAAGCTCAACCTCCAGGGAGTCTGTTTGGCAGAGATATAGAACACACTTTTCCAAGCCTGTTGGAAGGCATTTGCAGTTTCATTTCGCGTCTAATTTCCCAAACCAAACTGCTTGCAGCTCTAACTGCCTTCTAACTACCACTTCTTCGGTTCAGTGAGATATGCTGGATTCTAAACGGAGAAGCTTCTCTGACGCTTTTTCACAGAGATTTTGAAACTGAAATCTCCCATGCCGTTTCCACCATAGGCAGCAATGGGCTTCCCCACAGAACTTGCCAACCTGAATTCCTACAGGCTAGATGTGAGAGGCACATTCTGCTGCTTCCTCCCTTAGAGTTAAACTTGCTTCTGAAAGCTCAACCTCCGGGGAGTTTGTTTGGCAGAGATATAGAACACACTTTTCCAAGCCTGTTGGAAGGCCTTTGCAGTGTCATTTCGCATCTAATTTCCCAAACCAAACTGCTTGCAGCTCTAACTCCCTTCTAACTACCACTTCTTCGGTTCAGTGAGATATGCTGGATTCTAAACGGAGAAGCTTCTCTGACGCTTTTTCACAGAGATTTTGAAACTGAAATCTCCCATGCCGTTTCCACCATAGGCAGCAATGGGCTTCCCCATAGAACTTGCCAACCTGAATTCCTTCAGGCTAGATGTGAGAGGCAAAATCTGCTGCTTCCTTCCTTAGAGTTAAACTAGCTTCTGAAAGCTCAACCTCCGGGGAGTTTGTTTGGCAGAGATATAGAACACACTTTTCCAAGCCTGTTGGAAGGCATTTGCAGTTTCATTTCGCGTCTAATTTCCCAAACCAAACTGCTTGCAGCTCTAACTCCCTTCTAACTACCACTTCTTCGGTTCAGTGAGATATGCTGGATTCTAAACGGAGAAGCTTCTCTGACGCTTTTTCACAGAGATTTTGAAACTGAAATCTCCCATGCCGTTTCCACCATAGGCAGCAATGGGCTTCCCCATAGAACTTGCCAACCTGAATTCCTACAGGCTAGATGTGAGAGGCACATTCTGCTGCTTCCTCCCTTAGAGTTAAACTTGCTTCTGAAAGCTCAACCTCCGGGGAGTTTGTTTGGCAGAGATATAGAACACACTTTTCCAAGCCTGTTGGAAGGCATTTGCAGTTTCATTTCGCGTCTAATTTCCCAAACCAAACTGCTTGCAGCTCTAACTCCCTTCTAACTACCACTTCTTCGGTTCAGTGAGATATGCTGGATTCTAAACGGAGAAGCTTCTCTGACGCTTTTTCACAGAGATTTTGAAACTGCAATCTCCCATGCCGTTTCCACCATAGGCAGCAATGGGCTTCCCCATAGAACTTGCCAACCTGAATTCCTACAGGCTAGATGTGAGAGGCACATTCTGCTGCTTCCTCCCTTAGAGTTAAACTAGCTTCTGAAAGCTCAACCTCCGGGGAGTTTGTTTGGCAGAGATATAGAACACACTTTTCCAAGCCTGTTGGAAGGCATTTGCAGTTTCATTTCGCGTCTAATTTCCGAAACCAAACTGCTTGCAGCTCTAACTCCCTTCTAACTACCACTTCTTCGGTTCAGTGAGATATGCTGGATTCTAAACGGAGAAGCTTCTCTGACGCTTTTTCACAGAGATTTTGAAACTGAAATCTCCCATGCTGTTTCCACCATAGCCGGCAATGGGCTTCCCCATAGAACTTGCCAACCTGAATTCCTACAGGCTAGATGTGAGAGGCACATTCTGCTGCTTCCTCCCTTAGAGTTAAACTAGCTTCTGAAAGCTCAACCTCCAGGGAGTCTGTTTGGCAGAGATATAGAACACACTTTTCCAAGCCTGTTGGAAGGCATTTGCAGTTTCATTTCGCGTCTAATTTCCCAAACCAAACTGCTTGCAGCTCTAACTGCCTTCTAACTACCACTTCTTCGGTTCAGTGAGATATGCTGGATTCTAAACGGAGAAGCTTCTCTGACGCTTTTTCACAGAGATTTTGAAACTGAAATCTCCCATGCCGTTTCCACCATAGGCAGCAATGGGCTTCCCCATAGAACTTGCCAACCTGAATTCCTACAGGCTAGATGTGAGAGGCACATTCTGCTGCTTCCTCCCTTAGAGTTAAACTTGCTTCTGAAAGCTCAACCTCCGGGCAGTTTGTTTGGCAGAGATATAGAACACACTTTTCCAAGCCTGTTGGAAGGCCTTTGCAGTGTCATTTCGCATCTAATTTCCCAAACCAAACTGCTTGCAGCTCTAACTCCCTTCTAACTACCACTTCTTCGGTTCAGTGAGATATGCTGGATTCTAAACGGAGAAGCTTCTCTGACGCTTTTTCACAGAGATTTTGAAACTGAAATCTCCCATGCCGTTTCCACCATAGGCAGCAATGGGCTTCCCCATAGAACTTGCCAACCTGAATTCCTTCAGGCTAGATGTGAGAGGCAAATTCTGCTGCTTCCTTCCTTAGAGTTAAACTAGCTTCTGAAAGCTCAACCTCCGGGGAGTTTGTTTGGCAGAGATATAGAACACACTTTTCCAAGCCTGTTGGAAGGCATTTGCAGTTTCATTTCGCGTCTAATTTCCCAAACCAAACTGCTTGCAGCTCTAACTCCCTTCTAACTACCACTTCTTCGGTTCAGTGAGATATGCTGGATTCTAAACGGAGAAGCTTCTCTGACGCTTTTTCACAGAGATTTTGAAACTGAAATCTCCCATGCCGTTTCCACCATAGGCAGCAATGGGCTTCCCCATAGAACTTGCCAACCTGAATTCCTACAGGCTAGATGTGAGAGGCACATTCTGCTGCTTCCTCCCTTAGAGTTAAACTTGCTTCTGAAAGCTCAACCTCCGGGGAGTTTGTTTGGCAGAGATATAGAACACACTTTTCCAAGCCTGTTGGAAGGCATTTGCAGTTTCATTTCGCGTCTAATTTCCCAAACCAAACTGCTTGCAGCTCTAACTCCCTTCTAACTACCACTTCTTCGGTTCAGTGAGATATGCTGGATTCTAAACGGAGAAGCTTCTCTGACGCTTTTTCACAGAGATTTTGAAACTGCAATCTCCCATGCCGTTTCCACCATAGGCAGCAATGGGCTTCCCCATAGAACTTGCCAACCTGAATTCCTACAGGCTAGATGTGAGAGGCACATTCTGCTGCTTCCTCCCTTAGAGTTAAACTAGCTTCTGAAAGCTCAACCTCCGGGGAGTTTGTTTGGCAGAGATATAGAACACACTTTTCCAAGCCTGTTGGAAGGCATTTGCAGTTTCATTTCGCGTCTAATTTCCCAAACCAAACTGCTTGCAGCTCTAACTCCCTTCTAACTACCACTTCTTCGGTTCAGTGAGATATGCTGGATTCTAAACGGAGAAGCTTCTCTGACGCTTTTTCACAGAGATTTTGAAACTGAAATCTCCCATGCTGTTTCCACCATAGCCGGCAATGGGCTTCCCCATAGAACTTGCCAACCTGAATTCCTACAGGCTAGATGTGAGAGGCACATTCTGCTGCTTCCTCCCTTAGAGTTAAACTAGCTTCTGAAAGCTCAACCTCCAGGGAGTCTGTTTGGCAGAGATATAGAACACACTTTTCCAAGCCTGTTGGAAGGCATTTGCAGTTTCATTTCGCGTCTAATTTCCCAAACCAAACTGCTTGCAGCTCTAACTGCCTTCTAACTACCACTTCTTCGGTTCAGTGAGATATGCTGGATTCTAAACGGAGAAGCTTCTCTGACGCTTTTTCACAGAGATTTTGAAACTGAAATCTCCCATGCCGTTTCCACCATAGGCAGCAATGGGCTTCCCCATAGAACTTGCCAACCTGAATTCCTACAGGCTAGATGTGAGAGGCACATTCTGCTGCTTCCTCCCTAAGAGTTAAGCTTGCTTCTGAAAGCTCAACCTCCGGGGAGTCTGTTTGGCAGAGATATAGAACACACTTTTCCAAGCCTGTTGGAAGGCCTTTGCAGTGTCATTTCGCATCTAATTTCCCAAACCAAACTGCTTGCAGCTCTAACTGCCTTCTAACTACCACTTCTTCGGTTCAGTGAGATATGCTGGATTCTAAACGGAGAAGCTTCTCTGACGCTTTTTCACAGAGATTTTGAAACTGAAATTTCCAAACCCGTTTCCAACGAAGGCACCAATGGGCTTCCCCATAGAACTTGCCAACCTGAATTCCTACAGGCTAGATGTGAGAGGCACATTCTGCTGCTTCCTCCCTTAGAGTTAAACTAGCTTCTGAAAGCTCAACCTCCGGGGAGTTTGTTTGGCAGAGATATAGAACACACTTTTCCAAGCCTGTTGGAAGGCATTTGCAGTTTCATTTCGCGTCTAATTTCCCAAACCAAACTGCTTGCAGCTCTAACTCCCTTCTAACTACCACTTCTTCGGTTCAGTGAGATATGCTTGATTCTAAACGGAGAAGCTTCTCTGACGCTTTTTCACAGAGATTTTGAAACTGAAATCTCCCATGCCGTTTCCACCATAGGCAGCAATGGGCTTCCCCATAGAACTTGCCAACCAGAATTCCTACAGGCTAGATGTGAGAGGCACTTTCTGCTGCTTCCTCCCTAACAGTTAAGCTTGCTTCTGAAAGCTCAACGTCCCGGGACTCTGTTTGGCACAGATATAGAACACACTTTTCCAAGCCTGTTGGAAGGCCTTTGCAGTGTCATTTCGCATCTAATTTCCCAAACCAAACTGCTTGCAGCTCTAACTCCCTTCTAACTACCACTTCTTCGGTTCAGTGAGATATGCTGGATTCTAAACGGAGAAGCTTCTCTGACGCTTTTTTACAGAGATTTTGAAACTGAAATTTCCAAACCCGTTTCCAACGAAGGCGCCAATGGGCTTCCCCATAGAACTTGCCAACCTGAATTCCTACAGGCTAGATGTGAGAGGCACATTCTGCTGCTTCCTCCCTTAGAGTTAAACTAGCTTCTGAAAGCTCAACCTCCGGGGAGTTTGTTTGGCAGAGATATAGAACACACTTTTCCAAGCCTGTTGGAAGGCCTTTGCAGTGTCATTTCGCATCTAATTTCCCAAACCAAACTGCTTGCAGCTCTAACTCCCTTCTAACTACCACTTCTTCGGTTCAGTGAGATATGCTGGATTCTAAACGGAGAAGCTTCTCTGACGCTTTTTCACAGAGATTTTGAAACTGAAATCTCCCATGCCGTTTCCACCATAGGCAGCAATGGGCTTCCCCATAGAACTTGCCAACCTGAATTCCTAAAGGCTAGATGTGAGAGGCACATTCTGCTGCTTCCTCCCTTAGAGTTAAACTTGCTTCTGAAAGCTCAACCTCCGGGGAGTTTGTTTGGCAGAGATATAGAACACACTTTTCCAAGCCTGTTGGAAGGCATTTGAAGTTTCATTTCGCGTCTAATTTCCCAAACCAAACTGCTTGCAGCTCTAACTCCCTTCTAACTACCACTTCTTCGGTTCAGTGAGATATGCTGGATTCTAAACGGAGAAGCTTCTCTGACGCTTTTTCACAGAGATTTTGAAACTGAAATTTCCAAACCCGTTTCCAACGAAGGCGCCAATGGGCTTCCCCATAGAACTTGCCAACCTGAATTCCTACAGGCTAGATGTGAGAGGCACATTCTGCTGCTTCCTCCCTTAGAGTTAAACTAGCTTCTGAAAGCTCAACCTCCGGGGAGTTTGTTTGGCAGAGATATAGAACACACTTTTCCAAGCCTGTTGGAAGGCATTTGCAGTTTCATTTCGCGTCTAATTTCCCAAACCAAACTGCTTGCAGCTCTAACTGCCTTCTAACTACCACTTCTTCGGTTCAGTGAGATATGCTGGATTCAAAACGGAGAAGCTTCTCTGACGCTTTTTCACAGAGATTTTGAAGCTGAAATCTCCCATGCCGTTTCCACCATAGGCAGCAATGGGCTTCCCCATAGAACTTGACAACCGGAATTCCTACAGGCTAGATGTGAGAGGCACATTCTGCTGCTTCCTCCCTTAGAGTTAAACTAGCTTCTGAAAGCTCAACCTCCGGGGAGTTTGTTTGGCAGAGATATAGAACACACTTTTCCAAGCCTGTTGGAAGGCATTTGCAGTTTCATTTCGCGTCTAATTTCCCAAACCAAACTGCTTGCAGCTCTAACTGCCTTCTAACTACCACTTCTTCGGTTCAGTGAGATATGCTGGATTCTAAACGGAGAAGCTTCTCTGACGCTTTTTCACAGAGATTTTGAAACTGAAATCTCCCATGCCGTTTCCACCATAGGCAGCAATGGGCTTCCCCATAGAACTTGCCAACCTGAATTCCTACAGGCTAGATGTGAGAGGCACATTCTGCTGCTTCCTCCCTTAGAGTTAAACTAGCTTCTGAAAGCTCAACCTCCGGGGAGTTTGTTTGGCAGAGATATAGAACACACTTTTCCAAGCCTGTTGGAAGGCATTTGCAGTTTCATTTCGCGTCTAATTTCCCAAACCAAACTGCTTGCAGCTCTAACTGCCTTCTAACTACCACTTCTTCGGTTCAGTGAGATATGCTGGATTCTAAACGGAGAAGCTTCTCTGACGCTTTTTCACAGAGATTTTGAAACTGAAATCTCCCATGCTGTTTCCACCATAGCCAGCAATGGGCTTCCCCATAGAACTTGCCAACCTGAATTCCTACAGGCTAGATGTGAGAGGCACATTCTGCTGCTTCCTCCCTTAGAGTTAAACTAGCTTCTGAAAGCTCAACCTCCAGGGAGTCTGTTTGGCAGAGATATAGAACACACTTTTCCAAGCCTGTTGGAAGGCATTTGCAGTTTCATTTCGCGTCTAATTTCCCAAACCAAACTGCTTGCAGCTCTAACTGCCTTCTAACTACCACTTCTTCGGTTCTGTGAGATATGCTGGATTCTAAACGGAGAAGCTTCTCTGACGCTTTTTCACAGAGATTTTGAAACTGAAATCTCCCATGCCGTTTCCACCATAGGCAGCAATGGGCTTCCCCATAGAACTTGCCAACCTGAATTCCTACAGGCTAGATGTGAGAGGCACATTCTGCTGCTTCCTCCCTAAGAGTTAAGCTTGCTTCTGAAAGCTCAACCTCCGGGGAGTCTGTTTGGCAGAGATATAGAACACACTTTTCCAAGCCTGTTGGAAGGCCTTTGCAGTGTCATTTCGCATCTAATTTCCCAAACCAAACTGCTTGCAGCTCTAACTCCCTTCTAACTACCACTTCTTCGGTTCAGTGAGATATGCTGGATTCTAAACGGAGAAGCTTCTCTGACGCTTTTTCACAGAGATTTTGAAACTGAAATCTCCCATGCTGTTTCCACCATAGCCAGCAATGGGCTTCCCCATAGAACTTGCCAACCTGAATTCCTACAGGCTAGATGTGAGAGGCACATTCTGCTGCTTCCTCCCTTAGAGTTAAACTTGCTTCTGAAAGCTCAACCTCCGGGGAGTTTGTTTGGCAGAGATATAGAACACACTTTTCCAAGCCTGTTGGAAGGCATTTGCAGTTTCATTTCGCGTCTAATTTCCCAAACCAAACTGCTTGCAGCTCTAACTCCCTTCTAACTACCACTTCTTCGGTTCAGTGAGATATGCTGGATTCTAAACGGAGAAGCTTCTCTGACGCTTTTTCACAGAGATTTTGAAACTGAAATCTCCCATGCCGTTTCCACCATAGGCAGCAATGGGCTTCCCCACAGAACTTGCCAACCTGAATTCCTACAGGCTAGATGTGAGAGGCACATTCTGCTGCTTCCTCCCTTAGAGTTAAACTTGCTTCTGAAAGCTCAACCTCCGGGGAGTTTGTTTGGCAGAGATATAGAACACACTTTTCCAAGCCTGTTGGAAGGCCTTTGCAGTGTCATTTCGCATCTAATTTCCCAAACCAAACTGCTTGCAGCTCTAACTCCCTTCTAACTACCACTTCTTCGGTTCAGTGAGATATGCTGGATTCTAAACGGAGAAGCTTCTCTGACGCTTTTTCACAGAGATTTTGAAACTGAAATCTCCCATGCCGTTTCCACCATAGGCAGCAATGGGCTTCCCCATAGAACTTGCCAACCTGAATTCCTTCAGGCTAGATGTGAGAGGCAAATTCTGCTGCTTCCTTCCTTAGAGTTAAACTAGCTTCTGAAAGCTCAACCTCCGGGGAGTTTGTTTGGCAGAGATATAGAACACACTTTTCCAAGCCTGTTGGAAGGCATTTGCAGTTTCATTTCGCGTCTAATTTCCCAAACCAAACTGCTTGCAGCTCTAACTCCCTTCTAACTACCACTTCTTCGGTTCAGTGAGATATGCTGGATTCTAAACGGAGAAGCTTCTCTGACGCTTTTTCACAGAGATTTTGAAACTGAAATCTCCCATGCCGTTTCCACCATAGGCAGCAATGGGCTTCCCAATAGAACTTGCCAACCTGAATTCCTACAGGCTAGATGTGAGAGGCACATTCTGCTGCTTCCTCCCTTAGAGTTAAACTTGCTTCTGAAAGCTCAACCTCCGGGGAGTTTGTTTGGCAGAGATATAGAACACACTTTTCCAAGCCTGTTGGAAGGCATTTGCAGTTTCATTTCGCGTCTAATTTCCCAAACCAAACTGCTTGCAGCTCTAACTCCCTTCTAACTACCACTTCTTCGGTTCAGTGAGATATGCTGGATTCTAAACGGAGAAGCTTCTCTGACGCTTTTTCACAGAGATTTTGAAACTGAAATCTCCCATGCCGTTTCCACCATAGGCAGCAATGGGCTTCCCCATAGAACTTGCCAACCTGAATTCCTACAGGCTAGATGTGAGAGGCACATTCTGCTGCTTCCTCCCTTAGAGTTAAACTAGCTTCTGAAAGCTCAACCTCCGGGGAGTTTGTTTGGCAGAGATATAGAACACACTTTTCCAAGCCTGTTGGAAGGCATTTGCAGTTTCATTTCGCGTCTAATTTCCCAAACCAAACTGCTTGCAGCTCTAACTCCCTTCTAACTACCACTTCTTCGGTTCAGTGAGATATGCTTGATTCTAAACGGAGAAGCTTCTCTGACGCTTTTTCACAGAGATTTTGAAACTGAAATCTCCCATGCCGTTTCCACCATAGGCAGCAATGGGCTTCCCCATAGAACTTGCCAACCTGAATTCCTACAGGCTAGATGTGAGAGGCACTTTCTGCTGCTTCCTCCCTAACAGTTAAGCTTGCTTCTGAAAGCTCAACGTCCCGGGACTCTGTTTGGCACAGATATAGAACACACTTTTCCAAGCCTGTTGGAAGGCCTTTGCAGTGTCATTTCGCATCTAATTTCCCAAACCAAACTGCTTGCAGCTCTAACTCCCTTCTAACTACGACTTCTTCGGTTCAGTGAGATATGCTGGATTCTAAACGGAGAAGCTTCTCTGACGCTTTTTCACAGAGATTTTGAAACTGAAATTTCCAAACCCGTTTCCAACGAAGGCGCCAATGGGCTTCCCCATAGAACTTGCCAACCTGAATTCCTACAGGCTAGATGTGAGAGGCACATTCTGCTGCTTCCTCCCTTAGAGTTAAACTAGCTTCGGAAAGCTCAACCTCCGGGGAGTTTGTTTGGCAGAGATATAGAACACACTTTTCCAAGCCTGTTGGAAGGCCTTTGCAGTGTCATTTCGCATCTAATTTCCCAAACCAAACTGCTTGCAGCTCTAACTCCCTTCTAACTACCACTTCTTCGGTTCAGTGAGATATGCTGGATTCTAAACGGAGAAGCTTCTCTGACGCTTTTTCACAGAGATTTTGAAACTGAAATCTCCCATGCCGTTTCCACCATAGGCAGCAATGGGCTTCCCCATAGAACTTGCCAACCTGAATTCCTAAAGGCTAGATGTGAGAGGCACATTCTGCTGCTTCCTCCCTTAGAGTTAAACTTGCTTCTGAAAGCTCAACCTCCGGGGAGTTTGTTTGGCAGAGATATAGAACACACTTTTCCAAGCCTGTTGGAAGGCATTTGCAGTTTCATTTCGCGTCTAATTTCCCAAACCAAACTGCTTGCAGCTCTAACTCCCTTCTAACTACCACTTCTTCGGTTCAGTGAGATATGCTGGATTCTAAACGGAGAAGCTTCTCTGACGCTTTTTCACAGAGATTTTGAAACTGAAATCTCCCATGCCGTTTCCACCATAGGCAGCAATGGGCTTCCCCATAGAACTTGCCAACCTGAATTCCTACAGGCTAGATGTGAGAGGCACTTTCTGCTGCTTCCTCCCTAACAGTTAAGCTTGCTTCTGAAAGCTCAACGTCCCGGGACTCTGTTTGGCACAGATATAGAACACACTTTTCCAAGCCAGTTGGAAGGCCTTTGCAGTGTCATTTCGCATCTAATTTCCCAAACCAAAGTGCTTGCAGCTCTAACTCCCTTCTAACTACCACTTCTTCGGTTCAGTGAGATATGCTGGATTCTAAACGGAGAAGCTTCTCTGACGCTTTTTCACAGAGATTTTGAAACTGAAATCTCCCATGCCGTTTCCACCATAGGCAGCAATGGGCTTCCCCATAGAACTTGCCAACCTGAATTCCTACAGGCTAGATGTGAGAGGCACATTCTGCTGCTTCCTCCCTTAGAGTTAAACTTGCTTCTGAAAGCTCAACCTCCGGGGAGTTTGTTTGGCAGAGATATAGAACACACTTTTCCAAGCCTGTTGGAAGGCATTTGCAGTTTCATTTCGCGTCTAATTTCCCAAACCAAACTGCTTGCAGCTCTAACTCCCTTCTAACTACCACTTCTTCGGTTCAGTGAGATATGCTGGATTCTAAACGGAGAAGCTTCTCTGACGCTTTTTCACAGAGATTTTGAAACTGAAATTTCCAAACCCGTTTCCAACGAAGGCGCCAATGGGCTTCCCCATAGAACTTGCCAACCTGAATTCCTACAGGCTAGATGTGAGAGGCACATTCTGCTGCTTCCTCCCTTAGAGTTAAACTAGCTTCTGAAAGCTCAACCTCCGGGGAGTTTGTTTGGCAGAGATATAGAACACACTTTTCCAAGCCTGTTGGAAGGCCTTTGCAGTGTCATTTCGCATCTAATTTCCCAAACCAAACTGCTTGCAGCTCTAACTCCCTTCTAACTACCACTTCTTCGGTTCAGTGACATATGCTGGATTCTAAACGGAGAAGCTTCTCTGACGCTTTTTCACAGAGATTTTGAAACTGAAATCTCCCATGCCGTTTCCACCATAGGCAGCAATGGGCTTCCCCATAGAACTTGCCAACCTGAATTCCTAAAGGCTAGATGTGAGAGGCACATTCTGCTGCTTCCTCCCTTAGAGTTAAACTTGCTTCTGAAAGCTCAACCTCCGGGGAGTTTGTTTGGCAGAGATATAGAACACACTTTTCCAAGCCTGTTGGAAGGCATTTGCAGTTTCATTTCGCGTCTAATTTCCCAAACCAAACTTCTTGCAGCTCTAACTCCCTTCTAACTACCACTTCTTCGGTTCAGTGAGATATGCTGGATTCTAAACGGAGAAGCTTCTCTGACGCTTTTTCACAGAGATTTTGAAACTGAAATTTCCAAACCCGTTTCCAACGAAGGCGCCAATGGGCTTCCCCATAGAACTTGCCAACCTGAATTCCTACAGGCTAGATGTGAGAGGCACATTCTGCTGCTTCCTCCCTTAGAGTTAAACTAGCTTCTGAAAGCTCAACCTCCGGGGAGTTTGTTTGGCAGAGATATAGAACACACTTTTCCAAGCCTGTTGGAAGGCATTTGCAGTTTCATTTCGCGTCTAATTTCCCAAACCAAACTGCTTGCAGCTCTAACTCCCTTCTAACTACCACTTCTTCGGTTCAGTGAGATATGCTGGATTCTAAACGGAGAAGCTTCTCTGACGCTTTTTCACAGAGATTTTGAAACTGAAATCTCCCATGCCGTTTCCACCATAGGCAGCAATGGGCTTCCCCATAGAACTTGCCAACCTGAATTCCTAAAGGCTAGATGTGAGAGGCACATTCTGCTGCTTCCTCCCTTAGAGTTAAACTTGCTTCTGAAAGCTCAACCTCCGGGGAGTTTGTTTGGCAGAGATATAGAACACACTTTTCCAAGCCTGTTGGAAGGCATTTGCAGTTTCATTTCGCGTCTAATTTCCCAAACCAAACTGCTTGCAGCTCTAACTCCCTTCTAACTACCACTTGTTCGGTTCAGTGAGATATGCTGGATTCTAAACGGAGAAGCTTCTCTGACGCTTTTTCACAGAGATTTTGAAACTGAAATTTCCAAACCCGTTTCCAACGAAGCCGCCAATGGGCTTCCCCATAGAACTTGCCAACCTGAATTCCTACAGGCTAGATGTGAGAGGCACATTCTGCTGCTTCCTCCCTTAGAGTTAAACTAGCTTCTGAAAGCTCAACCTCCGGGGAGTTTGTTTGGCAGAGATATAGAACACACTTTTCCAAGCCTGTTGGAAGGCATTTGCAGTTTCATTTCGCGTCAAATTTCCCAAACCAAACTGCTTGCAGCTCTAACTGCCTTCTAACTACCACTTCTTCGGTTCAGTGAGATATGCTGGATTCTAAACGGAGAAGCTTCTCTGACGCTTTTTCACAGAGATTTTGAAACTGAAATCTCCCATGCCGTTTCCACCATAGGCAGCAATGGGCTTCCCCATAGAACTTGCCAACCTGAATTCCTACAGGCTAGATGTGAGAGGCACATTCTGCTGGTTCCTCCCTAAGAGTTAAGCTTGCTTCTGAAAGCTCAACCTCCGGGGAGTCTGTTTGGCAGAGATATAGAACACACTTTTCCAAGCCTGTTGGAAGGCCTTTGCAGTGTCATTTCGCATCTAATTTCCCAAACCAAACTGCTTGCAGCTCTAACTCCCTTCTAACTACCACTTCTTCGGTTCAGTGAGATATGCTGGATTCTAAACGGAGAAGCTTCTCTGACGCTTTTTCACAGAGATTTTGAAACTGAAATTTCCAAACCCGTTTCCAACGAAGGCGCCAATGGGCTTCCCCATAGAACTTGCCAACCTGAATTCCTACAGGCTAGATGTGAGAGGCACATTCTGCTGCTTCCTCCCTTAGAGTTAAACTAGCTTCTGAAAGCTCAACCTCCGGGGAGTTTGTTTGGCAGAGATATAGAACACACTTTTCCAAGCCTGTTGGAAGGCATTTGCAGTTTCATTTCGCGTCTAATTTCCCAAACCAAACTGCTTGCAGCTCTAACTCCCTTCTAACTACCACTTCTTCGGTTCAGTGAGATATGCTGGATTCTAAACGGAGAAGCTTCTCTGACGCTTTTTCACAGAGATTTTGAAACTGAAATCTCCCATGCCGTTTCCACCATAGGCAGCAATGGGCTTCCCCATAGAACTTGCCAACCTGAATTCCTACAGGCTAGATGTGAGAGGCACATTCTGCTGCTTCCTCCCTAACAGTTAAGCTTGCTTCTGAAAGCTCAACCTCCGGGGACTCTGTTTGGCACAGATATAGAACACACTTTTCCAAGCCTGTTGGAAGGCATTTGCAGTTTCATTTCGCGTCTAATTTCCCAAACCAAACTGCTTGCAGCTCTAACTCCCTTCTAACTACCACTTCTTCGGTTCAGTGAGATATGCTGGATTCTAAACGGAGAAGCTTCTCTGACGCTTTTTCACAGAGATTTTGAAACTGAAATCTCCCATGCCGTTTCCACCATAGGCAGCAATGGCCTTCCCCATAGAACTTGCCAACCTGAATTCCTACAGGCTAGATGTGAGAGGCACATTCTGCTGCTTCCTCCCTAACAGTTAAGCTTGCTTCTGAAAGCTCAACCTCCGGGGACTCTGTTTGGCACAGATATAGAACACACTTTTCCAAGCCTGTTGGAAGGCATTTGCAGTTTCATTTCGCGTCTAATTTCCCAAACCAAACTGCTTGCAGCTCTAACTCCCTTCTAACTACCACTTCTTCGGTTCAGTGAGATATGCTGGATTCTAAACGGAGAAGCTTCTCTGACGCTTTTTCACAGAGATTTTGAAACTGAAATTTCCAAACCCGTTTCCAACGAAGGCGCCAATGGGCTTCCCCATAGAACTTGCCAACCTGAATTCCTACAGGCTAGATGTGAGAGGCACATTCTGCTGCTTCCTCCCTTAGAGTTAAACTAGCTTCTGAAAGCTCAACCTCCGGGGAGTTTGTTTGGCAGAGATATAGAACACACTTTTCCAAGCCTGTTGGAAGGCCTTTGCAGTGTCATTTCGCATCTAATTTCCCAAACCAAACTGCTTGCAGCTCTAACTCCCTTCTAACTACCACTTCTTCGGTTCAGTGAGATATGCTGGATTCTAAACGGAGAAGCTTCTCTGACGCTTTTTCACAGAGATTTTGAAACTGAAATCTCCCATGCCGTTTCCACCATAGGCAGCAATGGGCTTCCCCATAGAACTTGCCAACCTGAATTCCTAAAGGCTAGATGTGAGAGGCACATTCTGCTGCTTCCTCCCTTAGAGTTAAACTTGCTTCTGAAAGCTCAACCTCCGGGGAGTTTGTTTGGCAGAGATATAGAACACACTTTTCCAAGCCTGTTGGAAGGCATTTGCAGTTTCATTTCGCGTCTAATTTCCCAAACCAAACTGCTTGCAGCTCTAACTCCCTTCTAACTACCACTTCTTCGGTTCAGTGAGATATGCTGGATTCTAAACGGAGAAGCTTCTCTGACGCTTTTTCACAGAGATTTTGAAACTGAAATTTCCAAACCCGTTTCCAACGAAGGCGCCAATGGGCTTCCCCATAGAACTTGCCAACCTGAATTCCTACAGGCTAGATGTGAGAGGCACATTCTGCTGCTTCCTCCCTTAGAGTTAAACTAGCTTCTGAAAGCTCAACCTCCGGGGAGTTTGTTTGGCAGAGATATAGAACACACTTTTCCAAGCCTGTTGGAAGGCATTTGCAGTTTCATTTCGCGTCTAATTTCCCAAACCAAACTGCTTGCAGCTCTAACTCCCTTCTAACTACCACTTCTTCGGTTCAGTGAGATATGCTGGATTCTAAACGGAGAAGCTTCTCTGACGCTTTTTCACAGAGATTTTGAAACTGAAATCTCCCATGCCGTTTCCACCATAGCCAGCAATGGGCTTCCCCATAGAACTTGCCAACCTGAATTCCTACAGGCTAGATGTGAGAGGCACATTCTGCTGCTTCCTCCCTTAGAGTTAAACTTGCTTCTGAAAGCTCAACCTCCGGGGAGTTTGTTTGGCAGAGATATAGAACACACTTTTCCAAGCCTGTTGGAAGGCATTTGCAGTTTCATTTCGCGTCTAATTTCCCAAACCAAACTGCTTGCAGCTCTAACTCCCTTCTAACTACCACTTCTTCGGTTCAGTGAGATATGCTGGATTCTAAACGGAGAAGCTTCTCTGACGCTTTTTCACAGAGGTTTTGAAACGGAAATTTCCAAACCCGTTTCCAACGAAGGCGCCAATGGGCTTCCCCATAGACCTTGCCAACCTGAATTCCTACAGGCTAGATGTGAGAGGCACATTCTGCTGCTTCCTCCCTTAGAGTTAAACTAGCTTCTGAAAGCTCAACCTCCGGGGAGTTTGTTTGGCAGAGATATAGAACACACTTTTCCAAGCCTGTTGGAAGGCATTTGCAGTTTCATTTCGCGTCTAATTTCCCAAACCAAACTGCTTGCAGCTCTAACTCCCTTCTAACTACCACTTCTTCGGTTCAGTGAGATATGCTGGATTCTAAACGGAGAAGCTTCTCTGACGCTTTTTCACAGAGATTTTGAAACTGAAATCTCCCATGCCGTTTCCACCATAGGCAGCAATGGGCTTCCCCATAGAACTTGCCAACCTGAATTCCTAAAGGCTAGATGTGAGAGGCACATTCTGCTGCTTCCTCCCTTAGAGTTAAACTTGCTTCTGAAAGCTCAACCTCCGGGGAGTTTGTTTGGCAGAGATATAGAACACACTTTTCCAAGCCTGTTGGAAGGCATTTGCAGTTTCATTTCGCGTCTAATTTCCCAAACCAAACTGCTTGCAGCTCTAACTCCCTTCTAACTACCACTTCTTCGGTTCAGTGAGATATGCTGGATTCTAAACGGAGAAGCTTCTCTGACGCTTTTTCACAGAGATTTTGAAACTGAAATTTCCAAACCCGTTTCCAACGAAGGCGCCAATGGGCTTCCCCATAGAACTTGCCAACCTGAATTCCTACAGGCTAGATGTGAGAGGCACATTCTGCTGCTTCCTCCCTTAGAGTTAAACTAGCTTCTGAAAGCTCAACCTCCGGGGAGTTTGTTTGGCAGAGATATAGAACACACTTTTCCAAGCCTGTTGGAAGGCATTTGCAGTTTCATTTCGCGTCTAATTTCCCAAACCAAACTGCTTGCAGCTCTAACTCCCTTCTAACTACCACTTCTTCGGTTCAGTGAGATATGTGGATTCTAAACGGAGAAGCTTCTCTGACGCTTTTTCACAGAGATTTTGAAACTGAAATCTCCCATGCCGTTTCCACCATAGGCAGCAATGGGCTTCCCCATAGAACTTGCCAACCTGAATTCCTACAGGCTAGATGTGAGAGGCACATTCTGCTGCTTCCTCCCTTAGAGTTAAACTTGCTTCTGAAAGCTCAACCTCCGGGGAGTTTGTTTGGCAGAGATATAGAACACACTTTTCCAAGCCTGTTGGAAGGCCTTTGCAGTGTCATTTCGCATCTAATTTCCCAAACCAAACTGCTTGCAGCTCTAACTCCCTTCTAACTACCACTTCTTCGGTTCAGTGAGATATGCTGGATTCTAAACGGAGAAGCTTCTCTGACGCTTTTTCACAGAGATTTTGAAACTGAAATGTCCCATGCCGTTTCCACCATAGGCAACAATGGGCTTCCCCATAGAACTTGCCAACCTGAATTCCTACAGGCTAGATGTGAGAGGCACATTCTGCTGCTTCCTCCCTTAGAGTTAAACTAGCTTCTGAAAGTTCAACCTCCGGGGAGTTTGTTTGGCAGAGATATAGAACACACTTTTCCAAGCCTGTTGGAAGGCATTTGCAGTTTCATTTCGCGTCTAATTTCCCAAACCAAACTGCTTGCAGCTCTAACTGCCTTCTAACTACCACTTCTTCGGTTCAGTGAGATATGTTGGATTCTAAACGGAGAAGCTTCTCTGACGCTTTTTCACAGAGATTTTGAAACTGAAATCTCCCATGCCGTTTCCACCATAGGCAGCAATGGGCTTCCCCATAGAACTTGCCAACCTGAATTCCTACAGGCTAGATGTGAGAGGCACATTCTGCTGCTTCCTCCCTAAGAGTTAAGCTTGCTTCTGAAAGCTCAACCTTTGGGGAGTCTGTTTGGCAGAGATATAGAACACACTTTTCCAAGCCTGTTGGAAGGCCTTTGCAGTGTCATTTCGCATCTAATTTCCCAAACCAAACTGCTTGCAGCTCTAACTCCCTTCTAACTACCACTTCTTCGGTTCAGTGAGATATGCTGGATTCTAAACGGAGAAGCTTCTCTGACGCTTTTTCACAGAGATTTTGAAACTGAAATTTCCAAACCCGTTTCCAACGAAGGCGCCAATGGGCTTCCCCATAGAACTTGCCAACCTGAATTCCTACAGGCTAGATGTGAGAGGCACATTCTGCTGCTTCCTCCCTTAGAGTTAAACTAGCTTCTGAAAGCTCAACCTCCGGGGAGTTTGTTTGGCAGAGATATAGAACAGACTTTTCCAAGCCTGTTGGAAGGCATTTGCAGTTTCATTTCGCGTCTAATTTCCCAAACCAAACTGCTTGCAGCTCTAACTCCCTTCTAACTACCACTTCTTCGGTTCAGTGAGATATGCTTGATTCTAAACGGAGAAGCTTCTCTGACGCTTTTTCACAGAGATTTTGAAACTGAAATCTCCCATGCCGTTTCCACCATAGGCAGCAATGGGCTTCCCCATAGAACTTGCCAACCTGAATTCCTACAGGCTAGATGTGAGAGGCACATTCTGCTGCTTCCTCCCTAACAGTTAAGCTTGCTTCTGAAAGCTCAACCTCCGGGGACTCTGTTTGGCACAGATATAGAACACACTTTTCCAAGCCTGTTGGAAGGCATTTGCAGTTTCATTTCGCGTCTAATTTCCCAAACCAAACTGCTTGCAGCTCTAAATCCCTTCTAACTACCACTTCTTCGGTTCAGTGAGATATGCTGGATTCTAAACGGAGAAGCTTCTCTGACGCTTTTTCACAGAGATTTTGAAACTGAAATCTCCCATGCCGTTTCCACCATAGGCAGCAATGGGCTTCCCCATAGAACTTGCCAACCTGAATTCCTACAGGCTAGATGTGAGAGGCACATTCTGCTGCTTCCTCCCTTAGAGTTAAACTTGCTTCTGAAAGCTCAACCTCCGGGGAGTTTGTTTGGCAGAGATATAGAACACACTTTTCCAAGCCTGTTGGAAGGCATTTGCAGTTTCATTTCGCGTCTAATTTCCCAAACCAAACTGCTTGCAGCTCTAACTCCCTTCTAACTACCACTTCTTCGGTTCAGTGAGATATGCTGGATTCTAAACGGAGAAGCTTCTCTGACGCTTTTTCACAGAGATTTTGAAACTGAAATTTCCAAACCCGTTTCCAACGAAGGCGCCAATGGGCTTCCCCATAGAACTTGCCAACCTGAATTCCTACAGGCTAGATGTGAGAGGCACATTCTGCTGCTTCCTCCCTTAGAGTTAAACTAGCTTCTGAAAGCTCAACCTCCGGGGAGTTTGTTTGGCAGAGATATAGAACACACTTTTCCAAGCCTGTTGGAAGGCCTTTGAAGTGTCATTTCGCATCTAATTTCCCAAACCAAACTGCTTGCAGCTCTAACTCCCTTCTAACTACCACTTCTTCGGTTCAGTGAGATATGCTGGATTCTAAACGGAGAAGCTTCTCTGACGCTTTTTCACAGAGATTTTGAAACTGAAATCTCCCATGCCGTTTCCACCATAGGCAGCAATGGGCTTCCCCATAGAACTTGCCAACCTGAATTCCTAAAGGCTAGATGTGAGAGGCACATTCTGCTGCTTCCTCCCTTAGAGTTAAACTTGCTTCTGAAAGCTCAACCTCCGGGGAGTTTGTTTGGCAGAGATATAGAACACACTTTTCCAAGCCTGTTGGAAGGCATTTGCAGTTTCATTTCGCGTCTAATTTCCCAAACCAAACTGCTTGCAGCTCTAACTCCCTTCTAACTACCACTTCTTCGGTTCAGTGAGATATGCTGGATTCTAAACGGAGAAGCTTCTCTGACGCTTTTTCACAGAGATTTTGAAACTGAAATTTCCAAACCCGTTTCCAACGAAGGCGCCAATGGGCTTCCCCATAGAACTTGCCAACCTGAATTCCTACAGGCTAGATGTGAGAGGCACATTCTGCTGCTTCCTCCCTTAGAGTTAAACTAGCTTCTGAAAGCTCAACCTCCGGGGAGTTTGTTTGGCAGAGATATAGAACACACTTTTCCAAGCCTGTTGGAAGGCATTTGCAGTTTCATTTCGCGTCTAATTTCCCAAACCAAACTGCTTGCAGCTCTAACTGCCTTCTAACTACCACTTCTTCGGTTCAGTGAGATATGCTGGATTCTAAACGGAGAAGCTTCTCTGACGCTTTTTCACAGAGATTTTGAAACTGAAATCTCCCATGCCGTTTCCACCATAGGCAGCAATGGGCTTCCCCATAGAACTTGCCAACCTGAATTCCTACAGGCTAGATGTGAGAGGCACATTCTGCTGCTTCCTCCCTTAGAGTTAAACTAGCTTCTGAAAGCTCAACCTCCGGGGAGTTTGTTTGGCAGAGATATAGAACACACTTTTCCAAGCCTGTTGGAAGGCATTTGCAGTTTCATTTCGCGTCTAATTTCCCAAACCAAACTGCTTGCAGCTCTAACTCCCTTCTAACTACCACTTCTTCGGTTCAGTGAGATATGCTGGATTCTAAACGGAGAAGCTTCTCTGACGCTTTTTCACAGAGGTTTTGAAACGGAAATTTCCAAACCCGTTTCCAACGAAGGCGCCAATGGGCTTCCCCATAGACCTTGCCAACCTGAATTCCTACAGGCTAGATGTGAGAGGCACATTCTGCTGCTTCCTCCCTTAGAGTTAAACTAGCTTCTGAAAGCTCAACCTCCGGGGAGTTTGTTTGGCAGAGATATAGAACACACTTTTCCAAGCCTGTTGGAAGGCATTTGCAGTTTCATTTCGCGTCTAATTTCCCAAACCAAACTGCTTGCAGCTCTAACTCCCTTCTAACTACCACTTCTTCGGTTCAGTGAGATATGCTGGATTCTAAACGGAGAAGCTTCTCTGACGCTTTTTCACAGAGATTTTGAAACTGAAATCTCCCATGCCGTTTCCACCATAGGCAGCAATGGGCTTCCCCATAGAACTTGCCAACCTGAATTCCTACAGGCTAGATGTGAGAGGCACATTCTGCTGCTTCCTCCCTTAGAGTTAAACTTGCTTCTGAAAGCTCAACCTCCGGGGAGTTTGTTTGGCAGAGATATAGAACACACTTTTCCAAGCCTGTTGGAAGGCATTTGCAGTTTCATTTCGCGTCTAATTTCCCAAACCAAACTGCTTGCAGCTCTAACTCCCTTCTAACTACCACTTCTTCGGTTCAGTGAGATATGCTGGATTCTAAACGGAGAAGCTTCTCTGACGCTTTTTCACAGAGATTTTGAAACTGAAATTTCCAAACCCGTTTCCAACGAAGGCGCCAATGGGCTTCCCCATAGAACTTGCCAACCTGAATTCCTACAGGCTAGATGTGAGAGGCACATTCTGCTGCTTCCTCCCTTAGAGTTAAACTAGCTTCTGAAAGCTCAACCTCCGGGGAGTTTGTTTGGCAGAGATATAGAACACACTTTTCCAAGCCTGTTGGAAGGCCTTTGCAGTGTCATTTCGCATCTAATTTCCCAAACCAAACTGCTTGCAGCTCTAACTCCCTTCTAACTACCACTTCTTCGGTTCAGTGAGATATGCTGGATTCTAAACGGAGAAGCTTCTCTGACGCTTTTTCACAGAGATTTTGAAACTGAAATCTCCCATGCCGTTTCCACCATAGGCAGCAATGGCCTTCCCCATAGAACTTGCCAACCTGAATTCCTAAAGGCTAGATGTGAGAGGCACATTCTGCTGCTTCCTCCCTTAGAGTTAAACTTGCTTCTGAAAGCTCAACCTCCGGGGAGTTTGTTTGGCAGAGATATAGAACACACTTTTCCAAGCCTGTTGGAAGGCATTTGCAGTTTCATTTCGCGTCTAATTTCCCAAACCAAACTGCTTGCAGCTCTAACTCCCTTCTAACTACCACTTCTTCGGTTCAGTGAGATATGCTGGATTCTAAACGGAGAAGCTTCTCTGACGCTTTTTCACAGAGATTTTGAAACTGAAATTTCCAAACCTGTTTCCAACGAAGGCGCCAATGGGCTTCCCCATAGAACTTGCCAACCTGAATTCCTACAGGCTAGATGTGAGAGGCACATTCTGCTGCTTCCTCCCTTAGAGTTAAACTAGCTTCTGAAAGCTCAACCTCCGGGGAGTTTGTTTGGCAGAGATATAGAACACACTTTTCCAAGCCTGTTGGAAGGCATTTGCAGTTTCATTTCGCGTCTAATTTCCCAAACCAAACTGCTTGCAGCTCTAACTCCCTTCTAACTACCACTTCTTCGGTTCAGTGAGATATGCTGGATTCTAAACGGAGAAGCTTCTCTGACGCTTTTTCACAGAGATTTTGAAACTGAAATCTCCCATGCCGTTTCCACCATAGGCAGCAATGGGCTTCCCCATAGAACTTGCCAACCTGAATTCCTAAAGGCTAGATGTGAGAGGCACATTCTGCTGCTTCCTCCCTTAGAGTTAAACTTGCTTCTGAAAGCTCAACCTCCGGGGAGTTTGTTTGGCAGAGATATAGAACACACTTTTCCAAGCCTGTTGGAAGGCATTTGCAGTTTCATTTCGCGTCTAATTTCCCAAACCAAACTGCTTGCAGCTCTAACTCCCTTCTAACTACCACTTGTTCGGTTCAGTGAGATATGCTGGATTCTAAACGGAGAAGCTTCTCTGACGCTTTTTCACAGAGATTTTGAAACTGAAATTTCCAAACCCGTTTCCAACGAAGCCGCCAATGGGCTTCCCCATAGAACTTGCCAACCTGAATTCCTACAGGCTAGATGTGAGAGGCACATTCTGCTGCTTCCTCCCTAAGAGTTAAGCTTGCTTCTGAAAGCTCAACCTCCGGGGAGTCTGTTTGGCAGAGATATAGAACACACTTTTCCAAGCCTGTTGGAAGGCATTTGCAGTTTCATTTCGCGTCAAATTTCCCAAACCAAACTGCTTGCAGCTCTAACTGCCTTCTAACTACCACTTCTTCGGTTCAGTGAGATATGTTGGATTCTAAACGGAGAAGCTTCTCTGACGCTTTTTCACAGAGATTTTGAAACTGAAATCTCCCATGCCGTTTCCACCATAGGCAGCAATGGGCTTCCCCATAGAACTTGCCAACCTGAATTCCTACAGGCTAGATGTGAGAGGCACATTCTGCTGCTTCCTCCCTAAGAGTTAAGCTTGCTTCTGAAAGCTCAACCTCCGGGGAGTCTGTTTGGCAGAGATATAGAACACACTTTTCCAAGCCTGTTGGAAGGCCTTTGCAGTGTCATTTCGCATCTAATTTCCCAAACCAAACTGCTTGCAGCTCTAACTCCCTTCTAACTACCACTTCTTCGGTTCAGTGAGATATGCTGGATTCTAAACGGAGAAGCTTCTCTGACGCTTTTTCACAGAGATTTTGAAACTGAAATCTCCCATGCCGTTTCCACCATAGGCAGCAATGGGCTTCCCCATAGAACTTGCCAACCTGAATTCCTACAGGCTAGATGTGAGAGGCACATTCTGCTGCTTCCTCCCTAACAGTTAAGCTTGCTTCTGAAAGCTCAACCTCCGGGGACTCTGTTTGGCACAGATATAGAACACACTTTTCCAAGCCTGTTGGAAGGCATTTGCAGTTTCATTTCGCGTCTAATTTCCCAAGCCAAACTGCTTGCAGCTCTAACTCCCTTCTAACTACCACTTCTTCGGTTCAGTGAGATATGCTGGATTCTAAACGGAGAAGCTTCTCTGACGCTTTTTCACAGAGATTTTGAAACTGAAATCTCCCATGCCGTTTCCACCATAGGCAGCAATGGGCTTCCCCATAGAACTTGCCAACCTGAATTCCTACAGGCTAGATGTGAGAGGCACATTCTGCTGCTTCCTCCCTTAGAGTTAAACTTGCTTCTGAAAGCTCAACCTCCGGGGAGTTTGTTTGGCATAGATATAGAACACACTTTTCCAAGCCTGTTGGAAGGCATTTGCAGTTTCATTTCGCGTCTAATTTCCCAAACCAAACTGCTTGCAGCTCTAACTCCCTTCTAACTACCACTTCTTCGGTTCAGTGAGATATGCTGGATTCTAAACGGAGAAGCTTCTCTGACGCTTTTTCACAGAGATTTTGAAACTGAAATTTCCAAACCCGTTTCCAACGAAGGCGCCAATGGGCTTCCCCATAGAACTTGCCAACCTGAATTCCTACAGGCTAGATGTGAGAGGCACATTCTGCTGCTTCCTCCCTTAGAGTTAAACTAGCTTCTGAAAGCTCAACCTCCGGGGAGTTTGTTTGGCAGAGATATAGAACACACTTTTCCAAGCCTGTTGGAAGGCCTTTGCAGTGTCATTTCGCATCTAATTTCCCAAACCAAACTGCTTGCAGCTCTAACTCCCTTCTAACTACCACTTCTTCGGTTCAGTGAGATATGCTGGATTCTAAACGGAGAAGCTTCTCTGACGCTTTTTCACAGAGATTTTGAAACTGAAATCTCCCATGCCGTTTCCACCATAGGCAGCAATGGGCTTCCCCATAGAACTTGCCAACCTGAATTCCTAAAGGCTAGATGTGAGAGGCACATTCTGCTGCTTCCTCCCTTAGAGTTAAACTTGCTTCTGAAAGCTCAACCTCCGGGGAGTTTGTTTGTCAGAGATATAGAACACACTTTTCCAAGCCTGTTGGAAGGCATTTGCAGTTTCATTTCGCGTCTAATTTCCCAAACAAAACTGCTTGCAGCTCTAACTCCCTTCTAACTACCACTTCTTCGGTTCAGTGAGATATGCTGGATTCTAAACGGAGAAGCTTCTCTGACGCTTTTTCACAGAGATTTTGAAACTGAAATTTCCAAACCCGTTTCCAACGAAGGCGCCAATGGGCTTCCCCATAGAACTTGCCAACCTGAATTCCTACAGGCTAGATGTGAGAGGCACATTCTGCTGCTTCCTCCCTTAGAGTTAAACTAGCTTCTGAAAGCTCAACCTCCGGGGAGTTTGTTTGGCAGAGATATAGAACACACTTTTCCAAGCCTGTTGGAAGGCATTTGCAGTTTCATTTCGCGTCTAATTTCCCAAACCAAACTGCTTGCAGCTCTAACTGCCTTCTAACTACCACTTCTTCGGTTCAGTGAGATATGCTGGATTCTAAACGGAGAAGCTTCTCTGACGCTTTTTCACAGAGATTTTGAAACTGAAATCTCCCATGCCGTTTCCACCATAGGCAGCAATGGGCTTCCCCATAGAACTTGCCAACCTGAATTCCTACAGGCTAGATGTGAGAGGCACATTCTGCTGCTTCCTCCCTTAGAGTTAAACTTGCTTCTGAAAGCTCAACCTCCGGGGAGTTTGTTTGGCAGAGATATAGAACACACTTTTCCAAGCCTGTTGGAAGGCATTTGCAGTTTCATTTCGCGTCTAATTTCCCAAACCAAACTGCTTGCAGCTCTAACTCCCTTCTAACTACCACTTCTTCGGTTCAGTGAGATATGCTGGATTCTAAACGGAGAAGCTTCTCTGACGCTTTTTCACAGAGGTTTTGAAACGGAAATTTCCAAACCCGTTTCCAACGAAGGCGCCAATGGGCTTCCCCATAGACCTTGCCAACCTGAATTCCTACAGGCTAGATGTGAGAGGCACATTCTGCTGCTTCCTCCCTTAGAGTTAAACTAGCTTCTGAAAGCTCAACCTCCGGGGAGTTTGTTTGGCAGAGATATAGAACACACTTTTCCAAGCCTGTTGGAAGGCATTTGCAGTTTCATTTCGCGTCTAATTTCCCAAACCAAACTGCTTGCAGCTCTAACTCCCTTCTAACTACCACTTCTTCGGTTCAGTGAGATATGCTGGATTCTAAACGGAGAAGCTTCTCTGACGCTTTTTCACAGAGATTTTGAAACTGAAATCTCCCATGCCGTTTCCACCATAGGCAGCAATGGGCTTCCCCATAGAACTTGCCAACCTGAATTCCTAAAGGCTAGATGTGAGAGGCACATTCTGCTGCTTCCTCCCTTAGAGTTAAACTTGCTTCTGAAAGCTCAACCTCCGGGGAGTTTGTTTGGCAGAGATATAGAACACACTTTTCCAAGCCTGTTGGAAGGCATTTGCAGTTTCATTTCGCGTCTAATTTCCCAAACCAAACTGCTTGCAGCTCTAACTCCCTTCTAACTACCACTTCTTCGGTTCAGTGAGATATGCTGGATTCTAAACGGAGAAGCTTCTCTGACGCTTTTTCACAGAGATTTTGAAACTGAAATTTCCAAACCCGTTTCCAACGAAGGCGCCAATGGGCTTCCCCATAGAACTTGCCAACCTGAATTCCTACAGGCTAGATGTGAGAGGCACATTCTGCTGCTTCCTCCCTTAGAGTTAAACTAGCTTCTGAAAGCTCAACCTCCGGGGAGTTTGTTTGGCAGAGATATAGAACACACTTTTCCAAGCCTGTTGGAAGGCATTTGCAGTTTCATTTCGCGTCTAATTTCCCAAACCAAACTGCTTGCAGCTCTAACTCCCTTCTAACTACCACTTCTTCGGTTCAGTGAGATATGCTGGATTCTAAACGGAGAAGCTTCTCTGACGCTTTTTCACAGAGATTTTGAAACTGAAATCTCCCATGCCGTTTCCACCATAGGCAGCAATGGGCTTCCCCATAGAACTTGCCAACCTGAATTCCTACAGGCTAGATGTGAGAGGCACATTCTGCTGCTTCCTCCCTTAGAGTTAAACTTGCTTCTGAAAGCTCAACCTCCGGGGAGTTTGTTTGGCAGAGATATAGAACACACTTTTCCAAGCCTGTTGGAAGGCCTTTGCAGTGTCATTTCGCATCTAATTTCCCAAACCAAACTGCTTGCAGCTCTAACTCCCTTCTAACTACCACTTCTTCGGTTCAGTGAGATATGCTGGATTCTAAACGGAGAAGCTTCTCTGACGCTTTTTCACAGAGATTTTGAAACTGAAATGTCCCATGCCGTTTCCACCATAGGCAGCAATGGGCTTCCCCATAGAACTTGCCAACCTGAATTCCTACAGGCTAGATGTGAGAGGCACATTCTGCTGCTTCCTCCCTTAGAGTTAAACTAGCTTCTGAAAGCTCAACCTCCGGGGAGTTTGTTTGGCAGAGATATAGAACACACTTTTCCAAGCCTGTTGGAAGGCATTTGCAGTTTCATTTCGCGTCTAATTTCCCAAACCAAACTGCTTGCAGCTCTAACTCCCTTCTAACTACCACTTCTTCGGTTCAGTGAGATATGCTGGATTCTAAACGGAGAAGCTTCTCTGACGCTTTTTCACAGAGATTTTGAAACTGAAATCTCCCATGCCGTTTCCACCATAGGCAGCAATGGGCTTCCCCATAGAACTTGCCAACCTGAATTCCTACAGGCTAGATGTGAGAGGCACATTCTGCTGCTTCCTCCCTAACAGTTAAGCTTGCTTCTGAAAGCTCAACCTCCGGGGACTCTGTTTGGCACAGATATAGAACACACTTTTCCAAGCCTGTTGGAAGGCATTTGCAGTTTCATTTCGCGTCTAATTTCCCAAACCAAACTGCTTGCAGCTCTAACTGCCTTCTAACTACCACTTCTTCGGTTCAGTGAGATATGCTGGATTCTAAACGGAGAAGCTTCTCTGACGCTTTTTCACAGAGATTTTGAAACTGAAATCTCCCATGCCGTTTCCACCATAGGCAGCAATGGGCTTCCCCATAGAACTTGCCAACCTGAATTCCTACAGGCTAGATGTGAGAGGCACATTCTGCTGCTTCCTCCCTTAGAGTTAAACTTGCTTCTGAAAGCTCAACCTCCGGGGACTCTGTTTGGCAGAGATATAGAACACACTTTTCCAAGCCTGTTGGAAGGCATTTGCAGTTTCATTTCGCGTCTAATTTCCCAAACCAAACTGCTTGCAGCTCTAACTCCCTTCTAACTACCACTTCTTCGGTTCAGTGAGATATGCTGGATTCTAAACGGAGAAGCTTCTCTGACGCTTTTTCACAGAGATTTTGAAACTGAAATTTCCAAACCCGTTTCCAACGAAGGCGCCAATGGGCTTCCCCATAGAACTTGCCAACCTGAATTCCTACAGGCTAGATGTGAGAGGCACATTCTGCTGCTTCCTCCCTTAGAGTTAAACTAGCTTCTGAAAGCTCAACCTCCGGGGAGTTTGTTTGGCAGAGATATAGAACACACTTTTCCAAGCCTGTTGGAAGGCCTTTGCAGTGTCATTTCGCATCTAATTTCCCAAACCAAACTGCTTGCAGCTCTAACTCCCTTCTAACTACCACTTCTTCGGTTCAGTGAGATATGCTGGATTCTAAACGGAGAAGCTTCTCTGACGCTTTTTCACAGAGATTTTGAAACTGAAATCTCCCATGCCGTTTCCACCATAGGCAGCAATGGGCTTCCCCATAGAACTTGCCAACCTGAATTCCTAAAGGCTAGATGTGAGAGGCACATTCTGCTGCTTCCTCCCTTAGAGTTAAACTTGCTTCTGAAAGCTCAACCTCCGGGGAGTTTGTTTGGCAGAGATATAGAACACACTTTTCCAAGCCTGTTGGAAGGCATTTGCAGTTTCATTTCGCGTCTAATTTCCCAAACAAAACTGCTTGCAGCTCTAACTCCCTTCTAACTACCACTTCTTCGGTTCAGTGAGATATGCTGGATTCTAAACGGAGAAGCTTCTCTGACGCTTTTTCACAGAGATTTTGAAACTGAAATTTCCAAACCCGTTTCCAACGAAGGCGCCAATGGGCTTCCCCATAGAACTTGCCAACCTGAATTCCTACAGGCTAGATGTGAGAGGCACATTCTGCTGCTTCCTCCCTTAGAGGTAAACTAGCTTCTGAAAGCTCAACCTCCGGGGAGTTTGTTTGGCAGAGATATAGAACACACTTTTCCAAGCCTGTTGGAAGGCATTTGCAGTTTCATTTCGCGTCTAATTTCCCAAACCAAACTGCTTGCAGCTCTAACTCCCTTCTAACTACCACTTCTTCGGTTCAGTGAGATATGCTGGATTCTAAACGGAGAAGCTTCTCTGACGCTTTTTCACAGAGATTTTGAAACTGAAATCTCCCATGCCGTTTCCACCATAGCCAGCAATGGGCTTCCCCATAGAACTTGCCAACCTGAATTCCTACAGGCTAGATGTGAGAGGCACATTCTGCTGCTTCCTCCCTTAGAGTTAAACTTGCTTCTGAAAGCTCAACCTCCGGGGAGTTTGTTTGGCAGAGATATAGAACACACTTTTCCAAGCCTGTTGGAAGGCATTTGCAGTTTCATTTCGCGTCTAATTTCCCAAACCAAACTGCTTGCAGCTCTAACTCCCTTCTAACTACCACTTCTTCGGTTCAGTGAGATATGCTGGATTCTAAACGGAGAAGCTTCTCTGACGCTTTTTCACAGAGGTTTTGAAACGGAAATTTCCAAACCCGTTTCCAACGAAGGCGCCAATGGGCTTCCCCATAGACCTTGCCAACCTGAATTCCTACAGGCTAGATGTGAGAGGCACATTCTGCTGCTTCCTCCCTTAGAGTTAAACTAGCTTCTGAAAGCTCAACCTCCGGGGAGTTTGTTTGGCAGAGATATAGAACACACTTTTCCAAGCCTGTTGGAAGGCATTTGCAGTTTCATTTCGCGTCTAATTTCCCAAACCAAACTGCTTGCAGCTCTAACTCCCTTCTAACTACCACTTCTTCGGTTCAGTGAGATATGCTGGATTCTAAACGGAGAAGCTTCTCTGACGCTTTTTCACAGAGATTTTGAAACTGAAATCTCCCATGCCGTTTCCACCATAGGCAGCAATGGGCTTCCCCATAGAACTTGCCAACCTGAATTCCTAAAGGCTAGATGTGAGAGGCACATTCTGCTGCTTCCTCCCTTAGAGTTAAACTTGCTTCTGAAAGCTCAACCTCCGGGGAGTTTGTTTGGCAGAGATATAGAACACACTTTTCCAAGCCTGTTGGAAGGCATTTGCAGTTTCATTTCGCGTCTAATTTCCCAAACCAAACTGCTTGCAGCTCTAACTCCCTTCTAACTACCACTTCTTCGGTTCAGTGAGATATGCTGGATTCTAAACGGAGAAGCTTCTCTGACGCTTTTTCACAGAGATTTTGAAACTGAAATTTCCAAACCCGTTTCCAACGAAGGCGCCAATGGGCTTCCCCATAGAACTTGCCAACCTGAATTCCTACAGGCTAGATGTGAGAGGCACATTCTGCTGCTTCCTCCCTTAGAGTTAAACTAGCTTCTGAAAGCTCAACCTCCGGGGAGTTTGTTTGGCAGAGATATAGAACACACTTTTCCAAGCCTGTTGGAAGGCATTTGCAGTTTCATTTCGCGTCTAATTTCCCAAACCAAACTGCTTGCAGCTCTAACTCCCTTCTAACTACCACTTCTTCGGTTCAGTGAGATATGCTGGATTCTAAACGGAGAAGCTTCTCTGACGCTTTTTCACAGAGATTTTGAAACTGAAATCTCCCATGCCGTTTCCACCATAGGCAGCAATGGGCTTCCCCATAGAACTTGCCAACCTGAATTCCTACAGGCTAGATGTGAGAGGCACATTCTGCTGCTTCCTCCCTTAGAGTTAAACTTGCTTCTGAAAGCTCAACCTCCGGGGAGTTTGTTTGGCAGAGATATAGAACACACTTTTCCAAGCCTGTTGGAAGGCCTTTGCAGTGTCATTTCGCATCTAATTTCCCAAACCAAACTGCTTGCAGCTCTAACTCCCTTCTAACTACCACTTCTTCGGTTCAGTGAGATATGCTGGATTCTAAACGGAGAAGCTTCTCTGACGCTTTTTCACAGAGATTTTGAAACTGAAATGTCCCATGCCGTTTCCACCATAGGCAGCAATGGGCTTCCCCATAGAACTTGCCAACCTGAATTCCTACAGGCTAGATGTGAGAGGCACATTCTGCTGCTTCCTCCCTTAGAGTTAAACTAGCTTCTGAAAGTTCAACCTCCGGGGAGTTTGTTTGGCAGAGATATAGAACACACTTTTCCAAGCCTGTTGGAAGGCATTTGCAGTTTCATTTCGCGTCTAATTTCCCAAACCAAACTGCTTGCAGCTCTAACTGCCTTCTAACTACCACTTCTTCGGTTCAGTGAGATATGTTGGATTCTAAACGGAGAAGCTTCTCTGACGCTTTTTCACAGAGATTTTGAAACTGAAATCTCCCATGCCGTTTCCACCATAGGCAGCAATGGGCTTCCCCATAGAACTTGCCAACCTGAATTCCTACAGGCTAGATGTGAGAGGCACATTCTGCTGCTTCCTCCCTAAGAGTTAAGCTTGCTTCTGAAAGCTCAACCTTTGGGGAGTCTGTTTGGCAGAGATATAGAACACACTTTTCCAAGCCTGTTGGAAGGCCTTTGCAGTGTCATTTCGCATCTAATTTCCCAAACCAAACTGCTTGCAGCTCTAACTCCCTTCTAACTACCACTTCTTCGGTTCAGTGAGATATGCTGGATTCTAAACGGAGAAGCTTCTCTGACGCTTTTTCACAGAGATTTTGAAACTGAAATTTCCAAACCCGTTTCCAACGAAGGCGCCAATGGGCTTCCCCATAGAACTTGCCAACCTGAATTCCTACAGGCTAGATGTGAGAGGCACATTCTGCTGCTTCCTCCCTTAGAGTTAAACTAGCTTCTGAAAGCTCAACCTCCGGGGAGTTTGTTTGGCAGAGATATAGAACACACTTTTCCAAGCCTGTTGGAAGGCATTTGCAGTTTCATTTCGCGTCTAATTTCCCAAACCAAACTGCTTGCAGCTCTAACTCCCTTCTAACTACCACTTCTTCGGTTCAGTGAGATATGCTTGATTCTAAACGGAGAAGCTTCTCTGACGCTTTTTCACAGAGATTTTGAAACTGAAATCTCCCATGCCGTTTCCACCATAGGCAGCAATGGGCTTCCCCATAGAACTTGCCAACCTGAATTCCTACAGGCTAGATGTGAGAGGCACATTCTGCTGCTTCCTCCCTAACAGTTAAGCTTGCTTCTGAAAGCTCAACCTCCGGGGACTCTGTTTGGCACAGATATAGAACACACTTTTCCAAGCCTGTTGGAAGGCATTTGCAGTTTCATTTCGCGTCTAATTTCCCAAACCAAACTGCTTGCAGCTCTAACTCCCTTCTAACTACCACTTCTTCGGTTCAGTGATATATGCTGGATTCTAAACGGAGAAGCTTCTCTGACGCTTTTTCACAGAGATTTTGAAACTGAAATTTCCAAACCCGTTTCCAACGAAGGCGCCAATGGGCTTCCCCATAGAACTTGCCAACCTGAATTCCTACAGGCTAGATGTGAGAGGCACATTCTGCTGCTTCCTCCCTTAGAGTTAAACTAGCTTCTGAAAGCTCAACCTCCGGGGAGTTTGTTTGGCAGAGATATAGAACACACTTTTCCAAGCCTGTTGGAAGGCCTTTGAAGTGTCATTTCGCATCTAATTTCCCAAACCAAACTGCTTGCAGCTCTAACTCCCTTCTAACTACCACTTCTTCGGTTCAGTGAGATATGCTGGATTCTAAACGGAGAAGCTTCTCTGACGCTTTTTCACAGAGATTTTGAAACTGAAATCTCCCATGCCGTTTCCACCATAGGCAGCAATGGGCTTCCCCATAGAACTTGCCAACCTGAATTCCTAAAGGCTAGATGTGAGAGGCACATTCTGCTGCTTCCTCCCTTAGAGTTAAACTTGCTTCTGAAAGCTCAACCTCCGGGGAGTTTGTTTGGCAGAGATATAGAACACACTTTTCCAAGCCTGTTGGAAGGCATTTGCAGTTTCATTTCGCGTCTAATTTCCCAAACCAAACTGCTTGCAGCTCTAACTCCCTTCTAACTACCACTTCTTCGGTTCAGTGAGATATGCTGGATTCTAAACGGAGAAGCTTCTCTGACGCTTTTTCACAGAGATTTTGAAACTGAAATTTCCAAACCCGTTTCCAACGAAGGCGCCAATGGGCTTCCCCATAGAACTTGCCAACCTGAATTCCTACAGGCTAGATGTGAGAGGCACATTCTGCTGCTTCCTCCCTTAGAGTTAAACTAGCTTCTGAAAGCTCAACCTCCGGGGAGTTTGTTTGGCAGAGATATAGAACACACTTTTCCAAGCCTGTTGGAAGGCATTTGCAGTTTCATTTCGCGTCTAATTTCCCAAACCAAACTGCTTGCAGCTCTAACTGCCTTCTAACTACCACTTCTTCGGTTCAGTGAGATATGCTGGATTCTAAACGGAGAAGCTTCTCTGACGCTTTTTCACAGAGATTTTGAAACTGAAATCTCCCATGCCGTTTCCACCATAGGCAGCAATGGGCTTCCCCATAGAACTTGCCAACCTGAATTCCTACAGGCTAGATGTGAGAGGCACATTCTGCTGCTTCCTCCCTTAGAGTTAAACTAGCTTCTGAAAGCTCAACCTCCGGGGAGTTTGTTTGGCAGAGATATAGAACACACTTTTCCAAGCCTGTTGGAAGGCATTTGCAGTTTCATTTCGCGTCTAATTTCCCAAACCAAACTGCTTGCAGCTCTAACTCCCTTCTAACTACCACTTCTTCGGTTCAGTGAGATATGCTGGATTCTAAACGGAGAAGCTTCTCTGACGCTTTTTCACAGAGGTTTTGAAACGGAAATTTCCAAACCCGTTTCCAACGAAGGCGCCAATGGGCTTCCCCATAGACCTTGCCAACCTGAATTCCTACAGGCTAGATGTGAGAGGCACATTCTGCTGCTTCCTCCCTTAGAGTTAAACTAGCTTCTGAAAGCTCAACCTCCGGGGAGTTTGTTTGGCAGAGATATAGAACACACTTTTCCAAGCCTGTTGGAAGGCATTTGCAGTTTCATTTCGCGTCTAATTTCCCAAACCAAACTGCTTGCAGCTCTAACTCCCTTCTAACTACCACTTCTTCGGTTCAGTGAGATATGCTGGATTCTAAACGGAGAAGCTTCTCTGACGCTTTTTCACAGAGATTTTGAAACTGAAATCTCCCATGCCGTTTCCACCATAGGCAGCAATGGGCTTCCCCATAGAACTTGCCAACCTGAATTCCTACAGGCTAGATGTGAGAGGCACATTCTGCTGCTTCCTCCCTTAGAGTTAAACTTGCTTCTGAAAGCTCAACCTCCGGGGAGTTTGTTTGGCAGAGATATAGAACACACTTTTCCAAGCCTGTTGGAAGGCATTTGCAGTTTCATTTCGCGTCTAATTTCCCAAACCAAACTGCTTGCAGCTCTAACTCCCTTCTAACTACCACTTCTTCGGTTCAGTGAGATATGCTGGATTCTAAACGGAGAAGCTTCTCTGACGCTTTTTCACAGAGATTTTGAAACTGAAATTTCCAAACCCGTTTCCAACGAAGGCGCCAATGGGCTTCCCCATAGAACTTGCCAACCTGAATTCCTACAGGCTAGATGTGAGAGGCACATTCTGCTGCTTCCTCCCTTAGAGTTAAACTAGCTTCTGAAAGCTCAACCTCCGGGGAGTTTGTTTGGCAGAGATATAGAACACACTTTTCCAAGCCTGTTGGAAGGCCTTTGCAGTGTCATTTCGCATCTAATTTCCCAAACCAAACTGCTTGCAGCTCTAACTCCCTTCTAACTACCACTTCTTCGGTTCAGTGAGATATGCTGGATTCTAAACGGAGAAGCTTCTCTGACGCTTTTTCACAGAGATTTTGAAACTGAAATCTCCCATGCCGTTTCCACCATAGGCAGCAATGGCCTTCCCCATAGAACTTGCCAACCTGAATTCCTACAGGCTAGATGTGAGAGGCACATTCTGCTGCTTCCTCCCTTAGAGTTAAACTTGCTTATGAAAGCTCAACCTCCGGGGAGTTTGTTTGGCAGAGATATAGAACACACTTTTCCAAGCCTGTTGGAAGGCATTTGCAGTTTCATTTCGCGTCTAATTTCCCAAACCAAACTGCTTGCAGCTCTAACTGCCTTCTAACTACCACTTCTTCGGTTCAGTGAGATATGCTGGATTCTAAACGGAGAAGCTTCTCTGACGCTTTTTCACAGAGATTTTGAAACTGAAATCTCCCATGCCGTTTCCACCATAGGCAGCAATGGGCTTCCCCATAGAACTTGCCAACCTGAATTCCTACAGGCTAGATGTGAGAGGCACATTCTGCTGCTTCCTCCCTAAGAGTTAAGCTTGCTTCTGAAAGCTCAACCTCCGGGGAGTCTGTTTGGCAGAGATATAGAACACACTTTTCCAAGCCTGTTGGAAGGCCTTTGCAGTGTCATTTCGCGTCTAATTTCCCAAACCAAACTGCTTGCAGCTCTAACTCCCTTCTAACTACCACTTCTTCGGTTCAGTGAGATATGCTGGATTCTAAACGGAGAAGCTTCTCTGACGCTTTTTCACAGAGATTTTGAAACTGAAATTTCCAAACCCGTTTCCAAGGAAGGCACCAATGGGCTTCCCCATAGAACTTGCCAACCTGAATTCCTACAGGCTAGATGTGAGAGGCACATTCTGCTGCTTCCTCCCTTAGAGTTAA